>NC_064576.1:2560000-3200000 GCF_937001465.1 Orcinus orca | reverse complement strand
TTATTCTATATTTGGTTTATAATAATAATACTTTATATATTATATTTTTTCATATTATCTTGCCAACATGTAAGTATATAGTAGAATAAATTTCCAGAAGTGGAACTGTTGAATCAAAGATTACGTACACTTCAAATTTTGATAAAGGATCAAACTGCCCTCCTGAAAGGTTATTCACATATATGCTCTCCCCAGTAAAGTAGGAAAATGACTGTTTCATGGCAGCTTTGCTAACACTGTGTGCTACAATCTGTGCTGAACTTTACCAAAAAGTATCTCACCATGATTTTATCGCGTTTGCTATTTTTTAATGAACTCTAACTTACCAACATGCGTTTGTGTTCTTCCTCTCTCAGCCAAATTTCCTCAGAGCCAGACTCATTCTGGGGTCAAGACAAATGGGTAAATTCTCTTTAAATTGGTGTAGAAAATAACTTGCAGATCTTGTGGGCATGAGGTTGGATCTGGCCCCCGGGGTTGCCATTTACTGTGAACACGTGGACTTTGTTGAACTTTTCTGGAATCTGAGACCACAGCTGTCACCTTCCATGACTTCCAAGTTGGATGTCCATTGCTTTTGACAGACTAATCTCCTATTTTTCCCCTCCCTCCCTCCTTCCCTCCCTTTCTTCCTTCCTTCCTTCTTTCTCCATTTCTTTCTCTCTCCTTTCCATTTTTCTTCCTTTCTTTCTTCCTTCCTTCCTTCCTTCCTTCCTTTCTTTCTTTCTTTCTTTCTTTCTTTCTTTCTTTCTTTCTTTCTTTCTTTCTTTCTTTCTTTCTTTCTTTCTTTCCTTCTCTCTCCCCTCCCTCCTTTCTTTCCTTCCTTCCTTTCTTCCTTCCTTTTCATCAATGGTGAAATTTACTTATTTCTATTTTTGCCTCTTATTTTGAAGTTATTTCTTACAGGAGGAATGCCAGCTTCCTTTCACCATGGTAAAAGCAGAAATCCTTGCCGACCTTGAACTGATGGGCATATACCTTGTTTGGAAGGGTTTCCATAGGAGGAGTTTCCCACATTTTCTTTCTAACTTCACCCTGGCACATCTGGGTTATTTGAATCTCGATGCAGTCATCTGCTGTAGTAGATTCTTCCCCTCGATCATTAGATCATTGTCTAATTTGAGGAGCATGTTTTCTATGCCTTCAAATAACTGAATGATAAAAGCGTTCGACTGTACTTAATCACATCAGAGCCTTTCGACTTGCTGCTAATAACTTCCTCTCAGGTGGCTATCAGTACATTAATCACCACCTTTTTTTTTTTTATGGTTATCCGTTACTTTACATTTCATCTAATTTTACTATCAGTCAGATCATGGCATCCTGCTGTTCCATGAGCATTAAAAAAGCTCCATCACATGCTCTGATGAGACCCAGATACACCATGTCCATGTCATCCCACTAGCTGCCAGACTGGTAAGAGCATCAGAAAGAAAATGAGGTATGACTTGCTGGAAGCAAGCCCCTGCTGACTCCTTGGAATCGTTCCTTCTTTATCCAAAGGGCTAATAAATCTATCGTCTGATAATTCACTCTCCAATTTTACCAGGAATTGTCATCAAGTGTCTCTATTTGAAGCTTCTGGTACCCATGGCTTTGCCCTTTTACTTCATTGCAATTCTTCAAATGGAGCTGAAATTAGCTTTGTAATCACATATTTATGTTCTGCACACCTTGCAGTAAAAGTCCTCTGGACCTGGAGAGTCCATCCCTGTCACAGGACCAGCCCTCTCTTACCCTCCCCTCAGCTGTCGGGGACGCAGCTCCTGTTTCCTCCCAAAACTTCACTGGAAAGATCCATCTTGCTAACAGAAAAGATTGGAAAAACCAAGTAGGGTAGAAGGAGTTCTGTCTTCTATCATCTGTTAACACTGAACCCAAACCTAGGGATCCTGCCAGCCTTGAGAGCACTTCCTGTGAGCTTTCTTACCAAGCTCCTCCGGCTGTTAGTCCTTTTGGCAAATCATTTCTCCTATGGCCGCTCTATCCCACCCTTCCTGAAATGAGGATAAACAGAGTACTCCCTGATAGGGCTCCTCATGGAGGTTAGAAGAAAATCACCTGAAGCCAGCAAATACATGTTAGTATTTACAAACACACATGGAGCCCTGAAGGGGTAAATGCTGCATCCAGAAATGGGAACAGCTTTCTCATGGGCTATGACCTGAATTCTGTCCCAACCTGGCCACTGATACCTAGGCACAGACAGAAGGGACTATTTTTATATTCTGTGTCGGTCACAGGGCTCTCTGCAGAAACAAATAACGACGATTGTAAACTTGTTGAAATTGCTTAAATGTTAAGCACCTAATTACTGGTTTTCTGAAGACCTTTACGAGCAAGAGCACCCATCCAAATATTGGCAAACCTGGATAGCTGTGCCATTTCTAATGGTGAGGGATGTTCAACGTCATACTCAGAGGATGTATATAAAGGCCCACAAAGGAGTAGCTATGACACATTTTAAAAATATAGTACACATAGCTAAAAATCAATACAGGTTTGTTCATTCACAGTTACTGCTGGACCGTGGTCAGAGAATATGGCGGAGGAGAAGGTGATTTTGACCAAGAGTTAGGAGACCTGGGGTCAAATCTTGCTGGTTGCCTTCCAGAAAATAACTGTAAAGTGACTGTTGCTGGTTCTCTAGGTCTTCACGTCAAGAGGGCTGAGTAGACACTCTCCTTTACCAGGTATAACCAGGGACCCTGGATCATGTCCAATAGGCCTAAAAAATTCCAAGAGATCCCTGATTTTCCCTAGTACTGTCATAATAAAAGCATATGAGAGCTGGCATGAGAAAATATAATTTCTACAAAATACTTGATTTGGAAAAACAGTAGGAAAACACATAATGGACTCAGTCCTAGAAGCTCCAGAGTGGGTAATACCCTTGGACTACAGGATCCTGGACATCTGTATCTAATTCCAGAATAACAAACAGAGGTCCAGTGATGGGACATCTGTGTGGAGACGTGGGGAGTGGGCTGGGGGGAGATACATGAGCCAATCTGAAGCACAGCTTTTATGATCTGAGCTAACATTTTTTTCCAGCTTAGTGTAGACCAGCACAGTGAAGCTGCTAACTGTTTGGAATCTTTAGTCCAACAGATCCTGATCCGTGTGTCTGGAAGTGAACTCCGTCCCTTCCAGATCTCTTTTAGTATCAAGATTGTATTTTCTAATCTGAAGCTATGATCGCCCAGAGGGGGCAAATCACACCTTCCATGTGATTGAAAGAACATAGAGATCCTTGACCCCAGATCCAGACCCCAGCCAGAAACTGACTTTGTGTGTAGAGGGCTTATATCATTTAGAAACTTCAGGCCTTGGAGTCTGCCTTAAGTGTACTATTTCCCAAAGTTCTTGGCCCCAAACCCCAATCACGTAGGGTCCTGTGTGTGAAAAAGTGTTTTGTGTCTTTCTGGGTCCAGAGATTCTGCCCATCAGTTTCTAAAGAGAGATATATATATATATATATATAATATATATATATATAATATATATAATATATTATATAGTGTTAAATAATATGTATGCTATATCATATATATTACACATCACATATACATACATTACATCTTACATATCACATATTATATATATTACAAACTTACCACTATACCTTAACTTGGAAAGGAAAAAATGTGCCTCAGAAAACGATTTTAAAATATATTCCTATAATTAACAATAACACATAACATTTTGAGTTTTTAATCTATACCTTGTGGTCTTCTAAGCTTATTGTGTATTTTTTTCATCATAAAATCAACCCTATATGCATTTGTCAAAACCTATAGAATGTACAGCACAAAGAGTGAGCCCTGATGTAAACCACGGGCTTTGGGTGGTAATGACGTGTCCATGTAGGAGGGGTGACAGGAACTCTCTGCCCTTCCTGGTCAACTTTGCTGTGAAACTGAAACTTCTCTTAAAAAAATGAAGTCTATTTAAAAAAGTCCCTAAGGTAGACACCATTATTATCCCCATTTTAATGGGAATAAGGACTAGAGAGATGAGAAAAACTAGTTACAGGAATGTCTGGCATCTCCCTCTGTGTTCACACACCAAGTAAGTGGCAGAGATAAGGTTCAAACTCACCCAGCCAGCTCCAGAGCCCACAGCGATCTGTATAAAGTAAAAATAGACACTGATTCCAATTTTTAAAAACCTACATCACTAAACTCTTCCTTTCTGTGTTTGCTTTAAAAATAATCGAGATGTTGGAGATTGAAAAATGATACCTAGGGGTTATTGAATATTTGTCTTAAGATTTTTAAGTTCACCAATGAATGCCAAGTAGAAGACTCTTGTTTTAAAGACATAGGATAAGAAAGATTTTTTTCAGCTTTTGCAACTTTTTTTCTCTCTGTTTCTTTGATGGCTCTTTCAATACCCACTCTTCCTGATGAGGGGCCACCCTGCTGTATCTTGGAACCAGTATCATTACTGTATTTCTGCTTAAATAACTATATAGAAATTTCCCAAGAATCCATAGTTTAATAAGACTACCACTGTTTTACCTTATTTTTCTTTTTATTAAAATTAAGTGCCAACCACTGTTCATCTGCTTTTCCTCAAATATTCCCCCTGCCTGGAATGCTCTGTTCCTTTCAAGGTTGCCAAGTCCTGTTCATCATTCAATCACAGTTCCTCCAAAAAGCCTTTTTCAATAACACTCACAGAGGGAGACTGCTGCCCTCTCTGAAAGTCCCAGCACTGACCATGTGCTCTGTTTGGACATCACTGGGGACCAGCCATTCTCCACATTGTAGACAAAGGCAACTTTTCATATTCCTTACATCCTCAGGGAGATCGTCATATCTCTTCACATATATTACGCTCTTGATTCCCACAGAGCTGCAATATGTAGCACATACAAGGTAGCCTAAACATTTATGCTGATTGAAAATGCTTCCTTGATCCAGCAATCCCACTCTTAGGCATATATCAGGAGAAAAACATGGTTTGAAAGGATACGTGCACCTGATGCTCATTGCAGCACTATTTACAAGAGCTAAGACATGGACACAACCTAACTGTCCATTGACAGATGAATGGATAAAGAAGATGTGGTACATACATACAATGGAATATGACTCAGCCATTAAAAAGAATGAAATAATGCCATTTGCAGCAACTTGGACAGACCTGGAGATTATCATACTAAGTGAAGTAAGTAAGACAGAGAAAGACAAATATATGATATCGCTTATATGTGAAATCTCAAAAAAAATGATACAAATGAACTAATTTAAAAAGCAGAAACAGACTCACAGACTTAGAGAATGAACTTATGCTTACCTGGAGGAAGGGTGGTGGGGAGGGATAGATTGGGAGTCTGGGATTGACATGTCCACACTGCTATATATAAAATAGATAACCAACAAGGACCTACTGTACAGCACAGGGAACTCTGCTCGCCACTCTGTAATGACCTATATGGGAAAAGAATTTGAGAAAGAATACAGTAGATACATGTATACGTAAAACTGAATCACTTCGCTCTACACCTGAAACTAACACAACATTGTTAATCAACTATACTCCAATATAAAATAAAAATTAAAAAAAAAAACCCAAACCAAAAAAAAAAAAAAAATCCTTGTGAAATTGTCAGGAAAACCAGAGCAGGCAATGTTTCTGGGCAGTTTGCTCAAATAATACTAAAATAATTAATTGGATTTAGATGGAAATTAAGATTAATAAAGTTTTTTATACTTTTTTATGAACATATTTTCGGGTATATTTGACTAATTAAAAGTACTATAAAAAACTTTATTTTACTGTGTTAAATTGCTTAATTTCCATATGCAATATAAATAGACAGAAATCATTTGTCTCTACGCATGGAAATTTTAAATTGTTTTACACCCACTGAGACCTTTGGCCAGATGTAGGTATTTCTAAAGAGCTGAAGCTATTTTGACTAGTGAAATTCATCCCTAATGCATTCAGTTGTCTTATCCTTTTAAAAAGAAGTTTGTATTTTAGCAATGATACACCATTCAAACTTTTGAAAAGTGAAGCTTAAAAGCTGTAAGATATTTAACCTGTTCTAAAGAAATATATTTGCAAACATTTATCTAAAGAAGTTTCATTGAAAACAATGTCATCTGTTTTCTTTTCAATCATCGCCTTCCAGTTTTTCAAATTAGAATCGGAGGAAGCATTTCCTCAGGACCAGGGTTGTCCAAGATGGACGTCACTAGACACATCAGTCTGTCAAGTTCTTGAAATGAGGGTGGTGAAGTTCTGTAAGTGCAGAATACAAGAAGGGAAAGTAAAATAGGTATCTTACAACGTTTATGTCAATTATATGTTGACAAAACTCTTTTAGATCTATTGGCTTAAATAAAACATTATTAAAGCTAATTTCACTTATTTCTTCTTATTTTTGAATGTGTGTCTACTGACGATTTAAAATTGCTTATATGGCTCACATTCCATTTTTATTGGTCGTCACATCTCAAGACAGTAACTTCTAGGAAGATCTTATTCATCCTCCAATAAAGAGTTGGAATCGTATTGTTCACAAAAAGACTTGACTTTTCTGAAATACACTAGCATAAGGCTTTCCTTCATCTGATAATAAGAGATGATGAGGGTAATGCGTGTTAGTCCAGACAGGAAAAAAAAGTAGAAAAAAGAAGAAAAAAGCCATTACAGTTTAATTTCTTTCAATTATTTTTAATACATGATTTTACAAACATGCCACACGAACACCCCAGCTTTTAGCTTTGGGTGGAAAAATTGATTTGAGGGAGGGATTGATCCCTTGTCTACCAAGATGACGAGTCCAAAAATAAGTAGATTAACCATATCAGCTAATAAGGATGCAATTCCATGGGCGCTCCGGAGCAGATGTTTTCTTCTGTGCCACGTTGATCGAAAAACTGACAAGGGACATTTAAAATTCGTTGCTGGGAGACTCCATATTATAATGAATCTCATTAATAGTAATTAGGATTTGTTTCTTCCAAGCCACCAAGTCTGATATTCTCCCTTTTATCAGTCAGTAGAGCTTAAATGCTGTACAGCGCCCTAGCAACTGACAATATCATTTTGTTTCTAAGAATATGCCGTAAGCTGTAAGCCACTTGTAAGCAGAAAATGTTTATTTTCTTCTTGCCCGACGGTTCACATTGGCCTGACAACAGCCATATCACAGAGTTTTAAAAATCATGACTGGAAATAGGACATAACATACATGTCACAACATCACCGGTGACTTTTAATCACAATTATAGACAGACCGCAAGTCAAAGCAAGCACTTTTCTTGCCTTGTCTGAAGAGTTCACTTGGAATTCATTATGGAAAATCATGACCCTTGTCCTGTGAATATCGTCTGGGAAGAGTGGGATGTTTATTTATGTAAATGGGCGAGACGGACGATTTTCTTGCATCAGTTCCTCCAGAAGCACGGTGATCTGATTAGTCCTCGCTTTCATTTACGTGGGCAGACGTTTGCTCCAAAGATGGGCAAGACTGCTTCTTTTGACAGAGCCTGCCAAGTGGAGTCCTACTGTATTGGCAGACTGTGAATAGCACAGATATGCTGGCACAGTGACAGGGGCACGGGAGGCCATGCTCTTAGAGAAGGGTTTCTGCTACATCACCCAGACAGCCTGCCCTTCACAAGTGTCCCAGCCACCGTGCCCCTCCCAGACACACAGCCAGCGAATATGAATGCCAACCTAATTATATATTTTGGCTTCTGTTCTCAAAATAAGCTGTACTTAAGCAAAATTTAGTACCCTCTTATGTGTTCCTACAGCTGGTTAATTACAAGACATTTCAGTTTTCGGAGTAGGAAATTCACGATACGAAGATCGGCCACTATTTAAAGAGAGTTGTTCGCTGCAATTCCAGGGACCCACGACTGGAAAGCATGTTGAACACTCTGAAGATGATCCTGAGCTGGGAGAGAGAGGAGCATGGTTTTGATTCAGAGTCCAAAGCATTTTTTATGCTTTAGGTCAGTGTACTGTGAAAGACACTTGCTACAAAAAACATGTCTTTCTGATAATACTTCCCCTAAATCCCTCCCAATAAGTGATTCCTAGATGGGGGTTGGCTGGGGAAGAGATGGGCAAAGCCAAAAGCTAGAAAAAGAGAATGCTTGTTCTTCAAAGTCCCTCGATGAGGGGAACAGAATTATAGAGCATTAAAGACCGGAAGAAACCTTAGAAATCAACCAGTTAAGGAGTATTGAAATGCTTCTTTTTTATCGAAGTATAGTTGATTTACAATGTTGTGTTAATTTCTGCTGTACAGCAAAGTGGCTCAGTTATACATATATATATATATATATACACTCTTTTTCATAATCTTTCCCATTATAGTTTATCACAGGATATTGAGTTCCCTGTGCTATACAGTAGGAGCTTCTTCTCTATCCATCTTGTATCTGATAGTTTGCATCTGTAATTCCAAACTCCCAATCCATCCCTCCTTCCTCCTCCCCCTCCCCTTGGCATCCAGGAGTCTGTTCTCTATGTCTGTGAGTCTGTTTCTGTTTTGCAGATATGTTCTTCGTTTGTGTTGTATTTTAGATTCCACATATAAGTGATATCATATGGTATTTGTCTTTCTCTTTCTGACTTACTTCACTTAGTATGACAATCTCTAGTTCCATCCATGTGGCTGCAAATGGCATTATTTCATTCTTTTTTTATGGCTGGGTAGTATTCCATAGTATATATGCACCACATCTTCTTTATCCCCTCATCTGTTGATGGACATTTAGGTTGCTTCCATGTCTTGGCTATTGTGAATAGCACTGCTCTGAGCATAGGGGTGCATGTGTCTTTTTCTAGTTTTGTCTGTGTATATGCCCAGGGATGGGATTGCTGGATCTTATGGCAACTGCATTTTTAGTTTTTGATGAAACTCCATACTGTCTTCCACAGTGGCTGCACCAACTTACAATCCCGCCAACAGTGTGGAAGGGTTCCCTTTTTCCACACCCTCTCCAGCATGAAATGCTGACTTCTGAAAGACAAATACATCTATCTAAGCAGAGGTCAACCTGTAAATCAGATGAAGTTGGGTCTGCCCTGGGTCCTGGAAGCTCCCACAGCCTTAAGGTAGGAAAACCCCTGAGCAGTACACACAGCTCTTTTCACAAGGAGAGAATGGCTTTTCTGATATAACTATTATATTATCAGTATTATGTGACATCAAAGGCTAATGTATTAGCTGAAGCCTGTTGGCTAATGCCCAGGACAGAAGAAAAAAGAACTTATGTGCATCACAAACCGTGCTCCATCCTACGGTTCCCTTCCCAGATCAACACCTGAAATAGGCTGTTTGCCTTGGTGCTAAGTCTTTAGAAAATAAGCCCTGTTTGCCTTGCAGACACTTTACAGGTTAGAGTCAGAATCATTAAATACTTCATAGAGCAGCAAGTGAGAATATTTTGAAAGGACGCTTGTATTAGGTAAAATAAAGTTGCTATGTTAATAAATAAAGATCCTTGAAGAAACAGGAAGGCAAACAAATTATTTTAAATGAATTCTTTAATTTTTCTTCCCGGAGGAAGCAGCTTCTTGGCCTTTGTCATTTAGCCTTTGGCCTTGACCTATATCAGAGTAGGAATAATGGTTATCACTGCAAACTCTTCTGAAGCAATAAAAGAGTGTCTGACCGTCCAGGGGATGGTGGATCCTCCTGGAGGGTCACCTGGGCTTTCTGCTGAGCTGCGCTTCTCTGCTGTCGTGTTCCCCTTCGTGCTTTTTCGTTGTTTTGTAAAGAAGTGTATGTTCAATAAGTTTTCACGTGTGAGTGTGTGGTTATGTGGCTGATACGTCAGTGGGTGGTTGTGTGTGTGTGGTTGTGTGTGTGTGTGTTTACATGTGTGCGATTGTGTGTGTGTGTGTGTTAATGTGTGTCTGCCTGTGTGTGAGTGCGTGTGTGTGTGTGAGTGTGCGTAAGTGTGTGTGTACCCAATTTGTTAGGTAGAGCACGGGCTTTAGAGGGAGAGATTTGATTCTGCTTCTCTCCTCCATCCCCCCGAGGATGTCTAACCCACCTGTGCTCACTCTGGATCCTGCATCAGCATCCTCTGCAGTTGTGATGCTCAGGGCGCCGGGTCCACCCCGCTGACTTCCTGATTCACTAGGTCTGGGGCGGGTCTGAGAATTTAGATTTCTGGCCTCTTCCCAGGCGGTACTCTTGCCGCTGCTCTAGAACATTCAAAACTTTCTGTTACGTGTACCTGTAGATAATAGACCTACGTACAGCCAGAGCAGTTGTAAGGAATAAAGTACGCAAGCGGTCTGGTACCACGCGTAAAATAGTAAAAAAGGAAAAACAAAAGAGCTACTGCCTATTGGTGTTCGTTTCCTGCGGCTGCCGTAACAAAGGACCACGAACTGAGTAGCATAAACAACGAATATTCATTTTCTCACAGCTCTGGAGGCCAGGAGCCCGAGATCAAGGTGTCTGCAGGGCCGTGCCCCTCTTCCTAACTTCTGCTTGTGCCAGAAATCGTTGGTGCTGCCTGGCTTGCAGCTGCCTCACGCCATGTGACCTTTCTCCTTCTGTCAGGACACCAGTCATTGGATGAAGGCCCACCTCGATGACCTCATCTTGACTCGCCTGCCTCTGCAAGGACCTATTTCCAAATAAAGCCACATTCCCAGGTACCAGAGGTTAGGATTTGGACATTCGTTCTGGGGGGACACAGCTGAACCCACAGCACTATTACTGTCCATGAATCAAGGAACATAAAACACGAGGGTTTCACATCTTCTCTCACTTCTTCAGTTCTTTAGAGTGTCGCGGAGGCAGGGGATCCACTAGCCTAACTGAAGGAGCAGGTCTAACCTGCTTCCTCCCTGTGTTCACTGGGGTCTGGACAAGTAATAAGAAAAGAGAGCCCCACCATTGGGCATGACTGTGTCCTGTGGTTAAATGCCATTGCTTTTTCACCTGCAGTCATAACACAACAGAGAAAATGACCAGTTTTGGAGAGCTCCAAATCACGCACCATGGGAAGTGGATAGAGAAATTCTGGATTTTTCTTGCAAACCAAAGAGATTGTTTTAAAAGCCGTTTTAGGGCTTCCATATAACATATGGTAAAGAGGTTGCCTCAGTATGTATAAACGAAGTAGTTCTACTTCAGATGATAACAGATGTCATTTTCTGAAAAAGTGTAGATATGCTGTTTCCTTTCATAATGCAGTTCAATAATCTATGTAGTCCAAGACACGTATAGAGAGATGCCTTTGGCTTTTTGTATGATGGTTGTCTAACTGCAATGATTCCATTTCTTTTTAATTGAAGTGTAGTTGATTTACAGTGTTGTGTTAGTTTTAGGTGTACAAAGTGCAAAGGTGTACAAAGTGTGTTAGTTTTAGGTGCAAAGTGATTCAGTCATACATATATATATATATATTATTTTTCAGATTCTTTTCCCTTATAGGTTATTCCAAATATTAAGTATAGTTCCTTGTGCTTTACCGTAGGTCCTTGTTGTTTATCTATTTTACTTATAGTAGTGTGTATCTGTTAATCCCAAACTCCTAACTTATCCCTCCCTGCCCTTTCCCCTTTGGTAACAATAAGTTTGTTTTCTATATCTGTGACCCTATTTCTGTTTTGTATATAATTTCATTTGTATCATTCTTTTAGATTCCATTCTTAAGATTATATATAATCTTATATTATATAAGATATAATATGGTGTGTGTCTTTCTCTGTCTGGCTTACTTCACTTAGTATGATAATCTCTAGGTGCATACATGTTGCTGCAAAAGGCATTATTTCATTCTTTTTTATGGCTGAGTAATATTCCATTATATATATGTACCACATTTTCTTTATCCATTCATCTGTCGATGGACATTTATGTTGCTTCCATATCTTGGCTATTGTCAAGAGTGCTGCTATGAACACTGGGGTGCATGTATCTTTTTGAATTATGGTTTTCTCTTTACTATGGGAATTATCAGTCTCTAACTTGCAAGTATATCTAGTGACTTTCCGAAAGGCCTTTATAAATCCTCCCTCATAAAGATGAGGGCTGCAAGCCCTAAACTGGAAAGCTCTGCTGCCAGATGAGCATGACATGGGGTGTTGGCAGTTGTAGCCTGCTTCAGTATCTTACACCCAGTCTAGTATCGTTCCATGGTATTTTGGCTTTAAAAACAATTCAGAAAAAATTACACTAAGGCAATAATTACAATTGAAATATTTCTCTCTTTTCTGACTTAGAACAATACCTTGGCCACCGGCTAGTCATCTTCTATTTGAGGGAGTAGAAAAAGTAAACAATTGACAACTTTACTCTTCATCTCCTACTTGGAAAATGTTTTCAGATTTCAGATTAAGATTTCCAATCATCTGAGCTCGATGGTACAAGCTTCATCTAAGTACTTTTATATATTTCAATAGTATTGGTTTAAGATCCAATGTAAGTACTGGTCTCTTCTTGTGCTTAAGAAAAAAAAAACACAACAATGTTTCAAAGTAATGGCCTCAGAAGCATGAAATATTGTAGCCCTTGATTAAATTTTGTGGCCTCCGATTACATTAGAGCTATGAAATATGGCCCACTCCCTAGCTGGCAATGGATAGGTTGTTAATATATCTGTATTGCTTCCATATTCAGGTAGAACCAGAGCCCTCTGTCTACTCAGAGGTAGATAAATGAGGAACGATGCCATGACCATATAACACCAAGGTGTCAAGAAAACTAAAAAGAGAAATTCAATTACCTCCCTAATCCTTCTTACATTTCTCCTTTACATAGCGCTTCATCATTAGAAGAGGCCACTGGTTCTTTAATTCACTTTTCTTTATAGACTGTCTTGTCATAGACTCCAACTCAAACTACTTACCTGGCCACGAGGTTCCAATATACCTTCAGTAGAAGCTGTAGATCTTGCCTTCTACAGAATTAACATGACCCAGACCCATCAGAATTTCCCCCTGCATTTGTAGATCTAACCTGAACTACTCTAAGAAATAACTATAACCAGGCCCATAGGCAAAATATTACTTCAGGTACAGACTCTATGGTATTTATTTATATCTTCCTATCCCAGGCGCCTGGTACTCATCCAGTTGAAATGATCTAGTTAGATGTACCTATGAAAAGTAAGTTAGAGTCGACATTCAGTTCTTCCAGTTATTCAGGACATACAGACACATTCACAGAAGAAAAAAGAATTTTGATGTCCTATAATGACAGATGGCCTTGAAGTTCCTCATTGATGCTAAGATCTCCCTTATTCTGTCAAATACTTATTAAGTCTAATTCTCCTTTGGCCTTGCCCCTGGTCCCGGTTCAATTTTTAGCTCACTTGGTCCCCATCTGCTATTTCTGCCTGGACCCATTAAATCAATATTTCACGTAAAGTGGTAAGGGTAGGGTTGACGCTACACGGCCAGGCTAGCATCCACGTTTACTGCACACACACTGAATACCAGGCCTGAGATGGCAGGATTAATCAATCCCATTCATGACCTAAAATGTCTAACACTTTCATCAGGAGACTAAAGAAAGAAATATTTGAAACTATCCATTAAGATTAACACTGGGGGCTTCCCTGGTGGCGCAGTGGTTGAGAGTCCGCCTGCCGATGCAGGGGACGCGGGTTCGTGCCCCGGTCCGGGAAGATCCCACATGCCGCGGAGCGGCTGGGCCCGTGAGCCATGGTCGCTGCGCCTGCGCGTCCGGAGCCTGTGCTCCGCAACGGGAGAGGCCACACCAGTGAGAGGCCCGTGTACCGCAAAAAAAAAAAAAAAAAGATTAACACTGGGAGGTAAACGGGTTCAAAATAAAAAGCAGAAAATCAAAGATGATTCAACCTGAAGGCAGGTCACAGCTCCCTGATCATTTTATTTTTAATTTGTGCATTCCTTTTGTAGAGTCAGTTGATAACAAACAGGTTGTAAAATCTATTGATTTTGGAGAAAACGGAGGGAAGAATCAAATTACGTGTTTTGCCACTTTGGTCCAAGGGAAGGACATCCGCCACCCCCCGCCTTGGCCCACCTGTCCTCAGGGCAAGGTTATGGCCACCCCCTTTGACACCTACGTCCCTCACTCAGCATTCTCGCTCCAAAACAGACAAAACACTGCTTCCCAGGGTTCCTTCGGTGCTCTCCCCTTCATCTGAGAGCATCTGACATGTTTCTAAAAATCTGATCGATGAAAAGATAGTTCATCGAGGTGAACTTTCCACTTACTGAACATGCAGCAGAGTTGTCTCCAGCAGAAAATGAGCAAAGAGATCTATGCTTTGCATCTTGGCCCCCAAACCATTCCCAACAGTGATCGGTGGGGCAGACAAGTGTCCACTGTGCTGCAGGCTAAGATAGGTCCTAAGAAAAATTCAAAGGTATCTGCCGGCAGGTGTGGGTGTCACAGGAAGAGCGAAGGGTCCTCAGGGTAGAGCTTTTCTGGTTCCCGAAAGAGCCACCTGGGAAAAGGCAGGTGGTCTGTCTGTTGCTGAAACGATCAACCACACACAGAAAAAGAAAAAGATGATTATTTTAAAGTGAAAGTAATTTCTAAACTCTAAGGTATGATACCAATATATCACTTGGTTAATTAGTCAAACAGTGAAGCAAAAGATGTGAAATGATAAGTGACCATTGATTTGAACTTGGCTTTGAGGGAATTAGCAGGAAAAGAGGGAATCAAGCGGGGATGCCCTTACTTGTTCAGGCCAGAGCTCTCAATTCTCAGCTTCCCCTGTCTTGCTTAACAGATCAGCACTGGAGAGCAGACCCGTAGACCCAGAACTGTGCAGGTTGCCCGTGTCACCAAACAGAAATCGACGTGTGATCTGCAGCCCATCAATCAACCAGAATTCCGCCTGGAGTCAGAGAAAACTGAGTCAACACGCACCCCATCCGCCATTCAGTCCCCTCTAAGTCACATCCAGGGGGCGACAGGGTGTATTATACCATGATCAGTTTGTCATTCCTAGAAATCGCTGGAAAAACAAAAGGACAAAATTGATGAAATAAATAAATGAAAGAACCTGAGTCACACAGTATTAGAAAGATACATCTTCATACACGAGTCACAAAAATGGATCACCCTTTCAGCGTGTGATAGCCGCATAAGCATATATTATCACGTCTTTTACTGTCTTGCCTTTGCAGCGTTAATGTGCTTGGAATGCTTGAGTCCGTGTTTTGATGGTAAGAAGCCTCACATCCACGTTGGGAGTAGATGGGATAGCAATCAGAAATAAATGAAATCTGAATCTGCTGGGTTTTCTGTGGGTGAGTGAAGATGGGCAGCCAGTGTCCCAGCGCTGGTTTTAAGGATGAGAAAACTGGGTGTAATTTAGCGGCAAAATTGTTGCAAGAATCAATCTATTCCTGTTTTATGAGGTAGATTGTCTGAACTTTAAAGATGGAGCATAATGCAGTGGATACATTAATTTGAAGAAGGTCTTCTTTTTATTTTTATTTTATTTTTTAAAATAAATTTATTTATTTATTTGTGGCTGAGTTGGGTCTTCTTTGCTGTGCGGGCTTTCTCTAGTTGCGGTGAGCAGGGACTACTCTTTGCTGCGGTGTGCGGGCTTCTCATTGCGGTGGCTTCTCTTGTTGCGGGGCACGGGCTCTAGGCTTGTGGGCCTCAGTAGTTGTGGCTCACAGGCTCTAGAGCGCAGGCTCCGTAGCTGTGGCGCACGGGCTTAGTTGCTCCGCGGCATGTGGGATCTTCCCGGACCAGGGCTTGAACCCGTGTCCCCTGCATTGGCAGACGGATTCTTAACCACTACGCCACCAGCAAAGTCCCTGAAGAAGGTCTTCTTTTTAAATTTTCCTTAACCATTTTAAGTAACATTGTTATTATTCTCATTTTTGAGATGAGGGATTCAGGGCTGTCGTAGACTTTCTGTATGTGTGTCCTGGGGCTGCCTTTAAAAAGTCCCACACACCAGGGGGCTGAAAACAACAGAGATCTATTCTTTCATCTGTCTGGAGGCCAGAAGTCCAAAACCAAGGCGTCAGGAGGGCTGTGCTCCCACTGAAACCAGGCAGAGGATCCTCTGCTTCTTTTGGCTTCTAGAAGTCCCGGACATTCTTTGCTTTGCAGGTTCCTCCCTCCAATCTCTGCCTTTGTCATCAGAGGGCTTCCCTCTGGGTCTGTCTTCACAGGTTGTCTCCTTATAGGGACACCAGCCTCATACTGGATCAGGGCCCCCCTTATTCCAGCATGATCTCATCTTAACTCATTCTACCAACAATGACCTCGCGGCAATGAAGGTCATACTCTGAGGTGCTGGAGGTTAGGACTTCAACCTATCTTTTATTTTGTGGGGGGAGAACATTTATTTTAACCCAGAATATTTATCTAAAATAATCAAGCCAGTTAACTGGCTTTGATCTCTCACCATATTATCCCTGCACCCTTTCCCCGGGCAGAGCAGAAAAGGTATTTGGGAACAGGAGGGAGGGAGTGGGCTGGTGGGCACAGACACATATTTTACAATATTGAGCCACCACAGGCCAAACAGGTGAGGCCGGATTCTGGGAGCAGGAAAGACAGCAGTGAATGCCGGGGACACTGGACCCAACAGCAGGCAGATGACAATTTCTTGAGGAAGGAGACCAACAAAACAAACAGCCTGTCCATCAGACAACACATAGAAATGCGAATTAACAGAGAAGGGTTGGTTCATGATAATCACTATGTAGAGAGACAACAGCCGTATGTGATGGGGCATGACTGGACGCTCCTTTAGCCCGGGCAGCCTGGGCGTAGCTAACTGGGGTCATTGCAGGTCCCTCCATCAGAAGACACATACGTGCTGTCTTTAGCCTTCAGGGCACTTTGCTAGTTGACATTGTCACAACTTACAAGTAACGCATCTCACATCCCTTTGTCCCGACAGTGACAATTCCCACAGTACTACTTGTGCATCACATGGAGGTGGGCTCCATTCCATGGCCCCTCTGTGCAGCCAGCGATGCCTGCCCTGCTCATGCAGCATTTAGGCTGTGGTCCAGTCCTACCGTGCACATTCTATTGCAGATCAGGAAATGAACAACTGAACTCTCAGGCAGGATCTTACAAAAATCAAAATCTCAAATTCTGAGCTCTGTCTTTTCTAATCCAATCCTTTCTTTGGTACAAGAGTTCCACTGCCCCACAATCACGGGCTGGGTGGGGCTGGAGGACCTTGCTGAGAAGAACTTTGGCTCTGAGATACCTTCTCTGTGTGTAGATAGACTGTAATCAGATCTCTTGTTGCCCCGTGATGACCTTAGCACTCTCCCACCATGTGCTGTGTGACAGTCAACATCTGACAGCGTGCTTAGCAGTGATGCTCTGGATCAATGAAAAAGGAGGAAAATGTTCAAAGAGAGCAGCATGCAGATGTCTTGACATTCAAAACCCAACTGAATTAAGAAATTTCTAGCATCCGATGGGGAATCAAGTAAGGAAGTGTCTGCACACCAGAATTTACCAGGAGATGCTCTAGCCCTTGCCCTATTTCCCCTTCACTTTACAATCAAGCTCTTCACCTCTCACTCACTGAACAGGAATCTTGTTTCTGTTCTTAAACCATTGAAACTTGTCACTAAGGATTTTCCAAAAGCCCAAAACTTACCTGATGTCTCTACTGCCTTTGGCATCGAACACTATTCCAACCTAGAGAAACTCTTTCCTTCGATTCTGGGAGAATAGTAAATTTCCTCTTATCACTCCTACTGCCCTGACTTCTCTCCAAGGTTCTTTTCTCTGTCTCACCTCTTAGAAGCCTGGTATCCTCCAAGGATCTCTTCTCTTCTCACCTTGCAGACCTGAGTGTGAATCTTGGCAACTCAATGATGAGCTATGTGACCTTAGGCAACTTAAACTCTTCCAGCGTCCATGTACCAGTTACAACATGGAGAGAATCAGAACAACTTCAGTGGAACAGAACAACTTCAGTGGAACCATCAGGATCAGAGAAAGCAGAGCCTGTGTCCGTAGTTACAGAGCACAGAGCAGGCAGAGAGGATGGTTTATCTTGGGTCCAGGCGTTCACCACGCAGCTTCTATTTGGTAAGCTGTTCTCTCCACCCTGGTCTTTTGCTTTATCTTACTTGTTTGTCTCCCTGTGTAGACTGAGATTCTTATGGGCCAGAGCTTTTATCTTGTTCCACCCAGTTCCCAGCCCAAAAGGAATGTGAATGCAGAGTTTGCTGACTGCTGTATTAGTTACCTATTGCTGAGTAACAAATCACCCCAAAGCTCAGCAGCTTTTATCAGTCTGTTGGGGTCGCCACAACACAGCACCACAGGCTGGGTAGCTTAAAAAACAAAAGTTTATTCTCTCAAAGTTCTGGTGTCCAGAAGTCTGAGATCAGGGTGTCAGCAGGGTTGCTTCCTCCTGAGGTCTCTCCTCAGCTTGCCAACAGCCACCTTCTCACTGGGTCCTCACATGGCATTTCTCTGGGTGTTGCTCGCCTGGTATCTCCCTCTTCTGATAAGGGCACCAGTCCTATCAGATCAGGGCCCCACCCTTAGGACCTCATTTTTAACCTTAACTACCTCCTTAAGGGCCCTCTCTCCAAATATAGTCACACTGGGGGTTAAGGCTTCAACATATAGATTTTGCAGGGACAGAATTCAGTCCCTAACAGAACGTAAACAGCCTTTATCACTCACAGTTCCCATGCACCAGGAGCCTGGGCACTGCTTAGTGGGTCCTCTGGCTCAGGCTGTCTCTCAGGCTGCAGCCCAGATGTCATCCAGGTCTGCAGTCATTGCAAACTCTACCGAGAGGAGAGAAGTCTCTTCCAAGCACACTCAGGTGGTAAGCTCCCTCCCGAGGGTCCCTCTCTGGCTGTTGTTGGCCTGAGGCTGCTCTCAGCCCCTTGACCTGTGGGCCTTTCTAGCTTCATCAGAGTCAACGCTTGAGAAGAGACAGAGGAAGAGAGAGGAGAGGAAAAGGCAGCAAAGTCACACCCTTGATAAGCTGACTTCATGCAGACCTTCTGCTGGACACACCCCTCATTAAGAGATGGAACCAAGTCCAGCCATACACAGGGGAGGGGACCATAGAGGGCATCAATCTGGGGGGCAGGGGGCATTGGGACTTGTGTGACGATGCTGCGTGCCCAGCCAGTCCAGGCCTGGGAGCACGGCTACACAGGAACAAGAGAGGTCGCTCTAGCAGTGTCGAAAGAAGAAATGGAAATGTGGATGGCAACAGTAATAGCGTCATGGTCCCATTTGTGTCACAGTTTAAGTGCACCCAGTACTTTTGTAAAGATTATTTCCAAGAAATCGAACTTTGGGAAGAACACACTGCCTTCACCTCGAGAGCCTCGAGTGAAACTGAAAGTCATGATAAGGTTTGTCCACACAGAACTCACACCTGCCATCTGGTGGAAATGGTACTGGTTTCATTCTTCATTCTGTCTTTCTTGTGGACTGGCTGTCAGTACCATGGCTGTAAGGGGAGCTGCTTGGAAAGATGGGGCTTCCGGCAGGCTGAGCTGCCCAGGGCCAGAGGCCGGCCTGTCCCAGGTGAGATTTAAAGCGACAGACACATGTTTGTTTTATAAACCCTTTTAACCATCACCACACTCTGAAGCCAGGACTGTACATTCTATGGTCAAGCGCGACACATAGCTATTGTGAGTTCTTAAATATTTAATGTTTGCCAGGGTTGTTTGTTCACCCAAACTAATTATGTACCAAGCCTTTTATTGCCAAGAACTATATGCTGGTAAAACTAATTAGCATCACAATAATTGCGCCTTGTGTAAGTAGGGTTCTAAAAGATCAGGATAAATATTTAATCTTAATGCTGTTTTGAAGCTCTCCTCGATTATACAATCAGCTCTCTCCGGGGACCTCAGAAGCACCTTCACAGTAAATAAGGGACACAGCACATGTCACCGGGGCAAGTCGTGGGCTGGCCAAGCAAAATTTTCATTGGTGGCTGTTATGGGTTGAGCAGTGTCCATCCCTCCCCCACCCCAAAAAAGGCATATGTTGAAATCTTAACCCTTAAAACCTCAGAAAGTGATCATCTTTGGAGGTCGTCTTTACAGAAATAATCAAGTTAAGATGAGGTCATAGGTTGGGCCCTAATCCGATATGACTGGTGACCTTATAAAAAGGGGAAATCTGGGCACAGAGAAGTCCACGTGAAGATGGAGGCGGAAATGGGAGGGATGTGTATCCAAGCCCAGGGACACCTAGGATGACCAGCAAACCATCGCAGGCTGGGAGAAAAGCTCCCTCGCAGCCTCGGAAGGGACCAGCCCTGCCTTGATCTCAATATCCTGGCCTCCAGCACTCTGGGAGAGTAACCGTCTATTGTTTTAAACTGCCCAGTTTGCGGCGCTCGGTCACAGCAGCCCCAGAAAACTAATACAGTCCCCCTACTACTAGCCAATGACCAAGGCTCTGGAACTGAGGGCCAGACTTACTTCAGAACAATCTCAGCAAGCCTGTGACTCCCTGTTCCCTGTTGAAAATGGCACAGACCCTGCTGCAGGGCCCCGTGGAACCTGCCACCTCACTGTACCCTTTCATTCCCAGAATTAAGGAGAATAAATCTCCCAGGAGCTGGTCCCCAGTGGGCCCTTTCCATGACCTCCTCACTCGGGTAATTTCATCCTCAGTTTCTTACTAGCCTCTGAACATATTTAATAACAGGCATGTTTAGTGTCAGGGGAGGCCCAGAGGAGGAAATTTATAACCACAGCCTGTCTTTCTGGCCAGGCCCTAAGTGACAAGATAATCCAGTAAGAAGAGAAAACTGTGGACAGGTCTGCCTCTGTGTCATAAAGGACAAACAGGATGGAGAAAGAAGAAAAAGACAAGAAAATACAAAGAAAGGTATTCAATTCCGCGTCCATTCGCTGGAGAAGCGTAGTTTCCACGCATATTTCAGGCCGGATATCATGCGAGGTATTGAGGGCAGGGAAAAGAAGGCAAAGTCTGCGTCGAACGCTTCTGATCTGTTTTGTCTCCTTCATCATTTAATTTCTAGATGGCTTCTGACAACCAGAAGCTCCCCTGGGATGCCAAAGGATGTAGCTTTCCCTCTGACCCCGGATGCTCTGACCTGGGCCTCGACCGGCCGAAGCAAAGGGAACCCTGATGTCATGTTTTGGGTAAATCCCAGCTAACCCGCCTGTCCTACTGAAAGATTATCTCACCTCACTCTCCAATTCGGTTAAATCCATCAGATAATGTCTCAGTCTCCCTTCCCCTCAGTCTACTTAAGCTTTGCTGAAAAGTGTTAATATTCCACTTTAAATCAACTTTAGTGCATATTCAAAGTTCCTGTCATGAAAGAAAATTTCCGAGTGTGTGCGTGTGTGTCTCCTTGTACGTTTGTCCTGTTTACAAAACCTCTACAGCTGATGTTTCAGGCCAAGGGGCAGGTTAAGTTTTCAGAGATCACTGAAGTAAGAATAAAAGTCCCCAGGATGCTACTTATAGCACACCAGGCCCTGCATCCCCACCCCAGGGACATAAAGAAAAGATAACACACCCGAGAAATATGCTGTTCCTTTCCCATTTTGATTCCTCTGGTGCCCTGATTTAGAACCTGGCCCTGGTGCATTATGTTTGCATCTCCATCTAGGCAGCAAGGGATGTCAAAAGAGTCAAAAATGCTAGAATCTGTTGGCAGCAGCAGAGGCAGCGGCAGAAATAGAAAAATCCATTCAAAGCCTGTGGGTCAATGGGCTCAGACTTCCCAAATTGAAGCCAGCTCAAGGGAGGGGCTCAGGCAGCCCGGGGCTTCTCCCCGCCTGTGTTCCACACAAGAGGCGGGGCACCTCTGCTGGGATCCTCACGGGGTCCTGGGTGTGCCCCCTTCCCAGGCCGTTTCTTCCAGGTCAGGAGCCCCTGACCCCCCACCAGCCTGGAGAACCGCTTCTGGGGGCCTCATCTTCCTCCCCAAACCCGAGGGAAGCTCTCACTGTGCCGGGATCTCCCTGCTGGACTCAGAGGCAACCGCTGCTTCCGGTTGGTATCTGGGACACAAACAGCACTGGGTCTTGCTCTCTCGATTCTTTGCTGAAATGACGCCTCAGCTTGCAAGTCAGAGGCTGGCTCAGCACCCCAGGTCACCTCCGTAGGGAGACACCAGCTGACAGTGATGGAGAAGGAGCTAGAAGACACAGACTCAAACCAACAGCATCCCCAGTGGGGCTACCCGTGTGCCCCTCAAAACTGGAGGGAAACCCAGAGGCCGGAGAGGGAAGGGATGCGTCTCCCACTGCGCTCAGCGCTCAGCTCACTGCCATCCCAGCTGTCACCCCTCCCTTGTCCCTGGTCAGAGGCTTTTCCCAGTTCCTGGGGATGCAGTCGCAACCTCCACCCTCTCCTCGGCGTCCTTACCCCCCAGCATAATGGGAGGTAACCGCTTCAATCCACACCCACGTTCAGTCCCTCAGCTCATGACGCCCACTTGTGTTTCCCTGTTTTCTCTCCATCTCCTGCGAAAGGGTATGGAGAAAGAAACTCACCTGTGAACAGCACCTGTCAGGGGCCACAGGCGTTACTTCTCTGTCCTCACTGTGTCCTCTGTGTCCTGTTACTGTGTCATCAAGCTGCATCTCCAAAGGCAGCCACAGGGCAGCCAGGGTTCGCTGAGTGTAACTATGTTCCTTAGTTACTGTCCCTTCTCTCTCCAAGGCAGCGGATGGATACACAGTCTCAACACCATTGCATCCTATGCTTTCCCACTGCGTCTCCCCACCCCCGCTCTCACGGGTCATGGCACCTGGGAAGATCCGTGCCACCTGCTTCCCAGCACCTGCCTTCAGTGTTTGTGCCCTGGGGCTCATTCACGGAAGCGTGAGACCTGGGCCAGGAGAGCAGGACCTTTGCTGGAAAGCCAGGCTAGGAGAAGAGATGGAGCCTTCACCATTTGCTGATTCACTCGTGTGTCCCCATTTCACAGAAGAGAAGTAGGTTACTCAAGCCCCGTATCCAGGGGAGGCTGATCTGTCATATTCCAAAGTCCTTTATGGGTAGGGGTCTAATCACTTTGTCTGTGGGATTCCTTTGCAAAGCAAATAAATGTAGAGCTGTCCTCTTGGTGAGCAGCGTCCTGAAACTTCCTGTGGGTTCCTTCCCAGCATAGCTGTGCCTATCTGCCATGGAGAAAATTCCCCCCAGGGAGGAAGAAAGAATCGGGGACCCTCACTGGGCTGGATGTCAGCCCCCAAAGCCGGGAGCCTTTGTACGGGGCATATGGCTGCGTAAATTATACATATATGTGGCAACGGGGTACTGCGCTTATTAATTTACACTTGTTAAGAACAATATTTCAGAAACAGAGTTTTATTGGGTCAGTTTCATATCATCCTGCACACAAAACTGTTTCAACGTTCTAACGTAACAGAAAAAAAATATTTTGATATGTTTCCCATTTTTAAGCAAACATCTTATACACTTTTATTCATTTTTCTCTACATTGTATTACTTTTTACATTTGATATTGCATTTAAACCATTTACCATATGATTTCAATATTATTCTACCTGTTTCCATATTATTGTAACATTTTTACAATCATTAAAAGGACAGTACAGAATGGATAAATGAATATGATTTTAATAGTTGCTCCACTGTTTTCCCTTTCATCTTGTAAACAACTCCATTAACTATCTTTCTTCACCAAGAAATGTATTTCAGGGCCTCGCTGTAGACCCCTACTCATAACGGGTAGGCTTGGTCAGCTCAGGCTGCTATAACAAAATACCATAGACTGGACAGCTTAAACACAGACACTTATTTCTCATAGTTGTGGAGGCTGGAAGTCCAAGATCCAGCTGCTGGCAGATTCAGTTCCTGGGAGGGCCCTCTTCTTGGCCTGCACATGGCCATCTTTTGTCCATGTCCCCACATGGCAGAAAGAGAGCCTTGGTGCCTCTTCTTCTTCTTGTGAGGACACTAATCCCATCGTGGGGGCCCCACCTTCACGGCCTCAGCTAAACCTAATCACCTCTCAAAGGCCTCTCACCTCCTAATACCACCATATCGGGGCTAAGGGCTTCAACATAGGAATTTGGGGGACACAAACAGTAACATAGGCCTCTGACTTTCACACTTGTCTTAATTTAATCATTCTTAGCCTTTCACTGTCTTTATTTAAGGCAGAGTTTCTTATTTTGGGCCCTGTTGACATTTGAGGCCTGATGGTTCTTTGTTTTGGGGGGCTGCCTTTGACCACAAGTTCCCCTGGAAGCAGACCCAGAGATACATATTTGCATGAAGAAACAACACTGGGGAGAATAGTTGGGAATAGCAGTCACTGGGGAACCAGAAAGCAGGATTGTGTGCAGGAGAGGTTGAAATGTGTTGCAGCTGCACTGATCTTACAGGGAGTCTAGGAGCCGGGACAGTGCTTGGTGATTGTCAGGAGTTAAGGCAAAAGGGGCTGAGTGTTGTAGGCCTGCCTTGACCACTCACTTGACAGACATGCAACGGACTGAACCTTGTTTCCTCTCAAGATTCATACGTTGAAATCCTAACCTCCAAGGTGATGGAATCAGAAAGTAGGTCACTGGGGAGATGAATAGGTCATGAGGGTGGAGTCCCCATGAATTGAATTAGTGCCCTCGTAAAAGGGACGCCAGAGAGTCCCCCATACTCTTTCTGCCTTGTGCGGACATAATGGGAATTCGGCATTGTGCCACCCAGAAGAGGGCTCTCAGCAGAAACCCACAATACAGTTACCCTGACCTCCAACCTCAGGACCCTACCATGCAGTCACCATGATCTCTGACCTCAGGACCCCACCATGATGTCACACTGACCTCAGACTTCCAACGTCCAGAAGTGTGAGAATTAAACTTTTATTGTGTACGCTCCCAGTCTGGGGAATTTTTGTTAGAGTTGCCCAAATGGACCAGACAGAGGTTGCTGCAGGGAAGGGCTGAAACTGGCCAAGGCAGCTCCCTCCAGCTGAAGCCATTCCAAGAGGTGGATTCCCAGCAAAAGGGGATGAGCACCCCATCCTGCAGAGCCCCTTGGGCCTCTCTCCAAGGCATCCATCACCTGAACCTCTAATTGTATTGGCTCCAACCAAATAAAGCCACACCTATTCCAATGACCCTTGGCCTTCATTCTCACTGCCTCTGACTGCAGCTGGCACGGCCACGTTCTCCTCACCATGGGCTCTCAGCCACCAGCGTGATCATCCCCAGGCCTCCTCCAGCCCAAATGATGTTTGTTTCACAAATAAGTGTATGGACCTGTGAACAGCAGAGTGTTTTTCAAGCAAAATAGAACAACTCCTTCCCTGTTTACAGAGGCTAATTATGAAAGACGGAAAACATGTTTTCTCCTTCTGTAAAGTCTCTCTTGAGCTTAGAAGCCACATTTGGCTTTTTTTCTTTCTAGACGGGGCTCCCTCTGTGCTCTTCTGCGAAGTCTCTGCGGAGACCGGGGCCACGCGGCGACGGCTCCTCTCTCTGCTCTGTGCATTTCAGGAGTGTCTTGGGACACATTCCTTTGGCGCCATATGCCACATGCAATTGTGAATTGAACTTAAAAGTACAGCATGAACACATTGTCTAATTAATTAACATTTAAAGGCTCTTTGAAGAAAAGCTCACTGGGCAGACAACGTGACACAAGAATGTGTGAACGATGAGCCACCAGATTTGGGGAATTTAAAATATTATAATGGGCACCCCGTTTACGTCCTGGGCGTATCCGTTCAACGTGGCCTTGGGCTCTGGGATGTTACGAGCAGGTGCTAGATGTCAGCCCATTTTCCAGTCCAGGCTGGAAGCCTTGAACTACCCAAAGCCAGTCCTGAAGAATGTATTTTTATTCCTTGTTAAATAAACCATTGGTCTATTTTCTCTTACCAAAAACCTTCTTATAAGAAACATGATAATGAGCATGTGTGCCGGGTGATGATACCGGGAGAAAGGAGCTGAGAACCACGGTCACAGCACGCGGGGACTCACGATCAGGATGCTTCCCACGTGGTGTTGTCCTTCTGAGTTTGTTCTCACTAAAACAAGTCCCCAGTGTAGCTAGGTGATGAAAAGATACGTATTTAGGAACATGATGTGAGAGACTGAAAAGTTCCCAATTGCCTGAGAAAGGCACATCTCTCTCTGATTCTGGGGGGCCCACCTATCGGGGAGCCAGCCACCCTCTATTTGAGTCTAGCTGAGTTAAAACCATGGTTTTGGGAGCTCACCATGTGGGCAATTGAGTGAGCAGTGCCTGGGGACTTAGCAAGCATCCTCCACTGTTTCTGCCCTGGGATGACCTCGGGGATGTCATTTAATCTCCAGCTCTTAAAATGTATAGTAGACAAAATTTCGCCACGTTCTCACTTTGCAGCCATGTGGCACTAAGACCTCATCCTACCACCTGTGGAAATACCTGTAGAAAATGACATTGGAGGGACCTTGGAAGACTCTTGTAATGTCCCGTGCCTATTGCATCTGCTCATGAAACACTAATATGGTCTGATGGTGGATGCCCCTGGGCAAAAATATGAATGGAAGCTTGGAAGGCTTCCCTTTGGCAGTGCCCATCATCCTGTGCGCCCATGGGTGAGAAGTGGAGAATTAAGCTGATTATCCTGTGAATGCAAAAAGAAAAGTAAAACCAATTGCCCCTTTTTCTTTCAGAGCATATCACCTCAATTCTCTACCTGACTTTTCCTGGGTAACTTCTTAAAGCAGGAGTCCCATTCATCACACATCAACAGTACTCATATTTAATCGACCATCTTAAGAAAACAGCTCATGAACATTTTGAAATGATACACAAATGCCACAGGTGGGATGGTGACAAGCTGACTCATCAGCACATAAGACAGATCAACCACTTCACGCTTCTTTCCATTCAGGAAAGGCCAGAAGGGTCACTGCTGCTCTTCGCTCATTCTCTATACCGACTCCAACAAACAAAATAATTAGATCAAAATGATCGTACTATCTTTTAGCTGAAGGGGGTTTCCAAATATAAGAACCCCAATCACCTGTTAAGCCTTGATTCACGCCTTTGATTTGGAAAAGGGAAAAGACCCCGGAGGCTCCTGCCAGGTCTGATGGAATAAAAGTTTTGTTGTTCTGCTTGGTTAAAAATGCTCGGTGAGATCACAATACCTCTTTGAAAATGGACAGTGATATCGATCTGGGTGCATCTGTCTCTCTCAGCAGCTGAAAACGACACCACATGTGATTTCCTGTCACCAAAGCCCGGCAGACATGGCGGGGTCCAGGCTCGGTGGCCCGCGCGGCTCCCATCAGTACCTAGGGCCAGGCATCTTCTTGCCTTTCACCGGATATGCCTGGGGCTCTGCTGCACAGCTCTCTAAACAACTTGCTACCTCCTTCCAAAGGTAGGTTCCTTTTACTTCCATTGGCTGCTGTGGCATAAACAGAACATTTTATTTTTATTTTTATTATTTATTTATTTTTTTGTGGTACGCAGGCCTCTCACCGTTGTGGCCTCTCCCGTTGCGGAGCACAGGCTCCGGACGCACAGGCTCAGCAGCCATGGCTCACGGTCCCAGCCGCTCCGCGGCATGTGGCATCTTCCCAGACCAGAGCACGAACCCGTGTCCCCTGCATCGGCAGGCGGACTCTCAACCACTGCGTCACCAGGGAAGCCCTGGAACATTTTTAAAAGTGAAAATCTTACAAAATAAACAATCAGGAAAAAAAACAAAAAAGCAAAACCTTCCAGGAGAGCAGATTTGCTCAAGCTTTGCTCCCCAGGGTAAATGATATGATTTATACCTGTTGTTTCCATTTCCCGTCCACGGTCGCGTCAAAAACATTACAGCTTAGAGAAAAATAAAATAGCATCAGCCCTATTCATCCCTATGCCCTGGCAGGGGAAATTAAACTGTGTGGAAGGCACCCTGAACTTTGCAAACCCACGTTGCGTCCTGGGCAGATAAAACTGTGACGTTAATTTTTTTATCTCATTGTACCTGAGCAATGGATCTGAAGAAACATAATGGTCTTGGAGGAAATCCGTGTCATGACTAATTGTTACTTTCACCCAGTGCTTTCAAAATATTTTATAAAAGTTCAGTGAGAATCTTAGGTTGAATTAGAAAGTTAAATGCTTAGAGATGAGAATGTAATTATTTTAAGAGACATCAATTTGATGTATGCTTTATTTTTTCTATATTTTAATGTGAGGTGATATGTGTATTTCTTTTTAGAGGAACTGTAATATGATTTCTACTCTGGTGATAATGGCAAAGCAAGAGAATAAAGAGAAAAAGAACAATAGCAATGAAAGTAACACTCATCTTTGAAGTTTAAATTGTGGAACTACAGAGCTAAAAGTTGGAGATCATCTTCCCCATCAAATACCTGCATTTTATAGACAAGGGAGTCAGGTGCTGTTCTGAGTTGAATTGTGTCCCCAAAACGGCGTGTTCACGTCCCAACCCCCTGTGCATGTGACCTTATTTGGAAATAGAGTCTTGGCTGATGGAATACAGATAAGATGAGGTCATAGGGCGGGCCCTAATCCAATGATTGGTGTTCTTATAAGAAGAGGGAGGGCTTCCCTGATGGTGCAGTGGTTGAGAATCCACCTGCCAATGCAGGGGACACAGGTTTGAGCCCTGGTCTGGGAAGATCCCACATGCCGCGGAGCAACTAAGCCCGTGAGCCACAACTACTGAGCCTGCGCTCTAGAGCCCACGAGCCACAACTACTGAAGCCCGCACACGTACAGCCCATGCTCCACAACAAGAGAAGACACCACAATGAGAAGCCCATGCACCACAAAGAAGAGTAGCCCTGGCTTGCCCCAACTAGAGAAAGCCTGCATGCAGCGACAAAGACCCAATGCAGCCCAAAATAAAAATAAATAAAAAGAAGAGGAAAAACGATACAGACACTGACATGTAGAGACACAGACAGAGATTGGATATCCCCCTACAGGCCAGGGGATACCCAAGACTGCCAGCCACACAGGAGCCCAAGGGACAGGCCTGGAACAGACTCTCCCCTGAGGCCTTCAGAACCTTCATAACCTTCATGGCTCTGCCAACACCTAGATTTCAGACTGCTGGTCTCCACGTGGTGAAAGAATACATTTCTGCTGCCTTAAGTGAACCAGTGTGCAGTGATCTGTTACCACAGCTCTAGGAAACTTACAAGGGCACCAAGGAATTAGGCAGTGGTGGAACTGTGGCCAGAGTCCCATGAGCATCCTTTCCACTGGGCCCTAGGGCCTCTCTCAGCTCAAGCAATTCTACAGAAAAGCAAATTCCATCAGGATTCCCAGGGAAAATATGTCTACCTTAGTGTGAGTTACCCTAAAGGCAGAACCCACACTGAGGATTTGAATAAAAGTAATTAATGTGAGAGGCAATCCACAACGTGCGGGGTTGAGACAGGGACGGTGCAGGTGAGTGGTGGCCGATAGGACAATGTTCTGCTGGGATAATGCCCCAGAGTCATCCCACTGAGGGGTGGGGAGCTGGGATGACTTATCACTCTGCAGGTGTTGTCTGCCTCACTTCTGGTCTGCCCTCTGTGGGTCTAGCATATTCCTCTGGACAGAGAATGTCCTTGGGCATGTCTGCAAGCTGTATTTGGGATGGGCTGGGGGATGTGTGTGGGACACACCAACAGCATCCTCTGACCTTCCTTTCCCATCACTGAGTTTACATGTTAACCACAAACAACCAGAATGCAATCCTTCTGAATTAGGGGGTTTGTGTGGAGAATAAGAACCAGAGGAATTGTTTTTTTTAATTCCAAAAGATTGTTTTCAGAAGATAAAGTTGGGCTTCCCTGGTGGCGCAGTGGTTGACAGTCCACCTGCCGATGCGGGGGATGAGGGTTCGTGCCCCGGTCCGGGAAGATCCCACATGCCGTGGTAGTGGCTGGGCCCATGAGCCATGGCCGCTGAGCCTGCGCGTCTGGAGCCTGTGCGTCTGGAGCCTGTGCGTCTGGAGCCTGTGCTCCGCAACTGGAGAGACCACAGCAGTGAGAGGCCCGGGTACCGCAAAAAAAAAAAAAAAAGAAGAAGATAAAGTTAAGTAAGGAAGGCTGGAATATTCAGAAGTGACAGAATCAGTATTGGCAAAAAATGTATTTGCCGATATATTTAGTACAGAATATATAATAGTACAGAATAGAGATGCCTTAAGTGGTTCTTTCAGAAGTACAGCTGATCCTCATTAGTCACAGATCCGGTATTTGCAAATATGTCAACTCATTACATTTCCTGGTAACCCCCAAATCAATACTGTGGTACTTACTCATTCACTGACATAAACTTAGTGGCAAAAATTCTGAGCTGCCTGTTGTGCATGTTCCCAGCTAAGCGCTAACAAGGGATGCCCTGCCTTCTTGTCCCAGCTCTCAGACTGTAAACAGGGATTCTTTTTGTGCCTTTTTTGGTGATTTTGCTGTTTAAAATGGCTCCCAATGGTGCTGTAGTGCTGTCCAGTGTATCTAGGGGTGAGAAGGCTGTGATGAGCCTTGTGTAGAAAACCTGTGTTAGATCAGCTTTGTTCAGGCCTGAGTTACAGGGCTGTTGACCACGACTTCAATATTATTATTATTAAATCAACAGTATCTATTAAATAAGGTGTCTTTAAACAGAAACATACATAAAACAAAGGTATGAATTGATTGGTTGGTGAGAATGTCATAAGCAGAAGCCTGCAGGAACGTAACCCTATATTTCCTATAGGAGCAATGGCTCAGTCTTCACTAATTTTGTGTTCACAGTGACTACAGAGCTTAATCACCATGAATAACAAGAATCAACTGTATTATGAAAAGTTTTCAGCAAAAGATACTAAGTTAACTCTCTTTGTCCAAAATACAACTATAAGTAGCCTTTCAGTAAAGATACTATCTGACATATCATTACTCCATTTTATTCTTGTTGTGCCATTGATTTTAGACACAGCAAAGGGTGAGAATAATTTTTGCTATTTTGCTTAATCTCCAGTTCACACTGGTGAGGTCCTTGGGATTGATAATAAATTAATGCATATATGCAGACACACATAAATGATGCTATACTCTTTTATTTTAAGCCCAAGGAAAAGTAGGTTAAAAGTCAAGTCATATGTTCATTTATTCCAATTAAGGGGGCTGGAAAAACAACACATGAATGAAAAACAGTTCATCATTTGGTAGCTTATGGAGGTTATTCCCTAAGAAAGTAAACTGGTAAACAGAGACAGAGAAATTCAGAAAGAAGTTATTGCAGAAAGTCAAGGGCAGGGAAAGGATTATGAACATTTAAGACCAAGGCTGTGTTTAACGACAGATTTCAAATCTCTTAGATATTTTATCTTGAAGTCCCAATTTCCCTCAAGGCAAAGTACTGGTGTTTATGGTTCCTAATTGCTGGTTTTAGCAGTTCTTCAGGGGATGAAGGGAAACCTGTAAGCGTCCAGCCAGGCGGAGGTTCACGTCTGTCCCGTAATCCTGGGTGTTCACCCAACATTGACCCCCAGCTGCATGCTTTTTAAACTTCATATGGTTGGAGACATTCAGAGCAGGGACTTTCTCCATTATGTCAGCACCCCAACTTGAGAAAGACAGAGCATTATTGTGTCAGTGAGTTTTCTTATTGACTTACCAAGTAGAATGTTCGTATTGTTTCGGAAGGTCTCAAAATGAAGAAGAATCTTGAGATTGTTGAGATTCAGACTGTGCCAGCCGGTTGTGTTTTTGTTCTTGTTGTTGTTATTGTTTCTAAAATATTCACCAAAACTTCCTCTCCAGAAGCCACTGCACGTTTGTGTGGGACCCCAGGTTGCTTGGGTGGATGTGATAAGAAATACATCTGGGTTTTGAAGAATGCGGTCTTGATTAAATGTTTCCCTCTGTAAACAGAAACCTATCCCTTGCCCCATGGAAGGGAGCCGGGACCAGCTACAGGATATCCCCTCTTCTTCCCCAAATGCTTATGATACCCGACTCTTCTCCTCTCTCTGGCAGGATTCCCCCCAACCCCCATCTGAGTCAAAGTAACCCCAACCCACATTTCTACTTTTCAGGGACAAGACAATGCAGAGGCAAAGGGCCCGCGTGTGTGTTGAATGAGGTTGGAACACTGCTAGATGTTCTAGGTCATCGCCATGGACTGCAGGGTAGAGTTGTGAAGAGTGGAAATCTTTTAGTGTTTCTGTGAGAAAAGGAAAAAAAAAAAGGACAGTTAAGTGGAAGCTACTGAGAGTGGAGAGCTGGTTAAGGGGCCCATTAGAAAGGAGAAGATACAGGAAAAGGATAACAAGTCAGAGAAGAGCTGGAAGAGATTTAAAGTATGTGTTTGAGAGTCTGGAAAGCCAGACCCACACTCTCTGTGCCTCAGAGTGACCACTGGTAAATAAGAGAAAAACAGGCCCTGCCTCACAGGGCAGTGTGAGGACTTAATGAGATTGTGCTCTAAAGTGTTCAACATGGTGCCCCTTCCCCCTCCCTCCCTCCCTCCTTTCTTTCCTCCCTCCCTTCCTCTTTCCCTCCCTCCTTCCTTTTTTCCTTCCTTTCTTTCTTTCTTTCTGGCTCCCTCATTTAAAAAAATTTTTTTATCCTGAAGATAATCTTGGAAACAATGATGTGCTGATAAAACGAGAGGTCAGCAGCTCAGGGCAGCATCAGAAGACTAGAAACCCGATGTGGGTAAAGCAGGTAGACAGCCTGTGAGCTCCCTAAATGAAACTCAGGGGCCAGAGAACTTTTGTAAATGTGATCGCTGAGACATCTGAGGGATCTTTGAAAAACAGAGAGCAGAAGGCAAGATTGCCAAAACCAAAAGTGAATAAATGGCATTTCAAAACCCCAATGGAAAAGAAAATTCACTTAAGGCAAACTACAGGTTAGTGAATTTAAAGTACATCCCTAGAAAGAATCTAGACGCTTATTATAACAATGGTCTGAGAACAGCTAAAGAGAAAACAATGGTAACTAGGATCCAGTAAGAGTCAAGAAGAATAAGTCACGAGTCCTTTCTTGAGAGGATTACTAAACCCAGATTTCACAGAAATGTTTTAAGAAGCAATTAAGTGGATTTCAATCAACTATAACATGGTATTTTGTAATACCCTTACAGATTAGATGAAATTTAAAAATAAAACGTTTTGGCAAGCATCTTATCCAATCCACATCTGTTTGTAAAATGCCTGTTGGTTCTCGGCCCTCTGCTTAGTACTAGGGGTACAAAAATGGGAACTGCAGCTCCCACCCCAGGGCGCTGGAGCTTTGGCTAAGAGAGGAGAACCAGTATCAAGTTCCATAACCATTAGTGTTGACCTCGTGCAGGGTCTTGTGCAGGCTTCAGCTTGTGCTCTCTTTGGTGCTTTTATCAGTGACTTGATACAGAGATGGAAGACATGTCATCAAATCTGCAAGTCCTAACAGCGTGAGGGTTGGCAAATACAATGAATTTCAGGGTCTGAATCCAAAAACGTCCCAAGTGCACTGCAGCAGGGGGTCCTATGCCACAAGCTGGACAAGCCACAGTTTGACATGAATGAGTGTGAAGCCCAAGTCCAGAATAGGAAGGCCTGGGAGCCGGGTTGGGCGCCTATCAGATAGGGGGTCAGGCTTGGCAACAAGGGGCCGTCTAGGCTAACAGCACCACACTGCAGGCTCTGAGCCGCTCACGCCTCCAACTGAACAATGACTGAGATTGAGGGGGACCCCCTGAGCTGCTCAGACCATGCTGGGGGGGGGTGGGTGGGAGGGGAGTGTGTGTAGGGGAACATCACAATCTGAAGGGTGCCTTGGAAACTGGAGGAGATAGAGGGGAAATGATGTGTACAGGAAAGGGAAACCAATCCGCGTCAAGTGAGAAGTTATGTTAAGTGAGAAGAATGGTTAGCCTAACCATCAGATAGGAAGCTAGTAGAAAACAGAAGATGGACAGAAACTCCAGGCAGAGAGATGCCAGCTGGAGAGAAAACTAAAACAAACAAGCACAGTTACAACCAGAACCTCAGGGCATGCCCACGTCTCTACACATGAAAATGTCTGTTCTCAGAATTGGTGAATTAATGATACAGGAGTTAAGATAAACAGCTTGAATCCTTAGCAGGAAAAGGTAGAGGGAATCTGAGCACTGGGTGTGGCTTAGAATACTGCTTCCTTGGAGCAGATACTGGCCTAGAGGAGACCTGAGAGCTTCTGTTTGGCTTCTTAGCAAGACCGATGCCTGATCTGGGGCTTGTGGACACGTGCTTACTGGTCCATTTTCCCCATCCACTTTCTTCAGTGAGGCCCTGGGGTTATATATCTGTGACACCTCTGAGGACCAGACCATGCACATTCTCCAAGGAAGAATGAAAGTGAACTCTTGTCCCTCTCCTCACAAAATAAACTTTTCAAACAACTCTCTTGTGGGCTTATAGGAAGTCTTAAACCTCCCACTTGTAGCAGATCATTCAAATTCAAAGTGTTTCAGCTCCTGGAGATAGCTGATGATGTAATATAGGAGGATTGGATTATCTTACTGATGCAGGCTACCAACCACAGACCCCAAATCTAGCCTAGCCTACTCAGAACCCTGGATATACTCTTCACAACCCTTTTTCAGGGTGAGTGGTTTGCAGCTCCGCGCAGCAGCAAGCTGATGGAGTTCCCATGGTTCCAGGGAACCACACAGGCTAATAAGGTGGCCCACCGTTCCTGTCCTCTCTCTGGACCCAACAAATGTGTTAAATATGCAGTTTAGCACACAGCCCACTGGTCCAGGCCCAGAGCGGTCTGCCCCTGCACTCCTGCGTATATTCTGATTTCTTTCTCCTGCCTCGTAACAGATTCCTTCTTGCCCTTCATCCGAGCTATCGCCTGCATTCTGACTGTACTTATGTGGCCCGTTCTCTTCTCCTCAAATCATATTCTCTGGGACAAATTCCCCCCAAATTACTTCTCTGTCTTTACCTTAACTGAAGCCACAGGTATGTTACAGGGGATTTTATACAAATGAAAATTTTATCAATTTTTTTTCCTAGCTGTAAGTATTGTCTTTATGATATGATATGATATAAAGAAGTTATGACATAGTTTCTTAGATGCTTATTGAGTTAGTGAATAACACTGAAAAGGCATACAGAATAATATTAAAGGAAAGAACCATGATGTGAAAATGAAAATTGTATATAGAATTTGGGGGGAAATCAAGTGAAAAAAATAAGCTATTGCACATCAAATATATAGCATAGTAGCGGATACATAGTATTTAATAAATGCCAAGTCTTAGTCTAGCTGTAAACATTGTTTCATTTATTAAGCTGCTGTCGCAGCTGACATCATTTACTTTGACCAGTGGAATTTGTACCTGCATCGCCTGCTGATGTGGTCATGGGTGAACATCTCATTTGCACTGTCACACACATTTCTCTCTGGTCCAGCAAGATGGACTGTAGGAAAGGGTAGGAGATGGAAAATGTGTAATTCACATAACTATGAGCTTTTCCCCCTCACAACCAAGATTTTCTATAACATCACTGTTCCTTGTTGTTTAAAGACATTGTTATGGCATTGTTTACTCTTAAAGCAGAGGATGAGTGGGTACATTTGGTCCTTTCTATAACATTCCAGCAATCTAATCAACACTGACAGAAAGTTGAACAGCAGTTGCCTGGGGAGGAGGCGGGCAGGGGGGGGGGGCATGGTGGGAGGGAGAGAATGACAAACGATCATGAGGAAGCTTTGGGGATGATGGATGCGTGCATCACTTAACTGTGGTGGCAGTTATGGACGTGCACACAGGCGAAATCTTAGCAAGCTGTGCACTTTAAATATGTGCATTTTACGATTGTTAATCATACTTCAATAAAGCTGTTAAAATTACATCTGTATTTTTCTTCTCACAGTATGAGTTGGGTTTGGATATATCACCAAATATGCAAAGTAGTTTACCAAATCCAACATCTTGCCAACATGTCTCCTATCACTTAATTATCAGATCAGAGTAAAATTTCCAGTGTCTATCCTGACACCCCGTCATGCTTTCTAAATCACATAACCATTTTCTTCTTCATTGTCATTACAGATGCTTGATTCATGTTTCAGTGATGTATTCTCAGTTTTACTCTACTATCTTCTGAGTTTTCATACGTGTGAAGTGGGCTAAAATGAGCAAACTGGTTCTTCCTTGCGAAGATCTCTCTCATTTCCTGTGTTTTGGTTTCCCAAATGGAGCCTCGTTCGGTTATACTGCATCTATACTAAGTTTACTCAGTTCTGTTTTAAGCACCACCGTCCTTACTTTCAAGGAAGAGCCGCAGAGAAGGAAGATGACGTCAGCAATTTAGTAAAACAGAGGCTTTCCACGTGGACCCCAAATCCGCTCTGTCTATGTGGAAGGCACTAATGAGATTTCAAAGGCACGGATGACTCAGAGATGCTCTCTGGGTCCTGACCAAAGGCTGGCTTAGTTTGCTCTGAGGGGAAATGGAGCTGGAAATGTCCTCTTGAATAGGGGGTGAAGGAAGGGCCTCACTGGGCACCAGGCACCCCAGCCTTGGCTCCCAGATGTCCTGTCCAGGCTCACACGAGGGATATCCTTGTGACAAACCTGCCGCCCTTGGCAGCATCCAGATGTTTACAAAGGAAGGCTGGTTCCTCGTCAACAACAATCAAAACAGTGAGCGCTGTGTGTGATCTTTCCCACTTCCATAGGGAATTTGAATAAAACTAGAATAGGATTAGAAACAAATATCCAATTGACTAGGGGCTCAGTTCCCCTGTTTGGGGAGAAATCTGAATATTTAACTCATTTTTGGTCCCTGCATTTTAACAAGCAAATCTGATCAAACTAAAATTCTTTTTACTATAAAAATTCCCCTTTAAAAATACTGTGTATAGAAAATATTCCAAGCCTTTGAGTCAGCATTTTGTTTCTGGGAATCTGTCTTAATTTTGCAATCAGAAACACACTTGAGGATTTATGAAAAGTAACCGCTATAATATTTCATCAGAATAATATTTGTAATACAATTATAGTAGGTGACAGTATTTACATTAATGAAAAATTGGAAACGTTAATTGTTTGAGTGACATAAATCTGCTCTGGTATATATCTATCCCATAAAAGGCACAGGCATTAAAGATCATGTTTACTAAGAATTTTTAATGATAGAGAAAAGCATATACAGAAGAATGTTAAAAAGTCATAATAAAAAATGCAAAGTCATGCAGAAATGGATGAATGAATTAGTTGATGCCGGTAGAGTATATACAACTATGCCTGACACGTGTGCAATCAAAGTTCACTGTTATCTCAACCAATCTATTGAATACATTTGCATATTTAAGAAAATCCAGAATATGGAACAAAGTCTTCAAAATAGGATTTCAAGTAATTTTATTCTTATGTGTTGTCTAAATTTTCTGCAGTGAGTTTATAAGGCATTCATCATTAAAATAAAATCTGTGGCAAAGAGGAAGGAAATTACATCTGCACAGTCACACATTGTTTGTAAATGACAAAGAGTTAATTCTGACATTCACAAGATGAGATGGGCAACGAAAGCAATCATGCAGTGAAAAAACCCATAATATAGCCTCCAAATTGACAAATTTTCTTTCGGAAGTAGTTATTAGTTTTATTGGATGACTTAGTTGTTCTTAGTTATTTAAATTGGCTGATTAATAACTGGGAGCATAATGGTTAAGAGAGTTGTGACTTTCCAAAATTTATGGATTGGGAATAAGTGTGTGTGTGTGTGTGTGTGTGTGAGAGAGAGAGAGAGAGAGAAAGAGAGAGAGGGAGAGAGAAAGAAAGAGGGAGAGAGAGATGGAGAACATACCTACATTCATGCATTTTCTTTTCAACTCATGTATTTTACCTTGTTCCGGGAAGTATTTAAGTCAGATCGATTCGTGATGAGCTGTCAACAATTATATGTAAGTAATAAACAAAGTGACCTGCTGGGAAAGAGCGCCTTCCCTCCACACCTCCCAGGAGGCCGTCTGATGTACCTTTACACTTGGCCTGGTCTTTAACTCTTGAAGTTCTGCAACGTCTGTCTCTTTCGGGGTCACTGTGAACCTTGAGTGGCTTCACTGACTCTTCTATTTCACGATTGTGGTGATGGGAACACCACCATTCAAAATGCTGAATGCGCCTCTAAAAGTAGGAACAAATTGTGAATTCTTGTAAAGACTGTTGTTTGCAGCATCCCTGTGCAGTGGTCTGCAGGTACCCTTGTCTCCCTGTGTCGAGTGAGTCTCGCTGACATCGGTGATGTGTGCCCTTCTGTAAGTGGCATTGTCTTCTCCTGAGCTTCTGTCCATGAACTGTTTCACCCTAAATGAGAGCACTGCTTAGGAATGACATTGCTAAACGGGGAACATTTGATTCTTCCAGTCGATAGCAATTCTTGGAATATGGGAGGGAGTTTTCTGTTCCTATTTTCATTTCCTGATACTTGCAAAGAGCTTTCAATCAATGGATAAACCACCCGTAATAATTAACCAGACAGAGTGAAATCATTTGTTACTCAACCTACATTATTACCAAGGGAAAAGCCACTGGCCTCCTACAGATATTGCTACATGATTGCAAAAGAGCAAGTGGGTTAAAGTTGTATTTTTTTCCTTCAGAAACTCTATTTGCCAAAGCCCACAGATTGCATTGCACCATTCCCGCCGCTCGTGCTGATGATGCTGCAATACGGGCTGTTTTCATAGGCAAATGAATTTGCAAAATCAGACCTACTCTTCCAGATTATGCTGCCATAGCTACAAACAAAAACAAAGAGTCAGCAAAGAAACAAGTCTCAGAGGAGCTTTCCAGCACGTTCTGCGAGCATCCTTGGGTTCCTTTGGGAAAAATTATACAACCGTTGCTTCTTCACCCATCCCTTAATAAATCAATAAATATGGATTGAGAACCTACTGTGAGCAAGGTGCTCTGCTGGGTGAGAGTGAAAATGCAAAGACGTGTAAAATATAGCCTGTGATGTAGAAGAGGATATGGAGATGTCTAAGGAACAGAGGAGATAATTCCCATCTAAGGGAAATCCCAGCGAAGCCAAACCCCCCACCCCTTCCCTGACCCTCTGACACTACATCCTGGCACCTCTTCCCCCTCCTCTGTGGACCAAATAGCACCGTAACAACCTCCAGGTGGTCTTCCTGTATCCACCCTTGTTCAATTCCAGTAAGTTCTCCCTACAGAGGTGTCATATTATAAAAGCCCACATCTGATCATTGAAATATCTGCATAAAACTCTTAAATAGCTTCCCATTTCATTTTAGAGTAAAGGACAACATTTCCACCGTGACCTCCAAGGTCATGGGGAATCTGGCCCTGCCTGCTTCTGCCGTCTCCCCCTGACCACCGGTTTCCTCTGCTCGAGACACAGTCTGTGGCTCTTTGAATGTGTGCCTCCTCTCCTGTCTAGTGTCTTCATAGTTCTGTCCCCCCCACCCTACCTCACCAGGAACTCTCTCCTTCCACGGCTGTAGTAAGCTCCAAACCCTCCTTCTGAGCTCAGCTACAAGCCCTGGAAAAGCTCCTCTGAGTTGCTAGACCGCAGGACATGAAACGTTCTGACAGCATCCTGCATTTTGGGTTATTAGCCCTTATTTTATTAAGATACAACTGTGTATGACAGAAAACTTGAAATATCAGTGGCTTAATAGATCAATTTCTTATTTAAAGTGTGCAGAGCTGAAAAGAGAGCTCTGTAAGAACCAGGGACCCAGGGTCCTTCTAGGATCTTCCTCAGATCAGATTCAGCATTTGACCCCACCACGTTGTCCATGATGGCTGATCGAAATCTGGAAGCCAGAACTACATTCCAAACAGCAGAATAAGGAAACAGAAAAGAAACAAAAGAAGGATGCCCTCTCACTTGAAGACTACATTCCGTAAACTATACACAATGCTTCAATGTACAAACCATTGGCTAGAACGTATTCACATGCCACAGCTAGCTGCAGGGAAGTCTGAAAAATGTAGTGGATGCTGAGTGATCCCTGCCCAGCTAAAAATAAAGGGATGAAGGGTATAAAGTTACTGACGGCATCTGCTGTGTCATAGTCTCTTCTAGATTGTAAGCATGAAGACAAGGACCAGGTCAATTTGCGCACCCCCCCCCCCATAATCTTGGGGCCTGCCTGGCATGCTTCCAGCACATTGCTGAAGATCCTGAAATATTATTGAATGAGTGAATGGATGGATGAATGAATGGGTGGATATGAATGAATGAGTGAAAGTCCTATGGGGTCCAGAGACAGAACTCATTCATTTCAGATTGGAGGGGGAGACGGCGGTCATGAGGAAGAGCAGAAGTTGTGATTTTTGAGATCACACCTTCATTTTGAACGTGTGATCTCAACTGGGATGAAAAGAATTAACCCACTTCCCTTGGAGGAGTAGGCTATGAATAATCCAGCCAGGAAAATGATGGGAACAAGTGCCCAGAAAGGGTAAGGCTCAAGAGAGGAACGGAAGACAGAAAGACACGGCGACATGGACAAATGTGAGAAAACACTGGAAATGTAGACTGGGCCGAGACTGCATGCGAACATCTGGGCAAATCACCTCTCAGCTCAGTAACCATTGGGGACTTTGATGGTGTAGTCACAGCACACAGGGCATCTTGTCCAGACAGTCCAGAACCACAGGCACGAAGTCACCTTGGGATGTATGACTCACGGTCAGATCAAAGTGGTCCCCATTGAACCTCTGCAATACAGCATCCTCCTAAAGCTTGTATCTGTTGATCTCGCTTGATCCTTCATTAAGAAAATAGAAGGAAATGGAGAGGAATCCCTCATCTTACTGCCGCCAACCCCACCAGCCTAGCAAGCTCAGCGTCCTCCCATCTCTGTGCTTGCGCTCGGGTTTCAAAGGATGAAGGGTTTTCTTTTTGTTTTTTTTTTCCTTTCAAAGGTCAACCATTCATTTCTACTCCACACCATCACCTCTCCTTCTCCATCATTGCTTTCTCTCTACTGGACCATTTCTATCTGCAAACAAATGGGTTCTGGCTTCTTTTAAAAAAAGAAACAAAACACCCTTTTTGATTTCCTGCTTCCAACTAGTAAGAGCTCCATTTCTTTGCTCCTGTAGACATCAGTTTCCTGAAAGAATCTGGAACCACTTCCTTGCCTCTCACTCTGCCCCAAACTCTCCCATCAGGGCTTCTGGCCTCTTCCCAGGAGCTATCCTGGTGATGGAGATGCAGAGGTCGCAGCTGCTGGTGATGGAGGTGCAGAGGTCTCTCCCGTCTCCCAGCCTGTCGGCAGCATTCAGCTCCTATGAACACATTTTACCTCTTGAAACACCTCTTCTCTCAGTTTCCATGACGCCCACTCTCTTGTTTTCCTACATCACATTCTCCTTTGCTGAGCCTGGATGGGTTTTTTTTTTTTTTTTTTTTTTTTTTTGCTATGCTTTCCTTCTAGATTATCCAGTTCTGCCCAATAACTTCAAATACAGACTATATACCAATATCTCTGGCTTTGACTTCTGCCCTGAATCCCAGGCCTGTGGATCCAACAGCCAGCTTTCCATTTGACATCTCCACTTGGAAATCTACTGGGATTCATGATTAGTTAACATGACAACACAAAACTCTCAGTTTTCCACCTGCCCCCAGCCCACCATCTGCCCTGCTAGATGCCTCCTGTCAGTCCATTTCCTCCGGCCAGTCCTTAGGATGCATACTTGATCCATCGTTTTCCTCTCCTCCTTCATCCAGCTCTTCAGCAGGTCATGGTGAGATCTCTAACTGGCCTCTCTGCTTCTCCCATTGCCTTTGTCATCCTATTCTGCACGAAACAGCTAGAATATTAGTTCATGCACATTGTGACATGTCAATATCACAAGAAACATACTCGCCTGGAGGCTGGTCTGAGCTCTTTGCCACGCCCCCTCCCTACTGCTTCCTCAGCCCCAACCTGACCTGTCTCTCTCTGGCCTCACCCCCTGCATGCTTCCACTTTCCCATGAAGTCCAATCTCACTGGCCTTTTTTCTGTTTCTCAAATGTGTCAAGCTCCCTCCCCCTGAGGACTTTTGCTTTCATGGTTTCCTCACCCTGGAATGAGTTTGCCATTCATCCTCCTGTGACCGGCACCGACTTACCATTTGGTTCTCTTCCTAAATGACTCCTCCTCTGAGGATGCCTCCTCGGTCTCTCATCCTGAGCTATGCTCCGTGACAACTTTCAGTTTCTATCATATCACTTTTTGTTTTTCCAAAAAATAAGACAATATTATCTGATTTTTTGGATTTAATTATTTAACTCGTTATTTTGTGATGCTACCTCCATTCCCTGGAATAAACATCGTGACAGTAGAGGGTTTATCTGATACACTCTGATACAGCTTTGTGCTCAGAGCAGTGTTTGGTACACAGTCTGTGCAAACATAATAAATGTGTTGGGGAAAGGAGGAAAATAAAGACTACGGTAGTCATGCTGACAAGTCCAGAATTATCCACTGCTTCTGAGTAAATAGCAATGGCTAGAAAAGTTTAGAAGACTTTAAAGTGTTTTTCTCACCCTGGTCTGTCATTTAGAATCATCTACTAGGACCTACTTATTACTTAGTGTTTGGTTCAGGGTTTGGTCCCATTTTATGATTTCATACATGACCAGGGAGGGTGGCTGTAAATTAAGTACCTACCCAATCAGTCTTTCCCTGGAATAAAGAGTCTCAGAAGTTGGTTATAAAATCTGAGAGAAGTCATGATTTTGGGTAAGGAGACCACTATAATTTTCATTTCAATGCCTTCCCTTTTCAACGGGAAAAGGGGGGAGGGGGAACCACTGGGAATGACAGTAGGGCAACAGGTAGAAAACCAGGACTGTCCTGGGCACCATGGAAGGTTCTGGTAGGGAAATTAGAAACAATATGAGCGGAGAAGAGAAAGACAAGGGTATGGCGAAACATCTTGAAATAATGTTACCATGAAACAGCCAGTGAACAAACATATTCCTAAGGAGCAAACAGGCTGAAACACATTGTAAAAAGATGGAGTAAAAACATAAAGGAAACCTAGGAACAGGCCAGCACTGGGAGCAGTAAACATCTCTGGAAATGGGCCACCGCTGTAACCACAGGGCAGAGAAACAAACAAACAATTGCACGCGTCCTCATTGTAGAAAGGATAACAGGTTCAGAGTAATTTATTCCCACCACCCGGAGCATCATCTCAGCGTGAAGGACTCATACGTTTACACAAACAACAGGGCAGATGACAACCCAGACACACCACGCACAGAACATTCTTTCCAGACATTAATCCTCGGTTCATCTTGAGCCAATATTAGGCAACAATTTCTTTTCTGATTATTCACTTAAGTCAACTCAGGTAGAAAGCCACAGACAGCTTCCAAAGATTTGGATATAGTCCGATGAGAAGTGAAGTCACATAAGCAAGGAATCGATGATTAATGGTAGGAAATTGTAAAACAAACAGAGAGGTCAGATGACAGCTTGCATACAGCAAAGGAGGGTGGGTCAGTTATCATTCCATCCTGCTGCCCTTGGCTCTATTGATTTTTCCACTCCTTACACACAAAAACTGAAGGAAGGCAAAGGGAAGGACTCTAACAGATTTTTTTAAAAGAAGAAAACAATCTTTGATTTGAGCTAAATCCATCAGGGCCATTCCACCTGATGTACAGACGAGCATGTGGCTCTTTCATTCAGTCACAAAGTTATACCTGCATTGCTTCCTTTATGCCTCAGGAAATAGCAGTCATTAGAATTCCTCAAAAATGTGGTTTTGGGAGAAAGAAAGGGGCTTGTGCAACAGTGGATCTGGTGATGGGTGCCCTGAGCTTCAGGGGAAGTCCAGCAAAACTCCTGCAGCTTTGCTGCTATCAGGAGGGTCCAGTAAGCACGTGGTAGAGCCCTTCCCAAGTTTGCTTTAAGAAAATGACAATTTTCTCCCACAAATCATGTGATATTCATTTTTACCCAATACCCACACATGGCCTTTGAAGGTCAAAGAATTGGCTGGGTTTTTTTGTTTTAAAGTAATGGTCACAAAGAAAGACAGGGAACGTGGGAGAGTGTTATGCCTGTTTTATGATGTGCACTGTGATTTAGAGACACTTAAGGAAAAATATCAAATGTAAAGTATTTAATGCAAAGCTAAGCAGACACAGCTTTTCCTTAGAAGAATCATCTCAACGATCATATTCAATCCCCTGGTCTACCAAAAATGTTTAAGGTATAATTATTATTCCCCAAATTTAATTCTGGACTGAATTTCTTGGAAAAGTTCCTCTGAAATGACGAAACCCTGATAATACTGGGTCACTTTATGTTTCTAAATATATTCTTATTATTTCCATCCTTATTATATTATTTCCAAAAGGCTTTTACATGAATATACATAATTCTGAGAAAATAAACGTAAGTCATCAAGACAGGCCAGTCAGAGCTAAAGGTAAGGCTTTAAGGATAGCATACATGTTCCACGATGTTTCCTCTATTTTTTCCTAAATGTCTGCACAGAACCGTGCTCTGGGAAGGCCGCCCTGCTTGCCCTGCCGGGTCTTCTTGCGTTAGTCAGCACGGAGACAGAAAACAGCAGGGCTTGACTCCAAATAGCCCTGCGGGGTTATTTGTCAAGTGCAAGGGCAGCCACAGGGCACAGGCAAGCAGAAAAGGACATGCAGGGGCAATAGTTCTGCCATCAAGTGCCAAGCAAGTCTCCTAGACTCTCTGTACCTCAGTTTCCCCATTCATAGGGGTTGTACTAGATCTCCAACGTACTTTGCAAAACTAAAATCCATTACTGCTTAGTGCCTCCGGAAGTTGCCTAGAAAGTCCTTTTTCTTAGAAAAGATTCACCAATGAACAATGCATGAGCCTGAAATCTTCATATACTGAGACGAGACCAAACGCAAGACATGACACAGAGAGACAAATGCATAGTCATATGTCTAAAAGCTGTAGAAAATGGAAATCTAGACCTGCTCCCCCGCCCACCAGGCTGGCCCTTCTCTGAATCGATTTCTAATTCTTGACATTGCCAGAGAACGTGGAATTAGCTATAACAAGCTAGGAAAAATCTCATCAGTATTAAGGACATAAGATAAACCTTGAGAGGGTCAGCAAATAAAATTAGAAGAGACCTGTGATTAACTCTCTTAAACACAACTTTGCTGGCTTTCACCGCCTTCTTCTCCAATACCTGTACAATTTCTCTTTCACAGTAATAGCAGATAATGACCTAGTATCTTGAACTCGTGCTCTTTACTTTTCTTCTCTAAATGATTTACCCTTAGAAACGTTATTAAGTATCTTTGAAAGTATAATTTCTGTAGCAACAAAAGAATCCATTATAATTTTAAAATTTGAGTATTGGTTATTTTTATAATTTTACTAAAATAGCTAACACTGTGACAAACACCCTTCTAATAACTCTTTGCTTTAAGATGATTTATGATAAATTACTGTTAATTTTTAAAAATTCATGCATTCAGACTCTATTCAGATTGCCAGTTCTCCAGGCTGCAAACCATGTCATATATCATAACCATATCATGTAATATTTATATTACAAAATCATTGATAAGCTGTGGTCTATAATGGGTACCGCTCAGGAATTTGCATCTCAATCACTTAGACTTTAAAAAATTAAGATTTATTTTAGAGATTCCAGCCATGAAATAAGCACATATCCAAGCAGAGATAGAAAATCAACTTAAAGAAACAGCACAGTTCTCATGCCTACAAAATTTAACTTCACGGTGGTGGAAGACATTCCATGGAAGAAAACCATTGTCAGGAGGATGAAGGGGATGGATGGAGCTATAAACACAGATAAAATCATAGTAACTGACACAAAAGTAGACTTTGCTTATCCATTGTTTAGGGAGTCAGAGCTTTATTCAAATACTTCAAAGCATTCTTTCTTCATGAGCAAAACCATCTAGTTTAAAGAATTAACGCTAATCCTTCTCAAACTCTTATGAAAAATTGAAGAGATAGGAACACTTGCAAACTCATTTTACGAGGCCAGCTTTACCCCAGTACCAAAGACAGATAAAAACACTACAAGAAAACTATAGACCAATATCTCAAATGAGCATAGATGCAAAAATTCTGAGCAAAATGTTAGCAAACCACATCCAACAACACATTAAAAGGAAAATACTCTGTGACCAAATGGGATTTACCCCTGGCATGCAAGGATGGTTCAACATATGCAAATCAATAAGTGTGATAGATCCCATTAACAGAATAAAAGATAAAAATTATATTATCATTTCAATAGATACAGAAAAAGCATTTGCCAAAATACAGCCCCTTTTCTTTATAAAAACCCTCATGAAATTTCATATAGAAGAAACATACCTCCCTTTATAAAGGCCATATATGACAAATCCACAGCAAATATCATACTCAACTCTGAAAAGATATGAAAGATTGAAAACTTTCCTTCAAAGATCAGTGATAAGACCTTGCCCTCTCTCACCATTCTTATTCAATATAGTACTGGAGAACCCAGTCAGAGAAATTAGGCAGACGAAGAAATAAAAGGCATCCAAATGGGAAAGGAAGAAACAAAATTGTTATCTGCAGATGATATGACCTTATACATAGAAAATCTAAAGACTCAAACTCAACCAAAACACTGTTGAAACGAATCAATGAATTCAGTGAAGTTGCAGGATATAAAAGCCACATGCAGAAATCAGTTGCATTTCTATACCCTAACAATGAAATATTAGGAAAAGAAATAAAACTACTTCATCTCTGTAGTTGGCTGGGTGCCTGAGGACCTTCAGTTTGAGGAACTAAATACTAGATTCTTCTCACTTTTCTAGGTCTTGCAGCCTCCTTCTGATGTGATTTGGTTTCCCTTGTTGGTCCCCAGGGGAGAGAAACCTGATAGTTCTGACCGGACCCTGGACCTTGTGAAGTTATTGCTCATAGAAATTAAGTTGCAACATAGAGTAATTCAGTGAGCAATGATTTTGTGTGCAGTAGCCTTTGCCAGGCTCTGGGTCAAGCCTTGGGGGTGTAAGGATGAGCAAAATAGACCTTACCCTTGGGAAGCTGACTGTCTGAAGGAGACACAGTGGGGTGAACAGGCCATTTCACTACAATGTGCTGATCCCCTTGACGTGTTTGTCAGTCCAGGGGCCGTGGGAACCATGGGAGGGGCCTCTAGAGAGCTGGGTGGGAGCATCAAAGGACATTTCTATGATAAGAGAGCAAATCTGGATGAAAACACATAGTGAGTGTAAATTAGAAGGTAAATGGGTGATGTTTTTGTGGCAGGGGGGTGGGGAAGGAGGCAAAACTGGCTTCCAGATAAGAAAAAATGAGCGAGTCATTTTGTGTTCAGGAAGCTGCAAATCACCCTGCGTGGTTGGCACACAGACCATGAGATTATAGGCCATGGAAAGAAGAGGCTGAGCCCAGGGCATGAAGCTCTCACTGCCAGGCTAAGGAGCTGACTCTGAGGTTTGTAAGCAAGGAAGTGACTTGGTCATCACTTCCTTCAATGTCCCTATAATTCATTATGTGCCTCCACTACTCAGTAAATACAACATTGTGCTACAAGATGGGAGTTAGGAAATGGAGCCCCTGGCTGTCAGGTCTCTCTTGGCCAGAGTCGCGCTGATGGTAGCTGCAGAGCTGGTGCCTGGCCCTTGTTTCCCTGACCCTGGGGTCTTCCTGTGGCAGAGTCTTGCCCAGCAAGGGACTGGACCTGGGAGTGAGGTGGACTCTGCATGCAGTCAGTCCTGCTTCTAGCTGAGGATGACCTCACCAGGTCAACAGTGACAGTCAAGGCTCCCCACTGCCAAAGACTGTGGGTAAGATCCTGCTGGGTCTAAATTGATCTGTTTTTATGGACTCAGTTTTAGCTCCAGGCTCTAGCAGATGTGTAGTTTAAACAAGGCTGAGATGGAAGTACGTATGGCCAAGGCCATGGGCTAAATGCGGCAGTGGGTCACGTCTGGAGGAGGGAGGCTTTGCGAGTGTCCTGAAGAGTATTTAATGGCAGGAGAGAGTGCTCTGGACACACTGTTAAGTGAAAAAAGGAGGCTGAAAAATGGATGAACTGTATATTGCATATTACATTTTACACACACATACACAACAATGTATAAATTGAAAAACACTGGAAGGGAGTGTGTCAAAATATAAACAGTGTATAAGAGTAGTAGATTTATAGATGATTTAAAATCTCTCCTCTATATTTTCCAAATTCTTCATAATGAACATGCATTACATTTACGTTAAGAAATTTTTTTCTTCAAAAAGTTGTCACCAGATACTTACAAAAAAACACCTTTTAATTGCAGTATGCACTAATAAAAGTGCACAAGTCATACCTGTACTGCTGGACAAGTTCCCCGAGGAGATGCCTCTATGGAACCAGCACCTGGACCAAAAAAGATCTCATTACAGCATTTCCAGAAGGCTCTCTTGTGCCCCCTCCAATCATTACCTCCCTTCAAAGATAAATTCTAACACTGTAGAATAGTTGGCTTGTTTTTTGAATTTTACTAAGTGGAGTGCAGTGCAGTATGTACTCTTGCCCCTGGCTTATTTAGACAAACACTATGTTTCAGAGAATCCATTCCTGGTTTTGCAGGTAGCAATGACTTTTCATTCTCTTTGTTATATCACGTCCATTGTGTAAACTTGCTGCATTGAGACTGTTCCCACTAAGGAGCAGCTAGGGAAAATGCTGCCATGATCATTCTTGTATACACTTTTTGGTAAACTTACAAGTGCATAGCTTTGGGTCCATCTCTATGAGCGGAATTGCTGGGCCATAGTGGATGCATGTACTCTACCTTGGTAGGAGTTCCAGAGTCTCCCTAAGTGATTACGCCTTTTACACTCACTAACCATGGATGCATGGTCTGCTCGCTCTGCATGCTCACCAACACTTGGTGGTCCCAGTTGGTGTGTGATGCTATTGCACTGAAGCAGTTTGCATTTCCCTCATGAATTATGAAGTTGGGCACATTTTCCTCCCTTTAACTGCCATTTGGATTTCCTCTTTTGAGATGTGACTATCAGAGCTTTTTTAAAAACATAATTTATTTTATTTTATTTGTTAATTCCAAAGTCCTAATTTATCTCCCCCTCCCCCCCCATTATCTACTTTGGTAACCATAAGTTTGTCTTCTATGTCTGTGAGTCTATTTCTGTTTTGTAAATAAGTTTATTTGTATCATCTTTTTTAGATTCCACATATACATGGTATCATATGGTATTTGTCTTTCTCTGTCTGACTTACTTCTCTTAGTATGGTCATCTCTAGGCCCATCCATGTTGTCTTGGAGCTTTTTTAACCCATCTCTCTCTTGGACTGTTTGTCTTACTGATCTGCGGGACTTGTTAACATTTTCCAGATACAAGTCTTTTGTGTAATATAGGGAATTGCAAGCATCTTTCTCTACTCTGCAGCTTCCATTTTTACTCTCTTAATGGTCTCTTTTGTGATATGAATTTATTAATTTTAATGTGGTACCATTTATCATTCTTCAATGATGAGTGGTTTGGGGGTCCTATTTAAGAAGTCTTTTCCTAGTCAAGGTCATGAAGAGCTTCTCTTGTATTTTATTCTCAAAAAGTGTATTATCTTACCATTCACATTTTGATATGTCATCCATCAGGAATTGATTTTTATATGTAATGGGAGGTAGCGGTCAAGATCTGTTTGGCCACTTTTTAACATCCCCCAATTAATTACCTAAACATAAATTTTAAAATCTGTATAGCACCCCATCCCTCCCCCTTCCCAAAAGACAACCGTTCTTTCTGACAAAACACTGGTAAACAAAGAAGAGCTCCCAGTTAAGGATGAGGGAGGTGGAAGCCATCAGATGAAAACAACCATCTACACTTTGCACATGTGTTCCTCAGAGCAACCCTGTGAACTAAGTTCTTATTTCCACTTGATAGATGACAATAATAAGAGGAATAAGCCAACTTGCCCATAGTCATATATTTAATAAGTGGAAGAGGCAAGATTCGAACTCACATCCTATCTGACTCCAAAACCCTTGCCTTTTCCCTATTCCCAATGCACAAAGTCAGGGAGACAGGCAATGATTATTCACTAGGAGTTGGTTTAAAACCTCCTTCCACCAGTAAAGCCTCCTTCCACCAAGACAATGATATACAGACTCACTTTTGTGTTTCCAACCCTCCAGATCAATAGGCGGGCCACTGATTGGATTGACTATATTCAGTTTGATTTATTTCCTAAAATGGCTACAGTAACTGGATTGATTCTGCCCTGGTCTAGTTATTTCGGGTATAAAGACAGTCCCTAGGCCTGAATGATCTAGCCCGAATTGTCTCTCTGATAAACACATCAACACTGCATTTTTCACTTGCACCATCTACATTTGAATGAACTTTTCAGACCATTCTCAGGAAGCAAAGAAGATCCCGCACGTAAACGTAACTCGGCCACTTTCACACTCACATTGAAGACCCATTTCTCTGAAAGCAACCCTGATGAGGAGCATCACTGGCCTCATTGCTGTAAATATCGGAGCTTAATCTTGTGTTTTCCTAAGCCCTCTTCCCACAAACACATTAAGAGACAATTGCTACTTTATGGTCTCAGTCATTTAAAAGGGAGGATGCTAAGGCTGGAGAGCATTTGTGTGATGCGCTCTTGTGACAGAAGCAGGCAGCAGTGGATAAGATGAGTGGTTCTTTGAACCACGCCGTAAATCAGGCTGATGCCTGGCTTAGAACTCAAACGTTTCCCCTCCCCACACACCCTCCTCCTTCTTCTCCTCCAGCACAGCACGTGGCATCTATCTGCTGGAATGGTTTTCTCTTCTCATGACGTTAATACTCTAAACAAACAAATGTATTACATCCATCCAATCAATATGCTCTGAGTCTCGTGACCATCAAAGTTATGGAGATGTGTTTTGTACCTCTTCCGTGTTCAGCTAAAAAATCAATAAAATTACATTATCTAATATTTCAACTGCTACACACCAAAGAAACAGTTAGAAATAAATCTCTCCAAAGAAAAATTAAGCTGTCTTACACGATTACTAATTATTGACATTTACTTCTTATAATATCATACCTAGTGGGCAATTATTGGTAATTAAGTGCATAGCAGATCAGCCTCAAAGGAAAAGAAATGTTAAATAGTTAGACAGACATTTCGTATGTGTTGCTGACTGTTTCAGTGAATCTTTAAGAAACACATACAGGTTCAAGATTATTGGTTACTGTTTCTAAACATTGATTTAGTTTCAAAATGTGTAACTAGGCATCACAGATAACTAATATTAAGTTAAGGAAAATAAAATACTATAACAAACTAAAACTATGCCAGGTTGAGACAAAAAGTAAGAGTGACACAAAGATGTGTAGTTATTTGAAGAATAACATCTAACAAACATACTCAATGAAACTGGGAAACTGAAGAAAAAAGTTGAGATCAGATGAACTATTTGTTGGGAATAAGAAATTCTTAAGCTGAGAGTGGCAACAACAAAGGGATGTTGATTTCTTTAAGGCACTCCCCACCCCACCCAAAGAGATGGCCATACAGAGTAGGTATTTTATATATAAACTTTACAGATGTGCTTTTTAGATGGAGGAATGAATGCTCAAAGACTTTGAATGACCTGACTGGAGTCACTTCGTCAGTCAGGTTTGCCACATGAACCCCGGATGACGTTACCCTCAAGACCTATGCTTTTCAACTCCATTGGGACACCTTCCTATCCAACAATTCTGTCTAAAATTCATTTGCATTTCCATGTCATTTATTATTACCTTAGGCCTGAGATGCTTTAAATCTGGGACGACTGCTTGGAAAACAAGACGTTAGGAAAGATATGGCGTATCCCAAAATTCACAATGAGCAATCCTACTTGGCTCCTTAATGGTTCCCAAACCTATTTACAAGCAGTCTTAAACATTTATTGAGAGCTCCCTATCCATTCATTCACCCAATAAATATTTATTGAGCATCTACCATGGGCCAGGCACTGTGCAGAAGACTAGGAACAGTACAATGAATATAAAACACGCCTGCCTTTAAGGAGCTCAAGATGGAGGGCAGAAAACAACGGCTAGAGGGAATCACATAGGGCGTGATAAACTCTGGATGGGTTCCCAGCGCAGTTTGCAGGGCTCCAATAACTCTTTTTTGGAGGATGTGGCAATAGATCTGAGTTTTGAAATAAGAAGTGGGAGTTTTGTTAAGTGGATAATGGAAGCAGGGCTTTCTGGGGAACAGGGGACGCTTGAGAACATGGGGCTCCTTATAGAAAACGCAAGTATTTTCGCAACCTTATATTTCAGGAAGTCTAGTGTTAGGAGATGAGGTTGCAGATGATGGAATTTGCTGGCTGGACCACAAAGTCTGAAATCATCTTCAGGACCATCTGGGGCCATTGAAAGATCTGACACAGAGGAATGACCTGATCAGATTTGGTTTTTTGAAGAAGTCAGTCTGGCAGCCTTGAGAGAAGGTAAGTTGGTAGGAAACGAAGATGAGGATGAAGTTTAGGAAAACCAATCCAGAGGCTTCTGGCAATGCTGAGGGGTGAGAGCCCTACAGTAGGCGGGGCCGGCGGGAAGTGATGGCATTGCTGAGGGCAGATGCAGAGCGGACAGTCAGGTTTCGTGTCGAAGTTGCCCCCATTGGAGGGCAACTGCAGTGAGTGGACAGGAGCATATACACGATAGAAAGAAGTCAGGTGAAGCAGGTGAACTCAGCTTCGAAAGTTGAGGCTCAGAGGTTTTTGCGACATGCCTTAGGGATTCCATAGTGGGGAAGGGCCAGTGTACGAGGCTGGCTGACCATTCAGCCGTCGAGGTAATAAGAGTATAAATAGTCAATCAAATGTGACAGCCATGCGCTAGGATTGGGGGCATAAAATGAAGAGCCCCAAAGATGGACCCAGTGAACAGTAGACACTGGCCTGCCCAGAAGGTGGAGTCTGAGAAGGAGTTTGGAAAGTAGCAACCAGGGAATATGGTGCAACTCAGGCCCCAGAAACCAAGGGGATGGGGGCAGGGAGAAGGATGTATTCTCTCCAGCCCAGCAATATGTAGTCTCTTGTTTCAAATAAGTATTCTTGGGTTTCCCTGGTGGCGCAGTGGTTGAGAGTCCACCTGCCGATGCAGTGGACACGGGTTCGTGCCCCACGTGCCGCGGAGCGGCTGGGCCCGTGAGCCATGGCCGCTGAGCCTGCGCGTCCGGAGTCTGTGCTCCGCAACGGGAGAGGCCACAACGGTGAGAGGCCTGCGTACCGCAAAAAAAAAAAAAAAAAGAAAAGAAATTTGTAAACCAAGATTCAAAGAAACCAATTTTTCGCCTTTTCTAAGTCAGGTATAACCTTTCTATGTTTCTCAAACCCATATTTGGAGGACCAATTTCAGTACCATAGCTTTTTCTTGCGATTTGTGTAATGTAGCTATTATTGTGTGTATTGCTTTGTTTGTTTTTATATCTTTCCCCATTCTAGTAACCTATCTCTAGGCATTTTTTCAAGAACAATTTTAGATTATATATCAGGCATAAAATTAAGTACCAGTCCACATGCCCAGAGCATACAGAATAGACTAAAATAGACTCTCAGCTTCTGGTAGCCATCTGTAGCTCGGGGAGTCGTTGTGTGTTTGGCTGTGCAAATCCTCAGCTTCTCCTTAGTTGGACACTGTAAAGAGAGGTGACAAAGGACACACACAGACCCAGCAGGCAGGCCACCAGCCCTGATGTCAGGAAACCAGACTGCCATGTGGGGCAGGAGTGGAGAAGAGTCATCTTCCTCAAGACCAAGGTGCAGCTGAGGCATTTCCTGGGCACATGGAGTGGAATCTCTGCTCACCTTTTCCCAGATCACCTCCTGCAAGACCTGGAGAGGCTGTCTTCCTGGTGGGCCCAAGTCTGAACTTCCACTTGATCTCACAGTCAGTGCCCAGGTCCCCCATGTTCTGTACCAGAGAATCTGTGCTTGCCTGGAGATCAACTCCTCCACTGAGTCCACGACTGCCGGGGGTAGGAGGCCAGCTCCCAGCAAAAGCCACCCCTGGTCTCTCTCCTGCCCCTGGGCACAGAGTAGCCAGATGGCGCGATGCCTGCCCCATTCCTGGTCACACCCTCTTTGGCCAAGAAAATAACTCTTTTAAACAAGGGTACATTCTGAAAGATTTCCTGTGAGGTACTTTTAAGCAGATTCACCTACCCACTGAGATTCAAAATTTCACCTGGAAATCACAGTGGCAGAAATATCTACATTCTTATATTTTGAAATTCTCCAATATTTCAAGGGAAGCAGTGAAAATCTTCGGGACTCTGGCTGAGTTCCACAGCCATATTTCATGCAGTGTTTCTCAAATCTGTGTCAGCTCTAGACAAAGGCAATGAATCGCACTAGTCTATAAGCAGAGGAAGCAATTTCATCATTTAATAGGGGCCGATCGAATAAACTCTGAGATAAACTGTGACTGTTTTCTCCACATCCAAAGCGGCACATTTAAGTTGTTTAAAGCCAAGTACATTTTACTGTTCTCTTTAGCAGAAAAATATCCCGAAAGGGACTAAGTTACTACTCTCTGTGGTCTTCGGTAGGGGTGTGTCTAAGACAAAGTAAGACCTTAAGAATTAAATGTATCCCCAATTCACACAGCCTTTGTCTTGGGTCTCCTAACATCCGAGAGCTGCTTGGAATGATAAAGGGGTACCCATGTCACAGGAGACCCAGGGCACTGCCACAGGGAAGCCAAGGAATCATTGTCTTTTGTGGCTGTGAACCAGGTGGGAAAATGAGGAGAATTTTTTTTTTGAAGTGTGAAATTTACCAAGTCAAGATTTAAAACTATACCCTGTCTCAATAACATGGGTTCTGAACCATTTTTCTTCTGAATCAAAATCCAAGTAAAACTTAGATGTTGCTGACATCATGGTGGGAATTCTGAGTTTGAAAACTGATGTTCAAATAAAATAATGAAACCGAATTGTGTTTTCCATTAGAAGCAATCTGGAGCTCAAAATAATTTTCTCTGTGTATTTATAGCATTTATACATCCACGTGGATTGCTGTTGCACTGGGCTTGTGTCTGAATTTGTGTCCCAAAACACGAGCCCTGTGCAGAGAACTACACACACACACACACACACACACACACAGCCCAGGCTGTCTGCTGGGCTGGCCCTGTTAATCACCCCGAGGACACAGCCGTTGTTTTGTGTGTTGTGTTTTACACCAGGGCATCGTGGCACTCTCAGCGCGGCGGTGCTGCACTGACTGTCTGGCCTGTGGAGACCTTTCTGTCTGGGACAGTACCATTCTGTCTAGACAGGGAGAGACCACTTACTTTGGTTGTTTTTCCCAACACCAGAAGCAGGCTCCTGCAGCCCTTCGCTGAGGCTTCCTTTCACAAACGTTTAAATTCCCAAAGTGCTTGTCACTGCAATGCTGCAAAGGTCGCACTGTGACTCCTGACACTGTGTCTGTCCCTGGATTCCGTAGAGCGCTCGGCCCCTCCCGCCCCGAGCGGCTGGCTGCAGGCAGAGCCTCCTGCAGCCCTTATCTGTGAAACCGTTTGCTTGCAGATGAGGAACACAATTTTCCTTGCTGGGAAGGAGAGTGAGCCTGATTGTCCGAAAAAGACAGAGGTGGGGGTAAAACGCTGCTGCTTTAGAACAGTTCTGGGGTTCCCGGTTCCCAGTGAGGCCGGGCTGTAAAGGCACCAGCTTTAACCTTAAGACTCAAAACCTTAGATGTGCACCGTGATTGCAAAAAACATGAAGCATCGAATAGAAATATTATAATCCACGTGAAGCTTATGGCTCTGCAGGTGTTAACCCAGCCGTTCAAAGTGCCTTCTCCTATTTAATGAAGGGAATTAGCTCCATAAAAGTTTATACGCTGCGTGTTCCCCATACTGTGTGTGCATTCTTTCTGTCATGCGTTATTCTACTTGCTATAATGAAATCTTCAAAGAACTAAAATGCCCCGTGGCTAACAGATTTTCCAGATCAGACACCGTGGGACAAATAACTTGCCCTTTTTTTTGATTGTACAGAGTGAAAGAGTTTTTATTTTAGTTTTCATTGTGCTTAGACAAAAATCTAGAACTCAGACTTTTTAAAGGATCTCTCAGGAAAAAGAAACCATGGCCTGTTCACTTTGAACTAATCATAAATTCCTATTTCAAAGAACTAATATTCCCCAAAAGGTATATTTTGAAGAGATATTTGGCATAAGAAGTCTTACTATAGCTCATCAAGAGCTAAAAATAAAGCCCCATTCCATAGAACTCATTTATTTTTCTCAGAAGATATGCTTTAAAGAGAGATCTTTTTTTTTTTTTTTTTTTTGCAGTACGCGGGCCTCTCACTGTCGTGGCCTCTCCCGTTGCGGAGCACAGGCTCCGGACGCACAGGCTCAGCGGCCATGGCTCACGGGCCCAGCCGCTCCGCGGCATGTGGGATCTTCCCGGACCGGGGAACGAACCCGCGTCCCCTACATTGGCAGGCGGACTCTCAACCACTGCGCCACCGGGGAAGCCCCAATCTTTTCTTTTTTATTTAGAAAAAAGAGCCAACTATATCCCTCTATGCCAGGAATGTATAAGAAAGAGTAGCCCAATTTGATCTAGGGTATCTAATTCCTTATCTACATTTGCAAAATTAATTTTAAAGATTCACACTGGTTTTGCTAGGGGTCCACGTGGATGCATGTTAAGGCCCTGACCTGCTGCCCAGTGGTAGGGAGGGCACCTGCCGCCCGTCCCTCCGATGGCCCCATCTTCTCAGCTAGTCTTTTGCACATGTATATTTGTGTCACCACAGCTTTGATCAATTTATTAACAATTTGATCCTTGAAGACGTTAAAGTGAAGTCATTTGCTCTTTTGGCTCCCATCTGACTGATGATGATGATAATAATAATAATTTATAATAATGCAGAGAGTTGTATGGTTAAGACTCAGGATTATGCAACAAGTTTGAGAATAGGAAAAATTGTAACATTTTTATGAAGATCCTAAACTTATACGTCCTTGTTTCTGTCAATTCTAATAATAAGCATATTAAAAAGTATCATTCTTGTCCTGAATAGTGCTTTGCACTTTGTTGGCATTAAATTGTGTGTGTGTGTGTGAGTGAGAGAGAGAGACAGAGACAGAGACAGAGAGAGAGGAAGGAAAGAAGGAAGGAAGGAGGAGAGTAAAGGATGGAGATATTTAACCACAATTGCTGGCCAGTTGTTCCAAGTAGTAAATTCTTGGGGAGTTGCAGTCATTCCCAACTAACAAAATGAAAGCTTACGGATACAAAACAGTTTCTTGCAGAAACTGCGCTTTAATTTGGCACCTTAACTGACAGTTTTGGGAAGAAAATGGATATCGTCATATTTGAAAATTTCCAAATATTCTCTCATGCTCAGCTGTCTTAGAACATGTATTCAAATGAGTCACATCCTGAGAAACTGAGGCAAAAAGTGAACTCAGATTATTTGCATAAAATCAAGGAAACATTAGGAAAAAAAAAGCCTTTCCAGAATTCTTGCGTTAAGGCATCTTATCTTTTAATCATGCCATATACAACATAATTTCCACAGTTTATCCTGAGATTTCTTTTCCTTCTTCTGTTTTGATAATAAATTTCCCAGGAAATTGCCCTATAACTGCCACATAAGGGAGACAGATGTTCCAAAGAAAAGAGCAATTTTATTTTATAAGATATCTTTTAACATATGCACGTGAAGTCTCGTAAATTGTCAAAAGAGTAGCAACGTTGAATAAAAGGTAAGCCTATAACAGAATTCAGAAAATGTGACTCTGCAGAAAGCTAATATAATATAATTACGTAAGGATCAAAATTTATCAAAGCAAAGAATTTTGAGTACCTAGAGAAATGATGGGCAACGTACCTCTTATGTAGTCTTGTCTCATTTCCCCGAAATATAACCTCTCAAACTTGATGTTCTATCACCAGGTATGACTCTGGTCCCTTTGGGGAAAAAAAGGTTTTTTTCCTTGATTATAAAAGTAAAAATATTTTGGAAAAAAATAATAGCATAAAAGGAGAAAGTAAGAATTTCTCACCATACCATCACTTGAATAGAACCAATATTAATGTCGTGTTTATTTCCAGTTCTATTTGTTCCTAGAGAAATAGGAGGGATCGTTTCACAAACATAAATATGAATGTGTTGGGTTTCTCTCATTTTCATTTGTGAGACAGTCACTGTAGTCTCCCCAGGACACAGCTGCCTTGAGGAAATGAAGATTTTATGTCAGAGATGCCCAGAGAAAGATGCAGCTTCTGACACTCAAAACGGGCCTCTTTCCCTCACATAAGACACTGCTGAGAAAGACAAGGATTTTGTTTGTTTTCATCTCAGGCTCAGAGAGGTCAGTGATTCGCACTTTACAGTTCTCGGGGCATTTCCATCATCATTCTGCCCTGAGAAAGGATTTTCTCAATTCCTCCATCTCCACCTTTGACGTGTCAAGCACGTGTCAGGCTTGGTGGACTGGGGTTCAGGTTTACGCTGGACACTTCGAGCTCCAGATAAACAGGAACGGCAAGGTGGGAGTCAAACTTTTCTGGTGGGGTCCATGTGGGGGGAATGAGTAGAAAATCAAAAGGTTTAAGACTTGGTTGCCAAGGGAGAGGAGGGATGGGGGAGGGATGGATCGATAGTGTGGGATTAGCAGATGCAAACTATTATATATAGGATGGATAAACAGCAAGGTCCTACCGTACAGCACAGGGAACTCTATTCAATATCCTGTGATAAACCATAATGGAAAAGAATATGAAAAAGAATGTATATATACGTATAACTGAGTCACTTTGCTGTACAGCAGAAATTAGCACAACACTGAAAATCAACTATACTTCAATAAAATTTAAAAAAAAAAGAAAGAAAATCAAAGGGTTGAGAAGTAGGTGCAGGCTTGAGAGGGACACCTCCTCTCCACCTTTCCTCATCCCACTCTGTGCCTGGAGTTTGGCCAAGGTTGACCTGGATGGACCACATCAGAGAGCTTCCTCTCCCACCAAGTCAGCCACAGGAAAGCAAGAAATGAGAAAGTTGGGGAGAGTGAGGCGGGTCTTTGCCCCCAGGGGCCCTACCTGCCCACCTCTGAGAGTTGAGACATCCCTCCACCGCAGACCATGGCTCCTATCTGCTTCATGAGCTACCCTGTACCCCAGTGCTGGACACCACTCCCTCCTCGGAGCCCCTCCATCCCGGGGACCATAAGGGCTTTGTGCAGACACTAGTCCCAGAATGACTTCCCTTTTTTTGGTAGTTTCTGTAAACCAATATGTTTCAAACCCCATGTTTGAAAATAAGGTTTGTTCTATTAAACTCACTCAAATCTTGCATTTGCTTCCTGGGGAGGATCCTGATCTGTACAGAGCAGACACGTGGCTTCCAACTGTCCCTACAAAATGCAAACCCTTTGGAGGGGCAGTGTAATGGAAAAATGGGGGACATCACAGGTAGACAGACCCTCTCTACCTCCCTGAATGAGACTCTTGGCACAAACCTGTGGGGCCCACGGTCAACCTGACCCAGATAAGAAGTCAAAGAATTGGGCTCAGACCACCATCGGAATTAGTTTTCACTCCCAAGCATTCCTGGATCCACAGTCCCCACTGCAGTGTGGTGTGGCTGCCTCTACCATCTATCTATCTATATCTATCTATCTCTATCATCTATCTATCTATCTATCTATCTATCTATCTATCTATCTATCTATCTATCATCTATCTCTATCTATCTATCTATCTATCATCTATCTATCATCTATCTATCTATCTATCATCTATCTCTATCTATCTATCTATCTATCTATCTATCTATCATCTATCATCTATCTCTATCTATCTATCTATCTATCTATCTATCTATCTCTATCATCTATCTATCTATCTATCATCTATCTATCATCTGTCTCTATCTATCTATCTATCTATCATCTATCTATCATCTATCTCTATCTATCTATCTATCTATCTATCTATCTCTATCATCTACCTACCTACCTATCTATCTATCTATCTATCTATCTATTTATCTGTCTTTATCATCTATCATTTATCTATTTATCTACCTCTATCATCTATCTATCTATCATCTATCTATCATCTATTTATCTCTATCATCTATTTATCTATCTCTATCATCTATCTATCTCTATCATCTATCTATCTATATCTATCTTCTATCTATCTATCATCTATCTATCTCTATCATCTATCATTTATCTATTTATCTATCTCTATCATCTATCTATCATCTATCTTTCTATCTTTCTTTCTTCCTATTTATCTATCTTTCTATCTATATTTCTATCCACCTCTCCTTCAATGTATCTATTCTTCTCTCTGTACGTCCACAAGAAATATTTAAGTATAGTGTATATTGTAACCTGCATGGGTATCATGAAACTTTTCCATGTCTAATGGTTAAGTGGTTTAATTTCTTGGAAAATATGGTCATCAGTAGCTGTTACTTTGATCAGAGGCTGTTTGTACAGAGGTTTTGTGTGTGTGTGTGTGTGTGTGTGTGTGTGTTTATGTCAGTCTTTAGAAGGTCCAGAGGAGTCCCAGAAGCTCTGAAAGCCCCAAATAGCCACCGTGAGGTCTGAGTAGCTGCCTTTTCTCTCTTCCAGGTGTGTGATATTCTTTAAAGTCACAGGATTCATCTGAACACGGCAACTGAACAGCAGACCTATTGAATAATGGAAGAGATCTGAACACTTTCCACTTATTTCTGTCTTTGGGTGTGTGTTCTTTTGAGGCTCTTGGTCTGGTTTCGGATTTTGCCGCTTATAAAATCCCCACCAAGCTCCCAAATATCATGTCAACAAACAATATTTAGACCCAATTTTGGTTGCTTCTGTGGCAGTCTTTATATAAATCTACTGCATTTATATAAAAATGAAAACACTGTTATGAAAATGTTTATGATGTGTTTTTTGCCTACAACTCTGATTCTTTCTTTAGGAAAATTGTCCAGTAGAGTGAAGTGGAGAAATGCTGAAACACTGTTAAGTGTCTTGAAGTAGGTAGATCAATAAACTATTTTCAGAAAGTCCTATGCATTCACTTCCTTTTTAATTTTTTTGTGTGTTGAATTTTAAAATTTGAAAAAATACGATAAAGAGTTCCCGTATATCCTTCACCCCAACTCCCCTTATGATAACAGCTTAGGTAGCCACACTGCAGATACAAAAATTAGAAAAATATAACATTGGTACACTACTGTTATCTAACTTACACATTTCATTCAAATCTTACCGTTGCATTAGTGTCCATTTTCTGGTCCAGGATAGAATTCAAGGCCGAAAGTTGGTTGCGTTTAGTTGCCATGTTTTGTTAATTTCCTTTAATCTGGATATTTTCGGGGTCTGTCCTTCGAGACCTTGACACTCTGGAGGACTAGTGGTCAGCTGTTTCATCTAAGTTCCTCCGTTCCGGTTTGCTGGGCATTTCCTCAAGACTACATGTCAGGGTTGCATTCTCTACAGAAGAGATGTTAGGTCCTTGTTGTATCACACCTAGAAACACGCCAATTTGCCCCATTGCAGATGACGTTAACTTTGATCATTTGGTTAACGTGTCTTCTGCCTGGCTTCTCCACTGATGGAAAAATCTGTCTTCACAGTAGAATCCCAATTAATACGCATAGAAAGAAAGACAGAAATAGAAAATCACCATTTGGTAGACACCATAGGTGGTGGTGTCTGCCAGCTTTCTCCACCAATGGAGAAATCTGACCTTTCAGTAGAATTCCAGTTATAGAAAAATGATGAACGTAGAAAATCCCCATTTGGCAAACGCCACAGTAAACATTGTTTCAAGCAAAAATCATCACTGGATGCTAAAAGTAGTTCCCAAAATAAGATGAGAATCAAGGTATTTCCATAATCTCAAGTTATATCTCTATGTGACACATTAATTACAAAGGGGAAAATAGTAACCTTACAGTGGAAAACATACCAAACCACAACATATTTTTATAAACATCCTCAGGGGAAAAATATTCATTAACATGATAGAAAAAGTTGTTCACTGAAAGCAAAGGTAAGATGATTTCATATATACTGGTTATAAGCTTTTCCTTTAATACACTGCCTGTTCACATTCCTTGCAGACTCCTCTCCTAGGTGCACTATTATCTCATCTATTGATTTATACCCTGTTTTTCTGCATAAAGGACATTAATCTATTGGTTGCCATGTTTGCTGCAGTTCTTCCCTGGGTTGTTGTTGCCTTTTAATATTATTTATGCTGATTTGTGAAATAGAGAAGCTTTTTATGTAGTTGGCTGTATTGATTAACCATCACACTCTCTTCCGTTGCTTTGACTGTAAAATTCTTGACCGTCTTGAGAACAGAGAAATATTCCCCCTGCATTTTCCTCCATATGTAACGATAGACTTGATCTGGTTTTGTTTTTGTTTTCTCAGCAGATAATACATTGTTTCGGAAACATGTAATCCTTCTGTTTTTCATAACTTCATGGTGCTGTTAATGTTATTTACTGTTTCTGCAAGATGTCACTGTGTTTTTAATTCATCTATTTCATCCATTGATCCGTTCACCAGGATCAAAGTGAGCTGTCTGTCAAAGCTTAATGTATGGAGAAAAATGCTTCTGGTTTCCTCTTTTTCAAAACTTTATTCTTCAATTTCATATGGCTGGTTTTCCTGATCATCTTCAGAATCACTTTGCCTATGACCCCCCCAAACTTTCCATGGGGATTTTGTTTGGTATTGCACTAACCTTACAATAAATTACACTAAACTCATTTTGAGAAGAAAAAAAAATTACTCAGTCTTCTGAATTCTCAGTTCTTATTTATTTGTTTTATGTGCACTTGGGAAAAATGATACTTTTTATGATATTACAAATTTTAACAACTGTTATGATCATATAAATTGTATATATATATATATATGAATCATATATATTATGTCTTCCTTTATCCATTAACTACTTGAATTAAACGACACATATTTTTTAAAACCTTTACCACGTGATATTTTAGCATAACTTTCTCCAAAATCATCATACTAATTTCCAAATTATTGGTTGATAGTTGAGGAATAGTTTCTGTAATCCTTTGACATTACTATCATCAGGTCAGTGGAGACCCAGTCTGTCACGATGTGACAGAGATGACTGCATCAAGTCTTCCAAAGACAGCTCCATTCACTGGAGAGTCAGTAGATTACTTGTAGCCTCAGGAAGTGGAGAATTTATATCACTGTCCGCGTTATTTGTCCTGCTGTCCAATCCTTACGTTCTCAGATTTTTTTCACAAACAGCGATGTTAAGCAAAGCATTTTCTAGCCTCAGTTATAGTCTGAGGTTTACATATATTAACTACCTCAGTTATCAAAGTCACAAACATCATTTATTTGCATGTCCCATCCATTTGTTGACTTAATTTTATTAATAGATCACTCTCAATCCATAGAGATTTGCAGGAATAGATCAGCCTTGATGACTGAAAACAAGTCTTTATTGTTAAGCCAGAGAATAACTTTAATGCTTTTGGATGGCTATTAAGAGAAATAAATGGTTTTATTGCTTTAAAAAAAAAAAGAGAGTAACATCTTATTCAGAAAGAGTTTTATTAAAGTTAAATGTCAAAAAGAATTATTTTCTAACATTTGTTTCCACATTCAACTACTAATAAAGTGAATGTAAAAAGTGTGATGTAATTTTCAAATTATTTTGGCAACTTCAGCACTAATATACTATTGGCATTTAATTGTCTTCCAGTTTTCCTTATTTGAAGCCCACTGTTTTCAGTTATATTAGTTAATTTTCTCCAGGGCTTAATTGGTACATCGTACAAATATGAGAGTTACCTGGAGTAGTGGTAAAGAGACTGATAATTTATATCTTTTATAGCACAATCAGAGTAGTGATCTTGTCATGGCTTTAACGTAGCCAAATTTAAAAGCATATGTTTCTAAATTTTGGCTGAAACTTCAGATTTTCTCCATAGCTTTATCTGGATAACATCTGTACAAAATCCAATAAGATTTTATTGTAAACTTTTCTCTTTAAAATATATTGCCTGTGTACTAAGAACAAGGTTTAATTTTTTACAGCTAACATTTCTTGCATCTCCCAAGATCCCTAGAAAACATTACTAAGCTCAAAAATGTTGAATTGGGCTTCCCTGGTGGCGCGGTGGTTGAGAGTCTGCCTGCCGATGCAGGGGACACGGGTTCGTGCCCCGGTCCGGGAAGATCCCACATGCCGCTGGGCCCGTGAGCCATGGCTGCTGAGCTTGCGCGTCCGGAGCCTGTGCTCCGCAACGGGAGAGGCCACAGCAGTGAGAGGCCCGCGTACCGCAAAAAAAAAAAAAAAAAAAAAAAAATATATATATATATATATATATATATATATATATTGAATTGCACATGAAATTATTTAAACACCTTTAAGTGAAAACTTGCCATCAATAATGTCTGAAATTTTACTGCCTCGATTTTTATGTTTTTCCAAAAATTCAGTATCTTATTTAGAAAGATCAAAGTTTTGTGACAACAAGGACTATCACCCTGGTTTTCAATGAAACACTCTTATTTATAGGAATATTTTTAAAGTCCATTTAATATTTAGTGTCTAAAACACACAATCATTTCTAACTATTAAATAGTGCTAAAAATTCTGGTGGTTCACTCTATTTTCATTCACTTTATTAACATTTTTTTGATAAAAATTTTCAGTTTTGATTTTTCAAATACTTTATAGTATCAGAATGAGTCATGATGTTATCTTAATTACTCCTTATTTAGATGTGTTGCTTTACTGGGAGCTTTTTGCCAGCAAATAAGAGTGAAGGAAAATATTGCCACCAGTGTGTGTGTGTGTGTGTGTGTGTGTGTGTGCGCGCGCGCGCGCACGTGCGCGTGTGCATGCACACACACATGCGGCAGATGCTATTTGGATTTATTTCTGTTGAGTAAATTCCAGAAAAAAAATTATATAATTCATTAGTTATCAAACCATGAAAAGATTGCTACCTAGAACCTCAGAATTCTGACCATGGCCCTGCTCTGTCTGATATTCACTTTCCGAAACAGGTTTATTGAGATATATTGGGTTGGCCAAAAAATTCATTCAGGTTTTTCCAGATGTTGTGGAAAAACCTGAATGAATTTTTTGGCCACCCCAATAATTCATGTACCATAAAATTGAAGTTTTCTAAGTATACCGTTTGTGGTTCCTAGTACAGTCACAGAGCTGTGTCAACATCACAGCTCTCTAATGTTCATCCCTACCCAAAGAAACCCCCTACCCATGAACTCTCGCTCCTCAGAGCCCCACTCCCACCCTTCAGCTTCTGGCAACCACCAATCTACCTTCCGTCTATGGATTTGCCAACTCTGGGCACTCCATGTACATGGGATCATACAATATGGGGTCTTTAGCGGCTGGCTTCTTCACTGAGTGTAGTGTTTCCAAGGTTCGTAGATGTACTGGTGCCTTCTGCCTTTTGTGACCCAATCTCCTCCTGCCTTTCCATAAATGCTTCTGTGGGGAGGTGGCTGTGTAGGTAAAGGTGGGTCACTTATTGCCGACCCCTCCCCACCCCTCCCCAGCTTGGTCTCCCATTTGTCTCTGATGAACATCTCAATAAGGATTCAGACAACAGGAACCCTTAACACAGAGTTTACCTTGCTCACCAGAGAATACAATTTCAATTCAATGCTCTCATTTGTTTCGTTAAAATGGTTATAAGTTGGACGATCATCCTGAGTGAAGTCAGAAAGAGAAAGACAAATTCCATAGGATATCACTTACATGTGGAATCTAAACTAGGACACGAATGAATTTATCTATGAAACAGGAACAGACTCACATGCATAGAGAACAGACTTGTGGTTGCCAAGGGGGAGGGGAGTTGGGGGGAGAGATGGAGTGGAAATTCAGGATTAGCAGATGCAAACTATTTTATATAGGATGGATAAACAACAGGGTCCTATTATATAGCACAGGAACTGTATTCAATGTCCTGTGATCAACCATAATGGAAAAGAATATAAAAAAGGATGTATATATATATAAATATATATATGCGTACAACTGAATCACTTTGCTGTAGCAGAAATTAGCACAACACTATAAATAAACTCTATTTCAATAAAGTAAATTCTTTAAAAATGGGTATAAGTTGAAAAGAAAAGCTAAAATTTATTGAGCGGTTATTATGTCCCAAGCACTGTGATTTCCATGCACATGTCACGTGAATGAAATTTCAACCACATACACGTGGAGGAGGAGCTGTTGTTACCTTTATTCCTCAGCTGTAGAAAATGAAGCTTAGTGGGTATTAGATACCTAACCCACAGTCAGCTAGGAAATGATGGAGCTGGACTCCAAACATACAGATCAGCATCTCTGCCTAAGACAGAAGAGGAAGAAGAGGCAGGGAAGGAAGAAAAGGGAAGAAGAAGGAATAGAAGGAAAAACCCAGGTTCTGTGCCAGGTACCTGTATTCATCCTCTGTTAATTGTTGGGGCCTGTTAAGTGTTCTTGAGCTCTGCTCACAGGTAGATCCTCTGCCTCTTTAAACACACAAATAACACCTCTTCCAGAACAAAGGTTAATTTTTGTATTTCTTTTCAATCTCTCCACAGGCCCTAACATGACATTCTTCTCCATGCAGATAAATAAATGACGCTGACAAACACCCCAGGTAAACAGGAGACATGTGTCCTCTCCAGGGTGTTATATGAGACACGAGAGCCACGCCAGGATGAAATGCTCAAGCATTTAAAACCATATTCTGAAATTTATGAGTTGGTGTTTAAAAATAACAGCCCCCAAATGCCTCAAAATGTGTGTGCACCAAACAGAATCCCCCCCTCTGTATTTATTGCAGGGCAATAAAAATGCGTAGAAAAAGGGTTTGATGGCAAACAGTCTTATTAAACCCAGGAGCCATGCAAACAGCCGGGACATAGCATCGGGCCCCATAACGCACACCCAGCTATAATTCTGTCAAGGAGGGCACGTAAACAGCCCTGACGGAATTAGAGGCTTCTGCGGAATGGTAAATGGACCTTATTGTTTATAAATATAAAGCCAGATTTGAACGTGTGGATGGCCGTCGTGTCTGACTTATCAGAAGCAAAACGATATACGGAATTCTTTACTTTTTCTTAGGAAATGTGAAAGTGAGACACTAAATGTGGCTAAGCTTATGGGTATACATGCAGCTGAGTGGAGTGAACGTGACAGGGAAATTCTCTTTGAGGGAAACATACAAGCAATACAAAATTACCAGCATTAAAAAAGATTAGCTCTGACACGGGGTAGGGAGATTTTTTTTTCTTTGTCATTGTTCAAAGCTGAATAGCAATAAGATTGTAAACTGCGGCACTTCATAATAGAATGAGGCCCCCTTGTATAATGAGGTTCATTATAAGTGACATGCATAATTCCAGCCCTGTTCTGTGTTGATTCCTTCTTTTGTTGTTGAGACAGACGGCTTTAATGGGCCCAAGGAACCACGGCACACTTTAAACACACTTAAAACTATTTTGCAAGAGTGTTTTGTTTTCTTTCCTTTTTCAATGGGTCAAAATTTAGACAAAAATATCCATCTGAAGACAGTGTCTTTGTGTAAAAAAATGCATATCATTCCGAATATTATTTTAAAATTCTCCAGTGATGAAAGTGTGTGTGCGAAGATTGCCTGGTGAGTTAATTTCATCTGTTAGTAACCAAAATATGCAAACGACGTAGGGAAATTGTTTGATTATGTGGATTTTCAAAGCTGAATATTTATGTCGGCCAGTCCACCGCCACTGCCAGTGCTTAAATCTTCTGAGAAAATCAAACACTGTGAAACATGGTGTGGCCTCTGCAGAGAGATGAAAGGAAACAGCACAACTACAGAAGGATAAATAAAAACAAAGATGATGCAAGTGAAATATACATGTGAGGACCTTAGCAAAGGATTTCAAAACTCCTCTGGGTTAAAAATGGGACAAAGACAAAATAAACCCATTGTAGAAATGCCCACCGCCTAATTCTGCCTGTGTCCTCACACACGGCTCTCCCACAAGCCCTGTGGGACACCAGAAAGCACACCCCAGTGATCCAGTGTCTGGAATAAAATGTCTGGAAGGTCCGTGACCTGCTCTGCGTTCTTTTAAAAATTATTTTTTATTTTAATTAATTTATTTTTCATTGAAGTATAGTTGATTTACAATGTTGTGTTAGTTTCAGGTGTACAGCAAAGTGATGCATATATATATATGTATGTGTATATATATATATCTTCTTTTTCAGATTATTTTCCCTTATAGGTTATTACAAGATTTTTTTTTTTTTTTTTTTTTTTTTTTGCGATACGCGGCCTCTCACTGTTGTGGCCTCTCCCGTTGCGGAGCACAGGCTCCGGACGCGCAGGCTCAGCGGCCATGGCTCACGGGCCCAGCCGCTCCGCGGCATGTGGGATCTTCCCGGACCAGGACGCAAACCCCTGTCCCCTGCATCGGCAGGCGGACTCTCAACCACTGCGCCACCAGGAAAGCCCTTACAAGATATTGAGTAGAGTTCCCTGTGCTATACAGTAGGTCCTTGTTGGTTATCTATTTTATACATAGATGTGTGTATATGTCAATCCCAAAGTCCTAATTTATCTCTGTCCCCCCACAGGTTTCCCATTTGGTAACCATAAGTTTGTTTTCTATGTCTGTGGGTCTATTTCTGTTTTGTAAATAAGTTCATTTGTATTTTTTTTTTAGATTGCACATATAGGCAATATCATACGATATTTGTCTTTCTCTGTCTGGCTTACTTAACTTAGTAAGATAATCTCTAGGTCCATCCATGTTGCTGCGAAAGGCATTATTTCATTCTTTTTATGGCTGAGTAATATTCCATTGTATACATGTACCACATCTTCTTTATCCAATCACATGGCAATGCACACTTAGGTTGCTCCCATGCCCTGGCTATTGTAAATAGTGCTGCAATGAACGTTGGGGTGCATGTGTCTTTTCGGATTACCCTATGATCCTGCAATCCCGCTCCTGGGCATATATCCAGATAGTGCTGTGGGCTCTTTTATCTGTTCCCCAGGTTGTCTCCTCTGCTGTTTGATTAGACAGAAGCAAAGAGCAAACTATCCAGGCTTCAGAAGTCCTCTGCAGAGTGTGCTCTCTGGGCTGAGTATATCTGTTTTAAGAACTTCCAAAGCTGGCACAAACACAAGCCAGACAGCGCAAGCTCTTTCTGGACCATTTCAAAATCTTCTGAATTTCACTGGAGACGAAAAGCTACCAACGGTCTGGGATACAGAACATACTCCCTCCTTTCTGCAATAACGCGAGGTGTTTGCCTAAATACTGAACGTGAACGTGATACATCAGATCCGGTCAGGACCGAGGAACAGAATCACAGATTCCGTGGTGACATCAGCACATTCCTTTGGCTTGATGCTCTATATCATTTCCCTCTATTTACCCATAACAAGCTTTTTTTTATGCTGATCACAGAAAAAGAGTTCTCTCTTGGGTTTCTTCCTTCTCTATTAAACGTACAGTGTTGCTCGGGAGAAGTTTGCAATTTACAAAATGTTTCCTGAAAGGACTGATATCAAAGTTTGGAAAAAGACCCGAGAGAATTGCAGAGTGGAGGGAACAATGGCTGGGTCACCAGTCTAGCACATTTATGTTGGCAGATGAGAATAACCACAGGAATGAAAATGACTCTATAATTAGAATCATATAAATTAGACATGAAAGAGACCTATTAGTTCATCTCAATCATCCCCAAAGGGACCAGCGTCAGACCGTTCCCTACAGAGCGTTTCCTATACTTCGTCTATATCATTTTTAACAGGCTTATAGGATGATGCGCTTTCGTTAACTGCATGGACAGGCGCTTTTCTGTGATTAGATAACAAGGAATCTTTGATCTTAGCAGTATGAGCACTGAAATTTTAATACGGAGTTAATGCTTGCAAGGCGTATGTGAAAAACAGGGTGAGGTGAATGCTTTATGGCTTCAAGTACACTTGAAACATCCATACACACATGGCCATTTCCCAAGCCCCGCTCCCCTCTGCCCCCCACACACATGGGGACGCTCACTCTTTTCTCAAGAACCCTGAAATCAGTAGTCGCAGGAAATCATCTCTTGTCTATGAAAAGGTGAAAACTGGCGATGGATGGGAGATGACTTCCTTGAATTATTGATCCCGGGATTCCTGGGAGAGAACAAAAGAGGGAGTCTGGGGAAGGGGCGGGTCTAGTGTCTCCTCCTGAAGACAGCGGCAGGTGACTCACCAGGTTTAAAAGGACCCTTTGGTTCTAGCTCAGGTGCTCTAATCATCTACAGAGAGAGCAGGGATCTTCTATAGTAAACGGAGTTGGAAAGTGGGGACGTGACTACGGTTGAAATCCAACACACATTTTGAAAGGGGTGGGAGGTGTGTCCTTACACAGGAAGCGATGGTCCCTGGAAGCTGAGAATTCTCAGGTCAGACCACCAGCAGCCAGCAGGGGATCAGGAAATCAGAGCCATTGTCCCAGTGGGGCTTTGGAGACAGGGTGGAGGTGCCCACCCTTTTACTTACTAGCTGTGAGATTTCTGGCAAATTGCTTAAGCTCTCTCAAGCCAGTTCCTTCATTTGTAAAAGTGATTTATTTTTCCTTTCAGCAAATGCTTATTAAGTATGTACCAGGTGTCTGGTCCTCTGCGGGGTGCCCAGAATACAACAGCACACAAATCCAACAGCGTCTCCTTCCATAAATACACCGAGATGTGTCAGGGCTATGGCCGGGATTAAACTAAGTCGTGTTACAGAGCGGATTGCCTGACACATACAAAGTGCCCAGCAGATATCCACCTAATTGCTGATCTTACAATATTATCTGGGGTTGGGTAAGGAGTTTTAATGAGACTTCTCGATGCTTATCTCTGAGGACAGCATGAAGGAGTATGGAGTGTATGACGACGTATTTGGGAGAATTAGTATCTTCACACTTCTATTTCCTTAAATAATCACACTGCATAAAGAATGGGTTACTTTTGCTTTCTCTAATCCCTTCCCCTCTCTTCACTTCCTTAATCCCTGGTGATCTGGGTCTACGCATCACTAAATTTTTAGTTTAACACGTATTTATTGTGTACCTACTGCACACGAGGCACTGTGGGGATATGAGACGCTGCAGTAGGCGATCAGGACCCTCTGAAAGGGGGTCACTGGGAGATGAGTAGGAATCCACCAGGAGAAGGGCAGCGCCCCTGACAGAGGAAGGAACATGCGCAAATGGGGTAGGATGGGCTGGGGAGGGGAGGGGGCGCAGGAGACCAAGACAGCGGCGAGAGCGGGGAGGAGAGTGTTCCCTGGGCCCGGAGTCAGGCAGGGTCTTGTAGGGCTGGGAGCTGCGTACGCAAGAGCGTCACAGGCTTAGTATAATCCCTGCTCACGGTCTCCTCTTGGCAGGTTAAACCGGCCCCTCCCGTTCCTTGCTGTACTATAATGTTTCACAGGCATCCTTACTGTCTGTTCACTCCCCTTATGACCCTTCTCCTTCCCAGGGTACGTTCCTCACTCTCTCGTTGTTTGTTTCTTTGTTTATGAGTTTGTTTGAATTGACACCTCTCTGACTGCTTCTTTAATAACTTTCCAGATTTTTCCTTCCCCTGACTACAAATGTTTATACTTGGGTGTTTCCCAAGTTTGGTTTAGTTTCCATGCTTGGTTGTCTTCTCTTTTTTTCCCCAAGATAAGCCTCACTGTGCTCAGAGCGTGTACAACACCTACTTTACCATTTCTATTTCCATCCTAGAGCTTTGCTGAGGTCCATACGCACATTTCTTTTATGTACGCAGGCATGTACGCACCCACCCATTCATCCATCCATCCACCCATCCATCCACCCGCCCATCCATCCACCCGCCCATCCATCCGTCCATCCATCCATCCACCCACCCATCCATCCACCCATCCATCCACCCATCCATCCATCCACCCATCCATCCACCCATCCATCCATCCACCCACCCATCCATCCATCCATCCACCCATCCATCCATCCACCCATCCATCCATCCACCCACCCATCCATCCATCCATCCACCCATCCATCCATCCACCCATCCATCCATCCATCCACCCGCCCATCCATCCACCCGCCCATCCATCCATCCATGTATTCATTCTACAACCATGTGAATGGGCAGCAACTCTGTGACAAGCACAGTTCTAGGATTTGGGGACATGGTAATCAGGAGGGTAGACAAGATTCCTGCCTCCATGGAGCTTCAGTCTAGAGGGAAGAGAGAGATGATTCACAAGTAAACAAACGTATACAAAGAAAATCTCCATTAATCATTGAGGCAAAGAAAACAAAATGCTGTGATACGATGGATTCCTGGAGAGCACAGCTGGATACCTCCACCTGGGGCTTTCAAACACCTTCGAAATCAATTTTCAGTCATTCAACAGATATCAAACTCAGACCAAGTATGAGGAAGCCCCGGAGGGTCAGACCCATCAGGGTCCATCCCTGGCACACCCCCTGCTGTGATGAGGGGAGGGGACCTAACTGCTTAGTAGATATTGTGTTAATAAGTATTTAATAAATATATACTGTTAGATATTTCTTTTAGCTTACGCATGCTATGGAAAATATACTGACACATTTAGGTACCATGAATAAAGAACGTTTAGGAAGCTCTTCCTGAGAAAGAGAATTGCTGCTTCGAGTCCTTATTTGTAAATAATAGAAGATGATTCCCGCTGATTTCAGAAAAATAAACGAATTCATTGAGACCATGTTGTGGGGTTTTACCAAATCACTGGAATCGCTTTAAGCCTAGGCTTGGGGCTAAACGTTTCCAGGAACAGTTTCTAAAACGACATCATCTAGAACTGGTCAGGAGAGCAGTTGTGAGAAACTCAGTACTGCCTCTGAAGAGAGAGAGAGAGAGATTGAGACAGAGAGACAGATAAAAACAAAGAGACAGAGAGATCTTGAGAAAGATACACACACACACACACACACACACGCTTTGGTTTACCATTCTTGCCTCTCCCATCATTTGTTCCCAAGGCTCATCCCAGGCAGCCACATCTGGCTGGTGCTGAAGCCCATGCCTTTGCCTACAGTGGAAGTAGAAGAGGGGGTTTCCTGCATTTTAAGCTTCTATAGGTGCATGTTCAGATTAAAGGCTCAAGTCTAGTGGGAAAATTCTGAATCATTCCATGTACAGAGAGAAAGGAATTGGGGAATCTGAGTGCAAAAATGTTCTGAGTGTTCCCTTCAGGTGAGGGAAACTCTCTGAGGGGCAAGTGGTTTGGGCTTGTTTTCTAAGGCTGTGTAGACACAAAATGAAAAAAGAGAGAGAGAGATTCAAGTTCAGGGTGGTGAATACACTTCCAGCGGGAGGCTGTGTGAGGGCAGTATGGACGCCTCCGTCAGCTGTGCCCTCTGTCCCTGTGATGAGCAAGCTTAGGGGACGGGGACTTGGGGATGTGAACAGTGGGTCCCGAGCAGGGGAGGGGACAGGGGTGACTTACATGCTTGTGGGCCTCAGACACCAAAGAGCATAGACGTTTGGACACATAACGTGTAATGCAAAATAGCATGAATAATTATAATACATTCCGGAAGGGGTTTTCCAAAAATGTACTGTCAGTTTTACACTGTCCTGCATGTAGTGACAGACTTTCACTGGTGACAAATGAAGCATGTTTTTTTTACATACAAAGGACTATTATGCAGCCTTTATTTATTTTTCTTCTAGTATTTTCATCTTTTTCCTTCCAGTTTTATTGAGATATAATTAACATACAGAAGTAAAGTTTAAGGTGTACAGCATAGTGACTTGATTTATATATATATATATCATGAAGTGATTATCACAATAGGTTTAGTAAAAATTCATCATCTCATGTAGGTACAAAATTAAAGAAATAGAAAAAAATTTTTTCCTTGCATTGAGAACTCAGGATGTACTCTCTTAACAATTTTCATATACAATGTACGGCAGTGTTAATTATACATATGAAGCATAAATTTTAAAATTTATTTTATTGAAGTCGAGTTGATTTACATTGTGTTAATTTCTGCTGTACAGCGAAGTGATTCAGTTATATACACACACACATATATATATATATATATATATATATATATATATATATATATATATATACACCTTCTTTTTTATATTCTTTTCCATTATAGTTGATCACAGGATATTGAATATGGTTCCCTGGGCTATACAGAAGGACCTTGTTGTTCATCCATTCTAATATAGTAGCTTGCATCTGCTAACCCCCGACTCCCAATCCTTCCCTTCTCCCCCTCCCTCCTCCTTGGCAACCACAAGTCTGATCTCTACGTCTGTGAGTCTGTTTCTGTTTCATAGATAAGTTATGAAGCATACTTTTAGTGACAATTTTCTCTCACCTTAAAATAGCCTCTCGCTGAAAAATTAGACGTGAAAAGAAACCCCAAGTCAGTGACTCTTCACACCATTTGACACAGCAAGGTAAATTTTTGGATTATTTCCCTCTAGATTTTTTTCTCTGATTTCATTTTCAGAGCTGTGATCCCATTTTCCTATCTTTTTCATGTATCCTGCTGTAGTGGACCAGTGTATCACCCAGGAGCTAGAATTACTGGATAATCGGTATAAATATTTCAACAATAGAGTTTCTTATTTGCTTTATAAAATGAACTCCAGGTTATCACAAAACTATTATTATTATGAAATCATATAAACATATCAAATAAATTCTTAAGACATTCAAATAAACATTTTAAAGGATTTTGAGACATATTACAAAATAGATTACAAATGTTTGTAAGGTAAAAAGGAATAGAATTTGATTTTCTGTGTTATAAATGACATAAAGGAGAGAAATGCATAATGAATACGAGTTGAAGTATTTCTGCGGATGATAAAAATGACGGAACTCTTAAAAGACAAGAAAAGTGATTTTTGAAACAAAACTGCACTCCTTTCCAGAGAGTGGTGATGACTGCTGAAACTCTTAATGACAGCTGCCTCTTACAGGATGGTCCCCATGTCCAGTGGAAACAGGTTTCATGCAGGCAAGGATCCTTCTCATCGTGTTGAACAAAATAACAAACGAAACAAGAATCGACTTCTAGTGGGCTGGGCATAAGAATGTACTTCCTGGGAAAGAACGACCCTGCCAGGCGTCAGTTTAAGTCAGATTCTCTGGCAGGAATCTGGCTGGAGTTCATTGAGAGGTATGGAGAGACTGAGAAAGATGCTTGAGTGAAGACGGAGAATAGGAGGGCCACTGCCTGCTCTCAGCTTCGGGAAGTTCTCTGACAAAGGAAGAGCGGGGGTGTGGTCAGTGATGAGTCATCCTGATGGACACCGTCACCAGCTGTCCAGAGACTGTGGTCTTGTTACCAAAAGCGGTGTCTGCTGCTAGCCGCTCAGAAGCCAATAAAGAGGCAAGGTTGGAGGAAAGGAAAGTTTGCTTTATTTCCGAGGTCGGCAACCTGGGGTTTGGGGGTGGGTGGGTGGATTCGTGTCCAAAGGCAGACATCATCCTCCACTGACAGTCAGTGGGCAAGAGCTCTGAACGGGGAGTTTCAGGGGTGTATAGGCTGAGGCAGGGGGCTCCATGCAGAATCAGCACGGTCAGCTCTGACAGTCATCTTGATATTGGTCACTGGTGGTCTGACCAGCATCATCTCGCTTGTTTTCAGTACAGTTAGTCTTCAGTTCCAGGGTCGGTTTGTTCCCATTTCTTCAAGTCCAGTTCTCGGAATTGTGGCAGCTTGTGTCATGGCTACAGTCTGGTCATCATGTGGTTAACTTCTCCCACTCGGTGGGGTTTCAGTCCCTATAGAAAAGCTCAAGAGTTATGGCTCAGAATATTACCTATAACCCTTGAGGAAGAACTAAAGGTCCTTGACTTTGCTGAATGACTAAACTAGTATTGTTTTGTCCTGTTTCACTGCTTTCCTTTGCTTCTGCATTTTCTCACTTCTCTGATTAAACTTACTCTTCGACTAAAGTTTTTCCACAGACAAAAGGCAGGTGGAGGACATCGGGGTCAGGGACCATAGGGTCCTGCTCCATTTCAGTTTGAGTAGCTATTGGAACAGAGGAGAGCAAGCTAGAGCCTGCATCTCTGTTGCTAGATTCATCCCAGGCTGGAAACGTTCAGCCATTGGGCAATGAGTTAATTTTTTCTGCTCTTTGGTTTTCCAAAAGAAAGCAAGTCAGGCCGTGTCCAAACAAGCCTCCTGGTGTGGTGCACACCCAAGGTTCTGATCACCGATACCAGCCTCTGCACAATGAACTTACGAGCTCTTGGGACTGTTCTCCACATGTGTGGGGGGCGGCATGTCTGTCCCATGTAGGTAGGGTAGACAGTCATCTGTCTGTTAGACAGGGGGCTGCAGTTTGTGGACTTCCTGCCAGCGAATGTTCCAGAAGCTGCCTGGGTCATCGGCCACGCCTGGAGAGGATGAGAAGTTCTTACCATTGTAACACTTCACTGTGGAGAACAGTATGGAGATTTCTTTAAAAACTAAAAATGGAACTACCATATGATCCAGCAATCCCACTCCTTGGTGTATATCTGGAGAAAATTCTAATTTGAAACAATACATGCACCCCAATGTTCACAGCAGTGCTATTTATCATACCCAGGACGTGGAAGCAACCGAAATGTCCATCAACAGATGAATGGATAAAGAAGACGTGGTACATGTATACAATGGAATATTACTCAGCTATAAAAAAGAATGAAATAATGCCATTTGCAGCAACATGGATGGACCTAGAAATTGTCTTTCTAAGTGAAGTAAGACAGAGAAAGACAAATATCCTATGATATTGCTTATATGTGGAATGTTAAAAAATGATAGAAATGAACTTACATACAAAACAGAAATAGACTCACAGACTTAAAAAACAAAATTATGGTTACCAAAGGGGGAGGGGGCAGGGATAAATTAGGAGTTTGGGATTAACAGATACACACCACTATATATAAAATAGATAAACAACAAGGACCTACTGTATAGCACAGGGAACTATACTCTATTTTGTAATAACCTATGGTAGAAAAGAATATGAAAACGAATATATATATATACGTATGTATAACTGAGTCACTTTGCTGTACGCTTGAAACTAACACAACATTGTAAATCAGCTATACTTCAGTTATATATCTATATAGATATACATGTATTATATAGACAGATATACACACACATGCCTGAATCACAGAAAAATTAACAACACTTCAGTTCTCCTTAGTGGAGATGCTCTCGTAAACCAGGAGTCAGAATGTGACTCTCTCCATCATCCCACCACCATTTTGGCCATTGTCATGAGCAGTACTGATTACTCTGACCAACTCAATTGTATAAAGACTGCCTTTGAGCTAGAAGACACCCTGAATTATCGGCATGACTGTGCTAGAGCTATCAAGCCTCAGCGGGTTGCTGTTTCTAGTTACTCACCTAAACTAGTAACTAGTTGCTTAACATTGAGTAAGCCTGTCTTACTACAGGGTCTGGAGGAAAGAGCACCAACCTGTCAGCTTGGAGACCCAGGTTTGAGCTGAGAGTCAGATGCCTGCTAGTTGTGTGACTTTAAAATATCTCTAAGTCACCCTGGTCTCATTCTTCTGTCTGGAAACCAAAACCAGTATTTCCTCTGGTTTCCTCTCTTGGGCAGTGAGAATTTAAAAACCTGCAAATTCTCAGCCATCGAGTTTTGTACTCAACCCTTTTGACAGCCTCAGTTCTGTTTATCTGATACGGTTTTTAATTTCCCTTTTATTCTGTGTTCATCTCTTCAGTCTTATTGCTGAGTGTTTTTCATGCCATGTAACATGTTCCTAGTGTTTTTTGCTCTTATTAGCAGGTGACTTACAAATAACAACGAAACTGATATCTGCCTTATCGTTCAAATCAGGTGTCTGCAAAAATAGAACGTAAGTAATGGATGTGAAGATATTTTGGAATTGCCAAGCGTTTTATATGTACAGCGATATATAATGCAGATATTGATACATGTGTGTATGAATATACATATGTATGTAGGTTTAAGGTTTGCACATACGTCTGTGTGCATGTGTAGGTAGTGAGAGCGAGAGAGAGGGGGAGATGTTACCAATGAGAGTCCAGAAAGACAACAAAAGAAACACTGTCCTCCTTTATTTTTCTTCTGGCCTTGAGCACACTCTCCCAGCCTAACTCACCCATCGCATGGAACAGAGGCAGCCTCGGTGGGGGAAAAAGGAGAATAAGGCACGTTGTACTGTGTGGGAGGGGTTCGGCTTCACACCCAAGGGCACAGGGGGAGTACTCCTCCCTTGGCTGGTCACCTGGCCACCGGGGTATCTGTTACCTCTGTGGTCCACCCATTCTATAGTTTCCTTGGATACTCTGATTAAAGAAAGCAGTCAGGTGCCTCAGAACAGCAGTGCTGCCTCTACTTTCGTTTCTCTAGTAGGTTTCCTTATTATAAATTAAATCCGTATATTCAATAAGCGATCAGGATTGATCTGTGAGCTGCACGCTAAAAGACGTTTGCTGACCTTTTTTGGGGGATGGGGGTGTCACTAGTGTCTTGCCTGTTGGATTACTTTAATTTTCTGTTGGTTGGAATGTGGTGTTCAGGTGTTTTGGGGAAGATGTATCCCTTTAGAGAGGAATGATTTTTTAAATGAGCACCTCAAAAAGCCCCGTGAATATAGAAAACAAACACATTTACCAAACGGGAAAGGTCGGGGGAGGGATAAATTAGAGTGTGGGATTAACAGATACACACTACCCAATATAAAATAGATCAAAAACAAGGACCTGCGGTACAGCACAGGGAACTATATTCAGTATGTTATAATAACCTATAGTGGAAAAGAATCTGAAAAAGAATATATAGAACTGAATGACTTTGCTGTACAGCTGAAACATTGTAAATCAACTCTATGTCAATAAAAGTAAATAAATTTAAATTTTAAATTAAATTTTATTTATTTAATTAAATAAAATTGAAGCCTGTGATGAACAGGAGAAGTGGTCCCTGGGACCGGAGTTCCTGCCCTGACAGATGTGAGGATCCACTGACCTCAGAGAGGAACACGGAGACCAGTATCCAGCATTGGAAGCCATAAAGTAACCACCATCATTCAAGGGTGGATCAGAGCCATAATGAAGTGATGCTCAAGACCAGAGGAAGTCCAGAAGAAGAGAGTGTGTCCACACTTGCTGAACCAGGTGACTCAGTGTCTCCATCCAAAAATGCCAGTCTCTAGGTGCTATCAGAGCTGCAAAGAGCCACAAAAGGCCTGAGATGTTACCCTTTTCACAAGCCATCAGGTTAGACGGGCAGAGTTTCATGCATGTTGACAGGAGACACAAGACTCCTGGGTCAGAGGCAAAGACTTTATTATTATTCATGCACGGCAAGCAGCATGAGCATTTGCCTGTCTACACCGATTTCCTTTGCTCCCATGTCCACAGGGCAATGCAGATGGCTGCACACAGCTTTCCAAGAAGAATGCTAAGGCAGAAAGGACAGGTCTTTGGGGAAATTCGGTCATGTTCTTATAGAAGATGAAGACATATTGGTTATTAGCGTTTCACGGTATGACCTTCCACACCCTACACAGGTGTGCACATCTTTTATTTAATACTCTATGTTGTTTGTGGTGTTGAATGTTCTTCTTCAACGCTGTTGAGGGGCTACATGGCAAAGCATGGATAGATGTGCTATAATCGTTACAACTGAACCCCTATTTTTGGATATTTAAATTGCCTCTAATTTTTTGCTATTATAAATAGCTCTGTAAAGGACATTCTTGTCATCCTTCAGATCTGTTTCCAGACATGAATTTGCTGATTCAAGGAGAATCCAAAATTGGCCTCAAAACATAGCGTAAAATTGTAAAAATAATTTTTACACGAACTCTGACAGGCTCCATCATGCTGTGGGCAGTATATATATTCAGAATATTTTAAACTTCAGTACATGCGCGCGGCAAACAATCTTAATAGTACAAGAAGTCAGATAACGCGCCCGACTCTCACGGCCGCCCCCTGCCCCGGCCCTCCAAGTCCCTGGGTCTCCTTCCCTGGATGTCGATTCAATGCCGAGATGCTGACGGGTATTTGCACTGTTTCCAAGTTTGGGCTGTCATGGATAAATCTTCTACAAACATTTTTGTATAAATTTCCATGTGCTCTTTGTAGTGAGGCGGGTGGACCTAGAGGCCGTCACCCAGAGTGAAGTAAGTCAGAAAGAGGAAAACAAATACCGTGTGCTAACACATGTATATGGAGTCTAAAAATAATAATGTTCTGAAGAACTAGGGGCAGGACAGGAATAAAGACGCAGACATAGAGAATGGACTTGAGGATGGAGGAGGGGGAAGGGTAAGCTGGGACGAAGTGAGAGAGTGACATGGACATATATACACTCCCAAATTAAAATAGATAGCTGGTGGGAAGCAGCCGCATGGCACGGGGAGATCAGCTCGGTGCTTTGTGTCCACCTAGAGGGGTGGGATAGGGAGGGTGGGAGGGAGGGAGATGCAAGAGGGAGGGGCTATGGGGATATACGTATACGTATAGCTGATTCACTTTGTTATACAGCAGAAACTAACACACCATTGTAAAGCAATTATACTCCAAAAAAGATGTTAAAAAATTTTTTTTCATGTGTTCTTTTGTTTCCTTTCTTTGGGGAGTGGAATTCTTGGGTTATAGAGTAGATTTATGTTCAACTTTTCCAGTAACGATCAAATCATTTAACACAGTGGTTCTACCATCCTACACTCCCACCAACCACGAATGAGATTTCAGTGGATCTGCAGCCTAACAATTATTGGTTGGCAGAGTTCTAAATTAGCTACTTTAACGGTTGTGCAGTGGTGTCTCGTGGTGATCTGAACGCTCATTTTCAAATGACTGATGACGACACGGTATTCCAGGGAGAATAAATAACATTTGTGAAGACCCTAAACCAGAAAAGTGGTGCTTTTTGAAAACTTCTTATAAATGATCTTATAGAAAATACAGACATAAACAGTATTAGCATTTTGGGCTGTGTATTTCCAGACTTCTCCTTTGCTCTCACATGCACACACACATTTAATATGATGAATATTTGCCATGGGCCAAATGAGCCCTCTCAAAGTTTACCTGTTGAAGTGCTAACTCCCAATATGATGGTATTTGGAGATGGGACTTTTGGGAGGTTATATGGTTTAGATGAGGTCATGAGGGTGGGGCCCAGTGATGAGATGAGTGCCCTTATAAGAAGAACATGAGTACTGCTATAAACATTGGGGTGCATGTGTCTTTTTGAATTATGGTTTTCTCAGGGTGTATGCCCAAGTGTGGGATTGCTGGGTCATATGGTAGCTCTATTTTTAGTTTTTTAAGGAACCTCCATACTGTTCTCCATAGTGGCTGTATCAATTTACATTCCCACCAACAGTGCAAGAGGGTTTCCTTTTCTCCACACCCTCTCCAGCATTTATTGTTTCTAGATTTTTTGATGGCCATTCTGACCTAAATGAGAAGGAAATCCATAAAAGAAGGGATATATGTATATGTATAACTGATTCACTTTACTGTACAGTGTAAATTAACACAATATTGTAAAGCGACTCTACTCCAATTAAAAAAGAAGAGGATGAGGCACGAGATCCCTCTCTCTGTGGACACACCTCGAGGAAAGGCCGTGTGAAGTCAACACCAGGAAAAGGGCCTCCACAAGAACCCGACCATGCTGGCACCCTGATCTTGGACTTCCAGCTTCCAGAACCATGAGAATAAACATTTGTTGTCTAAACCCTGCAGTCTAGGGCACTTTGCTTCAGAGGCTAAACTAACAAAGACCATCTTTTCACGTTATTAAATATTCTTCTTCAACACGAGTTTAACAGCTCTGTAGTAGCTCAGTGTATGAGTAGCCACAACTGGTACATCCACCTCTTTGCTGTTTCCTGGCACCTTGATCCCTTCAAGGTTTGTTGTAACGTTTGTCGGGACAGGACTAGAGTAACCCTCTCCCGTGACATGGTTTCCTCGGGTGATGATTGAGTGCCCTGAACATTCTGTGAGGCATCTTCCTTCTGGCTGTCTGGACGTTCTGTCCCCAGCTGCTGTCCTGCCAGAGTCTCTTGAAGCTCCAGGGGCCCCACCATACACAAGTGCAGCTTCACATTCACCCAGAGACTTGAGAGGACCAGACGCATTTATCTGGGGCTCTTTCCTTGCACGGTTTCCTTTCTTGGGTCCTGCCCACAAATTCCAGCCACTCAGCAGCCCCCAACCCTGCTTCCCTTTGGCTCTGCTTCCCTGCCTTGTGTCCACGCTGGGCCTCTCAGCAGAAAACGGGGGCGATCCAGGTATAACTTGTGTGCTTCTCTTCTCTCTCTGAGGACAGGCCTACCCTTCCTGTTGTCTGAAAGCTGAAAATGGTTGCGTCCTCATTTTGTAGTTACTTAGGCCAATGGGGTTACTCTGGCCCCAGTTACTTTATCATGGTCCTGTCCTATTCGTGAAATTGTTCTGCTATTACAAACAAACTTTCATGTGCCTATGTATAATTCTCTGTATACAGGTACCTCAAATAATTTTCTTTGGCTACTTATTAAAAACAATAATGTGAAGTCAAGATTTATAGTTTTTGTGATGTGTCCCCTAATTGTGCTATTCCTTTTATCAATAGTTACACCCTAAAAAAAAAAAAATTACACCCTGTGTATTTCATTAGTAGATGGGAAGTTTTAGTTAATTAGTTTTACAACTAAAAGAAACACATGTATGTTGTATACTTCCCCCGCCCCCCACAGAGTCAAGTAGAATAATAAAGAAACAGAAATCTTTCTCATGTACCTATATCATCATCTTTGGAAGAAACAAAACTTAACAGTTTCTTTTGTATCTTTCAGAATTTTCTAAGTCCATAAACACCTATATATTTTTTTCCTTTCCTTTTATTATGATACAGATGGGAATATATTCTTTGCATCGTTATGCATCTTTTTAAAAATTAACAACGTATCTTGCATGAATTTCTCTATTTAAATTGCTAGATTTTATTTATCAATCACATTAAAAAAATAGCTCTACTTTCTAGATGTACCACAATTTAGCTAATCAAGTCTCTCTGGAGACTTCTAGTGTTTTCACTTTCAGTGTTTCAAGCAATGCTGTGAGGAGAATCTTTGTGCAGGCCCTCATGCAGGTATGAGTGTATACCTCTTAGGTAAGTTACCAAGGTGATGTTGGGAGGTCAAAGTAAATGTGCCTCTCATTTTGCTGGATGTTACCAAAGTGCTCTCCAAAGACATTCCATCAATTTTCAGCCCCACCAATAGCCGAAGACACCATCTGTTTGTCCACGTCTTCTGTATACTGTGAAATGGCGACTTTTCAGTCTTTGCCCATCTGATGGGTTAAAAAAAATAGCATCTCATTTTCATTGGTTGTTATTTAATTATAAGTAAGGGGGTGCTCATCTCTCTTTCTTTATATTAGTATTTACATAAACTGCCCCTTCATGTCCTTTGAATAATACCCTTTAGGTGGGATCAAGTCGGGCCAGGTAACCGCTGCTAATTTTACGGAGTTACATGAGCCATCTCAGGAATCATGTGACTTACCCAAGAAGATATTTCCAAAGCTGTGTGTTTTTCTGGCATTTATGCAAGCTTTATTTTAATGAATTTTATTTTCTGAATTCTTAATTCACATCATTTCTCTTTATAGTGTTTGATCACACCAGTGTTTTTCCTTACTGTTATATAAAGAATGGGGGGTTACTTCCTTCTTAACCAATCAGGTTGCAGGAAAAGCAAAGCTCTTAGATCATTTCTGGACAGCTGATCCTAACTCAATTTCCTTTCCACCTCAATGGAGATTAGGGTAGATGTTGGCACAGTAAGAACTGTCAGCTTAAAGACAGGAGGTTTGTATCTCTGATCACTACGAACGAAGTATGAAGGCATCTCGGAGCAAGTGTTATTTGTGTGGCTAAGTGAACAGATTTCCACCTCTTGTGGGATTTGAGTACAAGCTGACTGCAGGAATGTGTCCCTTGGGGCCTGTTCCCAGGCTCCCCAGGAAGTACCCAGCAAGGCTCTGGGACCTGGTGAAGACCATACTTGAACTTGTGTAGACCAAGCTTCAGACAGAGGCTGCCCCCGACTCCTGCCCTAAATCTTGGGCTTTGGCAGCCCTGTGACATGCCAACATAATTAACCTACTCATGATGTCACAAGAAGGAGAGAACACTATAAATGGCACCCAAGGTCTCCAAGGGCTATGAAATCCAAGGGTTGGTACTGCTGGCAACATTTCTTGGCCCAAAGAAGGTCCATGGTGAGAAGACAGAGCTGAAGTGTAAGTGGGGCGACTCATTTAAATCCGTAAGCCTCACCTCATTAATCTGGGTGATCGGAACATCAGACATCAGACCACCTCCTATGAACAGGCCTTTTTGGTTGATGCTTAAATAGCCTCCTAGCCTCCATTGTGGCTCCATAATTGTGACCTTATAACAGTTACCATGGAAAGAATTCCTAGATTATAAATAATGGCAATGTGAGTTTCCTAGTTACCAAGTGTATTTATAAAATGAATTCCAAAGGTACATGACATTTAATTCCAGCCTATTTTCAGAAACTAAAGGATAATAAAGGAAAATACCTTTTTTTTTCAGAAAGAAAGAATTGTACTATTTTTCCAAATGTAGTTATAGAGCAGTAGATCTATGTGCCTATTGGGGAAAATCAAGGGTTTTTAGTAATACACTATTCATGGGGGTTAAGGAAAGCATTTGCCATGACAGATTTCAGGGTTAAATCAAATTACTGTGACTGTGTATTGGAATCAGATTTACAAAAATTATCTTGGAAAAAACACATAATGTCCCTTGATGACCTCATCAGACATCTAAATATTTTGCAAAATATTTTTATTAAAAGAGAGCCATTATTTCTCATGCAGACCTCTTGAAAACAAAGGCTTCCCTAGTCTGAGGAGTCATGAACCATAAAAGGGGAGAGAGGATTCCTAAGGAATTGATTACGTAAGAAAAGCCACCAAAAGGGCTTTACATCACTTTTTAATGTGCTTCAGAAATGCAAGTTCAAAAAAATATTAAAGCAGTGGAAATGTAGGAATTTCAATGCCTTTCAAATATTTTGTCTTTTCTGAACACTATTGCAGGATACTTCAAAAAAGTTGGTGCATAATGTTTCTTCAACATGGTTGCAAGTCCTCATAATTGGGGAATTTTCTCCTTGGAGAATCTTGAATTGAGCCGTATCTTTTTGTCTCGTTCTCTGAAACATGACGTTCAGAAACTTAATAACTGGAACCTCTTACATTAAAATTCTTCTCTTTCCATGTGTATTTAATGCATCATATATATTTGTAAGTTCTTTCAGTTCAATTTCAATAAATATTAGTTTTCTGCGGCTACTGTAGCAAATTACTAACAACTTAGTGGCTTCAAAGAATGCAAATTTATTACCTAGCAGTTCTGTAAGTCAGACGTCTGACACGGTCTCACTGGGCAGGGCTGCATTCCTTTGGGAGGTTCTAGGGCAGAATCCATTTCCTCGTCTGGCAGCTTCTAGAGGGGCTGGCATTCTTTGGCCGACGGTCCCCTTCCTGCATCTTCAAAGCCAACTTCGGTGGGTTGAGTCCTCATGTCCTCACATCACATGAAGAGCCTTTGTGTATCTCCAAGGCTATCTAGACTTCAGTTTAAAGACCACCTCTTGTCACCGTCTTCTCTCAGCTGGAGTATCACAGCATTATCCTTCCTGGAACCCTGGATGTACTTTCCTCCCAACCTTCTTGCCTCCAATATTATGCTTATTGCAGCCAGAGGGACATTTTGTAAATTGAAGTCATGCCTTTTTTCTACTAATCCCCTCCGAATGGATTCCCACTGTTCCTGGGAGAAAGATGAGAATTCTCAGCATTGCCTATGGGCCTTACATGGCCCAGAACATCCTGGCCTCTGCAGGCACTCACCATGGAGAAACCTCCTGGACTGTAGCTCTCTCCCTTCTGCCTCAGAATCTTCCTCTCACTGCCCTCCTTCTGGAATGTTCTTTCCTCCTTCCTTCTTTTCCTGCTGTGCTCTATTCAAATTTCAGGACTTCAGCTGGAATTTTGCTTTCTTGGGAACATTTTCCAGATTCCAGAGAGGTTAAATCCTCTGTAACAGAGGTACCCAAGTGTCCGGGTCTGTCTGCACAGTCCAAGTCTGCGCCGGTTGTCTGGTGTCTGCCCCTTCTCTTTCACTGATCTAAGGCACCTGGTCTCAATCTAGAATCCACTTTAATACATGCTGAACACACATTTCATCAGGATTATACCAACAACTGAAAGTGCATATTATTTTATTTTTTAATATCTGTTTCCTTAGAATACCTGTAAGAAATAGGAAGGCAATAACATGTGTGTTGTGTCCATCATGGAATTCCATACCCAGCAGAATGGAATGCTATTCTTTAAAAAAAAAATTCCCAGGGATAAAATGGTTGCAGATCTTGCTTTACTTTGCATTTCTTTGATAACTAGGAAGATAGACATTTTCTTCTTACTATTTATATTTCATTGTGAATTTTTTATCCACATCCTGGGCTCTTTCATTTAATATGGTCTTTGTAATGTTATATCTGTGAAGACCTCTATTTATTACAGGTATTAACTCTCTGGTTTACTTGACATCTTCCCTATTATTTTTTCCTTATTTCTTTCATTTCTGTTGCTTTTCACCTTTGATGATTAACATTTTTATAGTAAAATGTCTGTCAACCAGTTCTTCCATAACTTCATTTCTTGTCTGACATACGTTTTCCAAAATTGTGCAAAATTTGTTTTAAATTTTTTTCCTGCTTTTCTAAAAAAAATTCTATGTTGATTTTTAGCTCTTAGTCTATGTTTCTTTAGACATATACTACACAATGTGGATTTAAATAATTTTCTCTCCATTTTCTTTGGCTACATAATAAATTTAAAAAATAATTAGTTAAGAAAAAAAAAAAAAAACCAGGGGCTTCCCTGGTGGCGCAGTGGTTAGGGGTCCGCCTGCCGATGCAGGGGATACGGATTCGTGCCCCGGTCTGGGAAGATCCCACATGCCGCGGAGCGGCTGGGCCCGTGAGCCGTGGCCGCTGAGCCTGCGCGTCCGGAGCCTGTGCTCCGCAACGGGAGAGGCCACAACAGTGAGAGGCCCGCGTACCGCAAAAAAAAAAAAAAAAAGTGTACACCTTTTTAGACCAAGTTGAGCTTTAACACAAGGTTGAGTTTTCTGCTCAGGGCATTGACAAACCATATGCTGACCAAGAGCATATTCCTACGTCTGACTTTTGACCATTAGTTTCCCAAAGCCTCATAATAAACCTCATTCGTATTCTTTCTTTTTCTCAAAGAACTAAGTAGATTTCAGCCCATTTCTTTTCATTTCTTTGAAATATGGATTAGGGCTCTTGTTTGTTTTACTGCTTTCATTTTTGAGAGAAAAAATGATAAAGGCACCCATGCATTTTTTCAGCACAGCGTGGAGATAGGAATTCTTCATTAGCTACCATATAGCCATTGTATTTCTAACTCCTTTTCCAGTTATTGGAACAAAGTTTGCTCTTATGGATATGAATAACTGCTATATCCTTTGTGATGACTGTTGTACTACTTTCTCTGTTCAGCTGACCTTGTATTTTATTTATGTTTTACCTTTTTTTTTATTGGAGTGTAGTTACTTTACAGTGTTGTGTTAGTTTCTGCGAATCAAAACTACAGTGAGGTATCACCTCACACCGGTCAGAATGGCCACCATCAAAAAGTCCACAAACAGTAAATGCTGGAGTGGGTGTGAAGAAAGGGGAACCCTCTTCCACTCTTGGTGGGAATGACCTTGTCTTTTATATGTGATGGTGACTTCATTCAGATGGTGTTACAAAATGCCAAACTTGAACATGGAAATAGAAATTGTAAAAAAAAAAAAGGAAAAAAAAAGCAGTTTTGTCTGCTTTTTTAAATTTACGATTTAAGGAGACTTTTTTTGAGTAATTAATGCATTGTAACCTGAAGGACAGACTCAGGTTATATTGAATCACACTTTTAGAAAATGTCCCCTAAGGCTTGCTTGGCCCCCCCCCCCCCGTAAAATGCATACCATTCATTCAACAAATCTTTACTGATTGTGTCAGTCATCATAGTAGGCTTTGGCATTACAGCACTGAACAAAAAAGACAGCTATCCCTGACCCTTTGTCTGGGTTTGGGGTAATCAGCAGATGAGATCCTCTACATACACCCGTCCCATGTTCCGTTTCTGTAGCCCAGAGTATGCTGGTATCTCTCTTATTTTCTTTTCTCCCAGCCTTTTTGAGGGTGATTTTAATAGTGCATAAAACTGAAACAGGTAAAAAGATATCTTTGAGACCAAGGCCATTCCCAGAAGACGTCGCAGTGTTTAAAGCTGAGGCCACTGGGGCCGACGCTCAAGGCGCCAAGGAGTCCTCCCTATTTCCAAAAAAGGGAGAAAACGTAGGTTGCTCTGGGGCCTCCAAGTAGCAGTTTAGGTCAGACAAACATCCAATTTTTAAAAAATCATCTTTATAATCTAGTGTCTACAGTGAGTCTAATGTCGTCATGTCCAGCATTTAAGTGTTTTACAGATTAACCCATTTGTAATCAAAAAGAAAATTTTCAAAACATCATGAGGCATTTACCAGGCCATTCAGACATGTCGTCAAATTTAATTATTCCAACCAACACTGAGAACAGACTTCTTTACACTTGAGACTTTGCTCCAAACCCACATAGTTAGGGCCGTCATGGATCCTGCAAAAGCAAGTCCAGGGAAGAGGGACTGGACTTTCAGGGAGTCTCTAGTGGGAACGGGAGCCTTTTCCTCCCCAGATCTAGGGGAGGGCTGCACATCCCAGACCTTGTACCCAAGGGCAAGGGTCAAACTGAAACCCAAGTTCAGGCTCAGGTTATGGGAAGAAGACGGGACAGCAGTAGGGAAAGGAAGGGGGTGATGGGCTTCTCAGATCTGTCACCTGTGCCCACGACTAACATGAGGGGCTCCGTCCCTGACAGCAGATCTGACAAGAATGGGGTGAGGGTGGGAGCAAGCCTTGCCGGGGGCCTAGGACAACCCCGCAGGGCTCCAGAGACCCAGAAAGACATACACTCGGACGCTCTGTGTCTGAGCGAGTGGGGGACTTGCTGGAGGTCTCTTCAGGGCATGTCAGCCCCCAGGCACCAGAGCAAAAGACATTTTCAACCCCATTTTTTGTGAGGAAGAACAAATATCCAGCCACTCGCTTTGGACCCGAGGAGAGCAGCCTTAAGTGTGGTCGGTGATGGTGGTGAAGAACTGTCCACATTCAAACCCAGGTCTGGTGAAATGTGATTCCCCACATGAACCCAGGGCTAAAATGCTCAGCTTCCATCCAACCAAAGTTGAGTGTGAGCTGACTCTGACCAGGCCCTGGGGGGCAGGCCTGGGCTCCGATGGCACTGGTCCAGTTCCCCAGGGGAGCTCTAGGAATGGGAGCAAGTTCTCCTGTGTGGAGCCTCAGCGAGAAGTTCTGAAATGATGGGGAGGGATGTTGGAAGTTTGGACAGGTTTCGTTAAGGTACTCTTGTCATAGACAGTGGTGTATTTCTGAGGGCAGGGGCCAATGGATGAAGGGAAATGGTAGTAGAAAACTCCAGAAGGATTCAGCACTGAAGTTCTCAAGCCTTCGGGACTGTACCACCCTCTCACTCTTTGGTTTTTCAACAACCCTGCTTCCCCTGCATAAATCTCTTCCTCCATGACTGAGTGGATTTGTTTTTTTAAATTAAAGTGCATTAAAATACATTTTAGTGATAATAGATTGAGATGTTTACAATAAATATAATTAAAAATGTACTGTGCTATTGCAAAGCAAGATGGAAATCACTAATGTACCAATTTAATGCTGCTATAAATAAATAGAACAACTTAAGCTGATAGGCTGAAAATTTCCTACCCGCATTTGAAAAAAAAATTAAATACAATGAAACGCCCTTCAGTAATGTTGTGTATTCTCAGCCCAAGAAAACATTATCTTGATTGAAATTTTTTTCTCTTTGTCCATCTTTCCTAAAGACAAACAAATCTGAACCTGAAGACTCTCTTCCTGGTTTTAATAGCCAAAGAAACTCTCACACTCGGTAAAGGAAGTAAGAGATCTTCTTGCGAGAATTTTTATTTGGGGCAGATTTATGATGTTTGTTTCCTGATTCTTTGGCCCCCTATTGGCTTTTCGGTTGACCCCCATATATATTTCTAACTTGCAACCATCCAGATGGGTTTTATTTAAAGTATTTCACCCAGAGATGTTGAGGAAGGATGACCTTCAAGTACTTCCTTGGTGTCCCCACTCTGAAGCTTAAGCATCATGCCAGACCCGTACTGGGTCCATATCTGTTCAGTCGCATGTCACCTGGCTTCAGTTAATTCTACCCCAATGTTCACAGCAGCACTATTCACAATAACCAATACATGGAAACAACCTCAGTGTCCACTGACAGATGAATGGACAAAGAAGATGTGGTACATATAAATGCAATGGAATACTACTCAGCCATAAAAAAGAACAAAAAATGCCATTTGCAGCAACATGGATAGAACTAGAGATTCTTATACTAAATTAAGTAAACCAGACAGAGAAAGACAAAATCACATGGTATCACTTATACGTGGGATCTAAAAAACATGATACAAATGAATTTATTTATAACACAGAAATAGACTCACAGACATAGAAAACAAACTTAGGTTATCAAAGGGGAAAGTTGTTGGGGGAGGGATAAATTGAGAGGTTGTAATTAAGGAACACACACTACTATATATAAAGTAGATAAGCAAGGACCTACTGTATAGCACAGGGAACTATACTCAATATTTTGTGATAACTTATAAGGGAAAAAAATTTGAAAAAGAATATATATAACTGAATCACCATGCTGTACACCTGAAACTAACACAACATTGTAAATCAAATCTACTTCAATTGAAAAAAAAAAACGCTGTCTGAGCTGCAGCAAGAGGAAGGTGGCTTGAACACTCAGAGACAGAGAGGTTTGGGGACATGGGTGAGGTCTCCTGAGAACTGATCTCCAGGTTGACAGAACAATGTTGTGTGGGTCACTGGCATTCAGCGCACTTGGCCTTGTTAAGCAGTAGACAGGAAGGTCAGGCAGAGGGAGCAGGGAGCTGTGTGTTCAATGATTAAACCTTTGCTGTTTACATACGTTTTTGCGTCAAGACCTCAACTGCAAACCCCGGTAGACCCGGGAGAAGAAGGGCGATGAAACCATTGTTGCTACTGTCATTTCAAGAAGTTGAAAAGAGGAAACAAATGAGACATGTTTGTTCTTCAAGACAGTTCTTGCTTTGTCCATAAGCACAGAGTAAAATGGTTTTTATTAAGCAGAGATTCGGGTCTGTGTTCCCGTCTCTCTAATGTCATCACCAGCGAGTCCTGGCTTAGTATCAAAAGGGAACATTTGAATGGGCCTCAGTGCTGTTCCATCAAAGCACTCATTTCCTGGTTTATCTGTTTTTGCCAACGTGATCAAGTTCTCTTTGGGAACACTGTGGTCCAACATTTGGTAACGGCGTTTACACAACACGCACGGCTATTCTCTCAAAAGCCCATTTGTTTATCTGTTTGTTCTTCCCATTCATTCCTTTCACAAACGCTTATTGTGCCGAGAACTGGGCTTTGTGTGGGAGAAAAAGGAGGGGCAGAAACAGATTCTGTCTGCTGCAAATACATATGTCAGCTGAACTGGTCATTCAGGGAACAGTGGCGGATTTGTTTCATTTTGCTTTCGGTAAACTGGAAAGGTTGTCGCTCTGTGGTCCGAGCGCCGAGCTGTTGATTACAAGTTTCGCCCTTTTCTTTGCTCATTTCACGGGCTTAAACCAGAGACTCTCCCAATTTCCTCATCTATATAACTGGGGAAAATAGCCCTAAACTCTCAAGGATTAGCCAACTAGGGATTTCAAAGGATTTGAAAATCTCTTTCATGGTTTTCCTGTATTATTTTACTAGGAGTCTTATTAATATGCTTCATCAGTTATAGTTTGTAAATTATGAGCAATAAGTGACCTGTCCTTTGTTACATTCACCACTATTGGTCTTTATTCTTGATTTAAATTTGCTGTAAAAGGAGTCTTTTTCACGCTTGGGATTTTCCTTTCTGCTCCAAAGATTTCCTTAGCATCAGGAAAGCTATGCCTTCACAGGTCCGCTTCCAAAATATATTGTTTTTGTAGTTATCTAAGGGTTTTACATTATTTCACTACAGGGGAGGGCAAATTTGTTCAAAAGAGAGAGTGAGAGATGGAAGGAAGGAAGGAAGGAGTGAAGGAAGGAAGGAAGGAAGAAAGGAAGGAAAGATAAAGCATTTAAATGCCCCTTACAGAAGATGAGAGGTCTAATAGCAGACTGCCTGAATATATAGATGGTTCAATGTATTTGTATATGTTGAAGATAACAAAACAGAATTGATGAATCAAATAGTCTAATAAAATTCCTAGTCAAAAACATATCTACTATGTGTGTCCAGGAGCACACAGTACAATGAAAATAGTTCGTAAGCTGTAGTTAAGTAATGAATTATATGTGACTGAGCTTTTTTAAAAGTAGTATAGTTTATTATTTTTTTAAGTCTTTATTGAATTTGTTACAATATTGCTTCTGTTTTATGTTTTGGTTTTTTGACCACGAGGCATGTGGGATCTTAGCTCCCCAACCAGGGATCGAACCTGCACCCCCCGTATTGGAAGGTGAAGTCTCAACCACTGGGCCGCCAGGGCAGTCCCTAGTTTGTTTATAATAACATCTTTTTATAATCCCTAATTTCTAAGTATTGCAAACTAAGTCACCCAACTAGCACATTCTATTATTACTGATTTCCTGTGCCTCATAGCCAAAGCATTCTTTATTGCATTTTAAAATCATAAGCATATGAAAACTTCTTTCACTGACAGCATTTTTCTACGTTTACTAATAGCGCCTAGTTTTCCGTATGTCCTGTAAGACTATACAATTTGTTTTCATTAGTTATGCCAAAGCTTTATCCCTTTATGGCATCATGGAAAGGATATTTCCCCTTTTTTTTAGACCAAAACACAACATGCTCCATTTTTATCCAAGGATTTCATGGCTCTTTCATTTAACTCACAAACACATTCATTCTGTTATATAACGTGTCCTGGGAATAATTCCAGGAAGAGTCAGCTTCGTCGCTGCCTTTTTATTTTTAAAGCAACTTTATTTACTTATAAAACTCTAAAAAGGGCACAAGCGACCCCACAGCCTTGATCCAGCCATAACCTCTACGCACTGCACAAGTACCTCATGCAATATTAACCAGGTTTGTTTGCGTCTGGGGTGAAATACGGGGTCCTGGGGTGACAGCGATCTGTGTGATCAATGAGGGGTTTCCATTTTATGCCTCAGAAGATGCAAGAAAAGCAGTTCTCTGGGCTTTCCTTCTGAGGGCTAACAGGACCAGAGAGTAGGGTGGTGTGAATTCACACACCAACGTGTAGCATCCTAGGTCCATGATTGAACTATCTCCTCCCCTAACTTTTTGGTCCCTCCTACTTCTTTTCATATATCAGAGAGGAAGAAAGAGCCCATTCCATCAGAACTGGCCTTACTACAAGATGTGATGAGACTTTCGAAGGAAAGAAATGGTGCTGTGATGGAAAATAACAGTGGAAAACACCTGACGTAAGGAGGCCTTGAAGCTGAGGTGGGAAGAATGAAGAGACCGCAGTCCCGTGAAACGCAGAGCAGAACGTTTCCGGGTGAAGGTAAAGTGAACGAACGGAAGGCCTTCTTATGGAGTAAAACCCCGTGTGTCCGAGGAGAAAAAAGGACCGTCTCTAAAGGCCCATCATTGAGTACCAAGTGCCCTGACGTTGTTTTCTTCATGTTGACTTTCTGTGGCTGGGTTGGTCGAGCTGTTTGGGTAAGTGACTTTACAGACTTCGTCCAATTTGGGAAATTTTTGCATGTTATTTTTTTCAAATACTTTTTCTGTTCCTCTTCTCTTCTCTCCTTTGGGGCCTCCCGTTATACATAAATGAGCCTGCTTGACATTGTCCCACAGACCACTGATTGTGCTCTGTTTGTGTTTGTGTCCATCTTTTTTCTCTCTCTTTCATTTTGGATAGCTTCTTTTGCTATGTTTTCAAGTTCTTTTGCTATTTTTTCAAGTCCTTTTCCTCTGCCATGTCTAGTCTGCTACTAATCTCATCAAGTATGTTTTTTCTCCTCAGCCACCATAGTTTTCATCACTAGAAGTTTTGGGGGTGTTTTTGTTTGTTTGTTTTTTCATTTGCAGTGACATGGAGGGACCTACAGATTGTCATACCGAGTGACATAAGTCAGACAGAGAAAGACAGATATCATATGATATCACTTACATGTGGAATCTAAAAAAAGGGTACAAATGAAGTTATTTACAAAATGGAAATAAAGTCACAGATGTAGAAAACAAACTTATGGTTACCAAGGGGGAAGCGGGGGAGGGATTAAGCTGGGAGATTGGGATTGACATACACACACTGGAAGTTTGATCTGAGTCATTTTATATCTTCTGAGTCTGTTGTTAACATGCTCGACTTTTCCTATACTGTAGTTTCTTGAACATAGGGGACACGGTTATAGCAACTGTTTTAATGTGCTTGTATACTAATTCCACCATCTGTGTGATTTTTAGATCTGTCTGGGGTCTGTCCTATTTATCTGCTCCTTTTCATAATGATAATTTTTTATTGAATGGCAGACATCATGGATCTAGCCCGTGATGAATGTTTCTAGATCCCTATGAATATCCTTGGGCTTTATTCTAAGACACAGCTACATCACTGGGAACAGTTTGATCGTTTCACGTCTTGCTTTCAGTGGGACCAGAGCAGCCTTGAGTCCAAGGCTAGCGATGCCCACTTCTCAGGCAAGACCCCTCTCAGAGCCCTACCGATGCCCTATGAATTAGAACTGTTTTTCTCTCCGGTTGGTGGAGAGCCTTGTGTGAGCTCCAGAGACTACTGACTATCATGCTGATGCTTCTGGATAGTTCTTTCTGCAGCTGAGGGGGGTTTCCTCGTGAGCAGGCAATGACCCTCCGCTGAAGACATGTGGGGACCACTCTTCAGACCCCTCCCTCACTCTTCAGCTCTCTTCTCCCTGGCACCCCTCGGGGGCGTTATCCACTTTGGACTCTGTGGATTGTCAGCTCCACCTCCTCAACTGGGGGGAAAAATGCCAGGCTTCTCCTGAGGTATCGCCTTCCTACCCTGCAGCCAGAGACATCCTCCTGGCAGGAAATGGTGGCAATTACAGAGCTTATCCTGTGTGCTTCCCATCTCTAAGGATCACTGTCTTGTGCTGGCTGATAGCCAATGTCAGAAAACCCTTGTTTCATATTTTTCAGTTTCTTCTGTTGTTTCAGGTAGGAGAGAAACCCAGTCCCTGTAACCTCCTCTGGGCCAGAAGAAGAATTGAAAAAAATCAAGACCTATTTTTATAAAGTTATAAAAGGCCCTTAGGTGAGTGCAAGGAGGGGATAGATGGAGCAAAGGATCATGAAAAACTGTCTCAAAAATGACAGAATTAAATAAAATCACACAGAGAATGACGGAATTTATTAATGTCTTTCAGAGTGCCAGTGTCTATTCTAAGCACTTACATAAATCGTCTCACTTATTACTCTAAACAACCTTTTGAAGTAGGTGCTTTAAAAACTTCCATTTTATAGAGGAGAAAACTAAGACACAGAAATTAGGTAAATTGTCCAAAGAGCTGGGAGTTGAACCCAGCTTACCGAACTTAACAGTCTGGACTCTAACAGGGCAGAATACCTTCAAACGTTACTTAGAACTGAATAGTAGCAACTAGGACGCTAAGGAAGAACATGGCCTCGAGCTGGCTTTGCTAGATATTCAGCATTATGATTATTAGTCACACCCTTATTTTTTTCTCAAGGCCATTGCCGTCTAGGGAAACAGGACTCTGCATCATTATGAAATCATGCTACTGGGCTGTCCCTACCCCTGGCAGGCAGGCAGGCACACTTTTCTCCATCTCTCTGAACACTGCCATGCAGAAACCTTCTTCCTTGCTTCTCAAGTGACAACAACAACAAAGTTTCCTCTTTTCTGCCTATTTTATGAGCTGTTTATGCTCAATGCACCTGTCAAAATCAATGTACTACACTATATAAAGGCATGCACAGATAAACATCTTATGCCCACAAAGTTTATGCAGTAGCTCAGTTAGGAATATGATTTTTTAAGTAATTGAGGTCCACCCACCCAGCCCGTCTCTGATGCTCTTGAAGTCATATGATATCTGCACAATGGTATGGGTGGATTTCATTTACCATCCCCCATCTGTTACGCTTTGCCATAAAGTTGGACGGGCTGCGGTAGTAGGTGGAATGTAAACTTGTGGTGGGATGTAGAAGGGCACATGGTGTATGGATTTGGAGTCTGAGAGACGCACACACCCTGCAGTAGAGCCCTGAGGTCACCCAGCTCCACCTGGGAAGCCCCTTCTCAATCCTGTGTCTTCTGCACCCTGGGTATGGACCCTTCTCCGAGTCACACCAGCACTGTCTGGGTCATGCTCCTTCCATCACCAGGGTTGACATCCCTTAAACCTTTCTTTCAGAGTCATCGTACAACTTTGTAACAAAAAAAAAACATGTATCTGAATATTTACTGAGGAAGAGAAATAAAATTAGGATCCTGTAACTTGAGGGACAAAAGAGAATGATTCAGAGTGACCCCAGGTTCAAAGGTGTGGTAACTCTCCAGGTAACACTCACAGATTAGAAAGTGTATCAGTCAGGATAGTGTAGGGTGTGCTGCTTACTAACAAATACCCCCACACACACCTCGATTATGTTGCATGTCCATCTGGGGTCAGTCTTATCAGTGTTATCCTCAATCTGGGACCTATCCAGATGGGGCCACTCTCTGGGACTTAGTCAGTCTTGACACAGGAGGAAAAGAGAGTAAATGGGAGCCGTGAGCTGGCTCTTAAGGCTTCTGCTCAGAGATGATGTATGTTACATCCTCTCTCATTACACTGTCCACACAAATGACAAGCCACTCGGCCAGGTTGGGGTTGGGTTTACACAAACCACCCAAGTCTCCTCTCAGAAGAAACACTTACGATGCCATGGCCACACCTGATGTCCACGGGCAAGGAGGTGTCATCGCCCCAGGGAAGGAAAGTGAGTACCTTGAACAATAATAAAATCTATCCCCCAAGAGTAAGGGCTTTTTCCATCAAGTCAGGCTTCACAGGTGACTAAATACTCACGCTTACAGTCCCCTCCAGCGATGAAAGAGCCGCAAACTGCAAATCCCCGGGCACAAAGCAAAATGCCGTCGCATACGTGGAATTTCAAGAATTAGCACTGGAGTGGCTAAGCTGCTGCTTTCATCAGGATGTTGGCTGCTGGGAAGGAGAACGGGACCCTCAGTCCTCACATCAGCAGTTATCACGTGGGTCTAAATTATTCAGACTGGCATCCGCAGGGTAACACTCAGCTCCCGCCCCATCCTGTCCTTGTAACGCAGGCATGAAACATTCAGAACATAGATGTCAGTCAATAAAGAGAATAAAAGCCATGCTCCTATCAGGGGCTCGAACAAAGATGTTCTCTCAGTTTAAAACCCTACCGCCCTGGGGAAACAAGGTAAAATAGAGTTTAATTGTCTCATTTAAGAAACTGAGATTATTTTATTCACATAAAAATGTCTTAGATAAAAAAAATACAATTGCTGAGACCAGAGACAACACCCAAGGGAGGAGCTCTCTGAATCGGCTGCAAGTGTTAAAAGCTTCATTTCCCTCTGCCAGATGTGGGCTGAAGATCAATTGAGATACAGAATTAAGAACAAGTAGCCGCAGAGAAGACTGGACAGTGGAGCCTGCAGGGAAAGCCTGGCTCAGAGGAGAATTCTGGACGCAGTGGAACAACTTTGAAAGCAGAACACGTAGCATGGAAATGTTGTAATTGTCTTCACAGCCATTGCAGACAACATGCTGATGCATTAAAAAGTCCCTGGCAGAAAGCATCAGATTCTCAGGGCATAGACTCCGCTGGCTAACCATCAATTCCAGAAACTGCCACTTCTGCAAAGCTTTCGCTGACTGGGATGGGGCTCTGCACGAGAGAGCCCACTATAATGCTGTTGTAATTGCGTTCTTGTTTACGTCATCACAAATAGTGCACTGGCACCGCGTGTAGGCTGTGCAAAGCGTGTTTACAACATTATTCTGTTACACAGACAAGAGAATGTCAGGAACTCTTCTTCTCTAATTTTGTTAAGATCCTTGTTTATTGAAGTATAGCTGAGTTATGATGTTTCAGGTGTACAGCAAAGTGATTCAGTTATGCATATGTATATCTATTCTTTTTCAGATTCATTTCCATTATAGGTTATTACAAGATATTGAATATAGTTCCCTGTCCTATACAGTAGGTCCTTGTTTTTTATCTATTTTATATACAGTAGCGTGTATATGTTAATCCCAAACTCCTAACTTAACCCTCCCTTTCTGGTGACCATTAGTTTGTTTTCTTTGTCTGTGAGTCTATTTCTGTTTTGTAGATAAGTTCATTTGTGTCATATTTTAGATTCCACATGTAAGTGACATCACATAATATTTGTGTTTCTCTGTCTGACTTACTTCACTTAGTCTGATGATCTCTAGGTCCATCCATGTTGCTGCAAATGGCATTATTCCATTCTTTTTTATGGCCGAGTAGTATTCCATTGTGTGTATATATACCACGTTTTCTTTATCCATTCCTCTGTCGATGGACACTTAAGTTGCTTCCATGTCTTTGCTATTGTAAATAGTGCTGTTATGAACATAGGGGTGCATGTATTCTTTCGAATTAAAGTTTTTGTCTTTTCTGGATGTATGCCCAGGAGTGGGATTGCTGGATCATAGGGTAGCTCTATTTTTAGTTTCTCATCTGGGACTTTTTAAAAGAGCGATTGGAAGAGGGTTGTAGTCCAGTCTCAACTGTCGAGTCTGGACAGCCCCCCGCCACATGTTGACGTGTGGTGTGCACTGTGCCGGGCACAGTGGGTACCTCTATGCAGCAGTCCTGGCCTTGTGGAGCTTCTGCTCTAACTCTGTGATTTCCTAGACTGCGACCTGTAAGAAGAAATGCACTTCATGTGGCAGAACCGTATGTGTGTGCATCTGCACACACACACACACACACAAACACTGGAACAAAAATTTCACCAAGTAATGACTGTCTTTACCGAATGTGATAAATGCTGACTTTGTTTCTATCCTATTCAATTTGATGGAAAACATAATGATCATGACCAACTAAAATGATTGCAGAACCACCCACTGGGCTGTAACCTGTGTGGAGAAGCCCTGGCGCCAAGCCTTACCCAGGGCGTAGTTACCTGAGGATGGCGTGACTGCAGCAGACAAGGATGGACTGATGGACAGATAGACAGGGCAGAGCCCCGGGGGTGTGGGCATGCAGGAGCAGGAAGGATGTGCTTTCTCTCCCCTCCTGAGCCCCTCCCACCTCCACTCTGCTGTTAAACACACGCCACCCATTTCGTTACTGTGCACGCTTCCTCGGGGCCACAGGCAAAAATTGGAGAAGTCCACGGTTCTCCCAGAACCTGACACCAAGGCAGAGGGAACGGACCCAGTGTTGACCCAGGAGATTCTCCATCTGCTCCTGGGGGAGAAGGAAGCCTGCTTCCTGTGCACCCCGCCCCGCCCAGGTGCTGCTGCATTTGAGACTGTGTGCAGGGTACACACTGCATTGAATGCGTGCATTACCCTATGAAGTTCAAAACACTGATGGATACAGAGATAAGGTACAGCCTCCCTGGAAATCCTTGCAGCCCGCGGGCACTTCAGGGGACCCTGGATAACAGCGAGGTCTCTCTTCTCCTCCCTCCTGGGGGCATACGCATGCACGACGCACACTGAGACACCCGCTGGCACAAGTCCACTTAGGGCTGCCCACATTCCGAGGTCCACACTGTCCAGATTCATTATTCTCTCAGCCTCTTTTTCCCTCTCCCTGCTTCCAGCTGACCTGGCAGTGAACCCAGGCTTGAATCCTTCGGCCATTGTCTATTTAGTATTCCGTCCTGGTGGAGAAGGTTCCACTGAAACAGAAGCGCAGTGAAACAGGGGCAGCTGGGAAAGGATGTTGACAAACAGGCGAGGACACATCACTTCACGACCAAACCGATCTCCTTCCCACATGTACAAATGCAAGTAGAGATATTTTGGGTTCAGACCAAACACAAAATAATTCTGCAGGGCCACTGACCACAAAAGTCATCATCGAGTGGACCACATCCTTTCCTCCCTAAGTCAGAAGAAGGGCCTGGGATCTTTCTCAGAATAGATGGTCTAAAGAACACTTTAATAAGATTAAAGACTGATTCCCAAATTGAGGTCAGACTTGCTTGAATACGCCATTCCTGACATATATGTACATGAAGGAATTCTAGGAAGAAACCCCAATGCACTGTTAATTTGACATAAATATTTATTTTGTGGAGAAATTGTGATGCTAAGCCCAGAATCTCCCATAACAGATGACATTTAATGAGCATTTACATCACATACGAGCGAGATGCCATTGGCTCGATTTCATAAAGAAGAAATGGCGAGACACAGAGGTTAACTAACTTGTCCAGATTCAAGGTGTGAACCCAGCTCGTCTTGCCAGTCTGCACGCTTAAAGACAAAAACACATCCTCTCCGGATTGTACCCAACTCTAAGGGGCTAAGAAAGAGTCACTGTTTATTACTGGCCCATAATTATTGTCCTATAATGTTGCCCTGTAAGCATAATATAATGACTTGAATACTGCTCTGTTAAAAACAACCAGATGCTGTCTATCTGGAAAAGAGCATATGAAACACGAAGACCATTATCTAAATGAATTCCCCAAGCCCAGGGATAAAACTAGCTTCACTGGAAGGCTTAGGATAAATGGCTTTGTTCATTAACAAATACAGGCGAAACGATAAAACAATCGGCTATACTGCCTTGTTCTGAGGCATCATCTCTCCTGGTGAAACATGGCTGCACAGGTCCAAACCTGTTGCTTCCACTGGACGGCATGCAATTCTTCAGTTTATCGTCAGATCCATCAGTGGGTTTGTTGGGTGGAAAAGAAAACTCATTTGATTTTTCTGTTGGTCGGCAAGGATAAGGGATTATATGGGAATAAGCTTCAGTTATTTTATTTGTGGGCAGAGGAAAACAATCTAGTCTCTGTCTGTTATTCCTCTGGCTTTATCTTTTCTCTCACCTGGAAACTTTGATGTCAAAAATTTATCAATTTCCAAACAGTTCTGATAGCCAAGCAACGCACACCTGAAGGATTCACTGTATAAGAAGTAGATACACAGCCTTTTTCTAGAAAAAAAAATACCTTTGATTTTACTGAGATTAGAGAGTCAGTGTACAGTACAGTTGCTTAGAAACTTTCCTTTCTCACACGCAAATGCAACATAAAATAGCTTCAAACAAAGGGATCAAGTGTTTCTAAATAAAAGATATCTTCCCAATGACCAAATCCTTTGCCAAAGGTGACAGATCCTTTAATATCTCTGTTCTCAAAGACAATCTTTTGTCTTATGTCATGGATACAAGCTGGAACCATGCAGAGATGTTACCTTTGTTGTTTATCTTAAAAGCACTTCCAATCACTTTGCTTTCTAATTCATAATACAAGCTTAAGGCATCTAGATCTGATTCAAGGCTCATTTATAAAGTTTTCTTTTTTGCCAATGCTGTGAGGAAACATTCTGGCTGAACTTTTGGCCATGTTTTATCTTCGGCTGCATTTTAATTTGAGATTTGACTGGTCAAAAACCTGTGGGACACAAGATTATAACAGGGCGCCTCTCCTGTTCCTGACCCCGCAGGTGAGTGTGTGCAGAATGGGTTTTATTACGCCTGCAAATGGCTATGGTTATTTTCAGGTCTTTGCTGCAGGGATAAACATCTTTGAGTGTTTTACCTCTATTTTCAAATTGGTCTGAATACTGAACAAGATTCAGAAAACCATTTAACTGGGTGAGATCTCAGGTTTCTGAAATTTCCCAAGCTCGAATCTCACCCTACACCCTGGCTCCCCTTGGCTTTCTCTCCGGGACAGTATTCAGTGTTAAGTCAGTGCCTGTCACATCTGAAAGGCTCTTTATATAATTGCTGAGTAAATACAGGGATCAATATAAATTACATTTCATAGTTACTTTTCTTTTATAGTATAGATTATTTTTATCATTTTAAAATAAAACGTATACACAGAAAAACACTCAGAACAAAGGCACAGCTCAGTGAAGGATGGCAAGGTGCACACCCACCCTTCAGGTATGAAAATAGACCTTTTTAGACACTGCTGAATCCCTTCCACAGGGCCCGTCTCCCACAAAGACCCCCTCTCACCCAGACTCTAGTGGTCATCACTCCCTTGTATTTTTTTATGGTTTATTCACCCCAGTGTGCACCCTACCTGCTATTGTTTAGGTTTGCCCATTTAAAAATTCAATTCATCTTTTAAGTCTCTTTTAAGTCACGTTACCTTGCTCATCCCTCTATTTTCCAGGAAACCTGGGAAACACCATTAACCCAGTAATGCTCCCCACAGGCTGGTTCTTGCTGATTGCATTGCTTTCGTGCCGTCCAGCAAGCTCCCTGCCCTTTGTATCTGCTGCCCCCCAACAGCTGAATCTAGTGTCTTGGTCAGACCTAGCTTTGACCCCTTTGGCAAGAGCGTGGGTAGCACCATACTGTTTCCTCAGGAGGCACATACCATCTGAAAGTTCACTCATTTTTGATGGGAGCCCTTATTAACCTAGATGCATTCCTTCACTGGGGTTGCAAAATGATGATTCCTAATTCTATCTTTTTTAATTACCTGGAATAATTTTACAGGGAGAAACATTCTCTCCTTTCTTACTTGGTTATCCAACACTACATTTTGTACTTTAAAAACCAGGACAAATGCCTAATTCTTTTCTTACACTTACCCAGTTTTTTTGTTTTTTTTGTTTTTTTCTTTGCGGTACGCGGGCCTCTCACCGTTGTGGCCTCTCCCGTTGCGGAGCACAGGCTCCGGACGCGCAGGCTCAGCGGCCATGGTTCACGGGCCCAGCCGCTCTGCGGCACGTGGGATCTTCCCTGACCGGGACACGAACCCGTGTCCCCTGCATCGGCAGGCGGACTCTCAACCACTGCGCCACCAGGGAAGCCCAGAATCTATATATTTTAATGGAAGAAGACTCTTTATCTGTTACAATTTTCAGCATTTGTATTGTCTCTTGCTTTGATTTCACAGTTCAGAGACTCCTATTATCAATATGTCAGACCATCTTTGCCCATCTCGGATGTTTGTCAGTTTCGTTCTTTTCATTACCTTCATTTCTTGTCCCTTTTTTCCTTTTCACTTTCTATTTCTCTTCAGGCAGCGTAAGGTGAGTGCCTCCAATCCCGTGTTCAGTTTAGTCTATATTTCTAACATTTTATTTCATATTTATAATTATTTCCCGGGTTCTTTCACCTCATTTCTGATTTTTAATCGTTCTGATTTATATTCTTTTATGTCTTGTATGCTTTTCTTAAAACATTTATCTGATTTCAGAATTGTTCCTTATAGTTTCATTGCATTTTCTGAGACTGTCTTTCTGCCATGCTTTCATTGTCTATAGGAACATTATTCTACTAATTCTTTTTATTTTTCTTAAAGTAACTTCATGTAGAATTTAACCTCCATATTTTCTGTTGCACTTTTTACATGAATTTAGTTTTCCTGAATTCTTAGATGGAGGCTTTCTTCAGACTGACTTTTTAACTTAGGAAGAGCTCTTTCTTATGTTGTTTTGTATTTTCTTTTAAAAACATGGCAGTTTGCTTTTTGACCTTCGGTGTCTCTGTCCCTCTCCTCCACGTGAGCCTGGACCTTCTCTTTCTTTCTTCTCTGCTGTCATTATCTTACTCAATTCTGATTCTTCTCATTGGTTCCTCCCCAATGTGCTCTGATCTGGAAGGATGCCCTGGAAGATCATTTCCAAGGGTTCTTAGAGTTTAGATCCTGTGTCTTCAGATCTTTCCACAGACCCTTTGCACTCAGAGTCAGAAAAACACCTCTGAGGTTCAGGTGCCCCTCCCAAATCAGCACACCTCGCTTTCTGTGCTGGCTCTGTGGGGGCTTCTTCTGTCCACAGTCCCTACAGCTTTCTTACATTGCTTCGCACACAGATGTTGAGGTTACCTGGATAATGAAAAGTTGCTAGAATTAGTCTACAAACCTCTCTGAGCCTGCTGCATTTTAGGAGATAGCTCTTTGTCAGCTGTGCTCATTTCTTCCTTTCATAATTTGCTTTGTTTATTCCTGTCATTTGGGGTCAGTTTTGCTAGTGTTCTGAAACCATCCATTTATTCTCACGTTTTTGTGCATAGGTTTGTTACTGAGCATTTTCTAGGCACTTACCTACACATTTTATTTAATTCTCACAATAACCCTATGAGGTAGGTATTTTTATTATGCTAATTTTACAGATGAAGAAGTGATAATAATTATTTTATTAAGCACTGCACACATATTAACTAATATACTTCTTAAAACAACCCCGAGATGTAGGTCGTTTTATTTTCTTCGTATTATAAAGAAACTGAAACTTCAAGAGACGGCCACCTGGCCCATTTTACAGCTGGCGGGTAGCAGCCAGATTTCTAACCCGATTAGGGCTAAATGTCTCCAGAGTATGAACTCCTAACTCTCAAAGCCCCTGAGTTAAACGGACCCAGCCTTCAAAATCCTCGCACTGGGGACTTTCCTGCTTGTCAACAACACAATTTTGAGAGCGTTGATCGTGGAAGACTAAGAAATATAGGAGGCTTTCAGTGACGCTCTTTCTTTACATCTGATGAAGGAGTCCCAGCTGAAATGATATGGATGTTGAATATCTATGCTGGACAATTTTTAACTGTCAGCCTCATGTTGTTTGCTAGAGAAATGTCTCAATTTCAGAATAACACACCGTTCTGAAATGTTTTCTCGTCTCAGTGTTGCAAACTTCTGATTATTCTTGTCAGGTTTCCTGATGGCTGACCAGCCTGGTAAACATCTTCCAGTGTGTGTGCAACAGTTATATGGCAGCAGATGTAACTAAGGATATCATGTTATCCCCCAAATATAGAAAGAACCGTATTGTTATCATGGGCACAGCTGTCAGCTTGAAGTGTTGAGAATACCTGGATGAAGGTGTCGATTCTAACGGAGAGCAACTGGCCCAGAAAATATGATGGATTTAGTTAAAATCAGGAGAAGATATCCACAACCAAACCAACTCAGAGAAGCGAGCACAGGAAAGTGATAGAAGAAGCCCTTCCAAGCAAGCTAGTAAGACCGTCATCAAAGCTTCCATCCGTGTTTCTCTTCATTTGGAAAGTGTCTTTGCTGGATCATTAAGGGTCACTTTCACTGGAATTAAAGAGATAATAAATTAAGGTTCTACGATTCTCAGGGATCAGCGTCTGTATTTTACCACATGGTTTATTCACAGAGACATGGCCATGTACTGAGGGAAGCCCTGCAGGGGTTCAAAGGCTGGACCCAGGTCCCAACAGGTCATCGTTCATGGGACCTTGGGCCATTCATCCCACACCTCTGCACCTCATATGTAAAACAGGAGACTGGACCAGTCTAATGGGGTGGAACTTAGTACTAAAAACCACCAACCCCCCTGGCATTTGACCAGATGCTTTTCCTCTGGTACATGCAGTGGTATTCAATAAATGTTTTTCCTTTTCTTTTGCACTCAAGAACCGTTGCTCACCTGGGCGTGTAGCTATCACTGAATTTCCCTTCTGACCCAGTGATAAAGGAACCATCACTCTGTCCCTTCCAAAGGTCAGGCAAGGGTAAACACAGGCAGAAAGTACTGAGTCTCCAACTATTAGATAGAACTTAATTTTACTTCCTGATTGAGATGACCTCAGGCTTGGGGTTCTCAGATGGGCAGGACAGACTCCCCACCCTCTCACGTATCTCTTGGAAATTGTGTGTTTCCATCAAGCTGGAATCTCTCCTCTCCTGAAGGTGTCATCAAATGCCATAAGGTACACGTATCTTATTTGCCGACGATCACTTAGCAACGGAACCCTGTGTTCTGCCAACTTTCTTTTCATGCTGACAACCTAGATTTCACAGAAACTGTGTTTTCTAGAAGGCTTTACAGCCTGGGAAGGGTGACGAAGTGATGTCTCATCACAAACGCAGACGGACAAGGGCAATGGCTGCTTCTGTTTCCGGTGTCTGGGGATATTTTCAAAGTTATGATCATGGCCTGCCATTCAAAAACAATTTATTTTTAATCGTGGGCTATTAATCTGCTGTGGATTGATGTCAGTTACCTCATAAAGCTGATGACATAAAGTGCTGGGTTTGTGAAGAGATATCAACTTGATTTTAGCCACGAACATTAAAAACCAGCATAAAATGAATGTGCTACCAAGGTGGTGCTACTGCACTGGGGATGTTTACTCACCTTGTAAAAAGTGACGCCGTGTTATTTTTCAGGAGAAAATACTCACTGTGAGAAATTGGATTTGTCCCGTGGGGCGAGGGATGAAGTAGCGTATCTGATAGGTTCTTTTCTTTTTCTTCTTCCATTTATCTTTACTCATGCTCTATGGGTATAGGAGGAAAATATTGTGAGACACCTGACAAAGCAGAAGAGAATTACCTACGTTTGAATGTAATAAGTGCTCCTCATTTTAATGGCAGGCCCTTAAGAAATGATTAATATATATGATGTATTTTAAAAGGGTATCTCATCATGGCAATAACAAAGAACAGAATAGACCCAATACTGCTGTACCTTCTATGAAAATCCTGCTTTTCATTCGTGATTCAATCTCCCCATCTTACAGACACTATATATAGTTAACTGTTTTTTTCTCACGTTTCTTCATGTGATTATTATGTGATGATAAGAAAGAAGATGATATTGTTCTTTTTTCCAAACCAGTCACACCTAAATGTGGGTCCCAATTAATCATCGGGGAGTTGGTATAAAATTATTCACCAATTTCGAGAATTCCTCCCATCAGCCATTACAATAAATGAAGAGGCTCCTGCTGGTAAGTTTCCAGACCCATTTAAACATTTTCACACTTCTCTTTTAGGTATACAGGACTAAATGATTAAATGGCTTGTTTTACACCCAGACCTTCTGGGGATGAAATTCATTCACTGATGGTAGTTGGGCAGCAAGTGGACAGCCAAGCTGTTATCCGTTTCTCCCAGCCTGTGGGCTAAAACAGGCATCTCTCTGGTGTTTTCTTTCCTACACGTTGTTTGTTTCTGATAAGCACTCTTTCTTACCTGCTGTGTGCCAACCTAAGCAGAGATGGGAAAGTGGTAAAGAGCTTCTGCTCCCCTCGCCACGTGGGGGACAATGTCCCACTCCAACCAGCAAATGCGAAACACGGGGTAAAGTCAGAGCGGCCAGGGCTCCAAGAAGATGAAACAGCGTAGCATCAGAGTCACGATTCCCCCAGCGCGAAGGATGCCGTAGCTCGGGACGGTCTATGAGATCTGAGACCCAGCATCACCTGGGTGTTGCTGGAATGGACTCCTTGGAGGCGTGTGTTCGCGTCTGCAGGCTTCCTCTGGTGCCATCTGAACTCTCTGAACGGCGGCATCAGATCCAACATAGGAACACCAGGTGCCCCACCCACGTGCACCCACTGTGTGAGTACAATAGTCACCGCCCCCCCTTGAAAGATACAAGACAAAGCGTGTTATCCCTCCGCATCGTATAAGGCACGCGCTGTGAACAGTGACACGAGGTGCTTGGGAAGAATCAGTTTCATTTACGTCTGCAGGGTTGCAGAGAAAGACCTCGAGCCCCGTTCCTCTTTTTTTTTTTTTTTTGCGGTACGCGGGCCTCTCACTGTCGTGGCCTCTCCCGTTGCGGAGCACAGGCTCCGGACGCGCAGGCTCAGCGGCCATGGCTCACGGGCCCAGCCGCTCTGCGACACGTGGGATCTTCCCGGACCGGGGCACGAACCCGCGTCCCCTGCATCGGCAGGCGGACTCTCAACCACTGCGCCACCAGGGAAGCCCTCGTTCCTCTTTTTGTATTTTTTTCAAATAGATCTTTTTTGGAGTCTAATTGCTTCACAATGCTGCGTTAGTTCTGTTGTACAGCAAAGTGAATCAGCCATATGCATCCGTATGTCCCCATATCCCCTCCCTCTTGAGCCTCCCTCCCACCCTCTCTATTTATTTCCTACAGTAGCTCTGAGGAAAAGAGCTTGACGGGAAGCAGGAGGATGCTGGAAACAAGAAAGACCCAAGTGTGATCCACCCAAGGGTATTTATTAAAGAACCTGTGGGTCCTGCCTTCCATGAACTGTTAGCAAGTGAGTCTGGAAGGGAGATGGGGTCGCCAGCCCCAGGCCCTGCTTGGTTTACTCAGTACCCCAAATCTAAGGAAAGTACGTCTGGACAATTTCCATACATTTTTGTTTTGAGTAAATGCAGATAAGAAGTGAAAAAAGAGAAGGAGAAGAGAAAAGTTTATCTCATTGGCTCTGCTCTCTCCCTCTCCCTCTCTCTCCCTCTCTCTCTCTCTCCCTCTCTCTCTCTCTCCCTCTCTCTCTCTCTCCCTCTCTCTCTCTCTCCCTCTCTCTCTCTCATACACACACACAGATACACACACACAAACCGCTAACAGACTTCAAGTCATTAAGCAAACTGAAATGTTCAAATACTTACTCTATGGAAATATTTTTAGTTTTTTCGAGCTGGAGGATAGTAGCATGGTGGTGTGAAGCTATAGGAGGGAAGGGTAGACCTTCTCGGGCCCCAGACTTCAGGGCACCCACCTAACCTCAGTGTCTTTTAAGGCTCTTTTAACTTTTAGATTATTTTTCCCTTTTTTGTTGTCAGTTTGGGGGTTTGGTTTTTTTATTTTTTTGCAGTTTATTTGTTGGAGAATGTTGTTGGTTTTGCCAGTTGAACTCTTACGGTATCGTTTACCATGTTTTTCTGTCACCCATACTTGCTAGAAACTGATGTTACCCGTGATTTTTAACTGCTCCCTTGTTTCATTGTGGGTGATAAATTGGCGATGTACTGTCTTACTTTTTGCATTCATAAGCCAGAAAACATTCATAAAATGAAACTTCCCCCATCCACTCTCTGATTACACTGTGTTTATTTAGGAAAGACAGGATAAAGGCTTGAGTCTTTCCCTTTACTTACCAGTTTCCCAAATTGTTTGTTGCTTCTCCAGCATCTTTTAAACAAGCAAGAAGGCCAATGAGGTCTTTTTTAAAATATTTCTATCATTATGAACCAGTGGATTTAAACATATTTAATGTTTTTCCATGCAGCTGTTATTATTATCAATGTTCATATTGTTTATTGGCCAGGGAAACCTCTTCCAACGGACTCCAGTGTCTTTCTAACTCTACGCCAGTCATCTTTGCAGCTGCCACGCTTGAGCAAGCCCAACCTGGCCCATTAAGTGACTCTACGCGGAGTAGCCCCGAGATTTACATCAAGAGAATCCCAGCTGCTCCCAGAGACTCCATTTCCTGCTCCAGTTCCAGACGGCATCTGACTGGAACCCCCACGAGAGACGCTGAGCCCAGATTATCCAGCTGAGCCCTTCAGCTGGTCCACAGACTTTCTGAACCACAGAAACGGAGAGAGAGATGAAATGATTGTTGTTACGTTTATGTCATTTAGTTTTCTGGCAATTTCTTGTACACTGATAATAACCAAAACAAAATATGTTAAATATATATGCATGTATATATGTATGTATATATATATATATATAGGTATATCTATATACATACATATATATGCAAAAATGAACAAATAAGCCAATATCTATTTTAAAAGGCTATCTATAAATGGAGAGAGAAAAGGAAATAGAGTCAAGAGGATGGGAGCTAAACTTCTTTGTCTATACTACATTTTGTAGACTTAATTTTGGAACTATGTAAATGTTGTGTGTAATAATACATAATTTTACAAAGCAGCACCTAAAAATGAAAATAAAGTGGAGTATAAGAACCTAACTGTGGGGCTTTCCTGGTGGCGCAGTGGTTGGGAGTTCGCCTGCCGATGCAGGGGACACGGGTTCGTGCCCCGGTCCGGGAGGATCCCACATGCCGCGGAGAGGCTGGGCCCGTGAGCCATGGCCGCTGAGCCTGCGCGTCCGGAGCCTGTGCTCCGCAACGGGAGAGGCCACAACTGTGAGAGGCCCGCGTACCGCAAAAAAAAAAAGAACCTAACTGTGCATGGAGATGGAAGAATAATCACAGAGAGAAGAGTTATTTCAAGTGCCGTTTAAAACACGGTGATTTCACTGTGCCTTCTCGGTGGCATATAATGAGAGGCCAAAGGGAATTAAAACAAAAACAAAATGAAACAAAAAACCTTAAGCTGTTTTCAGAATCATATTATTAGTAAGAATACCGCTATTATTTTGCTAAAAGAATTATTATACACTGGACAAGAATAAACAAGTATATTATTCTATTTTGAAATCAAAATTGATAACGTAAAAGAAAAGAGGAACAAATATAAAATCAAAGAAGTCTGTCTCATGGCCTGGGACCCTAGAAACTCACCTGCCTGCTAAAATGAGCCAGTCCTGTCTCCTGAGATGCCATGATGGGGATGACGTAAACACTCCCTTCATGCCCCAAGATGGGAGGCAGAGGAGTGGGGCATCCAGAACATGCTTTGACCCTGGCTGGGAGCATGTTGATGTGACAACTGTTCTGATCGCTCTCTGCTTCTCTGGTATTCGATGATGACAGCAGCTGGAGGGGATGGAGTGGGGGGAGGGCAGGGAAAGAATACAGGGAACATGGGAAAGGGAAAAGCAAAGAGGAGGAAGAAAGGAAGAAACGAAGGAAGGAGGGAAGGAGGGAGAGAAAGGAAGGGAAGGAAAATAATGCATAAGAAAGAAATAAAATAATAATTAAATTGGCTACTTTATTATTTATTTATTTTTTGCGGTACGCGGGCCTCTCACTGCTGTGGCCTCTCCCGCTGCAGAGCACAGGCTCCGGACGCGCAGGCTCAGCGGCCATGGCTCACGGGCCCAGCGGCTCCGCGGCATGTGGGATCCTCCTGGACAGGGGCACGAACCCGCGTCCCCTGAATCGGCAGGTGGACTCTCAACCACTGCGCCACCAGGGAAGCCCTTGGCTACTTTTTAATTCAGTGTCAGTTTCAGCCTCTTTAATGGCACCCAGGGATGCACACCAGTTCATTCTACAGGCTGTCCATATCTCAGAGTTGCAAACAATAAGAAACGTAGCACCTTAAAGAGCTTGAACCACTTTTATCCTCATCCCTGGTATGTGAGCTAAAGCTTAGCCCACACTTCCTCATTCCCCCAATAAAACACCTGTGAAGTTATGAAGACGTCTCAGAAACCGACCACAGAAGTGAAGGACACTTCCAGCTGTGCCCCCTCCATGGTGGCTCTCAGCTTGGCTGCGGCGATTGGATTGTGTGCCTAGATAATCTCTTCTAATTTCAGTTCCCATTTTTAATAAAGCTCTGCGTAGTCTACTCCCTTTGAAGGGAGAATGAAACTGACAAGGCTAGAGTAATGGTTTGTTTGTGTTTACAATGCCTTGCTCCATGGAGTTGAATTTCATACAAGCTTCGTGCAGTGGGTTCCCTGTGCTGCTGCAGCCAGGATCCCGGGGCTCGGTTTCCTGAGCAATGGCTGATTCTCAGTGTGGGTTCTCATAAGTAATTCAGTTGCTGGGTACATTGGTTCCCAATGTGCAGAGTGGAGAAACGAATGCTTTCCACCATCCACCTACACAGGACTTCAGCCCCTGCTTGCTAAACAGCAGCATTACATCCACGTTTCGGTATTTCTTGGTTCATGTTCCAAACAGAATTTATCAGCCACATCTACGTGTTCAGCGCTGTTAAAGTATAAGTCCAGCATGAAAGAATTGCAGCCACAAACAGGCAAAGATCTGAGATAAATATTCTGATGGAGGAGAGACTTTCCTTGGCAATGTCCAGCATTTTCAACAGGATGTGTTTTGTTACTCTTGTGTTTGAGTACGCTGAACCATCCATTGGTGATCGTTTTCTGAGTTTCTGAACTGATCACCGTGGAACTGGTTGAAATCTGCCTCTACACAGGGAAAGAAAAGGGCTCAGGACAGTTACCGAAGGATCTGAAGGAGGTACAGCATGTCCAGAGGTGGCAGAAATATGACCTCACTCACATTCCTGAATTCCTGCCCGACCTCTACATTCTGCGAAACTAACCTGAGGCGAGTTTGTGCCAGGGTATCACTTGAGAAGTTTATTAGTCTCTTATTTCAGAGGTCACTGAGTAAGCCTGTACTTCTATTATAATACCTTCTTCCTTAATGAAAGAGTAGCTTAAGCAATCTTGATCAAAACCAAGCCTCTCTATATTCTATTTTTGAAACGATGCATGGATTTATTCCAACCCATTTCCTGGACTGGGGCTCTGACGATTTTTGTTACCTTTGAGTAAATATGTTTTCTTTCCATCACTACACAAACACCCGTTGATATTTACAACATTCTGAAACACCCTTTCTGAGCTGTGAACTTTGGCTTTCTTTAACCTTCCATTCTTCTCATGAAATCGATGTTAATTTCTCTTCCAAATAAATACCTGTAACATATCTCCTGACATCTTGTAAGATTTGGAAAGAGAAAGTAGTGTCATAATTAGCATTGCAAAAATTCCCATTCTCTTCCTGTTTATTAAGCCAATGTTCTTGGAAAGGCCCTTAAATTATGATTTATATGTTGCATTTTACATACACATTCTTGGAGCCTAGATTTTTCTGCATAATTTTAATGCCTTAAAATGCTTGCATTTGCATGTAGCTACTCTTCTGAAGATTAATAGAACCAGCAAAAATAAGCAAATCATGAATGATTTAACTATAGAATTTGGAACATATATGGCCATTTTTTTCCTTTTCATTTTTCTCTGCTATGGTTTGGCCTGAAACTTCAAAGATTTGAGGAAAGGAAAAAAAATCTAAATTCCAAAATAGTCTGTATCTTAGTTTTTTATCTCTTCTTTCTTTGTCCCTTTAGAACAACACAGACTCAGTTCTGGCACGAAGTGCTCGTGATTACTCCCAAAAGGCAGTCCTTGTAGGGATACCTAGGAGATAGAATGATAGGCTCGGGCAGGGAACTCTGCTGAAAAAAGGGACAAGGACCCCGTGCTTTCCAAAGGACACGACTGGGTGAGGCAATGGCTTTCTGGTTCCGAGAGAGGGGGACACACTTGTTAACTGGTCGACTGAACCACAGCAAGATCTCTCTCCTTTTTTCAATTCTTAGTAAAAATTACTTTAATAAGCAAACATTCTCTTCTCAGTTGGATACCAAAAAGAGCTATGTGTGAAAGAAGAAGAAAAATGAATGGCTCCCCCTTTGTCTGGAGAAATCATTCCCTTCCATGGAAAGGTAAATACACTAGCACAGGAAGCAAGAGCACCATGAATCACCAACACTAATTTGGAATCAGAAAGGCAGGATTGGCCAAAGGCGTGCTCCAGTTTCTCATAACCCACATAGCCATTAATATCAACGGCACACAGATCACAAGGTCCAGCACGGGTTCCTCTGTTCTTTCGATACTTGATCCGAGAGCAGCATTTAACCCCGTTATCACAACTTCCTTCCTGAAGCGCTCTCCCGTCTTTGATCCCCGTGACTCCGTATTCTTTGGTCTTCCTTCTATTTCTTTGTTGCTCCAACTTCTAAGTGTTGAAGTTCCTTAATCCTAAATCTTTTCTCTGCTCTCTGTCATCTTTCCCTACTGATCATCATCAACAATTGATGTGCTTCAAACTTCCATCTATTCACAGATGACTTTTAAATTCATATTTCTGACATAGCTCACCTCTGAGCCCCAGACTTGTGTTTCCCACTACTGTCTCCGCCTGGCTGTCTCAGAAGCACTCCAAACTGAATAAAGTTTTCCCTTCCCTTCCCCTCTCCCCTAACTTGGTCCTTCTCTATTGGTTCCTATTAGTGAATGGCCCCTCCCTCCATTTGTCCATCCTTGATTCCTTTGTTTTCCTTACATCCCGTATCTAATCACTAAGCTCTGTCCTTTTTCCTCCTGAATCTCATCAGCATCCCTCCCTACATTTCCTGCCCCACCTCCATCCTCATCCAAGCTACAGTCACTCTCATCTGGATGTATGTGATGGTCTTAATTTGTTCTCCACGTTCCTTGATCTGCTCTATTCTTCACACCACAGTCAGAAAGCGTTTTAACAAAAGACTAATTGGGTTGTGTCCTTCCCCCTTTGAAGCCTTTGAATGTCTAAGTCCAAGCATAGTCATCCCCTGTGGGATGCTGGACCTGTAGACCAAAGGTTGCCCTTCCCCCCTGCCCCCTACCTGCACCAGACCCCAGTTCCACAGGACACCCTGCCCCCTCCTGAGTAGGGAGGGACATGTGGACATCCTTCCGTCTGCCTGATCCGTCTTCTCTTCCTTTCCTCGACTGGCTCGCTTTTCATACGTCTTTAAACCTCAGGTCGAACCTTATTTCTTCAGTGTTGTCTTCCCTAACCACCAAGCAAAGCCAGAATCCCCATTATATACTTTTCTAGAACCCCAAGGACCTGCAAGATCGTCCTTCTTGTCACGGCTTGCTCATCTGTACTTATTCGTGTGGGTTTTGGATTGATGCCTGTCTTTCTGAGGAGGCTAGAAGCTCCAGGAGGACAAGGACCAAGGCTGTTTGCCCCTGCTTAGGACCAACCCTATGCCAGCTGGTTCTCAGCAGAGATGCGTGGGATGGAGGACAGAGTCAGGAACCCAAGGCAGGGAGGAAATCCCATCATCCCCAGGATCACTGTTGATCCTTCCCTGCCCACCTGCCTTCTGCATGTCCCCCCACACTTGCCTGTAGAGATGCTGCAAAAAAAGGTGATGAGAAAGGCAACGGCCAGGAAGCTGGAAGGCACAGCTATGAAAGCTAATTCCGCCAAAAAACGATTCAGGATGTGAATTGGGTTCGCCGGTATCATTACTGTAAAGTCGGGGAATTTCACAACTGTTCCTGAATGAGATTTCTCTTTAATTTTTTCATTCTCCCCTTGTTTCATTTTGATATCAAGAACGATTGGGGGAGTCTTCATTTTTTACTTTCAAGAGGAGTTTGTAAATGTTTGAAACTGAGGCTTCCTGGAAAACTTGGAAGAATTTGCCTGTAAAATTGCAGAAGCCTGGTATTTGTTTGTGGGAAGATTTTTAAATATTCATTCAATTTGTTTAATGCTTATAAGACTGTTCAGGCTTTTTAATTCAAATACAGATCATCTCAGAATTTTAAAAGCCAATTTTGGTATATTTCTAGGAATCTGTCCATTGTGTTTAAATTTTTATAATTTTAAAAAACTTTAAAAATCTTCCCCTACGTTCCCTTTGCAGCCCTATTATTGAATATTTTTGCACCCCACCTCCAGGTTTTCTTGGTCAGTGTCACCAGAGGATTATTTTGCTGTCTTTCCCAAGAACCGGTTTTGACGAGGCCAACCCTCCCAGTGCTGCTTTTGCTATTTTATTCCTCTCTATTCTTATATTTACCATTATTACTTCTTTCTACATTCCAGGCTTGCATTGTTTTGTGTTTTTTTTGGCGGTACGCGGGCCTCTCACTGCTGTGGCCTCTCCCGCTGCGGAACACAGGCTCCGGACGCGCAGGCTCAGCGGCCATGGCTCACGGGCCCAGCCGCTCCGCGGCACGTGGGATCTTCCCGGACCAGGGCACGAACCCGCGTCCCCTGCATCGGCAGGCGGACTCTCAACCACTGCGCCACCAGGGAAGCCCTGGTTTTTGTAACTTCTTAAATGAGAAGTTTAACGTGAATACCCCATTAACTTCTTCCCTAGTATATTTCTCTAGATCTCCTTGTAAGCCTCATCTGAACTGTCCCACATATTTTGACAGGTGGTGTTTTCATTACTGTTTAGTTGTGTTCTTTTTATTTGTGTTGATTTTTCTTGAATTGATATTTGACATAATTTAGAAGTTTTTTAAATGTCTCAATGTATGCAGTTTTCAAAAGTTATCAGCCCCTCTTTAATTTATAACTTGATTGCATTATAATCAGAGAGTGTGGCCTGCTTTTTATTTTAATTCTTTGAGATTCATTTAGACTTATTTTGTGGCCCAGTGCATGGTATTTGTGTAAATGATCCTTGTAGCAATGAAAATAATGGTACTCTTACACTGTTGAGTGGAGTTTTTATTATATGCCCATTAAATTAACTCCAGCTTGTTAATTGTATTGTTTAAATCTTTCTATCTGTACTAAATATTTTCTGCCCGACCTGTCAATCGCTAACCAAGTTATGCGACTATATCCAAATATCTTAATGCATTTGCCCGTATTGCCATGTAATTCTGTCCATTTTTTTGTTTTTATATTTTGTGGCTATTTTATCACACCCATAAATATTTAGAATTTTTATACCCTCCTAGGCAATTTAAACTGAAATCAAGATATAATGACCTCCTTCATCTGTAATAACAGTTTTTGCCTTTTAGCCTTTTTTCTGATAGTAACATCACTGTGTTAGATTTCTTTTGGTCATTATTTGCCCTGCATAGATTTTTCAATTAATTACCTGAGCATTTCTATATCCTTATGCTTTAGGCATATCTCTTGCAAAGAACACATAATTTGATTTTTTAAATTCCCTCTGGAAATCTCATTTACCTAGCAAATTTATCTGTTCCGATTACTAATATATTTGGATTTATTTCCACCATCTCATTTTGTAATTTCTCTTTGTCACTCTGCTTTCTGTTTTATTTCTTTTTTCATTTATCTTATAGATTTATATCTATATGTATATGTATGTACACATATTCACTTAAAATATAAGTCTAAAGTTAATTCAATATATCTACTCTTCTCATGGACAAGGCAGAGAACTTAGGAAACTCTTACCATTCCCATCTGGCTTACCTGTTATTGCTGGCCATCTGATCTCAAAGTACTGATTTTACCCCAATAAGTTAGACGTTTCAGTTATCATCCCATAAGCCAATGATGACTGGACTTTCCCACGTGCCCCGAGGGCCCTCCCTCCTCACACTGTCCTCTGAGGTACCTCTCATTCTCTCTGAAGTCGATCCTGCCATAGTCCCTTTAGGAAGGATCTGGGGTTGTAAGTTCTTCAGCTTTTGTTTTTCTAAAAAGTATTATTACTTCACTCTTGACCTTGAGACATCATTTCATCACATACAGGAACTTAGACTGAGGTTTTTCTCACTCCTTTAAAGATGCTATTTAACTTTTTTTTTCTGGGGTGTACCCTTGGTTTCGTTTCGTTGAATCAGTTCTGAAAATTTCTCAGTTATCAACTCTGCTTTTTGTCCCTCCCTCGGATTCTTGTTTCTTGGTCATTTTATATGTGTCTTATCCTCATAGTATGTGAAGTCTTTGTGAATTGAGATGAGTCACTGATGGCTTCTGCTCATTCTTCCTCGTGTGTCCTTAAGGTATGGTGATTTGATCTTGTTGTGAGTTCGTATTTTGGCCAAATGTAGTATATGGAAATCCCTGGGATCCAGGATTGAGGATTATTTTCTCCAGAGAGGATTTGCCTTAAAATATACTGCATGCCACTGGAAATGTCCCTGTGGTGCCTTAGCCTGGGGCTTCCTTGAGCACAAGTGATGCCCAGTAGAGCTGAACTCCAGATCCACGTGAGGCCAAGCTCAGGATCCCATGTTCTCAGAGGAGATGACTCTTCCCTTCGGAAATGGACAGGGTTAGAGATGTTCTTAGTTCCATTGCAGGCAGTCAGGGTTTTTCACCCACCATTCCTCTGAAGCTATAGTTCCTTCAATTGTCCTAGTTTTGTGTAGAAGGCTTGACTTCAACTACAGGACTTTGCAAGCATACCCAAGGTCCCATCCAGAAATGGCCACATCCATCCCCAAAGTGAGATTGCCAGGGTTGTCATTTGTCCCCAAACTTTGGCGTATTAGCTTTCACACTTGCCTTCAGCCAGTTCTGGTTTCATTTTATTCATATTTTTTCTAACCCTTAGAGAGTTCTGGGGTGGGATATATGTGTGTGTGTGTGTGTGTGTGTGTGTGTGTGTGTGTGTGTGTGATTTATTCAGCATGAGGACATTTTAGAAAGCCTGATCCACTCCCCCTTCTCTCAGCTGATCTCCTTGCAAACCTCTGCTCTTCTGGAAAGGAGAGGATTGGGCAGATTCCCTTTAGCTCCTAGTTCCTATAGAATGGCTGAAACCCAGTTGATTCTGGACATGATAGGATGTTATGTGTTTAAATCAGAGACTAGGGGACTTCCCTGGCAGCCCACTGGTTAAGACTCCGTGCTTCCATTGCAGGGGGCGTGCTTTCCATCCCTGCTTGGGGAACCAAGATCCCACGTGCTGCATGGCGTGGCCAAAAAATAAATTAAAATAATAATAATAATAAATAATAATACATTAAAAAAATAAAACAGACATTGGGTTAAGAGAATTGTGAAATTCTCTTTTTGTTTTAGTTCTCTTTCTTTCCCACCAGTGAAGAGAGTGGAGGAGGTCACAGCGCACTGTGATTACTGGTCTATCCATAGGGCCTCCTGTTTCATTCTGTTTCACCATTTTCCCCTTCATTGCTCAGCACGGGCACAATCCTTTCCACACCAGGCACCAGCTTAAATGTTTCTATTCAATGTCCTTGGATACAAATGTATCCTTGAAAGACATACAGTATAAATGTGATCTTAAACTACACGAATAATGTTGGGCTACAAACCCTGCTTTGTTTTTCCACTCGATGCTGTGTTTCAAGATTTCTCCATGTTGCTAAATGTTGCTTGATTATCCTTTTCTTCTAAGGGGTCTACAGCTGCTTTATTTCCTGCTAAATGATTGCTAGGAATAAGAAGCGGAAAGATGACATGAGGAATTCTAGAATGAAGACGCTAGAAGATGAAGAGGGATGAAATCGTGCAGAGCTGGAACCATGGAAAAACTTTTCCCCCTTAAATGTTGTAATTTTCTCCCTGAGCAAATCTCAGCTCCTTTCTTCCCTCTTCTCTACCAAGTACCTGTTGCCTTCTTGACATTGAGCAAAGCTCCCCCTCTGAAAGGTTAGAAGTCAGAAATGTGTCTCACTGTCTGCAGGACTTGTCCCTTCTGGCGGCTCCAGGGGAGAGGCCATTTCCCTGCCTTTTCCAGTGTCTAGAGGCTGCTGTGTTCCTTGCTCCTGGCGCCTTCAGGGCCTGCGATGGTCAGCTTTTCACATTGCATCATTGAGACACCGAACCTCCTGTCTCTCTCTTTCCCTGTAAGGACCCTTGTGGTCACCTTGAGCCCAAGCAGATAACCCAGCGTCATCTCCCCATCTTAAGATCCTGAACTATGCACATCGGCAGACACCCTTTGGCCGTGTAAGGTGATGTAGTCACAGGGTCTGGGGAATTGGGATTTGGACCGTTTTGGGAGGAGGAGAGGGCATGATTCTGCCGGCCACCAGTGAGTGCAGAGGCCGGAAGCTGTCACAACTAGGTCCCCTCGGAAACAGTGGCGGCATCTCCTTGGGCAAGGGCTGCAGAATCCGAGGTGCCAGTGCGGGGGTAGGAGTGGGGCATGTGTCCTTTCAAAGCCCTAAAGAAACGATACAACAACAACAACAAACAAAGGCTTCCATGGAGAACCGTCGGACGCACAAGCGAGGGGTGGGTGTTCAGGGAAGAGCCTCAGTAGCCGGCAACAGGCACCGTGAGTCACCAGCACCCACACCAGAGCATGAATAAGCACCCAGCACAGCACTGGGAAAGGTTACCGATGAATATTCAGGGACTTATTATCCTCCAGAAGAAACTGAACAAGCCGTGCTGGAAAAAAAATCATTGTTTCCTATTGCCAAGTGCTTCACGCCCCAGTGGAGCTCAAAAGTCCTTTGCTTTCTCCTCTTTGCTTGGGTTTCAGCCTGAGTCTCGGCTTGCGGGAAACTGCCGGGCAGACAGGGGCACCCAGCCTTGTCCCCCAGAGGCCTGGTACCCCTCAGCCAGAGGTGCATCTCAGAGAGCCCTAGTCTGGGCTGGGCTGGACCCCTGAGAGGGCTGGCGCTGAAGAGGATGCGAGAGGTGGTCCATGCTGGCCCAGGGAACACCTGCGGGAAGGAATCAGCGCGGCCTTAGGGCTTGTGTACCATCCCGGGAAGCAGAGCCCTGCAGCAGGAGGCACGCCCACCGGCCGCTCGCTGGTACCTTTCAGGCTCCGTCTCTACGATGGGTCAGAGTCCTCCGAGTCTCTATTTCTTGTCAAAACTGTCTCAGGCGCCCTCCCTCACAGGTGCCTCCTTAGTACCGCAGCCTGTCCTCCCTCCTCATCTGGTCTGCAAGGAGCCAGGGAAAACATTCTATTTTTTAATGAAAATTGCCTTTCTTTGGGGGAAGCACATGGCGGCTGAGAGGGATGGATTAAACAGGATGCAAAAGGGGTGCCGATCGGATAACAAACGTTAATAGTCCCTTTAGGAATCCAGCTAAGATGTTAGCTTTAAGTGAGAAAATCAAATCACGGGGTAAAACGTCCAAAAACAAAACGGGAGGAAAAATAAATAAATTTTGAACTAGATTCCGGAGTAACGTGCTTAGTGATATAAGTAAAGAGAAAACAATAGCGTGTATCTACTCTGTGTTGTGCGTTATTCTGAGAACTCTTCACGTATTATGTCATTTGATGCTAATAAACTGTAAAGAGGGTTGATTATTTCCATGTACCTGAGAGGAAGTGGAAGCACAGAGATGTTAAATCACTTTTTCCAAGGGCATTCTTGTTAATAAGTGACCGTTTTCAGAACATACATTAACACTTAAACGCCCTCTGTCTTTGCACGACTTCCAAAACAAATGGCATTTAGAAAAGGAAATTTTCTGGAAATTTCAAAGCTGTGATCATGTCTTTTTTTCCCTCCTCACCAGCAGGAACATTTTGAAGGAAACTGAAATATTTGCACTATCGACTTCTTGGAATTCTTTACAGATTAAGTCTCTGAAAGCCTTTGCCAACATTATAAGAAAATTAAGAGTCACTTTTGCATTCGCTGTTCAATGCAGTTTCTCTCTGACTTGGAGGAACTTTTTATCAGACCCAGGTCAGATTTTCCTTGTACACACTGGGAGGTGGACTAGTGTCCTAGGGCGATTGCAACAAAGTGTCACCAACTGGGTGGCTTAAAGCAACGGAAGTGTATTGTCTAACAGCTCTGGAGGCCAGAAGTTCCAAATCAAGGTGTCTGCAGGGCCGCGCTCCCTCTGGACTCCGGGAGGAATCCTTCCTGGCCTCTTCCAGCTGCTGGTGGTGGCCGTTCAGCCTTAGCGTCCCTTGGCTCCCAGCTCTGAGCCAAGCATCCCTCCAAACTCTCCCTCTGTCATCACGGGAGGCTTCTCCCTGTGGGTCTGTCTTCACACGGCCTTCTCTCCTCCTAGAAGGGCACAGCCGTAATGGAATAGGGCCCATCCTGTTGACCCCATCCGAACCTGATTACATCCGCAAAGACCCTATTTCCAAATAAGCTGCATTCACAGGTACTGGGGGTTAGAATTTCAGCATATCTGTTTGGGCAACAAAACTCAACCCATAAAGGGAGGCTAGAAAGCCTTCGAAGTACAGCAATGCATGAACTGCATTGACTCATTGATGTTACACCTACGCACATGCCTATTACATACAGGCTTATGCTCTTTGGGGAATTCAGCTGGGAATAAAGTCTGTATCTCCCTCATGGTGATTTCAGGCTAGCGGGAGAGGCAAACACATAATCACACTTGTTTGTATAGAACTGTGTGTTTACAACTGGCTGAGTGCTTATTACCATTCAATCCAGGGGGACACAGGTCAAGAAAAGCCTCCCCAAGTTGGAGACGGTTTAGCTGTCTTGAAAGGTGACTAGAGCTCACAGCCGCTGGGGATGTAGGAGACGGTGAAGTCAGCCAGGTGGGAGGGAATAGAGTTTTCCAAGTCCCTGAGGCAGCAAGGACCATGGAAAACCAGTGAGTAGGACTGCACGGGCAGCTAAGAGGACCACGGGGTTAGAAGAGACCAAGGGGGTGAGCTGTGCCCACCCTGATGGTGTCTTGTAAACCCGCGGTCCTCATGCTGGGCTGTTCCTCAGGGTCACGTGGGCCCTCAGCAGAGCACACAGGCCCAGGGGCCCCTTAGTTTCAAACTGGTCCTCGAGCTGATGCTGTGAAACCTTTCTCATTCACCTCGTTACTTTTAAGATCATTGGGAGGCCATGGAAGAGCTTCACGACGGGGCATGAAAAGAGACAAGTCTCTGGACTCCTTCAAAGCTGCCTGTCTTGGGTGGAAGAACATCTCTGTTCTTGGCTCGGGGACCTTTATCTGTGTCCTTCCAGTGCCCTCTGTAAATGCACCCCCACCTGAACCCTTAAAGGATACAAAGCTCACACTTGATAGCACCACCGTGATTCTCTGCTTTACTTACAAAAGGACCAGCGTGGACACCTTGCCCTACATCTGTAACTGCAGGATAGCAGGTGATGAAAGCCAGGCCTTCTACAAGGGGCCAGATTCTGGCTGTGAAGCCAAGTGTTGGGATCGTCTGGCTGCCTTTCCTCCCCCCAGAGGAGTGCGGACCAGGTTTATGTCCCACTGGAATGAAACTGATCAATGGCCTTGATCAGTTGCTCAGCCTGGTTACTTACTGTCTGTTCGGAAGACAATCTCTTCACCTAGAGAAATCCAGCATGAAGCCTTGACGGTCCTGAGCTCTGCTCCCTGTCAACAAGTTAGCAGTCATGCTTTCGGGGTTGTGTGTACAAGAGTGTTGGAATAGAAGACAGTGAGCTGGAAAGTGGGTGACAAACCGATCCCGCCCACCTCGTGCCTGCTCTTTCGCCTTTTACCCTGAGTCACCGTCATGCTCCCAGCATGAATCACAGCAGCTGATTCAAGCATCCATCTTTCACACACACACTCCATCCTGCCTCCACATGGTTTCAAGGCTACCAGTTAGTTGAATATACCGACAGTAATCAAAGTGTCCCTCCGGAGGAGGCATGGTGCCCCTCAAACCAGCTTGCCTGGCTCCCCCCTTGAGTCCCCAGAACATTTCTAAACCCTGTGGCTGCAATGAGCATAGAAGAAGACTTTTGACTCCATGGTACTCTTTAAAAGCATCTTCACTCATCTCTGTCTTAAATTATCTTCTCAATCTGCAGACTGATAGGCATTGGACAGAAACACTCCAAGCTGTAGACCACAGACAGAGCCCAGCTGAGCGGCAACACGACCAAAATCCAAAGCATCGCATCTGATTTTCAAGCAGAGCCGAAGTCGGTTGCTTCACCTGGCGGGCGAGAGGAAAGAAGCCAACGTGCCTGGTATTTGGAAAGTCTATGACATTTTAGCTCCATGCTGTATTTGCATTTTTCAAATCTATGATTTTTTTTTCTTTTCACGTGTACGTTGAAACACCTTAACTGAATAATATTTATGCCGCTTCTTTTCTTTCTTCCTCCCTTCCTGCCATTCCGCCTTCCTCTTTGCCTTCGCCCATGTATGTGTTTTGCATTTACCTATTTTTAGACTCAGTGGCCCATGATCGGAGTTCACTTTTTTGTGTACGTCATCTGAGTTTTTATCTCTTAATAAGGTATTTCAAATCACTTCCATTATTTTTTATAAAAGGAGTAATACCAACATATCAATTACCTTATTTACTGTTTCTTTTCTTATACTCTTCTTTTCCCTTCCTGAATTTCTCTGTGCTGTTCATCACTTTCCCCACCCCTGCATCTTCCCGGCGTAGGGCGTAGTAGGATTCTTTCCCCTCCACAGAGGTAGCACACTCCCCCTAGCCTTCTGTCGGCCATGCGGCACTGCCTTCGCTTGGAGAACACTTACTCATCCTTGAGTCTCGTTTTAAAATGATTTTGCCCTGTGAGAGCCTCTTTAGCCCTCTGCTCCCTGGCATGCTGTCTTTCCTGGTCTTGTATGATTACACGGTCTGTCAACCTTCTTTGCAACAGGAAAAACTCCTTAAAGTTAGGGATGATTTCATAACCAAGCACTTAGCATGGTTTCCAGGACAAAGTGGACTCAATAAATATTGGTGGAAGTGTTGAATGAATAGTTAATTAGTCAGGAAGCCCAACTAGCCCACAGATTATGGAAGATCCTAGGAAAGAGTGACAGCCTCTGCTGTGGGAGCCTCATCTTTGTTTATCCTCAGCTTTCTTTTGTGCCTGAAATCAGCTGGTGGTCAATCTCCACGCCCATCTCAAGTTGGCCCCTGGGGAATGCAATCCCGCTATTTCAGTAGATCATCTTTGCAGCTGTGGGTCAGGCTGGGAGCTCTGTCAGCGGCTCCAAACTCTTTGTGCTCTGGCTCTGAGTTCAGCTGTCAGAGTTCACCTCTGTCCACCAAGTTCTCATCCACCAGGTGAAGAAGAATGGGCAATGGCCCTTGACCCACTCCCCTGAGATGCTGGGAAATCTGTAGCTTTAGTTTCCTACTCGAATCAAGCCGCACCGTCAGAGGGCTCTCCCCCTGGACCACATTGCTTTGGCTTTTCACAGAACCGCATGGATGGACATTTCAAGACCCACCTTCCTAAAATGTATTATTAAAGCTCTTTAAGGTATAAAATCCCCATAATTTCACACCTGCCACTTTTGAGGACCCATAAGAGAAATTCCACTTGTGTATAAATAAGAGAAGAAGATGTGTCCTACCAGCCTGGATCTCTACTTGCCGCTGTTTATTCTTATCCTACTACAAGCCACACATTCACAATTGACTTGGCCGCTAAAAATCGTGGAGAAAAATAGGCCTCCTCCCTCCCACCTATGTGGCTTTGTTATTTCCCAGCAGTTCCCTACTTCTGAACTGTGCTCTCCTTTATAAAACATAGCAAATAAACTTCTCATAGGCAAATACACTTTATAAAACGTAGCAAATACACTTCTCACAGGTCACTGATGTTCACAAAGAAATTTCGTATCTCTTTTGACAAACACGATAATGCCCTGAGGTGGTTATTCTCACCCTCACTTTTTCACGTGAGAAAACAAACTCAGATGGGAAGACCGTGGGTCTGAGACGTTGCTTAATTTGTCTGAGGACGCACGGCTGGAAAGGGGCAATCTAGTATCTTGATCGAAAGTGCCGTCTCCAGATTTGGGTAGAACCAGGCTCACATCATAGCTTCTGTATTACCTCTGTGTGGCATTCTACTTCGGCTCTTTTCCTTCATTCCACTGTAATAAATATGGATAATTTGCGAATCTGTTTTAGGGATGATGTGAAGTTAGTTGACATAACGAATGTAAAAAGCTAAAGTTCAATGTCTAAAACAGCATAAGCTCTCAATAGGCTTCTGTGTTTGTTTATTTTAAATTGGACTGTCGTTGATTTACAATGTTGTGTTAGTTTCAGGTGTACCGCCAAGTGATTCAGCGATACATATATATAGCGATCCTTTTTCAAATTCTTTTCCCATTCAGCTTATTACAGAATATTGAGCAGAGTTCCCTGTGCTGTAAAGTAGGTCCCTTGTGGTTATCTATTTTAAATACAGTAGTGTGTATATGTCAATCCCAAACTATAGACATTTGTTTAAAAGACAAATAAACACTGGATTTGGATCTAGGAATTTGGATTCCAGATCCGGTATCCCTTTTCAGTAAACCAGGTTCTCAGTCTAGACATGATTGAGAGAGATTTGTGAGCCAGGTGGAGAAGACCCAAAGTGGGTGACAAGGTGTGAAACCAGAAGCCACTTCAGCTGAACCCACCTGCATCCACCAACAAAGCTTTTCTGATCTTGTCATGTGAACCATGGCTGAAAAACACATTCTTGCAGAGAAAGTGCCTTCCTTCCCATGGGGCACCACCTTCATTTTGATATTACAGAAGCACACTGAACGGTTAGCCTGTAGACAAAGGACACTAGGTTGTAGAAAAGTGTAGACCTGAGTCTCACTGTCTACACACCACACATCAGTCCAGCAAGGAAGGTCTAAAAAAGGCTTCAAAACACTTGACTCTTCAAGGGAGAATAGAATAGACCAGACCAGACCAACTCATTCAAGTCCACGGTTACCCAGAAGAAAGACTTATTGACTTTGATTAGCTATAACTGAGATGCAGATCAGCTTCTTCCATCAGTGGCTTGTGGCTAACTGGAGTTCTATGTCTTAACAAACTCTTTTTTTGTTTGTTTGTTTTTCAGCCTAGTCACTGTAACTATGGCAAACCCTAGCATTGGCATTAACAAATTCTTAAATTGTGTTCGAGCTGAGTAGAGAAGCTTTCACCCCTCAGTGATGTCTGCCATGAGCTCAGATTAGGGGAAAATGTCAGAATTGTGCAATCTTTGGCCTGGAGATGACATTTCCCCATCATAATCCTTCATCCTGCCTATTGAGTCATCTTCAGTAACTGGACAGAGGACTGTGTCCTTCCTCTGCCCCTCCCATAAATAACAGAACACAGCACAGTAAAAGCCAGGTATCAACAAGACAACATTCATTATATTTTTGGATGGCATCTTATCCATGCAGCTTTTCTAATAATTCAAGGACCTGACCTCTGCAAAGCGATTCTCATTGGGAATAAAACATTTGCTTCAGGAGGTTCTAAGGTGAGGGCAAAACCATTTGTATTTGTTTAAAAGCTAATGTCATCCATAATTAATGGGATGACTCTGGCTCAGTAGAGCTTGAAACCACTGTGTGTATTTGAAGCTGGATTTCTAGTTCCTGAGATGAGGAATACATTTACCCTTAAGCTTTTATTTTATTTCTTCACGGAAAAGATGATTTCCAGTGACTGAACATTTAGTATCTTTTCAGTATGTTTTTGATGAGTGCTTTTTGCTCTCAAGTGGTAAGAACAAGGCCAATCTGCTTTTAAACAGTGGCCCTGAAACTTCAGGTGTCAACTTGGGTAACCATGAGTCCTTATGATGTCTATCCTCCAGGCCATCATTTGAACTCTTGACACAGTTTTTGAAAAGGTTTTGTGTTTTGTTTTGTTTTGTTTTTTTAAAAAAACAAACAAACAGTTAAAAGGCTTTTTGTCTATCTTGATATACATTCAAAAAATAAGTTTTCCATTTTGTAAGTCAGTGTTCAGAAGAAAAATTATGGCTCACTGTAATATTATTGAAACCTACTCTTCCATATATGTACATCTAAGTGCTGCTACATCCATACAGAATCATCCATACTGAATGACCCCCGAATTTCCCTTTGGTGATCATGTCCCAGCAGAAGCCTCAGTGAATCTGTGTAGGGGGAACTGTGCCAGGGAACATGGGAGGAGCAATTTTCCCATTCGTTTAATCAGTCCACCCTTCAAACGCTTTTTAGTTTTCCTGTATGTAAGGCTTCATGCTTTGACCTCGTTCATATACAGAAACTGATCTATAGAAACACCCAGATAATTCCAACACAAATAAGATTGTGCTGAGTGTCTTGAAAACAATGTAAGTAGAAATATCATCAATAATGGTTCAGGAGGGCAGGGATTCGGAAAGGTCCCACAGAAGAAGTTGGCGCTTGTGTTGTAGTTGAAAGGGTGGTACAATTGTGACAGAAATAGATGAGAAGAGAAAAGGTAACCCAGGTGTACAAAATGGTTGGAAGAAAAGGACAAAGAGGAAGTAGCCTCAGGTAATTAGCGAAGTATCATTTATTTACCCCACATGGAATATAAATCACGTCATCAGTCCAATAAGGCAGTAATGGGGTTTGAGATGGTCTTGCAGGGACTCTTGAATGGCTAGCAAACAAGGTTGAAATGGATTGCTGACATCATAAGTCTTTACGTTTGTTTTTTTGAAAATATGCTGATTAAAACTGTGCTTGGTCATAGTCATTCGATAGGGGATGAGAACTCAAGACACATAAAAAAGGAGAAATTGGCAAACAATTTAAGTCAGTGAGGGAAAGAGTACCCATCGCGCTCTTTCAGCTTAACATGCTCTGGAAGCAGTAAGAAGTTCAGAGCATCCTACTACACAAACTGCGCCAATGACGTAGAGAAGGACACATCCACTCCTTCTAGAAACTGATAACTAAGTTGTATTCATTTTCAAGTCTTTTGGTTTCCAGAGTGGGTGTTCTTTAGAGAGCCTGCCTTTCCTCTAACGTTTACCTGATGGGAGGGATGCAGAGGAAGAGATTGATGAGGAAGATGGTGGAAACTGCTGGAGAGACAGCCCTGAGTAAAAGGAGGGATGAGACGGAATACGCAAGGAGAAGGACTGTCTCAGAGAGGAGCGGCAGGTCACCCACGGAGACAAGCAGGATGACAGGCACGTGGGGCTGGGGCTCACCTCAACGTCCAAGTGCTCACAGAACATCTCCACTCCAACATCAAAAGTCACGGATCAAAATAACACCCCAAATCAGACTCACCTCTATTGTTTTTCTAGTCCCTGCCCCCCCAGTGCACTCAACACATCTGGTTGTTTATGAAGGTGTTTTGTTATTATCTACAGCAAAGCCATCATTGGCCAGCAGTCTTCAGAATGGGAGGGCGTGTTTCCCCGGGTGTATGAAATTTTTAGGTAGGAGGCAGGGAGGAATGATTATAATGGAATCGTTTTTCAGATCCTTACTTTGCAGAGATTCTCTTTCTTTTAGCTGGAAACATCATCCCCCCACAATCCCCTCTTCACATTTGTCATCTCCCATTTTACCAAAGACGCTCAGACATACCCATTCTAACTGGACTGGGGTCAAGATAAGACCAAAAATCCTCTGAGCACTGAACAAAGGGACAATAGAACAATCATAGTCCTTTGACATCATGCCCAGAAAGCTTAGGAAAGACATACCGCATACATCAGTGCCTTACGTCATGTAGGTGGGTGACACCCTCAGGGCAGTTCCAATGCCTCTGCGTCGACCTACCAACTCCCCCCAGGATGGAACTCAGAATGGACATGGTTGCCATGGGGACATTCTTAGCTAAGTAAAAAAATCAAGTTAGCCTTTTTCTGGCAAAAATTAAGTCTACTTTAGCAAATCAGGTTGACCTTGAGAACTGGCTTATTCTGTTAGATCGTGTGATAATCATTTTACATGAATGTGATGAGAAAAATCTTCCACTCCAAGGTTTGAACAAATCTACGTTTAGAACAAATAGACCTCCATACACATTACAAGGGGAAGTTCATCCTGACAACAACACGTGAGAACATCTCATTTCCAACTTAAATGTGGAAGGAGGTACGTCCATAGCTTTTCCAAATTACTTTAAGGGGTGCGGGAAAAACATCTGAAGATCACAGGCTGGCTTATCCTCTCATCCAAATGCGGTTGCATTTTTCCCTTCACAAATTTACTCATCGGAATCAAAGAAGACAGAGTAGGGGCTTCACCCAAAGCACAGAAAAGGTGTGTCATGGCTTCTGTGGCTACTTGGTAGTGAAAATTTGACACATGGTGGAATGTGGCCTGTAAGTGGCTCTCACGCCACTTCGCTGGTGGTAACGTCCTGGGGAGAAGCCCCCTGGTCCTTTCTGCTTCCAGTCACCACACACTTCACACCTGACAACTGGGAACAGTCAGAGATGCTCACACCTGTTCCCATCCATCCCAGCATCCACAGACAGAGGTGGCCCCCCACCAGGAAGAGACAGCATTTTGGCCACTGCTATGTTCTCACAACCATTCGATTCACATTTTTTTATTTTACTGAAGTATAGTTGATTTACAGTGTTGTGTTCATTGCTGCTGCACAGCAAAGTGATTCAGTTATACATATATATTCTTTTTTTTATATTCTTTTCCTTTATGGTTTATCACAGGATACTGAATATAGTTCCCTGTGCTCTACAGTAGGACCTTGTTTTTTTATCCATCCTGAATATAATAGTTTGCATCTGCTGCTCCCAAAAGATTCATATTTATCAAATGAATATTTCCCATGCCCTCCCCAACACAGGGCTCCAGGTATCCACTGAATTTCTAGTATCATAAAAAGTTCACTTTCTCTTGTACCACTCTACTGCCCCACATGACAGCACTGAAGAAAATTCTTAGAATTAGGCATTTCTCCATGAGGGTGTGGGCTTCCATGAAAGTAAAACAAAACACCTATCCTTTTTTACTCAAAATCGAGAAAAACATGGGGGAGGGAAAGATTGGGAATTTGAGATTAGCAGATGCAAACTATGATATACAGAAGGGATAAACAACAAGGTCCTACTGCATAGCACAGGGAACTATATTCAATATCCTGTGATAAACCATAATGGAAAAGAATACGAAAAAGAATATACGTGTATAATTGAGTCACTTTGCTGTACAGCAGAAATTAACACAACTTTGTAAATCAGCTATACCTCCATAAATTTTTTTTAAAAAGATAGAGAAAAACAGACTCAGCTGAGAGCATGGAGAAACTGCCATGCCACGAGATGGGACACTCGCGGCCGGGTCTGGCGTCTGCGGGGCCAGGAGGGCAAGTTTCCAGAATGACCTGCTCCCCGTCCAGGGCACAGAGACAATTACCCTGAGGTCTTTCTATTTGTTTTTCCTTCTGTGATATGACAGCCAAGAGCTACAGGAAACATTCACCAGCATCATTGTAATATCCTGAAAAGCCCGAAGGGAACAAGAAAAAACAAATCCGAAACACTTCAAAAGGAAGGAAATGTGTTCTGGGGAGTTGTTCATCGTTACTCAAATATACACACGGACTATATTGGGTGAAGTATTTGCCTCTAATTTTAAAACATACCTAGTTTGACGGAACAAAGTTAACATTCTCTTCTTCCTGCAGCTCAAGGGCCTTTCAAGTTGTTGCAAAGCTTGAGAAAAACACCTCATGAGGCGCTTTTGGCATCTCTGTAACTTAGGACACTGGTTAGCAAATGTTTAGCTGACAAATCACAGTATCTGTTGCCGTTAGAAAGGCAAAGGCATGTTCGTCTCGGTTTGCAGCCTCACGGAGTTTACAGTGTAGCAGGAGAGACAAGGTCATACTGTGACGGGATCACTGAGAGGTTTCCATTCGCCTTTAACGTGAAACCAACTTATAGGTGGAATCTAAAAAGAGGATGCAGGTGAACTTATTTACAGAACAGAAACAGACGCACAGACTGAAAACAAACTTACTGTTACCAAAGGGGAAAGGGGGGTAGGGATAAATTAGGAGTTTGGGCTGGACATATGCACACTACTATATATAAGAGATGACCAGCAAGGGCCTACTGTACAGCACAGGGATGTCTACTCAATATTCTGTAATGACCTATATGAGAAAAGAATCTGAAAAAGAATAGATATATGTATATATGTATAACTGTACAGCGGAAACTAACACAACGTTGTAAATACTCCAATATAAAATAAAAATTAAATTAAAAAAGTAGGAAGTGTTACCTAGTATTATACTAGTGGTTACCGGTGGGGAGGGGTGAGGGGAGAGGGGCAAATTAGAGGTAAGGGTCTAAGCGATACAACCTACTATGTATAAAATAAATAAGCTACAAGGATATATTGTATAGCACAGGGAAATATAGACATTATTTTGTAATGACTTTAAATGGAATACAATCTATAAAAACACTGAATCACTATGTTGTACACCTGAAACTAATATAATATTGTAAATCAACAATACTTCAATAAATAGATAAATAACTAAATAAAGGGAGATGTGCACATGAATAAAAAAATAATAAATGAAACCCATATTCTCCAGGTGGGCCTTAGGACACACAACGTCCCGTCCCCCCGCACGGGCCCTTCACACTTGGCTAGGACCACACACATTGCCCATCTCTCTGGAATGCGCCATCTCCCTCCCTTGACTTGGATTGATCCAAACCCCTCCCTTCCTTTGGATCTCAGCTGGAAGGTAACTTTCTCAAAGACAAGCCTGACACTGAAAATCAAACGGGAGGCTGGTCCTAACCTTCCTCTTTGTGCCCCATTCACACGTGCTTGCTTTCTTTAACTTCAAACTCCGTGAGAGAGGAAGGGAACCTGTTATGTTCACATCATTGTTCCTGGTCCATCCCAGACCCTCAGTAAATAGGGTTCGATGCATAAGCAAATGCATTTAAGCAATTCGTATCCTAAAATTACCCGCACGTCACCATATTGCCATGCTGGGGTAAACATTGTCATTCCCGATGTACACAGATGGAGACACAGAGGCTGAAGGAGGTCTGATGACTTCCTGACCATTGTTTAATTAGTATCTGGATTCTGGGAAAGTGCTCTTTCCATAGCTCCATTAAGATGTAAATGTCGGGCTTCCCTGGTGGCGCAGTGGTTGAGAGTCCGCCTGCCGATGCAGGGGACGCGGGGTTCGTGCCCCGGTCCGGGAAGATCCCACATGCCGCGGAGCGGCTGGGCCCGTGAGCCATGGCCGCTGAGCCTGCGCGTCCGGAGCCTGTGCTCTGCAACGGGAGAAGCCACAGCAGTGAGAGGCCCGCGTATCGCAAAAAAAAAAAAAAAAAGATGTAAATGTCTTAACAAAAATATCTGGGTACCTAAGTCAGGGAGCAGAGGACACTTAAGAGGTACGAATGGGAAAAGCTAAACGGGATTGACTCTGCTCCCAGGTGCCACATCTTCCTGGAGCTGGACCTGGAAATAGGAAAAGATGGAGTTTAAAGAACACACTCAGCTACTACTCGGTGAATTTCCAAGAAGCCTCGGGCTTCTTCTCGTCTGTAAAATGGAAATGTTGACCGTGAGGGTGGAATGCTGGGGGACAGCGATGAAGACCAGTTTCCTCAATTCCACACGCTTTGATCTGAGGTTAGGACAATACCCAAGGCCATATGTGGAATCTCACAACAGACAAGACTTGCTCCCCATGTGGTGTGTCTGTAGTAATGCTCTGGGTTTTTTATGATACAACTCAACACACCCAGGCTTTACCCATCAACAGGGAAAAAGGACAAGGAGATACAACTTCATATGACAGGTATGTCCCCTCGACACCAAGTCTGATTCCTCCAACGCCTGGGGAATTTTTTTTCAGTTTCATTGAGAAATAATCAATATACATCACTGTAGAAGATGAAGGCCTCCAGCCCGATGGTTTGATTTACATATACTGTGAAATGAAGGCCGTAATACGTTCGGCTCACATCTATCTTCTCATCTCTATGTACAATAAAAAGGGAAGGAAGAAGTGTCTCCTTGTGGTGAGAACTCTTAGGATTTTCAATCTCCTAACAACATTCTGCCTGGGGAACTTTTATTTTAACGTCTCTAATTCCAGCTTTACCTTCAGAACCTCAAGTGGGCAAAGACAAGAAGACCATTCATTGTTTGTGCAACAGGCACCAGGATCTGTCAGCGCGGGTTCTAAGCTACAGAACGCTGAGCGGAGGAGGAAGAGTGGCATTTGGTGAAGGTCTGTTCCCTGGTTGCTTCTGTAAAATCTATGTTTTTGTCTCTAAAACAGGAACAAGTGTCCTACATGAAATTCTCGGGCTACCTGGTCATTGTCACAACTTGACAAAGAATCGATTGAGGAACCAGGTAAGAAATTGAACTTTTAATATTGCGTTAGGCTCACGCCTCTAAAATGCCATCCTCTCTGTTTATGGAGGCGGAATCATCTTTCATATTTGAAGTGACATCTTGCTTCCAGTACAGGACCTTCTCCAGACACCAGCTACGTGTCCTCTCTCCATCCAACTCATGTCTAAGGCAACTTTGTATTATGAGTGATCAGTTTAGTGGAACGAATGCTGTTCCTGTCTCGATTCTAAGCTCCCTGAGGGCAGGATAACGTGTTTAGAGAACATCCGGCTCTCGTGTTGACCTCCTTATCCCCTCATCCTGACCGTAGTGTGATCTGAAGCTGGGGCTCCTTCTCTGGGTCTCACCAATGGAGGGAACCTGAGCTCTGAGTTCTCTCTTTCTCTCTGTCTACCTCTGTTTATCTCACACACACACACACACACACACACACACACACACACACACACACACCTCTGAGCCACCCAACCACATGCCACACTTGGATGAAGCTGTATCTGATGGGTGAGACCCTTGGCCTAGCTCCACTGCTGGGCAGGACCCAGCATCCACCAGCCACTCCTCTGCTTCCCCTTTTGCCTAAAGTCACAGGGGGGTGGCCCAATCCCTCGGCCTTTACAGATGATGAGACCTGCCACACCAGATGGAGCCAGTCTTCCAGCACCGCCTCCCCCGATACCCCATGGGGCCGAGGCTGCCCCGAGTCTGGTTTCAAAGAAGAAGGAGTAGGAAGCAAAAAGCCGTGCTCAGTTCCCCTAACTCTGCTTAATCATTAACCCAAACTGTCGAAGTTAGCATTCACCAGACATCAGGGAGACCCACGGGATTGCCGGGGTCTTGGTAAAATACTGTTTCGTTTCACTTTTAGGTGTAGACGTTTTCGAGGGTGGCAACCTCAGCAGGGATACCCCAAGGGAAGAGGCACAAGAAAGAATTCTGTGCCCAAAGCCCACCCCCAAATTCCTGGAATTCTTGTACTTAATAAATATTGTTAAAATGAAGATCTGTCTTAAAATTACAAATATTAGAAAATAGCACATTCACAAAAGTAATGTGTTTGGAGGCACTGGTATCTGAAGATTTCCCACCTACTGAGTCTTCCTAAAAAGTGGGCTACAGTATTTTCTGGTATTGGGACTGCATTTCACTTGCCCCTGAAAGGGCAGCATGTTTGATAAACACTCACTTGTTCCTTGAGGTCAGAGATCTCTGAATGAGCTTCTCCATGGGTGTAAGCGGAGCAGGTGCCCTTCCCTGCATGGACCAGATGTTTATGCAGTTGTTCATTATATAGGTCACATTGGATTATGGCTTTTGTTAACAAGGCACATTGGAGTTTAATGGTGGCGCTCTGTGTGTGTGTGTGTGCGCGTGCGTGTGCATGTGTGTGTGTGTGTGCACGCGCGTGTCTCTCTGGGCTGTGAACTCTCTGATGGGAGGAATCATGACGGCTGCATTTCCATGTCCCAACACCTGTCCCAACGTCAGAAATATAGGAGGAAGATCAACGAACCAATGGCGGCCACCAAAGCTGTCCTTACTCACACACGTGCCAGCCAGCGTTGCTTGTTGGTTGCTGACGCTGCTCCCAGGCTCAGCCACGCAAGAGACTGTCCCATCCGAGAGCCCACGTCTCTGCCCCAGGACCACATGCAGGCAGATCAGAACCCACCCTTGGATCTTTCTACCGAAGGCATCAGTAAAGACTGTCCAGTTCTGTGCGCATCACTAAGCTAGTAATCAGTTAAAAATGATGAGCGAGTCTCCAGCCTGCCAATCATCTCTCTGCCCCTCCCGGCCGCCATGATGCTAGTCCAGGTGAGCCCCACCTCCTGCCTACTTTCCTGTAAGTTTTCAAATCGCCCCTTGACTGGTTTGTCCGCTTGCTCACTTGGGTGCCCCCAGTCAGAAGCCAACTTCTAAAACGCAAAATGTGATCATTGTACTTCTGCTTAAAAACCTTTCAGTGACCCAGGCTAAAGTACCGGCTCCTTAAACCGGTCTGTATGATGACACATCACGATCCTGTCCACGCCCCATCTTCTGCCTCGTGCCCTCCGCTCTTGACCTTTCAGTGTTGCCCCAGCCTTGTGGGTTGCCTGGAGCTCCTGGAAGACCGTCAGTGTCCCCTAAGAGACAAGAAATTCCTCCTCTCCCCTCCTCCGATCAACACTCTGTTTTATGTCCCCATGGGGCTCTCTGTGCCCCTGTTTTGACACTTCCATCTCACTGCAGCCTAAGTGACCCATTTCTTATGGATGTGTCTTGCTGAGGTAGGATTGCATGGCCACACTGTATTAACAACTCCAAGACCAAGCCCAAGCGCCCTGGAGATGCCCATCGGTGATTCTAAAGAGATGGGCTGAATGAGAACCTGCCTTGGGAGTACTCCTATTATGATTCAGGTAGGAAAAGAAGATGAGGCAACAGCAGCACCGTTGGAGATGATGATCCCAGAGACAGTTGGCGGACAAGGCATGTGGGGCTTGGAGGTAGAGGGAGGGGATGGCCCAGCCTCAGTGGGGGAGGCTCCCCCCGGGGACAGAAGGGTCCCTTGGATCTGGGTCCCTGAAAAGTCTCAGTGCAGGGATGCTGTGGCAGTTGGACAGCAGGGGCTATAAGATGTGAGATCAAGGCCATAAGGAAGGACAGAAGAAACGGAGGAAGAGCAAAGGAAGATGCAGAGGAGGTTTGTAAGTGTCGGCATGATGTTCACAAGCCGTGTTCATCAAGCTTCGGGCTAGAAGTCAAATTCCAAGTTCAGAACTGAGGCAGTCCTGAAGTGGGGGCCCCACCTCTGCACACGGCCGGCCTCGAGGGAAGGCTAGGGACAGCGTGGACAGTAGGGTGGAGGTGAGTGCCACCGGAGAGGGGCGGATTCCCAGCTGGACGGAAAGAAGGGAGGAAGAGGGTGCAAGTAAGAAAGACAAAAATCAGAGGAGGAGAATGCAAACTAGCAAGTAACCTGGTAGGTTTCTCTCAGCGGATTTGGGGGGGAGGCCATCTGTTGAGAGTTATCAGGATTTAGGTGGAAAACCTGAGAAACGGGAAACATTTGGTGTGGTCTCTGCGCCACAGATGCCCCAGGCTCTGCCTCAGGAGAATCCGTTCTTGTTCTTGGTTCCGTGTGAAGGGATTTGTGTGAAGCAAATTCACAACGGCACCTCCAGATAAGACAAACTCCACAACGAGGACTACTGTACAGCACAGGGAACTCTACTCAGTATCTTGTAATAACCTATAATGGAAAAGAATCTGAAAAAGAACGTATGTATGTGTAACTGAATCGCTGTGCTGTACACCTGAAACTAACACAACATTGTGAATCAGCTATACTTCAATTAAAAAAAAAAAACCCCACCATGCACCTGAAGGCTTCCCAAAGACGTTAAGTAAATTCTTTTATAAAACAAGGATGTGTGTGTGTGTGTGTTGTAAGCAGGACTTTGTAAGAAAAATCTCCCCAGTTTTCCAGCCCTCCACCCCCCAAAATGGGAAAAGTTTTTATTTGATTGAAAGGCTTGAGAATCTTCAAGTAAAATACTGTTGCTTGAAAGCATTTATGCAAATCTAAACTCAACCATTCACAGACATTCGCAATGAACGATTACTCATATCTGTAGTCCCTAAACTGAGAGAGTTTTCTTTTTCTGAAATACATGAGTTGCATTTCGGGAAAAATAAAATATATAACTCACCAAAAGAAATCATCAGACAAAACTCTAGAAATCTATCTGAAGCAAGGAGTATAAGTTCAATTGGATCGCATTGTAAAAGTCGTCATAAAAACTGCATTTTGGGGTCATTTTACATACCTTCCTCCATGTACACAAGACAAACTCGAGATGGCAGACCCAGATGTATGTTTCTGGACCTTTGACCTAATGTTTTTAAACATCTTTGTAAGTTTGTTTTGCACATGTAGAGTTTTAAAGCATTGGCTATGATTGCTTTTGACTTCAAACCCTTTTTGCGAGCTCTATAAATAGAAGGTATTGATGTTTTTAAAAGGAGTTTTCACTGTCTTGCATTTTCCCCAGGGAAAAGCTGAGCTGGGGAGCGTGTGTTTCTGTCTCTGCAACTACAGCTGCCCTTTACCTTGGGTGCTATCATTCCTTCAAAAGAAGGAACACAAAGGAATGCATCCAGCTTGTTGAAATGCAATCTCTTGAAAGTGGCTTCCCATTTCTTTTAGAGCTATCAGTCCCCTGTGCTGCCTAGCTTCTAAAAGATGCTAAGAGCAGTGCAGACTTGGTCTCCCCCAGGGGAACAGAGGGTCTTGCTTCTGTGATCACGGGAACCCCTCTCCGCCCAGGGGCGCAGGAATCAGTCACTTCCTGAGAGGGACCCTCTCACGTCACACGGCTTGGCTTCCAGCTTCGAGAGGACTTAACAAATATGCATTTACGAATGCATCCCTGCAGCGGGGCTGGCGTAAATCCCCATAAACTGTCTCTATGCAGAAAGTCAATGCTGCAGTGCGTGCCACGAGGACTGCCTCTTCTCTCCTCCAATTAAAACAATTTCACCTTTTTTCTGAACCCAAGCTTCTCCCTCTTTTCCAATTTGATGTTATAACCTTGCAAATTTCTTCCAGGGACAAGGTACTTCAGTCCCAATCTTGTCAATATTCTCCAGATCGCAGCTTGTTCACCTACATTCCTTGCCTGCCTCTACAATACTCATTTTGAAATAATGTGCAGGGGAGGGTTCTCCACCATTATCATTTCCATGTACCATTGAAAATATCTGCTCCCTGGGAAACATTACTAAGGAATTTTTGTAAGTTGCAATACTAGATGGGAGGAGAGCGTCTCTTCTCAACTGTGGAAGTGAAAGAGAAATACAAGGTGATATTGCAAATTACATGTATAGCAAAAAACAAAGGTGGAGGGAGAAATTAGCCGCCATCCTTCCTCCGCCCCCCATACCCACCCCTCCCTCACCCCACCATCTGTGCTGGCTCCAAACTGGATTTCTCTATTAACAAAGCCCCAGCCCACTGACTCTGCTTGAACATTCACCACCCTGCCCCCTCGCTCCTTTTGCCCCCCGTAAACACAATCCCTAATGGTGATCCCTTTGCTGAGTTATGGTCTGAAAAGCCATTTCCTCCCCTTCATGGCGGAGGTTTCCAATGTCATCAGGTTTCAAATGTTCACTCAAGTTACAAATTAGGAGAAAAACTAAGGGTGTATCCCTTTCGAATTTTTTCCCAACAGTGTCTGGAACCCGCAGAAGAAAGAACTCAATTCAGATTGCACTTAGCCCAAGAAAATAAGAACGCCCTTCCCACGGACTACTGGAGCTTATTAGAAACACTTCTTCATCACACAATCAGTATTTTATTAAAAAATTAATGCCTGTGAAATGAGTTTTTGATACAAAGCAGCATGGCTGTGACTTTTGGGGGGGTGATTAAAAACATTAATCTCTTCAATAATTCATCTTTTATTCCTTTAGCCTTACTAAATATTAAACAGGTTAAAGTTAAATATTTGAAAACGAAATGAAGCTGGAGTCTCCCAGGGAGGGCAGATGGGTGAGACGCTGCAAGGTCGCTGCCTGCTGTCGGTGTTTCGTAAGACGTGGGGATCGGGCACTGTTGGCAGTTGTGGGTCAGGTATTTTCTTTGCTTGGATGGTACCTGGTGGGCGATTGAGGTGTTCATGCCTTTATCCTCATCTAGGAGCTGCTGACCATGTCACAAAGGGTTTCTGTGATTGACAACAAAAGTGGGAATTTGGAAACGTGAAAGGAGAACCCAGGTCACCGGTCCACCCAGGTCAGAGAGAAAGGGAGGGTTGACCGTCTTTGACCGCGGTCAGCATGGCAGGCAGCCTGGGTTATCAGACCCCCTGGCTTTTGTTCATCCACCCCCAGCCCCTCAGTTGCCGCCACTTGCCCCCGAGTCTGGTTAATGGCAGCAACAGCAGGGGCCCTGTCTTGCTAAATCATATATATACATAATGCCATCTGAGTTGATCCAAGCAACTCAGAGAGAGATAAAGTCCTCTCTTATTTGGCCCCCTGATAACACACATCTTTTAATTATTAGCAGTATTGTTTCCTTTAGAGAAATTAATTTTAGAATGAGTGCTTGGGACATCCCTTCCCAAGTAATTTTCCTCCAGTGCTTTCTATCCAGTTTATCAGCAAGGTCTCATCTCTGTGACACCGTGTTAAGAATGATGACAATTACTACACTCTCCGTGTGGAAAAGAAGAAGAAAAAAACCCTCTTTTCCTTTGAAATGGTAGGTATGTACGTAGGGACTGAGATTGCTTCAAAGTAAGAAGCATCTTTGATTGTGAAAGTCCACAACAGCAGAAATGCATGCTTGTTCTGTGATGGTCTCCCAGAAACCTCACCCCAGAACAGGAAACTTGCATCTACCGCTCACCAACCGACACCCCAGAACGAATCACTGAAGGTCAAATCTCGCTGTGGGGATGGTTCTGAATCCAGCCACGAAAAAATATCTCAACCTATTAGAAGAGCGTAAAGTTTACCGTATCTAAACTTGACCTTCTGCTTAGCGAGCTTCCGTAAACAAGCCCAGAATGTCATCACCCGGGAAACAGGTGGGATGGACTTGAGGCTTTTTGAGGCACGTAGGTACCGGGATGTACCGGGGTGGAGCGGGGCGGACCTACCTGGGCTTTCCCCCTTGTCCCCTCCCTCCTCCTACGTGAGCGCTGCCAGCCTCCCGACAAGCCAGCCCGTCAACACACACTCTGTTCAGGCTGGAACTCTCACATAGAGAAGCTTTCTGAGGATGGCAACACGGTTTTTCACAGAATAGAGAAACTGTAAGCTGAGAATGGACTGGAAATACAATGAAAATGCTAATTGGCGACACTGATCCACTTTCATGTTTTATTAATGACATCTGCACCATATTTGTCAAGTAATTTACATAATATGTTAATTCTCCTAAAGAGGGGAGAATGGGAGCTGGTAATTGCATAGAAAATCAGCGCTTTCCCTGCCTGTGCGAAATCTACATAATGATTCCGATATGTCTATATATTAATAGAGACCCTTATTGGGCTTAGGTTACATTTAAAAGTCAGTCAAGATTAAAATTTTAAATGTACTTTTTGGGACAGAGACTCATTAGTAAATGTGAATCTTGGCTTTCGACCTGGTATAATAGTTTTAAAGAACTAGGAAAGACTCAGTAGCAAACGACGTGCCCGTGAAATGAGATACAAGACTGTTTCGAGCTCAGAATCTGGTGGCCAGCACTTCTATGTGAATTCTGGAATCTCCCGTCATTTTATTGGTTAACGTTTCACTCTGACACTTTTTTTTTCCATATAATATGGAAATGTCACACTATGACTCCCATCCTTAAGAAGAGGGACTTGTCAAGTTTTTCTAGAACTTTCTATGGAGGCAATGAAAGCACCAGGCAAAGGAACCAGTTTAAGGAAAATCGACTTTGGGCCATCCCTGCCCACGTGCACATGGTAAAGCCAGGAGAGATGCTGGTTCAGGGAATTTTAAGTAACACTCGAGTGTTGCTTTTTATTTTAAAGATGCTGGGTTACAGTGATGTCCCATGATGCTCCATCAACCTTCACTTTTTTAAAGTCTAACAAGTTACCCGTCACTTAACATTAATCAGTACTGGTCATCTAGGGAAGCCCAATTCTGTTTTTAAAAAATAAAATTGGATTTCTCCTTCTTTATTTGCAATACTTTGCCAAGTTCATTTGCAATACTAGGAGACTTCCAAGCCAGTGTGCTGAAACCTATTAAAGGAGGCTTTCTAGAGCACATTCCTCAGGCCCAGAAACATGGTAGTCACTGAAAAATCTAAGTGAATTTTTCTCTGCATTCACCTCTTTGAACTTATGAGGATCAAATAGGAAACCGGGGATCCTTCTCTTTTTTGCCTTTGAATTCCAGAAGATGCTGCTTAGGGAATCAAGGCAGTGTTAAATGTGACCACATCTGTACTGATGATAACTAAATGCTCTAAGAAGATGCAGAAAAAATGAAAAACCTTTTTTTGATGAGTCACCTACTCCTTCCTCTATGTAGGGAGCTTAGTGGCCTCCCAGTAGCATAAGTATTGGGAGGAAAATGCTGGACTCTTCAACATTGGTCCAAAGAAAACACTAGTCACATTGCTACTTGGAGAGACACCAAATTGACCTGAGTACGTGGTTTCTCACTTCACCTTTAATATCAAGCAAATTTTAAGCTCCTTTGAGGATTCAGAATATTCTAGTTATGCTATGGGGTGATGCTGATATACAAGTTCATTTCACCTGTTCCTTTGTTTGTTCATTGAATGCCTATATGTGCCAGACTCTATGCCCCGTGATAGCACTGATGTCTTGAGATGCTGCCTCTCTGAAGATTGGGGGTAATTAATTAAAGTTTAATTACTTCATTAATTAAAGTTCCCCAAACTCTAGTTTTCAGTGACAAGTTTCTGAGGCCTGATTCCTGAGTCCGCCTTGTCTTTGACAACCTGGTTTCTCTCTGTGAACACGGGGACATGAAATGGGATTGTCTAGATTTGTACTATCCTGGTTTACCTCTACTCAAACCCCTGTAAACTCCCCTGACCTTGGAACCAAGAAGCTACAGTGAATGTGGTGGGATGCCTACTGTTTTTTCAACAGCAGAATTAAATCCTTCACTGAAAAGGTCAACAGACAATGGATTCTTCAAACACCCTCCCCGATAACTTCCTCCAAACAAGCCAAAGAACCTGACACCAGCCTCAGTTCTGGTGGAAGCCTGTGCACGTATCCCTCCAGGCTCACCCCTGACATCGGAGGGCTCCGCGTAAGAGTAAAAATCAAAGCCGGCACACCATGTCTCAGTATTTAAGAGACACAAATCAAACTAACCACTATGGTCTGAATGTTTGTGTCCCTTCAAAATTCACATGTTGGAATCCTAACGCCCAGTGTGTTATTAGGAGGTAGGGGCCTTTGGGAGGAGGTTAGGTCCTGGGAGCAGAGCCCTCACAACGGGGTTAGTGCCCTCATAGAAGGGACTCCAAGAGCTCCCTAGCCCCTTCTGCCATGTGAGGACACAGTGAGAAGTCTGCGACCAGAAGAGCCCCCTGTCCTAACCACGTTGACACCCTGATTTGCAGATGTCCAATCCCCAGAACTGTGAGCAATACATTTCTGCTGTTTGTAAACCACCCTGGTTGAGGTATTTGGTTACAGCGGTACAAATGCACTAAGACACTAACAAGCAGCTAAATCAAACGCACCTATCCTCACCTCGACAAACATGTTTCTGTAATTACAAAGTAGATGACACGTGCTCAGTTCTAGACGTTCTGCTGATGGACTGGAGATGTTTGGACGCGTGATAAAGTAGTTGCGTATAAAATGAATAAATTATGATATGTTCTATTTTATATATAGAAATATTTTATATATAGAATATATAGAGAGAGATTTATATTTTATATATAGAAAATTTTATATAGAGAAAATATTCTCTATTTTATATAGAGAAAATATACTATTTTCCTTGCCTTTATGTTTAAAAATTCACTCATTTGGGTGACATAATGAAGACATTTCTCACATAATTTGTGTTCCGCTGACAGTAATAGTGCCCTGAGCAGTCGTTCTTGAATCATTGTAGTTTTCAGATTTCCGTTGGCAGTTTTTGTTATTTCAATTTGGGAAAATATCCCACTGCTGGAACAAAAGAAACTGAAATTATAAATAAAATTCTTGAAGCAATTCCTAGATTTGAAAATAAGCTATGAGTTTTACCTACCATGTGGAAACACTGTAATGTGGTTATGAGGGGTGAATCATTCATCATGGCAGATAATATAAAATATTTTAATTTTCTCGTACAAATGACTATTATTTATATAGCAATGTTTACTTAAATCAGTAGCTGGATCCACAAAATATTGCTGGAGTCCTTTCAAAGGTTTCAATGCAGGGAACATTTAAATTCAACCAAAAAGAGATGTAAGCTGTTTGTGATCAGAGCGGTCTCCTTCAAAATTCATTTGAGGATTTTTGCATCTTCCTCCTAATAGTCCTGCAAAGCATGAACCATGGATTAGTGAACAACAAAAGTTTACATCAAAATAGTGAAACGTGCTGAAATGTGCTTTTGAAAATTTAACACAAGTCTTATTAACTACTTTTACTAAAAATAATTCACAGATTTTTGTTTAATATCCATTGAGTTCCCAGCTAAAATATTGGTATCATACTTCGACCTCATAACACCTAGACCCACGCACATACACATTTAAGAGTAACTCGATTTATTTAATATGGCAAAATGTCCCCTGATCTGTCTTTTACAACTTCTGTGAAATCGGTGCTGATTCAGAAATACCTCTGGGGCAAAAATCGGTACCTAAAGCCTAGCAAGGTGACGGAAGCCGTGCGTTACTGGGAACTCATACCTCGCTATGCAAACACCTATTAACGCATCTGTGCTGTCCGAGAGGAAGGATCTGACAAGCTACTTAATTTGTTTTTCCTTTTACCTCATTCTTTCTGCCTCAAATCCCCTCTGCTTGAGGAGCAGGGCTGTTGGACAGCAGGACCACCATACATCTCTGTGCATTCGGTCGCCTTTTATGTCAAAGATGCAGTGGCCGATGCAGGGAAGGGATTCCCAGGGTACACGGGGGCCGTGATGGGATATTCAGAGGCCTGGCTCTCACTGGGACTGTGCTAGCCTTCAGCAGCTGGGCACCTGGCAAACAAAGGTAGCGGCTGCTTTATTGCTGGACGGCCAGACCATTCTGTGGCAGATGAACACCACATTTGCCTCGCACCTTCAAGGCCCTCAAACAACGTGTTAAATGGATGAGTAACAGACCAGAGGAGGGCAGAAGAAATGAAGAGAAAAAAGGGCCCTGCATCTGCCATGAAGACAGACAGCACATCAACAATCGCGTGATGATTTGGGGAAGTTTAACAGGTATAAGTGGACAGGAAGAGGCATCCAACCTGCCGAAGCAGGTGCTCTCTCCTCCCTGGACCTTTGCAGCTGGAGCCATATAGGTGAGCAGGTGGGGCTTGACCTGGCCTCCTCATGCCAGCTGGGGACTTCCTGGTCACAACACTGTCAACTGTGGAACGTTCAGTTAACTATTTGAGGCTTTGCTTCTGAAACGTCAATACATCCTTTGTAACCCCAAAGAAAATACCAGTATACAGCCAGAAAGGGAGGCTGTCCTGCTGGGGTTTCCACACCCGCTGAAGATGGGAAGCCAGACCGAGCCAGAGCCTCCCGCCTGGAGCTGCCCTGCTGAGGCCTCTGCACCCACCACCTTCCTCCAGAGGGGTGAGACGTGGGACAGAGAACAGAAGGAAATAGAAGCTCAAGAAATTAGAATGGATCTAGAATAGAACATTAACACCAATGTGTGGTCATAACAAACAGAGATTTCAGAGGAGCCCTGAGTACACCTGTCTGTCATGGGCTTACCTGCCTCTGTCACCAGGTGTTCAGCTCTGTAAGGAGAAGGACTAAATATTATTCATCTCTGAATCCCCAGAGGTTCGTATTGTGCCTGGAAAGTAACAGACATGCAGAAACGTCTGCTGTTGCCTGAATCTCTGTAGCCTCTGAATTGCACATTTTGAGAATTCAACGTTCAACTCTCCTGATACCCAGCATGCCCTGGGGCTTAAGTAATGTAACCTCACCTCCTCTTTTTGTACGAAACAGGCAAAGTTTTAATGAGGTTCACATCTCCCAAACTCTGGTTCTAGAACATAGCTTGGGGCGGGGGGCACCTGGATTGTGAATTTTTTGAAACAACCTATATTACATTAGGGTTTTCAAACCAGAACTTGATACAGAAACAGCTCAGAGTTTTATTATGATGGAGCAGGAATGGTTACAGGAGATAAATGGTTCTAGTCTCTCCCTGTTTTCCATAAACACGGGTTGAACATTCATCACATCAAAGCAAAGGTATTTCCACCGTTTACGTGATAAGCATGAACCTCCTTGGTAATGAATGCTTCCCGTCTGTCACAGTGGACATAATGTGCTCAGGGAGCTGGGATGATCTTTCATGCGTCTCTGCAGCCTAAGCGCCTCATGTGGGTTCTCGAATATAGTAGTTGCTCAATAAATGCACAAAGGAGGAAGAGAGAAAGGAAGAAATAAAGGAAGGGAAGAAAAGAAGAAATAGAAATAAGGGATGCAAGGAAAAGAGGGGGTGCTTCTTTCTCTGCCAAAACGGCAACACCAGCTCTGCAATGTTTTTCAGGCTATGGTTATTTTGGTCAATGGTTATCAAATTTCAGATTGTCCGTGAATAACTGGGGAGCATGTTAAACTATCAGTCACCCCGCTGTTGACCTCCCTAGTCAATATGTTTGGAGGAGTGGCCGGGAGTCTGCTCTCCTCACGAGGCCTCCAGGTGACAGTGATGGACATGGCTGAGAACAACATGAGGGAACCATAGCTTTCTCTCTCATCTATGTCCGCTCTTGCTTCAGGTAGTTAAAAGCCCCGTGAGGTGCGTGAGCCTTTAGGATTGTCATGTTGTCTTGATGAATCGGCCCCCTTATCATTACAACTGAGCTGTTTTATCCCATAAGTATTTTTGTTTTTTAAAAAAATAAATGTATTTATTTATTTTTGGCTGTGTTGGGTCTTCGTTGCTGTGTGTGGGCTTTCTCTAGTTGCATCAACTGGGGGCTACTCTTCCTTGCAGTGCGCAGGCTTCTCATGGCGGTGGCTTCTCTTGCTGCGGAGCACGCGCTCTAGGCCGCGGGCTTCAGTAGTTGTGGCACACGGGCTTAGCTGCTTCGCGGCATGTGGGATCTTCCCGGACCAGGGCTCGCACCCGTGTCCCCTGCATTGAGAGGTGGATTCCTAACCACTGCGCCACCAGGGAAGCCCCCATAAGTGTTTTGATGGCTGAAATACGGAAGGGTTTTCACTGCCCCTGATGCCATAGGAATAAGAGCTAAGGTCACGATTAGGGCACAGGCTGCCTGGCCCTCAGCGCCTGGCAGGTGCGTACAAACGTCAGAGATGTTAAAACATGAAGCATCAATGTGTGCTTAGCACTGGTGACACGCAGATATTATAGAGTGTTTGTGAAACTGATTATTTTTAAGGGAGAATCCCAGGAATAAAGTAAGTCCTTTATTCATCTTGGGTTATGACTGTTGAGATAGTCCGAGCTCTTTTCAGCTGTGCAGTAGAGTGATGTGGAAGATGAGAAATCCTGGCGTGAGTATCACGGTGTTGAAATGAGAGTGGGCTCACACGTCTCTGAGGGCAACTGACCGGGTCCTGGGCTCCAGCTGCCCCTGGATAACCACAGGATACACTCCTGCCTGCACCAACCTGGAGGGCTCTGGGTTTTATCTTGCTAACGAGTTCCTTACAGGCGTAATTCCATCTGCATTCTGGAAATCTCTTTGTGGAAGTTCTCAGTGTCTCAAACAGAAGATGACCCAAATCAAAGTCTTTATCTTTCCCTCAGGGTCTGTTCTTCCATCTCTTGTCGCATCTCATTGAATGAAATAAGCATCTATACAGTCACATACATGTATGTGTGTGCAAGTACACACACACACACCCTGCTCCACAAAAACCGATCCCAATGCCACAGGAGTTCATCCGGTCCTGCAGTGTTGCCCCAGACCCTCCCACGGACCCCGTCCCATCTCACCACAGCTCATGCCCTCCCCGATAGCACCTTTGCTCCAGTCACCCTGATGTTCTCGTTACACCTCAGGTGTGCATTCTCCTTTCATTTCTCTCTACCAAGAATTTGCTTAACTTTTAAATTTACATCCAGAAAGTTCTTTCTCATCCTCTACGACAGAACCCCAATTTCTCTCCTCGGCAGAGATTTCCTACAGCCCCAGAGCAAAGCGAGGGACCCCCCTGGTGCCGTCCCAGTCCTGACTCATCCCTGAATCCAGGTGCAGTGAGTCCTCTGTTTCCGGTGCTGACTGTCTGCGTACCTGGCTTCCTCTCTGGGCTGTGTTCTAAGGAAATGGACCATATTTTATTATCTGTTCTTCCTCTGGTCTGTCATTCCGTCTCAACTGATAAATGCATGTGTGAGGGCTTTCTCACCCTCCGCCCCGGTCTCAGTTTTCTCTCTTTCCTGACGCTCCCCCAGCTGTAACTCAGGAGCCTGGGCAGAATCTGTCTCCCTGGTCCTCCTGCACCTGTGTAGCATCTCCCCTCTTGGCAGGCCCCCAGGTCTATGGGCTGCCGTATCCGGCTGCCTGTTGGTGTCCTACGTGCCCTCAGCCTTCCTCGTGACATGTTTGTACCTCAGGCTTAGGCACACCCGACACTGCCCTTGGGTGTGTACCTGTAGTTCTCCGGTCATCTTACTAACTCTCCGTATAACAGCAGGGGATATTGCTCTACCCTTCCGAAAAAAGATTCTTTCTGGGAAAAGAGTCTGGATTCCTGGCAGAGTGTCACCAGGAGAGCCATTGCCCTGTAAACAAAATCACATCCTGCCACACCTCAGCAGATTGTCCAAAGGGACTGTGTGCCCGAGAGCCAGCCCCGTGCAAGGGGGGTGGGATGGGCAGCCAGTGGTCACGAGGGCCCTGGCCGTGCCCACCTGCTGCCCAGAGCACCGTGGGCACTCAGGAGGATGAAGCTAAAGTAGGGATTTGTTCACACGGAGAGATTATGACAAAATGAGAAACTAGGAAACTAACTGAACACTCAGCCTGTACACAGCTAAGATTATATTTTCATGTCCTTGACCTCTAATTATGGCCACACTGATCAAGTCTTTTGTAAATCAGTTTAAAAGATAGCTGATACTCAAAGAAGAGAATTCATTCTTTTATATGTTTCCCTTCATTAGGTCTAGTCAAATATAGGTCAGTTTCACTGCTGGAGGCAAACGGAAATGAATAGAGCTTGATTAAGGGGTTTCCAAAACAATTTAAGTTACGGTGGCTTGATGTATCATCCAGAAGTGGGAACTTTTATGATAAATCTACTTATTTTAAAACTCCGGAAAATCGCAGTTTGGTGTTTGAAGGAATTTGCCTAGAGCCAAGTCGATATTTTATTTTTTGCTTGAAGGGGTTCTCCTGGACATTTTCAAAGTCAGCCAGCTTTTACAAAAGGACAAATGTCCCCCAAGTATCCTGTGTGTATGTACGGAAACCCGCACCTGTTAGATTTAATCCCCAGATCATATTATTAAAGAGAAATTTTAAGTAGTTTTCAAGTATTCCAAACAAGTATGTCTACAGTCCAAGTAGCCTTATACTTTTCATTCAAATGTCCAAAGCTTTCCAAGGAGCCATGTTCATGTTCTGAAACGAAAATATTTGAACATATTGCCTCAAAGTAAAGTATTTGGATTTTTACATTTAGTAGAGTTGGCTTTCCCATTAGAAAGAACAATACCAACCTCCAGTAGAGAAAGTAATACAGTTCAGAGGATTTCTTTCAGCGACGTAATTTTCAGTAATTCATAATGATTTAGGATTTATTTTTTTTTAAAAAAAGTCTTCACCAGATTGCTTATGTTAATTCCTGTGAAGTCAGATTCAAAATTCATTCTGGGCTTCTGACAAAGCTTTTATATTAAGGATGTTGTTTCCACTTATTAAATTCATTTATGTGAGAGTTAACAAAAGCTGTTTACTTGAAGCTTTACACAGTGTACAATGTTGTCAATGTGTTGGAAAATTTGTGTTATCTTTGCCTTTGAATTAAAAAAAAAAAGAAAGAAAGAAAGACAAAACAGACTTGTCAGCTGGTCTATCTCCTTGGAAGTTTATAGTTAATTTCTGGTCCTCCGTTGCCCATCTGTGGCCCCCCGATCCAACAGAGATGTTTTCAAGAACAGTTTCTGCTCCAACAAAACAAGAGTTTATGATTCACTTTCAGACTTTGTTCTTTCAACGGACTTGTTTGTTCAGGAAAACAGATTTCTAAGACCTGCATACACAGCAGGACACTTTGTGCCCGTGTTTTCACTCCTGTGTTGCTCGGATGACATGGCTTTTGGCTCATAAAACATGCGTTAGAGGTAAGTGGAGAAAAACACCATCACCTTGGGATGGTTTTGTCCAGTGAAGCGCCCTTCTCAGGGTAGGACAAGTGCAGGCTGACTCAGTTGCATCCCCTGCTCCGCGCCGGCTCCCGGCTTGGGCTGGAATCTTTGCCTCTTCTGCTCCATTTGCTTACAATTCCTCCCCATCTTATCTCCCAGACCTCCACCTACCCTGAGCTCTGGACTCAGTGTTTATGTCTTCAAGTTCATTTAGAAAGAACTACTTCCTACATTTCTAAGTGTAGGGAGTAAAACAATGGCAGAGGGTGTACGCCCTGCAAACTACCCACAGGTAGAAGGCTCCCTCTGTGTATTTCCAAGCAGTGGAGGAGAGATAAGAGACAGGGAACTCAAAACACCTCTTCCTTCAAGCATGAAAAAGAAAAAGCAGATACTGCTGGTGAGTTAGAGATTAGCCTGCACCAATATTCCTCTGGGTCACGGGCGCAGTGTGGTCTCAGCCAGCATCCGTGCAGATCTAGTTGCTGCCACGGCCAGCGGGGCACCCAAGGGCCTCCTGGGATCAGCTCGCCACCCGGGAAGGAAATTCCAGTCGCCTTGAAACTAAGCCTTCACATCTGATTGGAACTTGAGCTCTGGCCCGAGTTAGGCAAGAGAAGGAAACTGAAAAACCCAAACCATGTTTGCCTCGGGGTTGGAGGCAGGATTTCCCTTATGTGACAACTCAGGGGCAGCTTGTCCAGTGGGAGACCCACGCAGGGCCCTCAGCCTGGCTCTGATCTGCGTTCAACCCCTCCATCCATCATCTTGGGCATCTGCCCCCGGGAAGGCCTATGCGGTGCCGTAAGTGCCTTTTGTGGGACCTGCTGAACAGAAAGCAAAACTTAAAGCACCATCAGAAAACCAGGATGCTGGCTTCTGGCTGCAGCTCCTGGCCGGGGAGCCAGAGGAAGGTCCTGACCTCCTGGACCTCAGGACTCTCATCTGTACGCGTTTGTTGACTCATGGTCTGCTGCCCTGGCCGGATTGATTGAGGATCAAATAGGAAAGAACTTCTTAAAATAAGGACAAAATGCCATGTGGGTCTTCCCCTCCCTTTACTGTTCAGTTTCTTCTCTTTCTCCATCTCCCCATCCTCCCCCATCTCCCCATCCTCCCCCATCTCTCCATCCTCCCCCATCTCTCCATCCTCCCCCATCCTCCCCCATCTCCCCATCCTCCCCCACCTCCCCATCCTCCCCCATCTCCCTTCTTTTTTGACCTCCTCTGCTTTATTATCTTCAGTTTGTTCTTTGTCTTCTGCAATTTCTTCTTTTCTCTCTTCTGTCCCTATTTTGTGTTCTCTGTTTTCTCCTTTCTCTGTATCAGTGAATCTAGGAAATGTGAATAAAGGAACATCTTACTATTTTACCCTAACTGGCAAGAAAAGGAAGGGTAGAACCAGATTAGTCTAAATTAAAAATGAAATAAGCTTCAAAACATATATGTAATTCTGCCTGCTAGGGAAAGGACAGGACAGCACCTCTTGTAACTTTGCTAGTTGACAAGTATCGTGTATAATTATCTGCTAAAAGTCTTTAGGCTAAAAAGAAGTTTATCCTAAGAAGCTAGATTCATTTTCTTTTAATACACAGACCAACTACAAAAAGTGTGTGTGTGTGTGTGTGTGTGTGTGTGTGTGTGTGTGAGAGAGAGAGAGAGAGAGAGAGAATCTTTTTCTCTATACTGCAATTGACTGAAACAAATACTTGCAGGCCACAATGAAAAAATAAAATATAATTTAGAAATCATTGTTAGTATTATTTCAGTGAGAACCAAAAGAGGAAGTAGTGGGGAAGAGAAAAGTGAGAGAGAGAAACAGAAAGAAAATGGAAATCGCTAGAAGCATAAGGCAGGACACTAGTTCTCAAAATTCTGTGTGTAAAAAAGTTGCCAGAAAAGCTCTACCTAGATTTTAAATCCAGATCTTTGGCTTCTACCCATCTGTTCTGATTTATGAGATCTGGGGTGGTGTCTGGAATCTGTATTGTTAACACGTCCCCTAGGAAATTTTGAAGCAGGTGGTCCATTTTCAGGTTAGTGACGTTGTTTTGAAATCCAATTTTCACGTTAGATTCTTTGAGGGAACGTTGAAAATAAGGATGCTTGATGAGGTCCAGGCCTCAGTCCTTAGAACTTCTTCCTGGGTGATCCTAGTACTCAGCTAGGGTATCGACTTTGGGCTCAGAATATCTAGGCTCGTAACCATAGCTCCGACACTCAGCTGTGCAACTTTGGACAAATGACTCCACCTCTCTGGGCCTCTGTGTTCTCTGTGAATTGGGGGACAACCATTTCCACCGCAGGGCCCGGAGCAGTGGGCTCTCAACCTGGCCTGCATATCACAGTCATCGGAAAAGTTTTAAACCAGGTTGGGTCCCTCCAACTGAATCGGAAATTGTGGCCACGAACTCAGGCTCAGTGTTCAAGACCTTGTGAAGTGGAGATTCAGTGAAATAACGGTATCAGTGTCCATACTCTGCTAAGAATGCAAGTCAGAGCCGGCATAGGGTGTGTCCTCTCCAGGCGGGCAGGACTGCCCTAGCCTTTTACACGGGATGCCTTTTTCCATCCCCAGCTCTCCCAGGAGGTAGAGTCCGTGCTTTTGTGAAGCATCTCCCACAGTTTCTGGCTGCTGCGTAAGTTTCCCTTTCCCAGTGTAGACAGAAGAAGGGACAAGGTATGTGATAGCAGGTGTGCCCTTGGTCCCCTGGCAGCAGCGCCCGCGGATGTGGGCGGCCTGGACCAGCCGCATTGGCTGGTGGCTGCAGGGCCGCCGGCTGCAGGGGACCAATCATCTTTCGGAAGCAGGCAAGCGTCCAAGTGGAACAGAACATTCAGGAGAGACAAACAGAGGGTTTTCTTGGGTCTGTGACAAGAGAGGAGAGACTGAAAAGACTGTATTTGGTGTTAATCAGCAAACACTTTGGTGGTGCCCAATTGCCATTTTGTAAAAGTCTTGGGTTGAGGGGTTGATGAGAAGTTCGGAGCATCTCAAATTCTCCTCTCCACTTTTCAACTTGCACGTTTTCTCTTCCCAAGAGAGTTACTAACACTGCCCTTCTCAGTCTTCCCATCTGTGACATGCATATTGCTTTGGTACCCATCTGACCTGAGAATAGCGTACACCAGCTGTGAACCACCCAGCCTATGACCAACGGACCATCTCTCACATCTCAGGTGAGAGGGAAGGGTTCCTCCCACTAAGGCGATCTAATAAAGGAAAGAAAAAGACAGCCTTTTGTTTTCTCCACACCTTGCACGTAAAGACCATGTGTGCATTTCTACCAGAGTTCCATGTGAATTTTACGATCGCTACCCACTGTAATCATTAAGTAACCGAAAACTTTGTGGAAGATAATTTTCCCCCCAAATCAAGACACTGATAATGAAACAGGGCCAGTAATCTTGCTTTCATGAAATGGGGAGTCTAATCCAGTACATTTGGTAAAGGTGTTAAATCAGGGAAAGCAATAAACTGCATTCCCATATCAATAAAACACGATTCTTTATGTTCTTATTATGTAAAACGGGAAGCCCGGCTCCCTGAGGAAGATGGCGCTGGGCCCAATGGTGCTTTTATCACGAGCACCTCACAGCCTACTTCACAGGCAGCCGGTGAACAAACGGGTCTGTTTATGAAAAATCTGTTCATTACACCATTAGCCGCATGCATGGCATTTTCGGTGGTAAAACAATTTGCAGCACAGATACGTGTTTATGGGAAATTGGGGGGATGGTAGAGCGAATGCATGAAGGCAAGAAGGAATGAGAAATAGTGGGGTGTTGAAGCCACACTTCCTGGCCATCCTCTCGAACCTGTATTTCATCCAGAAAGCTTTTATTTTAAAACCAATTTAAAAAGTCAATAATCATGAAATATGCAAAGACATCCGTGTGCTTCCTGCTTTGTGTTTTATTCCATATCAGGCTGTCAGCATTTAGTTTGTTTGTTGGCTGCCTGTGTAGGAAACAGGGGGAGGTTAGCACCTATTACCCTGAATTCCCAAACACCAATGGTTTTCCTGTCTTTCCCATAGAAGCCACGTGACACCAAAAGCAAAAGCTGCTATTGCTTCTTTGGGCCCTTGAATAACTAAATGAGAAGCCAGCTCTCAGCTACCAGCGTTTGCCAATTCCAGAGCTTTCCAGGCTGCCCTAGGCCGGCCTTCCCAGGATGGCCTTTCTCAGACATCTGCCAGGGCACACTGCCTCTAGAAGGCTCTAGAAGGCCCCCCCTGTTCCTCCTGCACCCACCGATTTTAGTTTGCCTGTTTCCAACTTTGACATTTTGACAAACTGACAACGGCCCAGGATTTTTCTTAAGCTCCTTCCTTGAGTTTCTGTCGGCCCCTGTGGATTTGGAGCTCGGCAAGGTGACCCTATTTTAAAGGCATGTCCTGAGGGGACCCTGAGTGACCTCACCTTGACCAGGACACACTGGGTACAGAATACGACTTCTTGGTACTTGGCCTCTGCAGCCACTCATTCATTACACAAAGTCTTTATCTGAGTGCATATCCTGGAATAATACTCTTAAATAAATACTCTCTGAGGCATTTTACTCCATGGTTATTTACTTGGCATTTCCATGATCTCAATGGAACACAGGAAGGGAGGAGATAGAAAGCTTGGCAAACAATCATTTGCCACGATCTACGCACAAGGGCACAACCGGGAGGCATGTTGTTTTGTTTTAACAGAGAGAGACGTCACTGACTTGACACAGTGCATCTGTGTGCCGACCAGAATCACCTTGAAAATCCCACTTGACGAAGCACACGAGATAACTTCTATCTCGCGAGAACGGAGACCACGTGGCTTTGGAGTGAGAGGACCCGGTTCCATCCTCCAGACCGACCCTTTCGGCCTTGAGAGCTGAGTCAAGTCGTTGAGATTTTGTGCGTCTCGATCGCATCCTACAGTCCAGGGATACTGATGGGCCACCAGCCCCTTCGAATTGTTTTGTCTTTAAAATGAGGTCTGTCCCCTGCCTCTGCCAAAGTCTGAGAATCCAAGGAAAGAAACGCCAAGGCACGAACGAGCAGCCTGCTTTTACGAACCCGAACGTTGTGAGCTGCGATTACCAGCGGCGCCATCGCCGTGTTACTGTTATCCGATTTTTAAAGACCTTATGAGGGTCCATGTATTTTGAAAGGTCGTTAAGTCCACACAAAAAATCTGTTTTAGAAACACCCACTTTTGTCAATGAACCCTTTCGTGCCTGATTTAACTGCCTCTTCCTCCTACTTCTTTTCAATTCACTATGAACACAAAGATCTGTCCTCAACCAATAAACACAGATTCCCGTGAAATGCTGCCAAAAGGAAAAACAAAAGAGGAAAAAGATAGATGATTTCTCAAGGTTCACTGCATTTGTTGCTACTTAAGCCAAACAGACTTCATTCGTATCCAAAGAAAGCACTGCTGATTTTTATAAGTACAGCCGGAGGTAGGCAACCCGAGAAGGTACCAGACATTTTCCCAGGGGCCCCAGTAGGCGGAGGAGCGAACTTATTGTTTATTTTATTTATAGACAGTGGAGGGGAATCCACGATTCAGATCCTGAATCTTCCTGTGATGCCCCATGAGTGGGGCAGGTTGGAAAGAATCATGTGTCAGGTCACAACTGGGCCCTTCAATATCCAAAGGAGAGTGGGGTACACATGCCGGGCTCTGCCCCGGCTCTGGTTCCAGCCCCTTTCTCTTTACACACCTTGGGCTGCCATGGTACAGAGGAGGATGTCCTCTTGAACACAAACCTAGGAGCTTTCGAGCTAGTCCATCAATGGCCCTGCGATCCCCGGAGAGGCCATGATTTAATTCAATTGTCCTTATTTCCTTCAAAACATTCTTGGAGCTCATCTTTTGAGAATTCTCTTCAAAGGGTGCAGCCTCTTGAATATCCCGAGCGAATGAAATCATCAGACTTTGACGGAAAGTTTAATTTTGGGCAACTATAAAAATATTGATGCTAGTTTATTAAAGTGATCAGTTGTAAAGTCAAATAATATAGTTTATGGTGTGAAAGGAAATGTAGTTATAAGTAAAGGGATTTGCCTTGGAAATGACTGGAAAATATCTCTGAAGAGAGATGTGTTTTAGAGATAGTAGCATCTCAGGGAGAAGTTTGTAGCATTCCAAAGTGACTCGTCCGACTGGACCAACAATTTAGTTCTGTTACTCCGCAGTGGTCACGCAGTTCATTTAATAACAATGGAGATCCTTCTTACAATAGTTAGCAATGACATAGCATCTCCCTCTGCCCCCGCCCCTCCAGCAAGTTCACAATGGTCATAGAGTCTGTGCAAGGTTGCAGAGGAAAGTGGGGAAAAAATTCACGACCAGGTAGAGCAATTGCTTACACAGCCCTAGTGGGGAAAATCTCAAGGATGCCAAGACCTTATAAAGAAGGAACGCAGTAGCCAAGACATGGAAGTAACCTAAGTGTCAATAGACAGAGGAATGGGTAAAGAAGATGTGGTGTGTATACATACACTGGAATATTACTCAGCCATTAAAAAGGATGAAATAATGCCATCTGGGCAACCATGGATGGACCTAGAGATTATCATACTAAGTGAAGTAAGTCAGAGAAGGACAAATCTCATGTAACATTATATGTGGAATCTAAAAAATATGACACAAATGAACTTATTTACAAAACAGAAATAGACCCACAGACATAGAAAACAAACTTGTGGTTACCAAAGGGGAAAGGCAGGGAGGGATCAAACTGGGAATTTAGGATTAACAGATACACACTATTATATACAAAGTAGATAAACAACAAGGACCTACTGTATAGCACAGGGAACTATATTCAATATTTTATAATAGCCTATAATGAAAAAGAGTATGAAAAAGAATATATATATATGTGAGTCACTGTGTTGTACACCAGAAATGAGCATAACATAATAAATCAACTACAGTATACTTTAATTTTAAAAAAAGGAGTAATGTAGCCCAGAAATACCTTTCTGCAGAGCACCCCACTTCCAAACACTTGGACTCCCTGTGAGACAGTGCACCCCTAGACAATTACTACTATGGTGAGCAAAATGCAGTATGTGAGCTATGATGTCATTGGAACTCTTGTCTGATATTAAGGGGAATCATGTCAGTAAATCAAGTAACAATTAATTCAAGTCATAAATGATTATACGGTTGAGCACAATATTAAAATACTTGTTTTGAAGTCTGGCTGACGTCTGTTACACTAAGGCTTTCTTTCAGAATTCCATTTTATTATAATCCACAGTATTTATTTGAAATATTGCAGGGGGCCCTGATAACCATTATTCAGAATAACCTGCCAAGATCTACCCCTGGATCTTTCATCTAAGACAGACCCCCTCGGGAGGGAACAAGTAACAAAGGTACACACGGAAGCAGACCCGCAGAAAAGCACTGCTAATCCCAGATCATAAAACAAAAAGCAAACTTCCGTTACATGAAAGCAATTTGCTGGGGGATCTTGGGATGCAAAGTGGGAGCTCGAGGTGACCACTAAGCTGCAGGGAAATGGGTGAGAGCCATGGCCTCAAACCTGGCTGGGGGCCAAGAGAGGCTTAGGCAGAGCTAAAATTTGGGAACTCTAGAAACGATGGCAAGGAGGAACCCAGCCGATATCGGCTCGGTACAAAGGAATTAATTTAAATTAGTACAGTCCCCTGGGGTCCTCCTAATCACCTACCATGAAGAGAAAGGAAATTGTCAAAATGGTACCCAAGAGTTACTTTATCTAAGGAAAAGATCTGAGTTTTGGGTAACAGGTCTAACTTTAAAATAGTAAAGCTATAGATTTCTGTAACGTTCAAGCTATAGGGAGAGGAGCAGAGATTCTATTATGTATGTGACAGCAGCCCCCATGCAAGGAAAGGTGAGCTGGGAACCTCACTGAAAAAGCCTCCCTAAACTGACAGCTCTCACAGAATACACCGGAATTGGGGGTAAAGATAGAATCTTCCCTCGGGTTTGAAAAACAACTCTTATTCACATTTTCTATTTTCCCATTGACATGAAAATTGCCTACGAAAAGTAGAAGTCCCGGGGGTACCATGGCTTTTCAACTCGTATCTTTCCCTTCCCTCCTCACGTCTTAGTTGCTCTGTGTGCACACACGTGTGCGTGCATGTGTGTGCATGAGGGTATGTTTCTCCACGAGAGATCTTTCTTAACTGCAGGCCGATGACCTGCACCAGCGGGAGAGTTGAAGTGCATTTCCATCCACACCAGCCCCATCCTTCTCTCGGAGCGTGGCTGGTTTATCTTGTGAAACTGGGCAGACATATAAGCAGCATGTAAATTGCCTTTCCCTCCGATATTTACTCCCAGGAAGGAGAAACGGTATGAAGAATCATTTCAACACTGCTTGGCTCACAGAGGTTTTAGAATGTGCCCAGGGCTGTTTTCAGAGAGAAGTCTTCGAGTTCAGGACACAGGAAGACCTGTGTGTGTCAGTGTATTTGGAGAGGCAAATTATAGTCGATGTACTTGCAGTTACTTGGTGTGCAAAACACTGTAAAAGCTTATTGTGAACTTGCTTGTTTAGATCACGTATTTCATTAATGTCACACACACGATTACCCACAGTTCACTCTGTCGGTGGGTATCATCCATTTCCTTATATACCTAACAGATTCCAACAGAGGCCTGAGAAGGAGATGCAACCTTCCTGTTCACTATTAAAATATCTTTAAAGGAGCTAGGGATTGGGGTCAGGAGGTGTGACGGTTGATTTTATGTGTGGACTTGACTAAATCACTGGACACCCGGACATTTGGCCAAACGTGTTCCTGGGTGTGTCGGTAAGGATGTTTCCGGACAAGATTGACATCTGAACCAGGAGGCTGAGCGAAGCAGATGGCCTTTCCTCGATTCTGTTTTCACTCCCATCCAAGTAGCAACACCATGAGGAGATGAGAACGACTGGGACACCATGATTAGAAGCGACAGGGGTTAGGAATGCAGACGAGAGGCCAAAGAAAGGTCATTTTTCCCTGATGCTTTTTTTTACGGGGTGGGGTTGCTGTTGCTCGTCGCTGCAGCTTCTCCATGCTTTGTCTGGACATCCTTCCTGATGAGCACAAGCTGGATACCCTGGCGAGGAACCTGATGAGTACCCAAGGCATTCTGACATCTTCTGAGTGAATAAAGCTTATATTCGATGTGAACAGACTCTTATATACGAAAGCATGTTCTCAGTTAAGGATGGAGTAAAGCTACAAGGAAAGCATGTAGGAAAAGAAACCAATGAAGAACAGAAGAGATTGACAGACAGAGGTGGAGACAGTGCTGGAGGTGGGGTCAGGGTCAATGGGGGATCACAGATCAAATGACCTGTTACCTTAGAAGGGGGAGCACTGGCTGAGATGAGCCATTGGGGTAACTTAGAGTCTGTGGCTTCTCTCTCTCTTTTGAATGTTCCTATGTCTACATCTTGATAGCCAATTTGAATTTCAGTGCCTTCAATTTAATCTTCCAACGTGAATATCAGCCGTTAATATGCTATGCCTCACTTTATAACCAAACCCACTTGGAGGGAAAAGAAAAGTCAATTTGCTGCCAAAAATGTGAGCGTCAGAGTCACCGCGATAACCTAATGCAAACAGTAGCCGTGACCGCTGCCCAAAGGACATTCGTTACGCGCCTGTAGTCCATTAGGGCTGCCAGGTGCCTCACCTGACAGGTCCAGCCACTCCGGTCCCCATGAATTACTCGGCGTCCATAGTATCATCTTTCAGTGCTAGAATACGTCGGTGTGTGAGCCCAAAGGTGTGGTACCCACAGATCTCTTACCAGATTAACACTTTTATCATGGATATGTGAAAAGCAAACAAAAATGGGTGGCATTTCTGGCGTCGGCTTACTGATTTTCGATGGCTCTGACGCCTCTCAGAGGTCATTTCCTAGCTCGTCATGTCTGGAAACAGTAATTTGCCATTTATCCGTCACCACAGTTTGAATGGCTGTAATGACCTACTTGGGATCAAAAAAAAGGTCTCTCCGTTTATATTCAATAGTGGACCCCCTTCAACAGTAACAGATACACACTTGACTAGTCCTTTTCCCAACTGGCCCCCTTCGGAGGTGGCAAATGTCCAGACTGTCAGCATTGCAGACAAGAGTTTCCCCTTCTCCAGAGGAGTTGCCCCAGAAGCCCGATGCCATGTCCTAGTCTGGCTCTCCGGTCCATCTTCAGAGCTGACTGGGAGTGTGTCCTTCTATGAATACATAGTTATGGACATTTCTTCCAGAGGACAGAAAGAAGAGGCACATTGGAAACTGTATTCCATTCCAAGAGAGAGAAGGTTTTGTGTTCTGACTCACATGGGAAAGTGGCGGCAAGCTGTACACTGCTGCCAATGAGACAAGCTGAGTTCTTCTTTCACGTAATGGGGAGAGAATGAAGGATCGCGAAGGCATCGCAACAGATGCGCTTAGACTGGAGGTGTGTTTGTAAGAAAGGAAGTACATTGAAATTGGGAGATTAACTCAAGTGATGTCTCTGAATCTTAACAAGTGTTGACAGGCACCATATTCAATCGTTTAGAAAAGAAACAGAAGGAAGAGGGCTAGCTTTTTTTTTTTTTTTTTTTTGTTGCGGTACGCGGGCCTCTCACTGTCGTGGCCTCTCCCGTTGCGGAGCACAGGCTCCGGACGCGCAGGCTCAGCGGCCATGACTCACGGGCCCAGCCGCTCCGCGGCATGTGGGATCCTCCCGGACCGGGGCACGAACCCGCGTCCCCTGCATCGGCAGGCGGACTCTCAACCACTGCGCCACCAGGGAAGCCCAGGGCTAGCTTTTGAAACGTGAGGGAGTTTGATTGTTTTTTTTTTGCTTCGTTTTTCTTTAAGTCAAGGAACTCGAAAGCCAGCCTCTGAGGCGGTCTCCCCTGGGCTGGAGACTGGCTGGCACCCATGACCAGCTTCTGCAGAGAGAACGCTGCCTAATTTGTGGATGTGCTTGACCGTCTACATGCCTCTGTCACTGTCCTTTTGAGCTGACTTTCTTAATGGACAGAGTCCCATCGGGGGTTTGTACCAGACATAATCCCAAGCCCCACAGAGAAACAGACCACACGTGTGTAAAGAACAAGAAATAAACACAAGTACTATCCACTTTAGAGTCACCCACAAACTGAGAGCATGCAGTTTGGCATTTATCTGTTCATTTTGGTCTTATTATGCTGAATTCAATTCAACCATTTGAATGTTCCTACAGAAGCTAAATCAGAAACAGCATTTCCTTCCGGTCCACACAGGTGTGATTCTGAAGAGGCGCATTGGAAACCGTATTCCATTTCAAGAGAGAAAGAGTTCGCTTGCTTTCTCTTTATAGTCAAGAGTAATTTAAAAATATTTTCAAGGCACCGAGTGTCGGCAGTATACTTTATTTTCTTGAAAACGGATCTTCAAAGTATAGCCATTAAAATGATTCTATGGTTTACATACGATGTTACCTACGGATAAAACATCTCACCTCGAGCCTGGAAAAATACCTGCAATGAGGGTGGAAGAAATGGAGAACTAAATATGCAAGTTAAGAACCCCAAATGGTGACATAAGTGTTCAGATGGAGAACGCTTCCCATGGAACAGATGGTAGAATGATGGTTGCCAGGGATTGTGGGGAGGGGGAATTGGAGAGATGAAGGTCAAAGGGTACGAAGCTGTGGTTACGCAGGATGAGTGAGGCAGGAGGTTTACTACTCAGCGCAGTGCCTGCAGCTAACAGTATTGCACTGTATACTTAGAATTTTCTAAGACGGTAGATCTTATGTTCAGTGTTATTTACACACACAGACACACACACTAGCAATAATAATAATAATGGGGACAGGAGGAAACTTTGGGGTGATGGAGATGTCTGTGGCTTTGGTGGTGGTGATGGTTTCACTGGTATATATTTATCCCCAAACCCACTGAGTTTCATACATTAAATACCTACAGCTTTTCACATGTCAATCATACCTCAACAAAGTGATTCAAAAATTAAAAAACAGCATCAGTGGAGTTATGTGGGGAATGAGACAAGGGGAGAGGCAGACTGAGTTCAGAGTTTGGTAGGTTTTGAGGGCCGGACAGGAGAGGATGGATAAAAGCAAATTTTAGGAATGATTAACCCCAAAGCCATGTTACGGATGAGGTGCAGAGAGAAAGTGAAGGCAAATGGGTCAGTCCCGAAGGCAAGAGGATGAATACAGATGCTGCGCACTGTGACAGCTATGAAAATGGAAGCGTGCAGATGCGAGATATGTGGCAGTTAGCAGAAAGGACGAATCAAATATTTAACCTCATGTTTTTAAATGCGTATGAGTTGGAAAATGTCGCTACCATTGCCACACGTAGGGAAATCCAGGGAAGGAGCTCATTTTAGTAGGAAAGAGATTCTGGTTTTCATTGTGTTGAGCTGAATCACGGACCCACGATGGTTCCATATTGGATATAACAACTTTGACTCCCCAGAGGAAATATTATCGGCTCAGGCGGGAGGGGCCCTTCTACGGCCCACAGGCAAATCCTACTTGCTGAACCTCTGTATGAATAAAATGTTATTGGAACATGGCTTCCCCATTCATTTACACATTGCCTCTAGCTGTTTCTGAGCTACAACAGCAGAGCTGAGTAGGTGTGACGAAGACCACAGGACCTGAAAGCCTAAAACTTACTCCCTGGCCCTTTAAGGAAAAAGGAGTGCAGACCCCTGGCCTGAAGTCGCGTAGGAGTAAGATCAGGTAGGAAATACTTGTGGTTTTTCAGGAGGATGTCCTCAGATACATCCTATCAAGTTGAGGGCTCCTGACATAAAGACGATCCCAACACTGACCTGTGTGAACATCGTGAAGATGGAAGAGTCCCATCAGAGGCTGGGGTCTTCAAAACAGTGAAAGTCCTAGGGTGCTGAAGTTCCAGCCACTATGTTCTGGACATTGTCCATCATGCAAGACGAGAAAAGAACAGGGATTCCAGAGAAGAGCTTAGCAACGTGTGTCCTGGGAAACGTTGTCTCCAGAGGGCAGTGTTGGTAAGATGCCCAGACGTTCTCTCCAGGCAGGATTGTGGAGTACTTGTGGCTGGAGGCCACATGGGAGGCAGCCTCTTGTCAGGTGTTCCAGTGACAACGTAGTGCAGCCTGCTGAAACAAGGATCAGCTCTTGGGGGCTTCCCTGGTGGCGCAGTGCTTAGGAATCCACCTGCCAATGGAGGGGACGCGGGTTTGCGCCCTGGTCTGGGAAGATCCCACATGCCGCGGAGCAACGAACCCTGTGCACCACAACTACTGAGCCCGTGGGCCACAACTACTGAGCCCGTGCGCCTAGAGCCCACGCTCTGCAACAAGAGAAGCCACTGCAATGAGAAGCCTGTGCACTGCATCAAAGAGTAGCCCCCGCTCGCCACAACTAGAGAAAGCCCACCCACGTGCAGCAGTGAAGACCCAATGCAGGAAAAAATAAATAACTTTAAAAAATAAATAAATTTATATAAAAAAAAAAGAATCAGAAGGTGGCTTGGCGTTGAGCTGGGTGGTCTTTTTGCTAGAGATGCATGGGAAGGTAGTGTCTGCCTGACAGTCAGCTCCTCTACGAGGGGCCATGCTGGTTAAGGAGAGGCAGCAAGCAGGATGCTCAAACAGAACTCACGAGTGAGGAGGAGATGCTCAGCTTCACTTCCTCTCCATAAGAAGCTGCCCTGAAAAGTCTGGTCCCCCCCTCTGCTGTCTTTCCTGGCAGGGCCTGCAGGTCTAGCTCCCCTGACTTCTGCAGGGAGGGCTTCCTACTCCCGGGTGAGGTTAGACCTCTCTACCTAATAATAACTAGCACTTGGAGACCACTGGCTATGCACTGGCCCTGTTCTAGGAATCTCATGTGGACTCATGCAGTCAGTCCTTCCAAAAACCCTATGAAATTTTTACTCATATTATCCCCTTTTAACAGATGAGGAAACTGAGGCACAGAGAAGTTAGGTGGCTTATCTATGGTCCAGGTCTGGTGAGGAGAGGACGGGGCTCCCTCCACTTCCCCTTCAGATGTGTTCGGTGTCATCTCTGCTACTGAGGTTAAGCTCCGTGCTGGAAGGGGCAGCAACAGATCTGGTCTCGTTGCTCCTCCGGCTTCTGGTACCCAGCCTGGCGCATGGTGGGTGCTCAATGCAACGCAGAAGGATGTGGATGCTGGGGTGCTAATGTCTTCAAATACTTACGTAGGAGTAAAAGAAAGAGCAAAACAAGAGTGTGCACTTGTATGTCTATTGGCCAACACCCAATGCATAATAAATAATGTGAATTTGAGGCTATCATTTAAGGTGGTAAATGTAATCTTACAAATGACATTGAGCTTTGGACCCAGTGGGATTTATGACTAGAGTTTGGTGACAAAGAGTATACACTCTTAAAAAAAGCAGGTTTACACACTCTCATGGGTTGAATGGTGTCCTCGGAAAGGCTAGGTTGAAATCTTCAAACTCCCAGCACCTGTAAATGTGACCTTATTTGGAAATAGAATCTTTGCAGATGCGGATCATCTTGAGATGAGATCATTAGGGTGGGCCCCTAATCCAACATGACTCATAAATAGAAGAGAGAGACACACCTGAAGTGTCATGTGAAGACAGAGACAGAGATCAATGCATCTGAGAGCCAAGGAATGTCTAGGAACAGCTCCCACTGAAGCCGAAAGAGGCAAAGAAGGTTCTTCTACCTAAGTTTCAGAGGGAGCGTGGCCCTCCCAGCATCTTGATTTGGGTCTTCTGGCCTCCAGAACTATGAGGCAATAAATTTCTGTGATTTTAAGCTTCCCAGTTTGTGGTCCTTTGTGACAACAGCCGTAACAGATGGATACGCCCATAAAAAAGATGGAGCTGTGCTTTGAGAAACACTGCGAGCTCAAGGGTTGGGCGTGTGGGAGAGGATCTCGGTGAAGATCAAAGGTCGTATTAATATGTCAGAGAGCACATCACAAATCACTCACTGGATGAAAGAGAAGAGAAAACTCAAGGCTGTGATGCTGGTATAGCTTTTAAGTTTTACACAGAGGGAAAATAGAGAGATGGTTGGAGAATTCAACTCTTTAGAACTGTCAGGCTGAACGCAGAGGATGCGGCCAGCTGGTCCTCTCTCCTCATACTGATGAGTCATCACCCCAATTTTAGAAGAGACATTGACAGTGACTACTCGTTGATAAAGAGAAAGAACTGGGTGCCCTGGGGGGGTGCAGAGACAAAAAAAAAAAGCAAAGGCCCTCCAAAGTCACACGTGTAATCGGACCATCAGTAAGGCAGTTCAACATTTCTGATGGAAAGGTAAGTAGATCCCAAGAAACGAGACTTGAAAGGCAACCCTGATTCAAACGAAGAAACATGGAATGTGTCTGAAACATGAAATTGACTGACAGGTATCAGCCAGATAGATGACCTACAGGCTCAGATTCCTGGCATTTCATGGACATGATTTTGCAAAATGGAATATAACCGAAGACAAGTGTAGGAAAGAAAGGCGGACCTCTGGAACATGGCCACGAGGCTAACATTCTGAAGGGCTGGACTTACAAAATGTTACCAGGCAATAAAAGAACCTTTTAGCCTTAAGCAGAATAAAACAGAGAAGCGGAAAGGTAGACCAGAATGCAGAGAAGAGCCCAGGCTCTGGAACGGGTCAGACCTGGGTTTGAATCTTGGCTTGTCCATCTCGTCCCCAATGAACTTGGGTCGGTTTTGAGCCTGTATACAGCGTGGCTTGGTCGTGGTTTTCAATTATAAAATGCTGATGATTAGCAGAGGATGGATGTGAATGGAATAGGTTTGGTACAGCATGTGGTCTATAACGAGAGTTCACACCTAACACCACCATTTATTTATTTATTTATTATTTATTTTTATTGAAGTATAGTTGATTTACAATGTTTCAGGTACACAGCAAGTGATTCAGTTATACATACATGTATATTCTTTTTCAGATTCTTCTTTTCCATTATAGGTTTTATATATATATATATATATATATACATATATATATATATATATACATATATATACACACACACCACATCTTCTTTATCCATTCATCTGTCGATGGACATTTAGGTGGCTTCCATGTCTTTTCTAGTGTAAATAGTGTTGCTATGGACATTGGGGTGCAAGTGTCTTTTCAAATTAGGGTTTTTGTCTTTCCTGGGTATGTGCCCAGGGGTGGGACTGCTGGGTCATAGAGCAGCTTAGTTCTTTAAGGAACCTCCACACTGTTCCCCAGAGCGGCTGCACCAACTCACATTCCTGCCAACAGCGTAGAAGGCTCCCTTCTCTATCGCTGTCATTAACTAGAATCATTTAAAACGTCACTTGAGAGCATTTTAAAAAGGGAAGTGTAAGTTTTTTAAAAAGTAAACTATAGCACTATGATATGTATATATATATAATATTTTTCCTGGATTTATTCAAGTATAGTTGACCATTAAAAATTGTATGTTCAGGGCTTCCCTGGTGGCGCAGCAGTTGAGAGTCCGCCTGCCGATGCGGGGGACACGGGTTCGTGCCCCGGTCCGGGAAGATCCCACATGCCGCGGAGCGGCTGGGCCCGTGAGCCATGGCTGCTGAGCCTGCGCATCCGGAGCCTGTGCTCCGCAACGGGAGAGGCCACAACAGTGAGAGGCCTGCGTACTGCAAAAAAAAAAAAAAAAATTGTATGTTTAAGGTGTACAACTTGCTGGTTGATGTACATAAAAACTAATATATCCATCAAAACGGTAATTTTAAAATATTAGTGTGGTAGGTAAAAAATAGACTGGAACCTAGTAGGAGAGAAGAATCATATCTTATGAAGAACAGTTGAAAACAAGGATGTTTGAAAAGGCAGGAAGTTGATAAGAGGGACCTTCAAGGGTCATCATGGTTTTGTAGTTTGCAGTGAAGTTACAGGGATCCACTTTCAGGTCAGGAACTGCCGTGACCAGGCAAGGCTTGTCTGAGCTTTCTGAAGGTGGCTTAAGCCATCAGACGAGTTCGTGCGATGCCCCAGCCCCACACTACACGAGTTCTGTGCGTTGTCTCCTTTAATACTTACATCACTTTAGGGGGCTGAGATTTCTCTCCAAAGGGAAGAGTCCTGGGGGATTGGAGAACCTCGCAAAAGAATGTTGTATCGACAATTCCAGCATAAAAAGGTAACAGAATCAGAGAATCTGTAATATCCATTCAAAACCCCCGGACTTTGGCTGCCATGATCCAGTCCAGGGGGGCAGAAGGGAACCAAGAGCAGTCGCTAGTAGGGACCCTAGAGTCCAGGGGTACGTGGGGGTCAGTGCAGGAGCGGGACCTCAGGAGACCAGGCCTAGGTGCACACCTATCCAAAGAGCTGTGGTACGTCATGGAAGTAAAGCGCTTCCCATGGGCAGTTCCATTTATGGAGGCTTCAGACTCTGTACTCTTGGCAGGAGGAGAAGAGAATATAGGTTCTAGAATTCTTTTAAAAAAATATTATTCACATAAAGGAAAGAATGTCCTTTAGGAGACACGTGGGTCCGTATTTTCTGCCTTCCCGTTTCTTTATTCCTTTTTTTCCCCATGCTTCAACCAGGTACCGGACACTTCATGACCAAAGGCTCCTGGAATTAATGTGTTTTTTGTGTGTTCGTTGTTGTTTTCACTGTCCACAGAGGCAAGACTCGAGGACCATGGTTGGGGAGGAGGGGATGTGGTGGGAAAGAAAGAGGGGCTCCTTCTGTCTTGTCCCCCAATGACAAGGCTAAGGGACCATTTCTCAAGCATTGCCATTGACATGCGACCACTTGAAAGCCCTGTCATCACAAGGCCCACTTCCTTTGCGTTTTCATGACCTGTTCCGTGAGTCATGGAAGCCTGCCTGCCTTCTGGTTGGCCCACGGATTTCTCTGTTGCCATCAGTTTTGTGTCCACCGTGGGCTTCCTTACCCCTTTCCACACCAGGAAGGTTGACCGTAGCTATACTTTGGTTGACTCTCATGCAAAGGAAAGAAATGGTTTTCTTACATGACTTGTAAAGTGGTCCTCAATGATAATTCCTAAAATTAAGCTTCAGAAGTGCTCCAACCTACAGGAAAATTACTGGAAAATATTTGTGTAATCTTCCAAGCAGACCACATGCATTTGGCTATGTCATTCAGCACATCTGTGAAAAAAAGCAAAAGTTGTTCTCCTTTTTTAATAGTCATTCTTATGCTTAGGCTACTCTGAAGATGCGACAAAGGGTTTTGTTTTTATTTTTGCAAACTGGGTATAACAGCCTTTCCACCTCAGTGGCTGCCATGGCTAATTGCCCTCTCGTTCCCACAAGGAGAAGATGTACGGAAAGAAAAGCGATGTTCCCTCGGTGGCTTCTGGGAGTGGGCGTGCATGAAATAATCTACTGAATGGAGAACAGAAGAGAATGAAAGAAATACATAAGAATGCTAAGGGTGCCTTTCAGTGACGGATGTATATATGTTACTAACTTGCAGGTGTAGACACAGCCACCCCAGTCCGACTCCAAGTATCAAACAAAAACCCCTCAAAGATATAAAAGCCCCCAGATAGCACCCAGCTCTCTCTTATGACTAACATTTAATTTTGAAAAATGTGCCTTTCTTCTGTGTTTCCCGTGCTCTTTTACAAACCTGTTTATCAAATGTATAGAACATTTTTGTTTATGATAGCTTATGATTAATCATTTACCAAGGACACGAGCCCTTTGTACCTATTACTGTCATGCATTTGTTTGGACTGCATTTGACCCTTTGTACCCAAGTGGTCTGTGTTGGAACCTTTTGAAAACAATCTACCTGGTTAAATGTGTTCACGGTACTTACGGAAATCCTGTGGCTTGGTTGCTATCACATCCTGCTACGTAAGGGAAACCAAAATTACAATTTCACTTGCAAATTCAAATTTACTGTCACCCCAAGATAAATACATTCATCCTGGGTTCCTTGGAAGCATTCTGGAGTGAAATTTTAAACACTGTTTTGAGCAATGGATGGCCACTTTGTGACCAAGGGGTGTTACGTAAAGTATGCCTCTTTGCAAAAAACGAGGGAGCTGGTCTCAGACCTGTCCTCATCTTTGCTCTGTGTGTGACGATCAAAGTTCTCTGTGGGTACATCTCAAGGGAGTATATCTATACATCTGACCACCTAGTGACTGGAGGACATCAACTTCCAAAACAACAGCACGGGTCGAAAGGAAAAATGGAATGTGCCCTGTGTTGGTTTAATCATTCACCCTCAGACACCTCGTAGTTGAGGAACTGCCTCAGTGTTCCCATCCTCTCCTCCACTCAGGCAGTCCACAAACAGTCACTGCAAGGCTGCCCTGTGCGAAGTGAAATCACGTGCAGAAATCCACTAGGATGGTCTGTGAATTCCAGGAATGTATCATCTCGCACTGGGTACAACATGCCACGTTTAACTTCAAAACAAAGTTGTTAACGTGCTTGCCACGTGTCCGATACTGAGAATAATGGCTCACAGTTCGGGGGAGGGTGATATACTTGTAATCTGTTATTCAGAGACCGTTTTACAAAAGACATAGATTTGGGGTGGCGGAATGGCTCATGAGATTTTGATGGGAGGAAAAATGCCAGGATGTGGAAGTAAAGGCAGCGAAATCAGAGCGTCGAGAATTAGAGAGTTTGGCTGGACGGGAGCTCATGAACTAGATCAGGTGGAGACATCACTGAGAATGGAGGTGATGGGGGTCTCGCATCTACTATGAGTTAGGATGAGCTCTGAAAGGATGAGAAGAAGGTACCGCAAAATCAGGCAAATCTACAACAACCGTTTAAACTCTAGAAGTAAGAGAATTAGCACACTGTAGAGTTTTCTACCTGTAAAACGCTCTACGATATGGACTAATATTATAATACTTTCATACCTAAGTTTAACTCAAGAGTTTCCCCATGAGAAGTCTGACATACTTACCTGATCTCGGAGTGTGCAAATCCATGTAAATAAACCCATAAGGAATTCTCAGAATGTTTAAACATCTATTGATCTGACCGACATTTCTGCCCTCCTGGGCTATGAGCTCTGACCTCGTAAATAGATGCTGGTGCAGCCAGCGGCTAGTGTGAACTGACTCATTGTTTGTTGGTTATTTTAGAGAAAGTTCAATGATGACCTTCATGTTCTTTAAATCAATAAACGATCAGATTCTAATAACTATAAACTTGGCCAATTCAATACCATGAGGGAAGACTGCTGATTTTTGCTTAAAAATATTTTCAAAAAGGCAAGCGACTCGAAACGTCACAGGGATCTCAAATAATGAAGAGCATAGGATAATAGTCAGAAACACATTCCCCTTGGTTTCCGTCACCCCCTGCACACGATATATGCTTCCCTTTTGGGGAAATTTTAAAGTACATATATTTTTAGGGAATCTTGTTTTTCCTGGGCTTGTAAGGGAAAACCAACAGTTAAAGACTGGTGAAAAGTCCCATGTTGACTCAATGTAACTGTACTTCCTATAAAAGCATTTTCTAACCTTATGATATAACTGGGAACCAGGTTTCACTCCCAGATAATGACTTTGCAGGATACTTTCAGGAAACATTGTTCTTGCTTTCGGTTTGGAGGGCTGCAGCATGCCATCCATGCCATCGAGTTTGAAGCTCTTAGCATCACTGATGATGCAATTAGGAAACAAGAGAACATTTTGATACATTCTCTGCACGTAAACCAGACCACAAATATTTGTGGATCCTTTCATTTCTTAAAAATGTTTCAAAATTCCAATCCATTACATTGAAGGCAAAGGAGAAGCTAATTTTAGAAGTGCACTGGGGCTCTGCTCTGACAGCCACCGGTACAGACGCCACACTTATCTGTTCACAGGTTTATTACTTCCTACAGGCCTTCATGAAACATTTACCAAGGGCCTACCACATTCTGAAATGGGCGATTCTTTAAGATTGTATTATCTCAGAGATAAAAGAATATTTATTTTATTGCTGGTTGAAGGTGCCCCCTCAGAAAGCGATAACCCATTTAATCCTTCCTTCAACTAACATGTAATCCTTGCCCTGGAAAAGGTAAAAACAAATAAAAAATGCCCCTCAGAGAACTTGCTCTCTGGTCTCATCCGCGACCCAGCGTCTCACAAGTACACTCTAACTCTGTAAGTTTCTGTATCTATCATCACCCGGAATGTGTTTGAATAAGACCATCTGCGAAAGCACTGCAAAAACATATCTATTATCATTCTGATTCATTGATGGATGATTCCCTTCCGATGTTTGAAAACATGGAATTCCAACACATGCGGGGGGAAAAAATCACTTCTTATTGCTTTGTTGTCTTTTAAAAATTTTTTTTATGTTTTATTTTATCTTCAGGCTATAATACATCTCAAAGCAGCCAGTTAAATCGTGATCATTGACAGGAATTTACAGACACACAGGCTTGGACTCTGGAAAGCAACTCAAAAAAATTGGTGATAACTGCTTTATTGATATATAATTCACAACCTCTAACTTCACTCTTTTAAAGTATACAATTCAGTGCTTTTTAGTATAGTTGTGGAGTTGTGAAATCATTATCACGCTGTAATTGTCATCGTGCCAAAATAAAACATTACAGTCTCAACCCATTTCCCTCCAAAGTCCTCCCAATCTCCTGGCAACCACTAATCTACTTTCTGTGTCCACAGATTCGCCTTCTCCGAACATATCGTATAAATGGAATCACACAATACGTGGCCTGTTGCTACTGCTTCTTTCACTCAGCATAATGTTTTCAAGGTTCATCCATGTAGTAGCATGTATCAGGGCTTCATTCTTTCTATAAAATATCGACTACTCCCTTGTGCAAATATACCACGTTTTGTTTATCCATCCATCTGTCGGTGAACATTTGGGTTATTTCCAATTTGGCTATTCTGAATAGTGCTGATAAGAACATTTGTGTAAAGTTTTTGCCTAGGCAGTTTTCACCTAACAGTTTCCAATTCTCTTGGGTGTATACCTAGGGGTAGAATTGCTGGGTCAAAGGGCCTATGTAACATTTTGAGGAAATGCCAAACTGTTTTCCAAAGTGGCCGCACCATTTTCCGTTCCCACCGCAATGGAAGGAGAATTCCAATTTCTCCACATCTTCACCAACATTTGTCTCAGGAAGATTTTTGTACTGGCATGTGAAGAATATGTCTTCATTTCTCAGAATTCATTTCAGAAAATGTGGCGGCAGCACATGCTGACAATCTTATTTAAGAGCGGTGAGAAACGGTACCCTTTTTTCAATGCTGACATCTTCTCAAATCCCTGGGCCACCCTGCAGGGCAGGATTCCAGGATTCTAGGAAGGGAATTCCTTATAGCACTGTGTACAGTCTCTGTGACGGAGTCATTCTCTCGAACTTCCCTGGTGCAGGAAGGATGATCACTTCAGGACCATCAGTGGATCTCCCCTAATGCAGACAAAGAACACAGCGTGCAGGGGGGCAGGAATCAGTACTCTTCAGGGCTGTGAAGCTGAAGAATGCACGACTTGCCTCCATTTCATAAAGACGACATATATTCTAATTGGAAAATTTGACTTTCCTTATGATTGCTATTGATCTTGTATGAGGCAAATGACCAGGTATCTGATAAACGTTCTATGGGGTTAATGGCCAAATACATCCATTAGGCACATTCCATAGACAAAATTAAGATGCAAAGCATGATTCAGGATTATGGCCAGGAGCAGCCAACTCCATGCGTCTTCAGAAATTCATGATTTGAATAACGTGTTCAGTTTACTCCCTTTTTTAAAGTTAAGAAATATTGCAAGTGACCTGCAAATGCTTGAACATCTATTAAAACGTTATCATGAAAATGTATAACGTGCTTTAGGGAAAGAGTTATGCATAATGGCGCCAACATAAGTAGACAACCATAGGAAGTGCGTAACTGTAGATACCAGTGTGTATGTGAAAGTGAGCCTGACCTTACGAGATTAGGTGAAAGGTTTTAGGTAAATTATGTTGGGACGTAGACATCACGTGTTGCTATTTGAGACCGTTAAGTCATACACATACACACACACATTCAAACATACACATGCATGCACAAGCACACACATATGTGTGTGCACACACATGCAAGTACACAGTGGTGGACCACACCATCCATAGGGTCTGATTTCCAATACACTGATGTCACGAAGTGCTTTGCAGGCCCCAGCATGTTCTAGCACTTCAAAAATATTTGCTAAGTGCTGTGAAACAGCTGCTAAAATCACGAGATTATACAATTCTCGAAAGTACTAATTTCCCCTTGGTTGTCACCTTTTGTACTCTCATTACTCTAGATATTGGGTCAATGTCAGGGTCTGTTGCTGATGGATGTTTTCATGAACAGAGCAGGGGGCTAGTGGAAGGAGGTTTCAGTCTATCTCCAGAGACCCCTAGTTTCTTCTACTTTTACCCGAAGGACATTGCCCCCATTCTCTGCCTCCTGGTGCTAACCTAGAGCTTTCCATTAGAAGGAACAAGCCTGGCAATGCCCTGTCATAGTTGCTTATAACAGAGATCACGGTTCTTCTTGGTAAAAGACCACAGCTAAAAACACCGAATTGCCTCAAGTACATGCTTAGACCTGGGGGAATTTTTAGACATGCCTTCAACCCACACAGATTACCTTCTAGAAGAAGACAACTCAAGATTCCAGAGTGTTGAGTCCTCTGTGAGGGATCCAGGCAGGGCTGCATGCCCACCCTACTCTCAGGGGTCTCACCTTGGCAACCCACCGCCCTGTGCACTCACCTGTTTTCAAGCCCACCTCTCTCTAGAAGGGAAGCCTTGGGCCAAGGATCAGGTCTTAACCATCTTTGCCCATTATCTGCCCTACGGTAGGTATTTGATGAACATGTGACTGTTGGCCACCACCATCCCTTAAGTCCCCTGCAAGAGAAAGAATTCTATTAACACTTCCACTGGGCTGAGCCCTCAAATTTGCCAGGGTAGGAGAGGCAAAACTTTATCCTCTTAGGGGCTCCAGCTGGGCCCAAGAATTAAACTGACGGAAGACAGATTAACAGGAGAAAAGCATACAGACTTTTACAGGTCCATGGGAGCCCCTACAGAAAAATGAAGACCCAAAGAAGGGGCAAACCTCAGTGTCCATATATCAGGGCGAACAAAGAGAGACCGTTGTGGAAAAGTAACCAAAACGCACGGAGAGCCAAAGGAAGATGAGTTATTCTGAAAAGGTCGGTTTGTACAGATTTCTCCACCTCCACTTCCAACTCTGGTGAGAAGACTATTTCTCTCCTCCCGGTACAAGGAGGACATCTTCCACATGCGATTTTTGTCTCCTGCTTTCAGGAAGGAAGGGGAGAAACAGAGCACCCTTTTGCACCTGCTCTTTTCCAAGTGCCTTTAGCTCAAAATACTCCTTATGCCAAAGTAGCGTATTTTCAGGTGACACATTCTGTTACCCTTCATTTATTTATGCACATGTGGTTGTATGCCCTTCATAGGGTTGCTTGAGAGAAATAAATGAATTATATGTGTGTGTTTGTGAGGGGCGGTTGGTGTATCTTAGAACAATGCCTGGCACTTAATAAATGCTATGTAAGTATTAATTATCTCTTTTAGTTTAAGGAAGTGATTTGTGTAGGTTAATGATGTTTCCACCAAATTTTAGTCCAGTCTGGCTCCTTGATATTATACCCAAAAAAAGTGTGAAAATTCAGAAGTATTTACCTTGCATGCAAACTCATGTGACTTTAAGCTGAACATCTAGCCTATAAATATAAATTATTAATTTAGTTGGTAATCAAAGTCCAAACAAATCCCTAATCATGAAATTGCTAATTATTCTTTTGTTCTTCCCAGCAACAGACATTAGCAAACGACAGAGAAGAGGGTTGGGCCCCGGGAAACTCTGCATGTGACCTGTTTATATGTAATTACATTCTCTTATTATCCAAGTATTTGTCTGGGACTGTCGAAATTATAAGCTTCGTGACGGTTTGCCTCATTCAGTACTGAGATAGTCACCCTAGAGGCTCTCAATAAACGTTAATTGAAAGAATGATTGAAAATAAACCTACATGCCTTTTCACTTAGATCCAACCCTTTGCTAAGTTTTGACTTTCTTGATCCATATAATCACTTACTATTTACAAAGGAAAAAAATCTAATCAGTGAGAGTCACTTTTCATTGTAAATGCCACTTGTAATTTTTGTTTCAAGCACAAACATTACAGGTTTGATACGACTTATGTATGGCCTCTGTCAGGTGGCCGGTGGACCGGGATACTGTGCTGGGGAGATGCAGTTGGGAGCAGTTGCCCGAGGGTGAGTTCAAAGCATTGAATAGTTGGTGAAACAATGGTGCATACTTTTCATTCTCAAACTGCCAGCATTTAATGTCAAATTCTGTAGCAAAAAAAACTTAGCTCACAGTTTGCAGCTGAAAGAAGTGGCCAGTTCAGGGTCACAGAGCCTGCATGTCACCCAGGGCTGCCTCTGGGGTGAGCCCTCACCCGAGGGCCATTTTCTCCTCCCTGGAAACTGGCCCCATTTTTCTCTCTGGCTCATCATAATTTTGTGAACACAAACCAAGAGCTCTGTTTACATAAGAACAAATTCATGTGTGGAAGAGTCTGATCGCAAAAAAGCAGATTCGAAACGTGCTAAATTAATACATCGATAGAGCGCTCCAGCCAACTTTATAAGACTAATCAAAGTTGGCACTGTAAGAGCATTTATTGTATAGGAAAATCTCCAGGAGGTGTCCTGTGCTTATTTTCTTTTCACATAGAATAAAATCTAGGTAAGGGCAGCTGCTTACTGAATTCCACAAATGGAGAAGGAAAAGAGATTTTCTTTTGCAGACGAAGGCAGAGAAGTCATTTTTTATTTGCATAATTTGAAAACAGCTTGACAATGGAGAATGTTTTTCATGCTCTTACCAGGTCTATGCCCAGAAGAAACGACTCTAACTCACTAGTGCCGTGCGATGGATAAATGACACATTCCACGGATGAAGCATTCTGGAAGAAAGCTTCATGTATCATCTTGCTACACATTCTCAGGCAGCCAGACAGCCCTGCCCCATCTCCATCCCGTGCGCTATTTATGTGTTTCCATTTACATGAATCTACTCTACGGTTTTGCCCGGTTGATTTTTCAAGTTAATGATAGGACACTTGGGGAAAGATTAATGTCAGGAATGCAAAGGTTCAGCAAATTGTGGAAGAGTTTCCCCATACAATTAATCTCTCTCTTTCCTACATTACAAAAGTGCAAGGGACAAAAGCCGAGAGCTGTGATCATGCAGATATCACAGGTCCGTCTGTGAGAGCTGAGGACTTGGCTGTAAAACTGATAGGAAGACGGCTCTGCACTCTAAGAAGGATTTATAAATCATTCCCTGCTCCCCGCGACAGCCTTTCTTGCCAGGTCCTGGTACCTCAGTCCTGTTCGGCTCTCATCATCCCAAGGACAGTTCCGTATGCTGGATGGTAGGGGCGAGTGGAGATGGCATCTCAATGAAGGCAACGCCATGCTCTCGAAGCTGAATCCGGCCTCTGTACCCGACACCGAATTAATTCTCAGAGACAGAGTTTTGGGTGAAGTGGAAAAGAATAGCTTTATTGCTTTGCCAGGCAGAGGAGGCCACAGTGGGCTTGTGCCCTCAAAACTGTGTCCCGACCTGGAGGGGGTAGTGAGGAGTTTCATAGGAATGGTTCAAAGTAGGAGTGATCAGCTCGTGGACATTCTTCTGATGGGTTGATGGGGAGGTAATTGGGAGTCGGCATCATCAACCTTCTGGTTCCAACCGGTCTGGGGTCTCCGTGCTTGTGGGCAGCATGCCCTTGACTTCTCCCACCTGGTAGGGGTTTCAGTATCTGCAAAAAGCTCAAAGGTATTGTTCTGTGTATCCCTTGAGGGGAAACCAGGACCCTGCCCCAAGGCTGCTCTATTGTTTCCTGACTGCTCCTCCCTAGTCTCTGCATGCCCTCCCTTCCCTGATTAGCAACGGTTTGAACGTGCCAGTTGGAACTCAGGGAAGGTCATGGAGGCTGAGTGAAGCCCATTTCCTGTAATCAAGAAAGGCGGGACACAGCAAGGCTTTTGTACCCAGGAGCCCCACAGGGTCCTGCTTGGTGTCACTCTCATCTCCTAGGATGTCCCTAATATTGTCTTTCCATGGCCAGCTTTCTGGCTGCAAGCAATACTCTTTGGATGAGGTGTTGTGTGAAACGCATACCTCTTCCCTCCAAGGCCATGTTGTGTAGCAGACCAGGGTGATGTTCCGAATAGTTGACTGGTCCAGCACAGAAGCAGAGCGGCGAGAAGGATGCAGATGTCAGTCAAATCCCTCTGAACCCCGTCCTCACGGGAGGGTCATTCCCCAGTGATGCAGGGGAGGAAGAGGGAAGACAGATGGAGACAATGGAAGTGAAGGGTCAGTCTCAAGATGCCGGGGGCAGAGCCTGGTCTCAAATGGGAGGATGTCTTGTCATGGGTTCTCTCAGCCCCATCAGTATCCCTTGTCTCTGTTTTTCAGTCTCTTAACTCAGCATGCCCAGGGTTGGCCCTCATGGGCATCCCCCTCAGATGATAACCCACCAGGAGCGGGGAACTTGCTTGCTACTAGCCTCCTGAACAAGAAGATGGTGCTTTCCAGGCTACAGAACCTTTCCATACCCAGCCGTGCTGACCATCCTGGCTCATGCCGACCTGCTGTGGGCAGAGGACTGGCAGCCAGAGAGGTGCCCAGGGAGGATTGTGGGAATCCCAGTATGAGTTTTGCTTTCTAAGAGAAAAACAAAATTTTTCCTCTTATTTCAGATGGGTAGTCATTCTGAAGGAAAGTTTAAAACGTGGGGGCTACAGAGATGGAAACAACCTAAGTGTCCATCATCGGATGAATGCATAAAGAAGATGTGGCACATATATACAATGGAATATTACTCAGCCATAAAAGGAAACGAAATTGAGCTATTTGTAATGAGGTGGATAGACCTAGAGTCTGTCATACAGAGTGAAGTAAGTTAGAAAGAGAAAGACAAATACCGTATGCTAACACATACATATGGAATTTAAGAAAAAAAATGTCACGAAGAACCTAGGGGTAAGACAGGAATAAAGACACAGACCTACTAGAGAATGGACTTGAGGATATGGGGAGGGGGAAGGGTAAGCGGTGACAAAGCAAGAGAGAGGCATGGACATATATACACTACCAAACGTAAGGTAGATAGCTAGTGGGAAGCAGCCGCATGGCACAGGGATATCGGCTCGGTGCTTTGTGACCGCCTGGAGGGGTGGGATAGGGAGGGTGGGAGGGAGGGAGACGCAAGAGGGAAGAGATATGGGGACATATGTATATGTATAACTGATTCACTTTGTTATAAGCAGAAACTAACACACCATTGTAAAGCAATTATACTCCAATAAAGATGTAAAAAATAAATAAATAAATAAAATAAAATAAGATTAAAAAATCTGTTCATAGCAAAAAACAAACACAGTTTGTAGGGAAATGACAAATTTCAGAAAATTCAGAATCTGAATACACTGTATACATAGCTTCTAGATGCAGACACAGAGAATTGCCAGACACTCAGCGGCCCCCTGGTCCCATTCCAGTGACTCCCCTTAAGGTTGAATATTGTCTGGTATCTAACAAAAAGGTCACGTTCCCTGTATTTTGCACTTTATATAAATGTAACGGCACAGTAAAATCACTTTTGATTGGGCTTTTATAGTTTCTGTCGTCTGTGAATATGCTTATATGGTTGCCTGTTGTTGTTGTCATGCGTTGCCACTGTTGCATAGGATTCCACAGTGTAAATACTTAACTATTAATTAATTTTTTCCAATGTGTATTACAATATGAGTGATTTTCAGTTTGTGTCTATTGAGAATAGCCCTGGTATATAAATACTAGAACTTGAGCTTTGGTGGTATGTGTATAAATTATTGTTCAGTATACATGTAGTAGTAAAATTTTTGAGTCATAAAAAAAAAAAAAACGTGGGGGCTAAACCACTCTTGTTCCCAGGATGAACAGGAGTGAAGGAGAAGTGGAAACAGCTGGAAATACGGGTGCCAGGCTGGTCTCCCAGGAGAGGGAAAGGTCTGCTGAGGTCCGGGAGCTGGGCATTCTCCCAGCTTTAGCTCCCTGCAGACGGGTCCTCTTGGCATTCATGACATGTTGGTCTATTGTTCAACCCTTGGGCAGGCAATGGTCAAGCACAAGTGGTGGACAATCAGCTCCCCCGAGTCGGAGGACCACCTCCATCCCTGAGGGCGGCACAGCCATCGGGGCCACCTACACGGCTCTGAGAAGCTCTGAGTTGAGCTCTTTGATCCCCTTTGCCGTCCTCCCTGAGATCTCGGGGAGGCCAGTGTTTAACTCAAACCAACAAGGCTCACACGATCCTGCCAGGTTTGTGTCCAGTTATTCCTCTTCTCTATGAGTTCACATGGGCTTCTCAGAGGGGACAAAATTGCACTGGAAACACTGCCACCTCGCCAGGACCTCAGTGACCAGGTGGACCCCTCAGGGCCTCTCGCCTCAGACCGTCCACCTCTCCGCAAGCGGCTGGCTGCCGCGCATTTGACTTCAGACCTGTGTGTGTGTGTTCGTGTCCTTGTCCACGTGTGTAAATCAGAGCTGAGAGCTGGGCGGATCCTTGGAAAGGCCACTCCTTCCATTGCTACCTTCACAGCCAAAAAGAAAAAGATTTTGAAAATTCAGAAGTCTCTTTATTTAGGTAGGAAATAAAAAGACGTACGGGAAAGGTGGGGAGATTTCGGACACTTCGCCTTCCACTGAAAGTCTCGTCTTTCGTTGGCTAAGAGGTTGCTTTGGTTGGTCCGTGGTTAAGTGGTGACTCGTTCATCACCCCCCTCAGATTTGGGGGCTGGATTCTGGTGGGCATCAGTCACGCCCAGCGAAAGAGGACAGGACCAGACGCAGCATCGCCTGGCCAGTCTCTGCCTGTCAGAGCACCCCGATCTAGACTCGGGGTGGAAGCATCTCAGTACCTTGTTTATTTGGCCACAGCTACAGGCAAACGTGGCACAGTCACGGGCACGTGCCCAAGTCTCCAAACCGCCCTGTCGCGTTTGATGCACAGTTGGGAGGGGTGGGTCTCTCCATTGATCGTCACAGGAATCCTGAGCGGCAAGGCATTGTCGTCTCATGGACATGGGGTTTCGGGGGGTTGAACGAAGTATTTGTACCCGCCTGCTTGTGAGCTATGGGAGCCCCTCCACCCAGGGCTTGCCGTGGGCTCGCAGGACAGCTTATGGGGCATGGGGAAGCGAGGACATGCAGTCAATTCCAAAATGCAGTCCTTGCACTCTGGCCTGTAACATTCGTTCAGTGTTTGGAGTGCTAAGTACCTCTTTGCAGCGATGCCAGTGAGATGAAGGACCCTGCCAGGAGCCCATGTGCCCGACCTTCCAGTCCCTTCCTCTTGCTGAGCCACACCTCCTGCTGAAGCTTAGCTCCACCCATAGCAGCCCCTCTCCCCGCGAGTCCACTGCCCCAATCAGGGTCTGCCTCCCCCAGCTGAGGAGAACACCATGTAGCCCCATCCCAGCAAATCAGACTCCCTCCCACCATCTGGTGTCAACGTATAGAGCCTGAGTCCTCAGGAGCTGCAGAGTCATAGACAGTAGACCCCCATTATTCCCGGATTCTGTATTTGCAGATCTGCCTACTCGCTAAAACTCACTTGTAAACCCAAGGTCAGCACTACAGCAGTGCTCTCCTGGTAGTTCATGGACACAGGCGGAGCAGCAGTCTCCGGTCACTTGAGCTTCACGTGCCCACCTGAGCTCAAAGGCCACGCTCTGGTTAGATTTGTCCCCAGGCATCACGCTGGCGTTTCAGGAAGGCTGGGACGTGCCTCTGAGAGACAACAGCGTGTTACACGAGCTTTGCCTCAGGCCTGGGTTCCGGCGCTGATGGACCTGAGTTCAGTGCTAGGGAATCAACAGTGCACACGGAACAAGGTGTCTTTAAACAGAAACACACACAAAACGATGCTCTCTATCGATCAGGTGATGGAAATGTGCCGACCCAAGGCTCGCGGGACCTACCTAGTCCTGTATTTCCCTGGGAGCGAAGGTTCAGGATTCCCTAGTTCAGTGTTTGTGGCACCTTTATAGAAAGAACGTCAGCACTTAGCGTGTTTGCCGGGCACCAGGGTCCTGTTTCCGGTCAGGCCAGGTAGGAGCGAGGGTGTGGCCGGCAGGGAGTGCTGAGTAGACGGGGTAGAGGAGAGACCCTGAGAGCCTGGGGAGGGGCAGGAGTGGAGAGAGAAACTTCTTGCTTCTCCCTTTCTGGTTCCCTGGACTCTAGCTGTTCTGGCATCCGTGAGATCCGCCTACATCTGGCTGTAAACCCACAAGGACTCGAGCAAGCCAAGCAGGGATGCTCTTCTGTTCCTAGTATACACGTTTCTATAGATTAAAACTACCCCAATGTCATCAGTGAACATCTCATAATAAGATCTACAAACTGAGTCCTAGATGCAAAGTAAACATCCATCAGCTGATAACAGTCATTCTCATCCTGAACAGTAATGAAATGGAAGAAAACTTCAGCAGAGAAGGTTTTAGACCCTGATCCATGACCTAATCACGCAGATGTATTTACTTAAATTTCCCCCTTTTTCCTTCCAATAAAGAAATATCTTCTGCCTTTCACACTTGACCTTGGCCAAAGAACTGAAATCTTGAGAAAAAGATGCTGCAAATCCTGTTCATTTAGGAGTCAGGGGTCACGTGTCATCAGAGCTGATCGATAGCCTCTTGATTCGATGGTTTTACAGGAAAGGCAAACTTATTCAGCTCTGCAAAGCTATTTTCATTTCTTCGCTGTTTAGGGTAGTTTGCACTTAGTGCTACAGATCAAAGGCAAAGCAGAAGAGACCCAGCAAATCTAACGCTTCTTTGTTTAGTTACCGGCTGTGATAAAGGAAGTAACCATTCCTACTGTCTCTAGAGTGGCCTCTCTGCCAGTTGCGCCATATACACGGTGGATACACTTGGTGATCTTGCAAGGTGACCAGGACCGCTCTGCTCCACAGAAGGAAACCCAGGATCCCCACAGGTTAACAAAGCCCTCAAGCAACATAGAGGCAGAGCTGGGATTACAATTCACATCTGTTTAACTTCAAGGTAAGTCGCACCGTTTTCACTTTGCTGTGCTAATTCGTGGAGGTGGATGGGAGACAACCCCACCTTCCCATCCTCCACATGGATGTCACATCCGGTCCAGTACGTGACTCCTGAAGACGGACATAGAAGAAACTAACCACTGCCCAACCCCAATGACACTAGTCCTTCCATTCCCAGTGACACCCATTGTTTCACCCTAAGAGCAGGAGACCCCATTTCCAAGCCCTGGAAGGCCCCCTTTGCCCACCTTCCCTCTGGACATTCACAGAGGTCTGTACTCAGCCCTTCTCCCGGAAGACGGCTTCTAACTTCTTAAGGTTGTTGCTTTCATGGATGGGAAAGTATCAATCAGGAACATTCCATGTCACAATCTTTAACTTGTAGCAGCTTAATTGGAGTAAACTGGGGCAAGTCTTACTCGTTTTTTAGAATAAATATGTTACACTTTATCCACGCTAAGAAGCACATGGCTTAAGTTATGGGCAGAGTATAGGCAGTGGAGCGCGTACAGCTGGAAAGGTTTCACCCCACAGTTAACGTAGCATGTTTGGTGCAGAGCATTGTACTATAAATACATGAAGTGTTTATGTAACCCATCAGTTGCCGTTAGGGGGCCAATAAAACCCCACAAATGGCAGAGTTTGGGATACAACCATACTGGTATCCATGTACGAGGTATTTATTCATGGTATCTCTCCAATCCAGTGTTTTGGGGACCTCTCTTCTCCGTCTTCCATACATGAAGTGCATGTGTGTTTGGTGGCTAACGTGTAGAGGAGATCGATTGAATGACATCATTCTATAAGAAAAAAGCAAATGAGATCAAATACATACCTGTAAATTCTAGTTATAAAACTACTCTGTGATTTCTGCAATTGTTTGTCATCAAATGTACAAACACTGTGATTAAACATCCTTTTAACTTCTGTTTGCCAGGGAGCACCGGGTCTTGAGCATATGCTCCACCCACTCCGCAGACACAGACAAGACCCGGTCTCTTTGCAAGACCTGAGCCCGGCAGGCAAGCTGCTCGTGCTTCCTTTTCTCTGATCCCATTGCCTGAGGAGCTGCCTTTGCCAGTAGGTCTGGGTAACATCCCCCAGCCCCCCAGCATCTTAAGAATCTCTGCAGAGTCTCAAAATAGCCAGCCCACTCTCTCCTTCATTTTTCAACAAAATACAATGTCATAAAGCAATTGTGCCCTTAGTTTTCTAAAATTGCTCCGACTGCAATTTGATCTTTCACCTCTAAACTTGACATTTCAAAACCTCATTTACTCTACAGCTCAACCCTCTGTTCCTAACCGTTCATACCAATTTCTACTGCCCTCAGCAGGAAAGAGCTCGTTTACATGAAAGGCACTCTGAGATCATAGCACGAAGACGGCAACTTCCATGTACACACCCTGCTTACCACTTCCCACTCAAGCCAGAAAAGATTTCGGGCGCTTCTCTCCCCCATTTCCCTCATCTTATTTTCTTTTCTTATCCCCAGGGTACAGCTGCCTACTCATCTGTCAGGGAGAGAGTGGATACACATGCTTGGAGCACCCTCGCCCCAGGGCAGAGCTGGCCTCCTGGAACCATCCTCTTTGTAACGCGGCTCCATCTTCTTTAGTTTGAACTGAGGGCTGCATGTCTTCCATGCACAATGATACATTCTGATTCAGTGATCATGTAAATTACAATATTCGGATGTGTTGCCAAATTCTACAAAATGGAGAAAGTGTGAAAAATTGGGGCTGCAAGCTTAGTGGGTATATTGAGAAGAGCTATACTGACAAAGCTGTGGTTTTCTGTAGGCAGATCAAGTGTGGGGGTCGTTTGCAACCGCACTAAATCAGAAGGGCTTGGGGGACCTCCAAGGAAATGATAGGCAAGGTGGACTCTATCAGACCGAGTTTTCAGTTCCAGGGAATATGAGGACTTTTAAGATAAAAATTACACTTGGGGCTTCCCTGGTGGCGCAGTGGTTGAGAGTCCGCCTGCCGATGCAGGGGACGTGGGTTCGTGCCCCGGTCCGGGAGGATCCCACATGCCGCGGAGCGGCTGGGCCCGTGAGCCATGGCCGCTGAGCCTGCGCTTCCGGAGCCTGTGCTCTGCAACGGGGGAGAGGCCACAACAGTGAGAGGCCCGCGTACCGCAAAACAAACAAACAAACAAAAAAATTACGCTTGGAAAATTGTACTTCAATCCACACATTTCTTTGTTTTACCTTCTTCATCTATGAAATACTGTACCATCTTCCTACCCAATGGCGTTATAAAATAATCAGTGAGACATAATACATTTGAATTATTTGTGCACATCCTGAATCTCCAGTAAATAATGGAGGAGGGCGAGGGGGAATCGGAAAGCATCCATGGGTAATAGAACCAGGAGCCATAATCACCAGGTGTTCGTAGAGCACTAATCATTCCATAGACAATTTGATTGCTCACGTGATAGAATTACAAGCTTTACAGATGAAAGCAACGTAGCTGATGCATGTCTAGAATGATGACTATAATACATTTGATACAGTGTTGCACAAAATCCCACTTGCAAAATCCATCCGTGCAGGTTGGGACTGTCACTGGAACAGAAAGCCAAGGAGAGATGGCTAGCGATCGAGTAGGAATGTATAGAACTGTCTCTTGGGTCCCTACCTTGAACCCTGACTTTGTGAGAACAAAAGTGACCTTGGATTTGGAGTTGAAAACTCTTTAAAAACCAACAGTCAAAAGATGGTCATACAGGTTGTCCTTGTTGAATGTTTGGAATTTCAGAAATGGTACCAAAAAATGGTAGGACCACGATCCCCAACCACAGATTCTTGAGCAAAAACTAAAAGTTATGTACACTCTGGCAAAATATAGAAGCCTAGTGCGTGAGCTCTGAATGAGGACAGCCTAACTAACGAGCTGGAGGCGTTCACTAAAAAGTGACTCCCAGTGAAATGCAGTGCATGCTAAGGAGGACACAGGAAAAACAAGGGAGAGCTTCAGAGTAGAGAAGGATGTAGAGGGACACCTTAGCGTGAGTCTGTTGTCAACAGGTTCACATTGCTGTGAGTGTGTGCAAGGAGGGCGCAAGGTATCTTCCGTGATCACTCAGCCCCTGCAACACTTTATAACACGCTTGTGCAGGTGAAGTCTACGCACAGAACTCAACAGAAACAGACACATGCTCAGACATAGAAGTCGGAAGGCATGGGGCTTCCCAACGGCAATGTTGGATACTAAGGAAAGTGGAGTGACGGATGCGTTTAAAATTCTGAGAGAAAATAATCTTCAATTTAGGGTTCTAAAGTCAGTCAAAATAGCAAAGTGCAAGGAAAGAATGGTGACATTTTAAGACATTCGGGGGCCTGGGGATAGAATTCAAGACAGATGAGGTTAAAAATAAAGCATGCCTCTCTACTTTAAAGGGTAATACAAGAAAGGAAATGCAATCATAGTACACTACCTGGCTCTGCAAAGAACAGTGCACACGTGCCCATGTAAACAGGGCTTCCTGACCTCTGCAGACATCGTGATACGATGTCAGTGTGAGAATGTGAGAGCTGAAGGAGCTCAGGGGAGCTCATTCATCATAACAGAAGGAAAACGGGTCATGCCTTAAATTAATGAAGGAAGAATCAAGGTTACAAACACATGGAGAAGGTACATAGGGAAGACGGCTATAAGGACCGGAGTGGATGGAGGGATGCAGGAAGTGATGGGGCAGGGGGTTGCTGGAGTTTGTTATACATCTGGAGCTTGTTATACTGCTATTCGACTTTATTTAAACATGCAGTTCTTATCTGGGTAAAAATAAATGTTTAAAACATATATCAAGTCCTACCTAGGAAAGAAAAAAACAGAGAGAAAGAGAGAGGAGGAAGGGAAACATCACACGGCTGAGGATGTGTGTACGAAGGGACATTGTTGAGAGCAAATCTGTCGGTGGATGTTTTCAGCGGTATGGGCCTGGACACACCACAGGGGGGCCCAGATCCACAAGTCCAGATCCAGCCTTAGGACTGGTTGATAGACAGAGAAGGTGGAACCAATGATTGTCTTCAAACTTTGGCTCCTGGACCCCTAGGAAAAGGTTGATATCTGTATTTTTTTTCTTTCTTTCTTTCTTTTTTGATGTTTTTACAAAAAACATGGTTATAGTATTATAAATATCGTACTTTCACGTTTCTGCACTTACAACGTCTTTTTTAATTTAATTTTTATTTTATATTGGAGTATAGTTGATTTACAACATTGTGTTAGTTTCAGGTGTACAGCAAAGTGATTCAGTTATATATACACATAGATCCATTCCTTTTCAGATTCTTTTCCCATATAGGTTATTAAAGAATATTGAGTAGAGTTCCCTGTGCTATCGGTATAGGTCCTTGTTGACTACCTATTTCTATGTCTGTGAGTCTATTTCTGTTTTATAAGTAAGTTCATTTGTATTATTTTTTAGATTCCACATATAAGTGATATCATATGATATTTGTCTTTCTCTGTCTGACTTACTTCACTCAGTATAATAATCTCTAGGTCCGTCCATGTTGCTGCAATTGGCATTATTTCATTCTTTTTCATGGCTGAGTCGTATCCCATTGTATATATGTGCCACATCTTCTTTATCCATTCCTCTGTTGATGGACATTTAGGTTGTTTCCATGTCTTGGCTATTGTAAATAGTGCTGCAGTGAACATCGGGGTGCATGTGTCTTTTCTAAGTATGATTTTCTCTGGATATATGCCCAGAATTGGGATTGCCAGATCATATGTATTTTTTTTTCTATTTTTTTTTTCCCAGAAATAATCTCTCTCATGAGATACTAGTAAAAATAAAAAATAGTTCCAATCTTAATGTAACATGCACGGAGTTCCTGTTGTAGGCCAGACAACGACCTAAGCACATCTCCTGTATCCATTCCTTCACTCCTGACTGCAGACCCGTGAGCCATGTCCTACTCTCATCCGTAGCGTGGGAAGCTCTCAGCGTCCTTCCCTGGCCCCTCACAACTACATGTCAGGGATGCACCCTCCCCCTCCAGTGGCCTTGACCCCTTGGGAGCCACTGTTCCCAGAAGGTTATTCCTACCCACCTCCACCTCCCAAAGAGGCGGCCTGCAGCCAACTACCACAGGCTAGTTCCTTGCCTCGAACTGAGACAACTCTGTACTGCAGCTCCTTCTGCAGAGCTCCCCGTGGAATCAGAGGGAACACAGACTCTAGCTGAGACCACACACCTCCTTGCCCAAGGCTGGTTTCCTTCCCTGCCTCCTTTTCTCCCGAGAATATCCCCTCAGTCAACAAAACGTATCCTAACCCCTACCCCAGGCTCTGCTTCTAGAGAACCGGACTTAGGATGGGGGTTATAGATGAGGAAATGGAAGCCCAGAAAGGCTCAGTAACTTGTGCAAGGGCCATGCTGTGAAATAGCAGAGCCACAGTCAAACCCAGGCTGCCCGTGTGGGAGCCCTGCAAGCCCAGTAAGAATGAGGCTGTCCTACGGGGCTGGCAGGGACGAGAAGCGGTGCTGATGCAGGGATGAGAAGAGATACTGATGCAGCTCAAGCCCCGGCTCCATCGTCCCTGGGTCCCTATTGCCTTTGCCCTTCAGGCGGGTCCATCACGTGAGGCCATAAACTGTCACTTGACTACATCTGGTCCAACTGAGTTTCTGTCGCTTGCAACAGGGAAACCTAAGGGGGCACCCTTGACATAAATAAGGAAGTTCGGGGGCAAAGCGTTGTCTTGTTTCAGAGACAAGATAATGAGCTTGTTCTTGGACACATTTAGGTGGGGATGCCCAAGGAAAGAAGAAATGTGTACAACAGCCCTTTGCTAAGAGAGAGAAGAATCGATGATGTGAAAAAGGGAAATAAATCTTAGGCTGGGTACTGATGCTTTGCGCTGAAATAAAGATATGGAAGGGGATATTCCCAGGCAGTTGTTCAGACGTGGATATTAAGTAGGGTTGTCAGAGTCTCTAAGTAAAAATATCGTGGACACCTAGCTTAGTATGAATTTCTCTATGAACAGTGAACAATTGTTTAGTGTGAGTAGACCTCAGGCAATGTTTAGCACAAACAACACAAATTTTTTCTTTGTTTCATTGTTTATCTGAATTCCAAATTTAACTGGGTATCCTGTATGTTTTCTAGCAATCCTGTCACTTAGGCTCCTCTGTAATTGAAATAATAGTTGAATATCTGAGACGGCTGGATATCACTATTCTTTTTACCTTTTAAAAAAACAATTGCTTTTCTAAACTATTGAGTAGGTACTGAATAAACTGTATGGATATCATAAATAGCAGGGATGGGATGCACGTCCTTGTGCCTACTACCTACAAGGTTGAAATAAGGAGCAGCTCCTCTAGCATCTGCAGTCCTGTCTGTCTTCACAGTCTGATTCTTGGCTCGTTACACAGAATAAACAGCACCTTAAATTATCTACCTACCAGTCCCTTGCATTTTTCTTTTAATTGTGCAATTTATCACTTATATGGAATACTACGTAAAACACATGTACGGTGTAAGGAATCACACAGAGAAACACGTATAACCGCCATCCAGGTCCAGAACGGGCTCACTCACTGTCAGCCCCCAAACATCCTCTCTGGACTCTTCCCACGTCGTATTCAGCTCCCTCCATTATCTAGACTTCTCAGGGAAATCATTTCCTTGCTTTCCTTTATAGCTTCCTGTATATTCTTAAGCAACATAATTAAATTTTGCCTGCTGTTGAAACTTACATAAATGGAATCGTTTATTTAAAGTATGTATTCTGTATGAGTCGGTAAGGTTGCCATAACAAACAGCGCAGACCCAAAAGACAGAATTTTTTTTTCTCAGAGTTCTGGAGATTGCAAGTCCAGGATCAAGGTGTTGGCAGGTCTGGTTCCTCCTGCGGTTAGAGATGGCTGCCTTCTGCCCGGGTCCTCACGTGGACTTTTCCTCTGTGCCGAGGTTCCCTGGTGTCCCTTCCTCTTCCTATAAAGACACCAATCCTACTGGCTCAGGAGCCACTCCTCTGCCCTCACTCAACCTTAATTATCTCTTTAAAGGCCTTATCTCCAAACAGGTACATTGGGGGTTGCAGCGTTCACACATGAACTTGGGGGACACAGTTCAGTCCATAACATATTCTTTTGTGAATTCCCACGCCCCAAACTTGCATTTGTGGAGTTCATCCATCTTGTTGGAAACAGGTGTAGTTTGTTCATTTTCATTGCCTTATAGAATTCCATGGTACATAAAACAAATTTTACTATATCCACTTATAGTTGGTGAACATGAAAGTTATTTCCAAGTTTTGCTTTTATAAAAAATACTACTTTGTATGTTTTTTCCGATGTGTATCTGCATGCACAAATGCAATCCTTTTGCTAGATATATATTTAGGAGTAGAACTTTCGGGTCAAAAGGTAGGAACATCTTTAAATGTGTTAGAGAATGCCAACCTGCTTTCCAAAAACGTTGCATTTGAGATCCCTTCCCCACCCACCCCCTCAATAACAGTATCTTCTCTGACTTTTTTTTTTGCCAATGTGCTTGGTGAGTAATGGCATCTCATTTTGGTTTTAATTTTCATTTCTCTGATTAATTTTAATATCAATCCTACTTTAATACGTTTGTTGGCCATTTGGAGGTGTGTGTGTGTGTGTGTGTGTGTGTGTGTGTGTGTGTGTGTGAAGTTCCTATTCAGGTTTTGGTCCATTTGTCTACTAGGTCGTCTGTTGTTTGTTTTCTTTATTATTATTATTATTATTTTTCGACGTACCATGCAGCATGTGGGATCTTAGTTCCCCAACCAGGGATCTAACCTGTGCCCCCTGCAGAGTCTTAGCCACTAGACGGCCAGGGAAGTCCCTGTTTGTTTGTTTTCTTACTGATTTATGTGTTCTGGGTACTAGTTTTTTGTTGTTTAGCTATATTGTAAATATCTTCTATTAGAGTATGACTCATCTGTCACTTTCTTAATAGTGTCTTTTGATGAACAGGTGCTGATAACTTTAATATTGTCAAATCTATTTACACTTTCTTTGACAATTAGTGCTTTTCATGCTTAAGAGATCCCCTCTCATTACGAGGTCATAAAGACTTCTCCTATATTACCTTCAAATGATTTTATAATTTTCCCCTTTAGGTACTCAGTGACTTGCACCTGAGGTTTATGCTTGATGAGGTAGGGTAGGGTACATGTTTCTTTTTATTCCTTTCCTTCTTTTTCCAAATGGGTACTCAATTGTACCATTAGTTGAAAAGTCAAAACTTTCCTGCACATATTTGCAATACCATTTGTGTCATGTATCAAAAGACCACACAGTCTGTTTGTTAACTTGCTGTGCTCTTTTATTGGTTTCTATTCCTATCTCAAAACTCACAGTACACTCTCCTAATTACTGTAGCTTTTGAATAGGTCATCTTGTTTTCTTCAAGTGTGTTTTTTCCTATTCAAAGTCTTTGTGCTTCAAAACACATTGTGTATGGAAGCTGTGAAGCTCCTAAAAAAAAAAAAAAACAACGAAAGAAAGAGAAAGAGTAATGGGATTTTGATTGTGACTATACTAAATATGTCAATCAATTATGAGAGAATTAAAATATTTTAATGAGTCCTCTAACAAGATAAATGTTTAGATCCTTCTTTTTATATAGGTTTTCTTTGATATTTCTTGGTAAAATTTTATTATTTTCTACATAGTTTATACTTGCACAAATTGTGTATGAAAATACTTTATATATTTTTTTTTTTTTTTTTTTTTTGCCCGTGCCGTGTGGCATGTGGGATGTGGGATCTTAGTTCCCTGACCAGGGATCAAACCCGTGTCCCCTGCATTGGGAGCGTGGAGTCTTATCCACTGGACCACCAGGGAAGTCCCGAAAATACTTTATATTTTATGCTCTTTTTTATTTAACTTTTTAATTTTATATTGGAGTATAGTTAATGAACAATGTTGTGATAGTTTCAGGTGTACAGCACAGTGATTCAGTTACACATATACATGTATCTATTCTTTTTCAAGTTCTTTTCCCATTTAGATTGCTACATAATATTGAGCGGAGTTCCCTGTGCTATACAGTAGGTCCTTGTTGGTGATCCATTTTAAATATAGCAGTGTGTACATGTCAATCCCACACTCCCTAATTATCTCTTCCCCCAACCCTTCCCCCCCGGTAACCATAAGTTTGTTCTCTAAGTCTGTGACGTGTTGTTATTGCATTTTCTAATTCATTGTTGTTGGCACATAGACATGCAATTCTACCTAGGCTCCATCAACTTAACCAAGTTTTTCGTTAATTCTAAGTATTTATCTATAGAGCCCTTGAATAGTCTATTTACATAATCATATAAAATGGAAAATTGAAACTATCACACTTCCATTTCATCCTCTCCAATTCTTATGTCTTATTTTTCTGGCCTTGCTACACTATGTAAAACCCTCAATACACAAGTGAATAAAAGTGGTGATACAGACATCCTTGCCTGGATCTCAATCTTAAAGGAAAGCTTTCAATTATGTCATTAAATATTATATTGGCTGAGATGAAAAAACATTAGTTACATGGGACTGAGTGAACTGATGAGGATGATCATAATTTTTGTGACTTTCTGTTTGAATAAAAAAAAAGATATTATATTGGCTGAAGGCTTTTTTTTTTTAGATAGTAGAGTTGAGTTTTTTTTCAGCTGTGGTCTTTACTTTTTTATTTTTTAATTTTTATTGAAATACAGTTGATTTATAATGTGTTAGTTTCAGGTGTACAATAAAGTGATTCGGTTTTACATATATATACAAATATTCTTTTTTTACATTCTCTTCCATTATAGGATATGAAGGCTATATTTTGATGTGGCTCATGAAGTAATGGAAGTTCCATTTTATCTCCAGTTGGCTAAGAGATGCTTTTAAAATATATATAAATGGTTTTTAATACAAATGGATGTTAACTTTTTAATCATATATTTTTTCTACATCTATTGAGATAATTGTATGTTTTTCCCTAACCTGGTAATAGAAATTATATTACTATTGGATGGAAATTATGTTGACTAATTTTTATCAATTCTGCACACATGAGATAAATAAACCCAAGTTTATCATGATGTATCTCACTAAAGATATTGTTGGATAAGACAGAGTACAATTTTGTTATTTCCTAATCTGTGTTTGTGTATTAGATTGGCTTTAAGTTTTTCTTTATCTCACTATACTTGTCAGCTTCTGGTACCAATCCAAGCTTCATTAGCCTCAAAGGAAGATTTACCAAGATGGTAATGAAGCTAGAGCTTTGGGGATTCTCACTTGCACAGAACATCAAATGCCTGCTAAATAATTCTATATTTATAATTTTATATTATTTTCTTATAAAAATTCTCCAAAATTTGGTATGCGAAAGGTTCCACAAAGCCTGGATTGTTCCACTGGCTATGCTCATAAAATAAATAATGAAGTATATCTTCATGTTCTATCTGGAAATGTTTGTGTAACATTGGAGATATTTGTTATTTTCCAAATGTTATGCCTGATAGATCATTCTTGTGTAACCATTTAGGCTACTAGTTTCTGTTTGGGAAAATTTGTTTTTACTACTGTTTCAATCTCTTTAAATGTATAGGACTATTCAAGTTTTCTATTTTCTCTTTAGTCAGTTCAGGCAAGTTATATATTTTTAAGATTTTTTTCCTTTTAAAATAAATGTTCAAATGTATTGTTATGAAGTTATTCTTTTTTGTTTTATCATCTTTTTAATGTTTGCAGCAACTATGGTTACATCTCCCCACTGCATTCCTGATAGTTGCATCTGGGCTTTATTTACACCTTTGTTAATTCACCAGTGTTTTGTCAATATTATAACTTTTTTTTTTTTTTTTTTGCAGTACGCGGGCCTCTCACTGTTGTGGCCTCTCCCGTTGCGGAGCACAGGCTCTGGACGGACAGGCTCAGCGGCCATGGCCCACGGGCCCAGCCGCTCCGCGGCATGTGGGATCTTCCCGGACCGGGGCACGAACCCGTGTCCCCTGCATCGGCAGGCGGACTCTCAACCACTGCGCCACCAGGGAAGCCCAGTTCTGCTTTCTAATGGTAAGATTACAAGTGACTTCTGTTTTCTCCATTATGCTTTTATGTGTTTTCGAAATTCTCTGCAGTAAAACAGGTATTACCTACCAGAAAATATTGATATAATAATAAAACTTCACTCTCTGGTGTTAACCAGGCAAATCTAACACCTCACTCTGGTAGGCAGGGGTCCATCATGACTAGACCTCTCTGCTAAGAGGTTTCCTGTAACAATTTTCAAAAGAGGACCTTTAAAAACAAGTACTGTCACACCCAGACATCACTATCTTTCTCAAAGCCATTTTATTGCTCAAATTCCTTCACCTGCATTCTTATTGCTATCCTTCACAATATCTACCAAATCAAATGCTTTCACCTAAATACCAATTTCATTCTATTCCCAGTAGTAAGACATTCTTATCTGAGAAAACACAGAGTTCTTTATTTTTGCCCCCCAATCTCTACAGCCCTGAAATCTCACCACACAATTTGGTATTGAATTCAATAAGAATCTGTAATTTTTCCTGGTTACTATTTGCATGTTAATCCAAAACCAGTGTGTGCCTACCAAAAGTCCAACTTTCTCATTGTCTTCAATGGATTTTATGTTTCTCATTCATTTTATATCTTTGTTACTAGCACATTCCATAATTCAATATACAAAATCGATAAAACGGGGGATAAACCTAGCTCATTGGCTATTAGTAAGGAAGCAGCCCTCTTAAAAAAAGAGAAAAAAAAAGCCAACGCATTATTTGGATCTCCATTACAGAGAGACAATCACTAAGAATAAAATTTAAAGGAGAAGTACACCACAAAACGATGTGTGCTTTCAGTAAAATTAAACAGACACGATTTTAAAAAGTCAAAATGTAAATAAAACATTATCAACTTTTCATTTGGGTTATAAAGGAGCTTGGGAGACAGGTAACAACAGAGAAACAATAGTCTGCTGGTAAGGGAATTTGATCAATCAAGGCATGAACCTAAGGAAGAAACCAGAAAGGAAATGCCTTACGTTGTGTATACAGTAGGTGACTAATAAATATCTGAGTACTTGTGTAAATCAAGGTCCCGGCCCATCCTTCAGAAAAATATGATAACCAAAATGGAGTGTGGTTTGGGTTTTCTCCTACGTTACCTGATTATGTGCGTTAATGATTCTATTCATCCTCTATGTTTGGACGGCTTAATCTGCCCATGGCACAGATCACGTGAGATGTTACTCACACCCTACATTCATGAGCCGCGAGGTCCATCCACCCAGTTTTGAATACTACCATTCTTTTCTGATCACAACAGGAAAAGTGTCATTAAATATCAAAGATCTTTTTTTTCCTGTCTTTAAAATGCACTCGTATGATGAGTACATACCATTTTTAACATGTTAGTCCCTATAGGTGTTTTCACATAGTAGCATCATGTATATATAAAGTTTTTTTACATTTAACATGACGTGACCGCTTCCGCATATCTGATAAAATTGAATATTTGGTGTATTCCCTTCCTCCCTCCCTCTCTTTCTTCTTTTCTAAAAAAGGCTTAATTATCACTATTTTGCAAACTGAATAACTGAGGCAGAAAGGTCAAATGACTGGCTGTCAATTTGCTGTGACTACATTCACAAATATCACAAGAAAGGTAGGCTCAAGATAGAAACATTAGCCCAGAAGACTTGGGTTACCCAGACCGTAAAAGAGAAAAGTGCTCAAAAACCAATTGAATTATGGAGAGGAATAAATGATCGTTCCCAATGGAAGCCGGAGCTTCTGGAAGTTAACCAAATAGACTAATATTATCTAATTTGTTATGTGCTTCCTAAACTAAGTGGAAACATACAGACGTAGAATGCTACAGGAGAAAAATGTGTGAATATCTAATTTCACATAAAACTTGTATTAAGATCTGCGGAAATGTCCATCTGATGATGTCATTTAACAACCCCTCCCCCAGCAAGGTGCTTGAAGTTGGGAAGCGTGGGTGATTTGTTCTTTCATTCATTCATAGAAGCCCTGGCACAGTGATTTAACTTTCTGCATCATAATTTATCTGTATTTGAAATGGGGATGTAATATCTACATTAATGACTTAACAGGGTTGGTTGGGAGAAGGGGGCACATCCAGACAGTGGAATGTGATGAAAGAACTTTTGAAGGTACCAGCGCTATTTTGCCAGATCTAGTAGATTAGAAATAGTCCCGAGATTATGGTAGCCGGAGGAGATGTCGTATGTAAACTTAATGACGTACCTCTTTATCTCCTGCTACAAGTTAGACAGATGACAGGACAGGCTGCAACGATAAGGACTCTGCTCCCAGCCGGGAGAGGAGCTTGTTGAAAGCACAACTCTTCCAAGAACAACCATAAAAGCTGACTAGGGCTTCCCTGGTGGCGCAGTGGTTGAGAGTCCGCCTGCCGGTGCCCCAGTCCAGGAAGATGCCACATGCCGCGGAGCGGCTGGGCCCGTGAGCCATGGCCGCTGAGCCCGCGCGTCCGGAGCCTGTGCTCTGCAACGGGAGAGGCCACAGCAGTGAGAGGCCCGCGTACCGCAAAAAAAAGAAAAAAAAAAAAAAAAAGCTGACTAAAGCACCAAAACAGAAACGAAACATCAGTGTCAAATCATTCAAAGAGCAACCAAGGCAGTCAGAACCGGAGGGTCTGAGATTCCAGAAAGAAGGAAGGGCGCTGAGGGAGGCTCCGTTCCACCGACTGCTTTGTCCCGGTGACCTTTGCCATCTGTCAGCTCTGCCAAGGCCGAAAGGATGGGCAGAAATCGGTGGCTACAAATGTCCAGTATCGCAAAGGTCCTCGCAGCTCATGTGCAAGTGACTACCCGGATTCCTGAGGGCAACACACGCGATGTGTTCCCCAAATTCACATCCATCCAGAACTGCAGGATGTGACCTTATTTGGAAATAGGGTCTTTGCAGATGCAATTAGGTAAATTAAGATGAGGTCATACTGGACCTAAATCCAAGCGTCTCTATAGGAAGAAGAGAGGATGCAGAGGGACACAGAGGCAGACAAGGTGAAGATGGGACACCAACTGGAGAGGTGCCTCTATGAGCCGGGAACACCAAGGACCTTGGGGGACACCGCGGTGAGGCAGGGACACTCCACCCTCCCCTCACGCATTCAGAGAGACGTGGGGCTGCTGAGACCTTGATGCTGGACTTGAAGCCTCCAGAACTGTGGGACAACAAAATTCTGTTGTTTTGAGCTGCCCAACTTGCAGAATTGATACTTTGCTACAGCAGCCCTAGGAAACCAATGGGGGGCTGCAAGTTGATAGCTTTATTACCATTATGGTCTGATTTAACACAGGAAAACACTGAGCCCAGGAGAAGCCCAATGGCTCGCCCAAACCCAAGCCCAGCCAGCCAGGAAGGAGAATGTAGCAAATCAGAATCTCAGGTTCTCTCGCTCCATCCATTTCCATTTCTGCCATGTGACTCTGACACTGTCACCTTTACATTTCAGTCTCTTAACTAGTGCAAACAGCTTTTCTTTAACAAGTTGTTTCCTGGTGAATGGAACAGTAATTGAACGCCTGTCTCTTCCTTGATCAGAGGAGGGGAATTAGATCTCTTATGCCTGCCATCTGTCTTTTGTGCTCCTAAATTATATTTGATTGCTAGTGATTTCATTTGCAGGAGCAAAACTGATCCACTACTGTACATCCGACTTCACTGGGGTTGTACAATACTGTTGATTTAGACATTGAAACTAATATCTACTAGGGCTCCTTCACTCTAATCGTGTGTTTAGATTTATAAATTGATGATTTTGGTAGTTTTAGTTGAACTAATAAACTTTTCATACTGGATGAAAACGGGGGTGCTGCAATCTCATTATTACGCCCATGATGGGTAGACTGAGCTGAACTGGGTGCAGCCTGCAGCGTCCAATAATATTTGGTTACTGAGGAGCTGTGTGCTTGATTTCTGATTTATAATAACTTTATAGTCTGCTCTGTGCAGAGTTTGTAATGTTCCTGGCAGTTAACAGGAAGCCATAATTCACAGAAGGAAGATTTAGAGTTTCTAACGTTTTCAATTTTGGAAAGACTGGTTGCTGGCATTACCTAAACTCAGACATTACAAATTCCCATCGAGGCTGGGTCTGCAGCTTCTACTTACACGTAAGCCTCATCAAAGTCAATTATTGGAGGGAGTCACGTGTCTCGCCAATTGTCATTCCTATTCCTCCATCTTTCACCAGAAGTGTCTGTTGACCATTTCCCTTGTTTATTATTCATTGGCCCCAATCCTCTGAGTCTCAGAGTGAGAGAATTGCATTAGGTGAGCTTAACAAAATCAAAGCAAATATCGTTATGCTTTGATAGGTACTGACATCGCCTTGTGTGAAGAATGTCTATGCCTTGCATTTTCACCTATTTTTCTATTTGCTTACAGGTATTCTTCAAGAGAGACTGTCTTTAACTTAAATAGTATTGAATACTTAAATATTGTCTTTCATTCACGTGAGCTATTCCTGAATCACTCTGTTCAAAACAACAACAAAATATTTTACTCTACAAAGATTATTGAGCATAGGATATATGCCATGCTCAGTGCTTGTTCATGGATGCTTGAGGACACAAAGATTTAAAAATAAGGCCCCTGCCTTTGAGAAACTCAGTCTAGGGAGAAAACAAACAAATAAAGAAATATTCAAATTCATTATGCATCAGTTAGGAGTTGGTTCCACTGAAAATAACATTAACTTAAAAAAATAAAAATTCTCTATCTGTCCAGGGCTGATATGGTAGCTTAACCACCAAAGACCTTAGAGACTCACCTACTTCCAGCTTACCACTCCATAATGTCTAGGGTAGAGCCCTTCTCCTCATGTTCCAAAAGAGTTGCTAGAGCTCCAGCAATCTTAAATGCATTCCAGGCAGCAAGATAGAGGGACTATAAAGAAATATCAAACGACATGAACAAGCTATCTTTTAAGTAAGATTCTTAGAGGCTGTTGGTCAATACATCTGCTTGCATCTCATTGGCCAGACTTAGTCATTTGAGCACACTTGCAAAATGTAATCTTTCTAATTGGCAGCCACTGGCCCAGATAAATTTATTTCTATTAAAGAAAAAAATATAGACAAGAAGGGACAACCATTTGGTTGCTAATATGAAATTGGTAACACTTGACTATTTTTGATCTACAAAAAGTCAAACATGGGGGTCAGGATGCACAGTGAGAAGTGGTTGGAAGATTGATGGGACCAGCCTGGAAGTTTTAGATGTCACGCCATGGGGTGGGGACTTGATCCCATGATCAGGAGGGATGGGACAAAGTTGGATTTCATTTTTAGAAAGATAACTCTTAAGGGGATGATAAATGAAATCTACACCTTCACATTTTTTAACTTCCAGAAAGGGTCTTTTTAGATATCTGTAAGTGGTCAGGTCACGCAGGTTGGAATGGCTGGTTTTATTCCAAGCGTGTTGTCTACCTCATTTTAACGAAGGACGATGATACGGAGAGAGAGGCCATGCCCCTCTGCTTCCACTGAGTGTGAAATCCAGCCTGGCTGCTGGGATCCTCGGCCTGTGGGGGACCCAGGCCAACAAGGGGCGCTGGGCCAGTATGAGGCATCCAGCAATCCTGGTCAGGGAAGTGCTTACGTCCTTACATCAAAGAGAAAATTGAAGCAATCCAAGCCTTCCACGGTTTAAGGAGGGCAGCCCAGCCCGCCAGGGGATGGGCAAGTTCTCTGCATGGGAGCCTCACCCGTTCCAGCTCCTTCGTGCCACAGAGGTCTCAGACTCACTGGTCCCTCTTCAGGCCCTTGCAATCACATCACTGTATTCAAGTTCTCTGTGAAAGTGCTGCTACTTTTCCCTGTTTTCCTTATTTTATTGGCATGTTGAGTATTGTCCATCTTTTCCCACAAGAATAGAAGCCCTGTGAGGGTGGGACTATATCTGTCTTTTTTTTAGTCTATTGAAGCCCCCAGGAGAGCACTTGGAATGTAGTTGCCATGGGAACATCCCCCAAATCTGAGACTTGCTTCCATGACTCTTCTGAAGAGTTTTGCTGAGGGCCTTGCTAACCGGGTCATGGTCTTCCTCACCAACAAATCTCACAGCCCCCATAAGATTCAGTGTCTGTGCAGACAAGCCATCAGGACTTTGACTATGTGGTCTCTTTACTCATTTCCACTTGTTGCCCCCTGAAATTGCTCTGCCACTAAAATGAGACATTTTAGTCCCTGAGAACAACTTCCCTTCACCCTCCTCCATCCTATCAGTCCAGTTACAGCTCCCCTTCTCCCCTCACCATCATCTCTCTCCCTGTTCACGTTCCCACTTTCCAGCTTATATTCTCTTGTCAATAACTTCAGCTGCTCTCTTCCCAATAGGCTAAACTCCTTGCCCCGGTTTCAATCCATCAAATCGGCCTAGAAAATGATCTGGGGGAAGTGAATCCAAATTTCCATCTTATCTGCACCTGTACTGAAGATACTGAATGATGCTAGAGGATGTCCCACACCTGGGTACCTTGGTACCACAGGAAACCCACGGCCACAACCTCAACTGGACACATGCACCATAACACAAGTCTGTGGTCTCTTTAGCCAGCACCACTGTCCCAGCTGGAGCCAGCCACCGCCACTTTCACCTACGGCCTGTGTCTCTGCAGCTGCTCGCCACCTACATTCACTCCTGGGTCCTCCACTTAGAAGCCCCTTCCCGGCCAGGGCTTTCTCTGACCCCTTCAGCTGATTTAGGGACCTCAGTGATGGTGCTTCCACTGCATTGTTTACCCTTTGCTACATTTATCACATTTTCATGGCGTGTTTAATCTTCAACCTCTCTGCTAGGCTCTAAGCTCTGACGTTCCCTGTCTGGGTTCCTCTCTGCTCTCTTCCCAGATGGAAGTGAATTGATGGAGCGGAAGATCGTTTTGGGGGGCAGGATGCCCTCAGGGTCCAATTTCCAAAACTGTGTGATGACCCTCAAGAATCCCTTGATAGCACTGCCCTTAGTGCCTGAGAATTCCATTTTGGCGCAGGTATATGGTTACTCCTTGTGTGAGAACCAGGGATGTGGGATGGAGAGCATGGAGACAGGTGGGTCTTCGTGTGCAGAACCCTCTGATTGATGCTTTACCAAGTTTCTCTGCAACATAGGGCCATCTGATGACCCCCATCCATGTGTATTATATTGGCACCGAACGCTTACTCATGAGACTGGTGAATGACAGCAACCGATCTCAAGGGCACACTAGCAATGTAAAGCAGTACTCTCTAGAAAGATTAAAAAGTTTGTGGTCTTGTATATTTAAACTGGAAATTTTGCACAACTTTGGAACTTGAGGAACGTCACAGGCCTTATGTATTTTTCATACCCAAGATCACAGAACTCGAACCCTGGAGAACGTTGCTGATGATGCCATAATACGTGCCTCTAAGTTCCCTATAGAATTGCTATCATTTTACCCCCACTGCCCAAAGTGGAAGTGATCTAACTACTAAAGTAGAAGATCTTAGCTAATCAAGACTTGGTTTAGTTAGGAAAAGAGAGCACATAAGCTAACGCTGTCATTTTGCATTTATAATGTGCTACCAACAGGTTTTCCCAAGAGCTTCTGTAACTTGATCGATAGCGTTCCCAGCACCAGAGTGAAGGAACAGAGAATGGTGTAGGCGTGGCTGTGGAGGCTCGCTTGCCGGACGGTATGAAGGAGGAGCCTGGAAAGCCAGTGGTCCGCACAGCGTAAGTGCATTTTTGTGTCTCTAGAGGGCATAGACTAGAAGACACAGGTCTTCGGTTCCAAGAATCTGGGGTCCATTGTAGGTGGGATACCTGGCAAGGAAGAGGGAGGAAGGAGGATGATTCTGAGTTAGTGAATGAGAGCTGGGAAAGGAAAAGGTGAATGGGAAAAAGCTTAAAGGGATGTGGTCAAGGGGGAGACTGAGGTCAGAGCCGTGAAGACAGTGAGAGGAAGTTCACGGTGGTGGACACAGGGGAGATGTGAGCGAGGCCTGGCTGTCCATATCTCACACCAGCTCGGGTGGCTTACGCAAGAGAGAGGAAATGGTCAAGATGGGTCAATAAATGCTTGTTCCAGCAACGCAGGAAGGAAGGAGGATTCTCAGTACCGTGCTCTTCACTCAAGGAACACCCGCCTGCTCAAGAGTGTTGACGTTCTACTGCCTCGTTTGATTTGCTTAGAAAGAAACCATAGAGATTTTCTTCACGATGCTTTCTCCTTCGTCGTTCTTTTTTGTTTGGAATGTGTATTTTAAAATATACATTGAGACAATGGTTGTAGCTCAGCTGAACATCTGAACTAGACTTTGGTCCAGCCCAACCGTTCCCTGGAGCTCTCTTCACGGTCAATACCAATCAAATCAGTCCTGCAGTGATCCGCAGCTGTAGCAAGAATGACCAAACCGCAGAAACAGCCAAGCTGCAGTCCAAGTTCAGGTCAAGGGACAGAGCCTTGCTGTCATCTGTAGCGGCAATTGAATCTGGCACAATGCACGTTTAGCACTTCATCACGCTGAACAGCTAAATGCCACTTATTTCAACATAGCTGCATGAAGACATAAGCATAGGAAGATTAGGCCCTTAGAATAAATAGGGAAAAAGCGCTGGACCAGGGAAGAGTGTCATTTTAAATGTTCTCATTCTCACTGGTCAGGGATTCACTCAAATCTGTGGCCCACGACGCAGAAATCTCCTTTTAAAAATCTCCGCTTTTAGAGAGAGGCCATCTCCTACTTATCAATATTTAATAGCGTTGGAAAATCGTGGGTTATTTTGCTGTCCCTGAAGGAATTACACATTCAGAAAGTTGTAAATATCCACACATCTCAAGCTCCCCTCTGCTGTGCAAACAAATCCTCGGTCGCCATTTATTCCCGAAGTTATAAACCAGGTTCAGGGTTGTACCGGTGACATTTCATCCTCATTACTGCTCCCGCCCAAGTGTGTCGCTGCTTCTCCCCTGGAGGAAGGATTCTTTTGCTTGCCGTGTCCACCCTCCACATCACTGTGTCCTAGCATCCCCTTTCCTAGAGGGATGCCACGGCCTCACTCAGGAATGCACTGAAGCAACTGCGGTAGGATTCTCTGAAGTTGGACTTTGCCCTTTGCCCAGACTAAACAGGAAAGGACAAGAAGCTGGGAGGGACAGAACCATGCCCCTCTCAGACTCATATATTGAAGCCCTAAACCCCATGATACTACTTCAACTTACACTAACCTGGATTTTCTTCGCCCTTGAACTTCAGCCATGACTACCAGTGAACTTGACCTCTGGGTCAAGTTCATTGCTTTCCTTCATCCCACTGTTGGGCTCCATTGCCTTGTTCTCACAGAGCTGTTTGAACTCACTAAAACTGCATGTTCTCTACTTTTTTTTTTTTTTTTTTTTTTGCGGCACGCGGGCCTCTCACTGCTGGGGCCTCTCCCGTTGCGGAGCACAGGCTCCGGACGCGCAGGCTCAGCGGCCATGGCTCACGGGCCCAGCCGCTCCGCGGCACGTGGGATCCTCGCGGACCGGGGCACGAACCCGCGTCCCCTGCATCGGCAGGCGGACTCTCAACCACTGCGCCACCAGGGAAGCCCCATGTTCTCTACTTCTAATTGGCCCTTACGACTGCACTGTGACTTCCTGTACGTCTTGTACTTGCTTTTCCTCCTTAACTCATAAGCTATTAATGACCCTCCCCATCATTTGTCCTCAGTTCAAGTTCCCAGTCCTCCGTACCCCTCCCAGGTAAGTGATTTTGTCTCTAACTTATTTACAGAACCGGCTTAGAGGCGTGAGAACTGCACCCCATCTCCTTCCCCTTTTCTAAACAACTACCTCTTTATCCTGCATCTTTTCAGTCTCTGTAAATGCTTCGCCCACAGTGTGCAGAAGCCCTCATTCCTGTTGTTGCCAAATTTCTCAACGATCACTGCTTATTCATACCCAAATCTAGCTGCAAACTTCTAGAATTATTTATAATTATTGGCTTCCTGGCTAGCTGAGTCTGGCTCTGTTGCCACCACTAGAGAAAAATTGCACCAATGAGGAGCCGTGAATTCCTCTCTCCCAGTTATGTATTTATTCCCCATTCACCGCGACTCCTCGAGATCATGTGACATGACTAGTGTATTTTTTTTGAAATTTTGAGCTATTTATTTGACTTCTGTGACCCCGAATTGCCTTGGTTCAATCGTGACCTCTTTGGCTCTCACTTCTCTATCTCTTTATTGACTTTTCTTCCTCTTCCTCTCTCTAACTTCTTCTTAAATATGAACATTTCCCTAAGCTAATTCCTTTATCTCTTACCAATTTGTTCCTTTTTTTTTTCTTCACTAGCAAATTCACCCACTAGCAACGTTTCTCCCTCCAAGACATTGAGGAAAATTTCCATTTTTACTTGAGTATTTAAATTCAACCCACCCATCCCTAAATAGGGATGGTAAATGTCCCTTCTGTTTCCTTATTTCTGCTAACGGCACCCTCATCCTCTCCATCTCCCACACCAGAAACTCTTCAGGCACCTTGGACTCCCCTCTGTTTGTTCTTTAGGGTCAAGGAGTCACCGACCCTGGTCCATTTTCCCATCTATCTCATATCTAACCCTTCCTTTCTAGTCTAGTATCACCTCCCTAGCCCAGATCTTTTCACCTCATGGGACACTGAAACTCTCTTAACTAGTTTTCTTCCTTTTTTTTTTACTCTTTTGATATATTTTACACAATGGCAATTTTAATGCTCTAGGGCACTGCTTTGTAGATCCTACTCCTTGCCCACGTCTGCTTAGCTAGGAGATAGGTTGAGTGGGGAAGAGCTGAGCCAACATTCCTGCTGGAGACAGTGTATCCACCAGGTCTAAGCATCCAGCTAGGGAAGGGTGATGGAGCTGGGACCTTTCTAGCACTTGGAAGTGTGAGTCTGGAGAGCTGGGCGGCAGCCAGAAGATTGTTGGAAGGCAGGTCAAGTGTATGTGAAGTGTGCAAGCCATTCCCCCAGAAGCCCGGCCCTGCCCACGGCAGTGAGCCCGGCATGAGCCTGTAACCCTAGAAACCAGCAGGTTCAAGCAGGTGGGCAGCAACCTTTGGGGAGATGCTGCAGCAGACACCGAGTGTTGATTTAGGGACAGATTGGGGCTTGTTGGCAGAAAGCCTAACTCTGGAGAGGCTGAGCTACGCGAGGGGTAGCCTGGAAACAGAGAGTACAATACACTCCAGGGAAGTGTTTGCCAACCTCAGAATAGAAACTGGAGCAAAACTGGATGGTGAGCTGATGAACTGCTGAATTAGGACTCACCGTGCCTGAGCCCAGTGGGGGAAGGTGGCCCAAGGGTCATCATTCAACAGTTGTCATTATTTTGAAAGAACTGGGAAACCAGAACCCATCGAATATCTTGAGTGTCTATTCCTTTCCTATAGGATAACGTCCAAATCCCTTAGCATTTCAAAAGGAGCCCCCCAGAATGTAGACTCATTTATCTTTTAAATCTGGAATCCCAACTTTTTCCTTCACAGCTTCCCCATTTTAGTCAACCCCCTAAACCCTCAAGTATACATTTGAACTTTTCTATAACCCTTACTCTCTCTGACCCGTCCAACACCATCCACCATTAAAAAACAAAGTCTACAGACCCCTTCCCCAAGGAGGCCTTTCTTGAGCAAACGTTGCCCATCGTAGCTCCCTTATCTGGGTTCCTGTAGCACCCGTTGCCTAAATAATTTATTTCTCAGTCCATCACATGTGTATTACGTTAAGGGGCTCATCTGCCTGTTGTGATTACATCAGCATTCCCGGATGGAATGTAAGGTCCTTGAGACCAGGAAACAGATCCATTTTTGCCTTGTACCTCCTACGGTTCCTACAGTAAGGTTGCTCACCCAATTAGTAATTGTTAAATATTTCACTGTCACCGCCTCCTTTCAAAGGCTCGGACCCAAGAACGAAGAATGTTTTCCTGCCTTTCTGTTTTCGCCGTACATTTTGTGAGTTCCTCTCATTTACATTCGTCTTCCGATAAAAGCGTTTGCCATAGTAACAGACTTGCCTGGTGAGGCTCAATCGTCAGGACGAAGCAGGGATGCAGATTTCTTGGCGGAAGCAAAAATGCATACACTGACAATTAAAAAGCCAATATGTTGGGGAAATATACCAAACGATTATTTTTCTTTTGTTTTTCCTGAGTCTTTATTTAAAGGTCTTTTCCAAAAGATAAATATTGTCACTCATTGACTGTGTATTTCGAATTTGCTGGAGGTTTTAGGGTTTTGCTTTTCATGTTTGTTTGTTTGTTTGTTTGTTTTTTTACACAAACCCAGGCGCTTTGAACAATTGAATCTACTAGGTTTGGCAAGAATGCCCTACAACTTGATATAAATCCTTTTTTTCCTTCCTTCAAGATGAGAAGCCCAGGGTGGAAAGGAGCTCATGGGGAGAGGGAATTACAGACGGAAGACAGATGAAGGCTACATTTTTTTCTCAATAAACCACTGCATGGGAGTTAGAGTACCCTGTCCTGTTTCTACTCCCCAAACTCTCGGGGCAGGGGAGGGGTTCTTGGTAATTTTCAAGTAGTCTATTTATCAATCACACAGCTCCTTGAAAGAGAGCTAAGGAGATGCTCTGACCTCTGCTGGCCTGCATCCCCAAGGTATCTCTTCTGGTGCAGAATTATGTCCCTCCCACCCACGTGGGCCCCTGTGGATTCCCTGCCTGACCCACCCTCCACAGAGGGCAGCAGGGCGGTTTCCAAGGTACCAGAGGAAGCTCATCTCATCAACGCAGGCTTGCTTTCTCCACCTCCTCATGACCAGGCAAGCTAAGGAGCTCTCCTTGTCTTTTAAGAAAATGTGACCTCCAAAGGCTAAGCTTCCTGGGGGGCATTTAATTCTAAAAGGCAGCCTGCGTTCCTTTTGGCTTTTCAAAATAAGCTGAGTTTCTTGCCGGTGGAGAAAAACAAGAACATATTGACAGATTGATTTCTTTTCATAGACTGATTCCCATCCTAACAAAAAGCCTGTGCCGTTCGGAAGAAACACAGGCACCAATTTGCCGTATTTCACGTTCGTATTTCTATGCTCGTGGCACGTTCAAAAGGGACACGCGGTCTGACCGAGGCTGAGGCGAGGGGGCTGGAGTCCCACGTGTTTTTCCCCAGTTCATTGTTTTTCACACTGACAACCACTTGCTTCTTCTCACCTCTTCATGTTGTGAAATGGATTTGGACTTTCTCTCTCCGCGGATTGTTACGTTTTTGTTAGTTTCGCTGCATTTGCCAATTCAGATTTTGCACATGGTGGATGTAGTTTGTCCAAATGAGCTCCTCTCTGGGAAATGAGGTCAAGTTAGGTCCTGCAAATATGACAATTTTCTGTTGGTGAAACCATTGCCTCCCGCCCCATCCAGGTACCTCCACGTCAGGGGCAGTCACAACTAATTATAGGGTCAGTGCAAGGAGTTCAAATTGTGCAGTACGGTCCCACACACACCAAAACAATATTTTTATTTGTTTGTTTTGATCCAGTCGTTTTGCTTATGTAATTGCTAGCAGGCTAAATGCTTCTGAGCGCTATTTACTACTCATGTTAACTCATCCAGCTCAGGTCTATAAACGAGTCTGGATCAGCCCTCCTAGGTCAAAAAATGAGAAGCCCCCTGATTTCTGGCATTCCCAGACTGTTTGCTCTATGTGGATAATGATTGCCTCGAGAGGACAATTGTCCTGTCAAAACTTCTGCGTTGTGTTACACCAACATACGAACTGGTGCCTAGCAACTCGCAAAATGCTTTAGCACTAAAATATTCCCCCTTTTTTTTTAAAAAAAAAGGAAGATTGCACAAAGACATTAAAAATGATTGTCAAATGTAGCCCGTTTTGCTCGACTTCATTTTATGTGATCAGTAAATTGCTGGAGAAAATCAATGTATTAAGAAGTATACATTTTCCTTATTGTCTCTACATAGAAGACTATTGATTGTGACAAGAGAGTTGATACATATTTGTAGGCACCCGGAGAGCTCAGGAAGGTTCGTCCTGGTGATGAGGTCCTTCACTGAAATCCTGTCTTGACCAGAAGAAGGGTCAGGTGTTGGATGTCCGGAGATACAGTGGTACTCAAGCACGAAATGGCAAACATCTTTGATGCTCTATCAGGCTATAAGCTGAAGTTAAGATTTTTGCAACAGAAAGCAGTGCGTCTTATTTGCACCCTTTGAAGGCCCAGAGCACCGGATGCTCCCCAGATGAGGCTTGTACTGGGGCTGGACTGACATCTCAGGGGAGCGGGCATTGGGGTACAGCAGGTTAGATCCTTCAAATATCCCCCAAAACAAGACTCAGGTAAATTTTCCCAAAGTTCCTAGAGACAGAGAGCTATAAGAAACTAAGAAATTAAATTAAATTAACTATGCATTGCACTAAAAATGCACAGTGAAGAAAAGAAGAAGCCATTTCCACTTCCTGTTCGGAAAGCTACCCAGGAATTGGGATGCTGGTGGGATACAGGCCCTGACCCATCCAGGACAGAGCAGTAGCAGGTGACCAGTGGTCCCCAGCAGTAACAGTGAGCATGAGTATGTGGGCAGGGCCTGGAGGAGGGTGAGGCCCGGCCCCGGCAGAGGTGCAGGGAAGCCGCTATGCCATAGCGCCAGCAGGACCCTGGACGGCCTGAACCCGAAGGTCTGATCAGCCCTGCCCTCTGCAGCTGGGCCATTTCACTGAGTGACTTGCCGACTTACCTTAGGGGGGATCTTCTGAGGGCAAAGGTCCCACCTCTCCAAAGCTAGAAGCTCTGCGTCCAATGCTATGTCTCCATGAATATCACCACGTGCTTGTCTTCTCCAGGGCTAAGAATGAGAAAAAGATGTTCCCCAGCCTTGAAAAACAGAACCTGAAAACAGGCACACCTCAAAATACCGGGTGTTTGGTTCCAGACCATTGCCAGAAAGCGGACATCGCAATAAAACAAGAATTTTTTTGGTTTCCAGGGCTTTGTTTTTTTTTTTTTTTTTTTTTTTTTTGCGGTACGCGGGCCTCTCACTATTGTGGCCTCTCCTTTTGCAGAGCACAGGCTCCGGACGCGCAGACTCAACGGCCATGGCTCACGGGCCCAGCCGCTGCGCAACATGTGGGATCCTCCCGGACCGGGGCATGAACCCGTGTCCCCTGCATCGGCAGGCGGACCCTCAACCACTGCGCCACCAGGGAAGCTCCCCAGGGCATTTTAAAGTTATGTTTACACTAGACTGTAGTCTATTAGGTGTGCAATAACATTATGTCTAAAAAAAAAAAATACGTTAAGTTTTTTTTAATTAAAAAAAAAACTTTATTGCTAAAACATGCTAACCATCTTCTGAGCCTTCCCCGAGGCGTACTAGTACCATCAAAGGTCGCTGACCACAGAGTGCCATAACAAATACAATAATAATAATGAAAAAGTTTGAAATATTGCAAGAATTACCAAAATGGGACACAGAGACACCAAGTGAGCAAATGCTATTTGAAAATGGTACCAATAGGTTTGCTCCATGCAGGTTGCCCCAAAGCCTCAATTTGGGGAAAAAAAAAAAAAAAAAAGCAATATCTTTGAAGTGCAATAAAGCAAAGCATGATAAAAGAGGGTATAACTCAGTAAATAAGCCTGTATAACTCACTAAATAAGCAAGATGGACCACAGAAGAATGTTAATCTAAAGTAACTAAGGTAAACTAAAAAAAAGAAAAAATTAGAGCGGAAATGGAGAAGTGAGTGAGGTAGGAGTGACAACACCTCCTCCCGGACTTTTCCAGACGTGAAATTGACAAGTCGAGGGCAAAACGCTCTCTCTCTCTCTCTCTCTCTCTCTCCCCTCCATCCTGGGGTCACCCCAGCCTTTCGGCTCAGTAACCGGCACCTCCCTCTATGCAGTGACTAAAGCCAGAACCCCAGGAAGCCCCTCCCTTCTGCTCACCTGTCTCCACCGCCATCACCATCCCCTTCTCTCCACTAGCCCCGCTCCCACCCGCAGCTCTCCCAGGACTCCCCAGATGACCTTGGCAGCCTCGTTTCCTGGCTTCACGCTTGTCCCCCCGCAGTCTGCCAGCCCGTAGCGAGCCCACTCACTCCTGTCTGCAGGCTCGACGGCACATCTGTCCCGCTGCCACCATGTGGACAGAGCCCCTGGCCCTCCCACCTGGGCATGGCAGTGGCCGGCTGCCAGGTCTCCTCGCCTCTTCCTACTGTGCTCACAGTCCCTCACCGCCCAGCAGCGGGAGACCTTCGCAGAACGCAAATCAGAGCATACGAGCACACCGCTAGGAGAGCTGTCCCATGACACATGGGGCCCTGAGGGCGCAGCTGCTGCCCAGCCACACAAAGTCCTGCAAAGTAGGCGGCCACGAGGACACAGGTGTATTCTTTCAGTCCTGCAGGCTAGACGTCCACAGTCAAGGTGAAGGCAGGGCCGGGCTCCCTTTGAAACCTGGAGAGGAGGAACCTTCCTCACTTCTTCCTGCTTCCGGGGGTTGCTAGTCATCCTTGGTGCTCATTGAAACGTGGCCACCTTCCTTTCATGTGTCTGTGTCCAAATTTCCCTCTTCTTACAAGGATGCAATCATTGGATGCGGGCACAACCTAATCCACATCCTCTTAACTTGATCACATCAGCAAGACCCTATTTCCAGAAGGATATGAATTTCTGGGGAACCGTTCAGATCAGCACAACTCCCCAGCCTCAGGGTCACACTCAAACTTTCCTTGCATCCGCCCGGTACCCTGGGCATCCTTTGGGTCCCACTGTGCGCATCCCCTATCCCCGCCCCCGAATATGCTGGCAAACCCCTCAGTCTGGGACCCTCTCCCCTCCCACATCACAGGGCTCCCTGTCAACACCCAGGTTCAACTTCAAGCGTACTTCCGCATAGAAGATTGAAGGGAGGTCCAGGCTCGGCCACCAGCTGCGCGGCATCCCGCTGTCTGATCTGTCTTTCTACTTCTGGTGCCACTTTCAGAGTAGTGCACAGGGAAGCCGCCCAATGAATGCTGGCTGACGAAAAGAGTGAAAGCAACTCTCAAAACCACCCTACATTTTCCCCTAGTGAGTTTCTACTTTTTATACAAGAAGTAGAAGCAGCAGCTTCGGGTAAGAGTGAGGGTTGAGTGCTACGGTACGTACTCTTATTGGATTCTCTCAGCAGAAAGGTGAGGAAGGTAAACACACACGATACCCCGTTAATATGAAACAATGGCGACCTTTGGAGCGTCACTCATTTATTTACTAGACAGTGTGTTCAAGAGCAGGGCGTGTAGGGAAGGTTGAGTGGAGCCACTGCAGGTCTCTGGTGGAGCAGGGGTGAGGCTGGGGGGGTCTTGTTCTCACCCTGGGGGATGAGCGATCATTGTCTCAGCTTGGAAGCTTGGTCCAGATTCTGAGATAACAGGGAAAGTCTCGTTAAGCATCCTGCTACAGAAATATTAAGCTCCTGTGATTCGGAGAATATTTCAAATATAGCTAACTATCGATGTGAATTAAATGAAAAACCATAAATTCCATTTCCCAAGATTTCACTCTTGGTAGCAGGAGTCAGTGAGGTTTCTCCAAAAAGGTCCAAATAGTAAATAATTTCTGCTTTTCAGGCCCCGCAGCCTCGCTCCCAACTATTCACTTTGCTTTTGTAGCATGAAAGCAGCAGTAGACAATGCATACACAAATGGTCGGGGTCATGTTCCAATAAAACTTTATTTACAAAAACAGATGGGTGCCCATATCAGACCCAGGGGCCACAGTTGGCTCACTCTTGGTCTATAGCATTGAAGCAAAACTGTTATAGTAAACAGAGTATGCATCCAGGAAACACAACTTAGAAAAATTTACGTGGTATATATGATATACACCCTTCAAATAAGTTCAAAAGTAAGATTTTAAAAGATGGGCTCACATTCTGAGGTGCAGAGGGTCTTTGAATCTCTTAAAAACTGGAAGCAAAATTTTGTGTAACTGTGTATTTTTCTAGGGACCCCATCCATAACTGCCAGGAGATTCCCAAAGTGTTCAAAAATAGCTAGGCTAAAAATCACTGATTTAAAATGAAACATTAATCCCCAAATGGACAATCTCCAGTTTTCTTTCCAATAACGACTGTACCAATCACTCTATCAAACTCTACTCCAGACGAGGATGTGTTAAACCACTAGCAATGACGTTCTCTAGTCTGCGTGATTTTCCCAGTCACATTCCTGGGCCCAAGAAACTCCACAGACAAGGCAGGGGAAGGAGAAATAGAGCAGTCTGCAATCACAAAGCGAAGCTGTCAATTCCTTCTTCTGTAATACCAACGCTCACCAATTTTTTTTAGCTCTGTCATAAACTGCAATTTCCTCGGGGTCTCGTGAAACCTGGGGGTATTCCTAGGAGGATCAATTCCTTTTAGACAGGTCAAGCACAAAATAAAAAGAGATTACTCATAGGTGAAAGAATGTTCTTAGAAATTCCTTTTTACTATTGTTTGTTTTTTTACTGAACATGCCAGAAACCACACCTTGTAACTCTGAAAAATACATTTTCCACAGCTATGGAGACCCCAAACTGTGGCTCCTACAGATGCTAACTGGGGCGTTAAAAGCTTACAGAGACTTTTTAAAACAACCAAATAACAGCATTGTGCACATGGTTCCCTGACAGGAAAAATGAAACAAAATCAAGCTCTGAGTGAATTCCAAGGAAGCTCAAAATAGAGGGAGGGCTTAGGGCCTAGAAAAGAAGTAACGATTTCCAAGGAATTTATGTGTATTAATTAAAAGCCATATGTGTTTTTACTTATAACACACAAAAAAGAGATAGGTCTGAAGAATCCATATCTCGAAATCTTACACAATTTTAAAAAATTAATAAACCCAGAACAGCATCCCAATATTTAAGAGGAAAAAAGTCAGGGGACTGATACCACCCAACTTCAAGATTTACTATAGAACTACAGCAATTATGACAGTGTGGTATTGGCAAAAGGACAGACAAAATAGATCAATGAACAGAATACATAGCTCAGAAATAGACCCATACAAATAAAGCCAAAGGCAAGGGCAAATCAGTGGAGAAAGGATAGTCTCTTCAACAAATGGTGTTGGAACAACTGGACATCCACATGCAAAAACAGAGGTCTAGACACAGACCTTACACCCTTCACAAAAATTAACTCAAAATAGATGATAGAAATAAGTGTAAAATGCAAAACCATAAACTCCTAGAAGGTAACCTAGGAGCAAATCTAGATGAGTTTGGATTTGGTGATGACATCCCTAAAAACTTGTACCAAGAAAGAAACAATGAAAAAGCTGGACTTCATTAAAATTAAAAACCACTGCTCTGCAAAGGACACCGTCAAGAGGAAGAGACAAGCCACAGAAGATTGCGGGCAAGTATTTGCCAATGACACATCTGACCAAGGAATGGTACCCAAAATATGCAAAGCACTCTTACAAATCCACAATAAGAAAATGAACAACCCAGCTTTAAAAATAGACAACATATCTGAACAGACACCTCACCAAAGAATATATGAAGATAGCAAGTAAGCATATGAAAATACATAAACATCATAGGTCATTAGGGAAATGCAAACTAAGACGATAATGAGATGTCACTACATACCTATTAGCGTGACCAAAATTCAGAATATAGACAAAACCAAATGCCGGTGGAGACGTGGAGCAACAGGGGCTCATCGCTGGTGGAGACACAAAATGGTCCACTTTGGAAAACAGTTTGTCGGTTTCCTACAAAACTAAACATACTCTTACCATATGATCCAGCTATCACACTCCTTGGTATTTATCCAAAGGAGTTGAAAACTTATGTCCACACAAAAACCTGCACATGGATGTTTATAGCAGCTTTATTCATAATCGCCAAAACTTGGAAGCAACCAAGATGTCCTTCAGTAGGAAGATGAATAAATAAACTTGGTAGATCCTGACAATGGAATATTATTCAGCTCTAAAAAGAAGAGCATTATTAAGGTACAGAAAGTCTTGAAGGAAACCTAAATGCATATTACTAAGCAAAATCTGAAACTGCTATATACTGCACGATTCCAATTATGAAATTCTGGAGAAAGGCAAAAGCTAGAAAGATCCGTGGTTGTCAGGGTTGAAAGGAGGCGGAGAGAAAGGGATGAATGCATAGAGCGCAGAGGATTTTGAAGGGAGTGACTGGTTCTATGTCATTATACATTTGTCCAAACCCCAACTCTTGGTGTTCACAACACCAAGAGTGAACCCACCTGTGAAGTACGGACTCTGGGTGATGATGTGTCAACGGAGGTCCATCAGCTGTACCATTCTGGCGGGGGTTGTTGATGGTGGATGTATTGATGTGGATGTCAGGGTTCTCCAGAGAAACAAGACCAATAGGATGTGGATGCATAAAGAGATTTCTCGTAAGGAATTGGCTCCCATGTTTATGGAGGTATGATTATGAAAATCTGCAGTTGACACTGGAGACCCAGGAGAGCAGATGCTGTAGGTTCCACTCCAAAGGCCAGCAAGCTTGAACGCAGGAAAAGCCAATGTCCCAATTAAAAACCAGTCAGGCAGGAGGCATTCTCTCTTACTTGGGGAAGGTCAGCCATTGTTCTATTCAGGCCTTCAACCGATTGGGTGAGGCCCACCAACATGGGGGATGGCAACATGCTTTACTCAGTCTACCAATTCAAATGGTAATCCCACCCCATACGCCCTCGTAGACACACCCGGAATACTGTTTGAGCAAAGATCTGGGCACCCGTGGCCCAGCCATCACAGTGGGCACAGTGGGGGAATCCGTGCATTTGTGCGAGCAGGGGGCATATGGGGACGCTCCGTACCTCCAGCTCAATTCTTCTGTGAACCTAAAAGTGCTCCAAAGAATAAGAATAAAAGTGCTCCAAAGAATATATTAAAAAAAAAAAAAGAAAGATTAACAGTTCAGAAGGAATAGCACGCTTCTCAAAGAAGTAACCTCCAAACATAACTACATGAAAGGTAAATGAATTTTACAGAAATAAATTTCAGTTAAATGGAATTGATTAGCTAGATTCACCAGACCGTTTGTTCAAAAGCATTCCCCAGCCCAAGCAGGTATTAACTCACACCCTTAGGGCATGACAATAATCATGAATTGGCCATTTAAATGTGTATAATGATTGTTCTGTTGCTATTATGGAAGAGGATTTCTGGGTGTAGATAAAAGTAGACAGAGAATCCTACAGTAAAGAGAATTCTGCCACCTTCAGTCTGGACCACAGGAGAGAGGGGTCTATTTAGCTGTTCAGCACAGGGCCCACTCGCTCCAGGGCATAGGAGGACCCTAAACACTTCGGCAACAATGAGATAAGGTAGGTTTTAGTGACTATTACACCAGGCTGGATGTTAAATCACAGCTCACTGTTGCCTGAAACTCAAATAGGGCCACCTCATGTTTTGCAAATAAAGTTTTATTGGAACACAGCTATGCTCATTTGTTTACCTATAGTCTGTGACTGCTTTTGCACTGCAACGGCAAAGGCACATGGATACAAAGCCTCACTTTACTATCTGGCCCTTTGTAGAATAATCCGGCCAACCCCTAATAAAATTCATCAATTGCTATTTTCTTAGGGGGGAAGTTTGCTCGTTTAATTTTATGAGGGAGGAAACAAAAAAACAAAACACCCAACCTCTTCTAAACAAAATATGGTATCCTGAATTAAATCCTGGAAGAGAAAAGGAACATTAGTTTAAAAAATGGTAAAAGCTGAAAAAGTCTAGAGTATTACAGCAATGTTAATGTCAGGGTCCTAACAAACACGCCATGGTTACACAGGATATTAACATTAGGGAAGTTCTCCGAACGATGCATGCCACTTTTCTGAAAATCTAAAATTATTCCAAGATAAAAATATGTATTTAAAGAAAAATTCTCTGCAGACAGATATTTGACATAAGCATGCAGAGTGTGAATTAAGTCTGTCTCCAATCACAGCAGCGAGGTGGCTATGGAGATCAGTCATTCATTTATTCAATAAACATTTAAACCTTCTTTGGTTTAAATGTTTATTGAATAAATAAGAAGCCTCTTTTAGGCACGTATGGATAAACCTCAGCTGGCTTCCCTGATTTTGGTCATTTTATCCAAGCTGAATGTTGGAACCTGTAAAAATCTTCCTGACACAGATAGCAAGTGCATTGTGGGCATGTCATCGGAGGTCTGGATGTGCAGGTAACAACAAATTCAGAGGCTAAGCACTAATAAGACCCTTCCTTTTTAACCTTCCCAGAGGAAGTTTGAAAAAGAAAAAGAAGTATGAAATGAATGCTTCCTTAAAGTATTGATGAGAGAAGGAGGTAAAAAACATCTTTGAACATCTGCTGTTGGCATGGGTGTATGTTTCCTCTGTTGGCTGGCTTCCAGATCTGAGTGCCATGAAAACATTAACCTAGACTAAATCCAAACGACTGAGGCTGGGGGACCAGGCTGGATATATGCTGCTTTGCGACAGCACATCAGAGGGAAGTTGTTTACACTCCTGCCAGAAAGATCATGCCACACGCAGACGGGGTTCTGGGTGACTGGAAGCCAGACACTTCAAAAGGCAAAAGTGGGTATGAAATCACGCGCAGGGAACTACCAGAGCAGCAGCGCTCCAACCTGCCCTTGAGCCGGTCAGACAAACGCCAAGACGATGCGCAAGATGGCAAGCAGCGTCTGCATACGGGGACCCTGCCACGTCTTGGGGTTTGATGTTTTTATTTGAACAACTGTACAGAGAAGGAAGCTTCCTCCTCCCTTTTCTCCTCAGTGAACGTCCACCCTCACAGTAAGGGCACATCAGGGTAAGGAGATTACAACTGTTAGAGGAGTTAGTTACCCCGTCCTGCTCCTCTAAGGTTCAGACCGTAGTTAAACTCTGCAAAGTTGCAGGGAAACAACCGTACCTATCCTCCCTCCGCTTGCTCAGTCGTGGTTTCATCCTCTGCAAAGTGAAGGGATTAGAATAATAACATCGAATGTGCCCTTCCACTCTGAGATTTATGACACTTATGCCAGACCAATGAGTTCTGGCATCCAAACGCTCCCTTTGACCTCATCAGGGATGTGTCCGCTGGAGAGAAAGCGAGAGAGTCGAGGGCTGGAGCCCCGGCTTGAATGATTTGGGTGAGATAATTCTGACATTCAAAAAGTAAGCATTACTGGAACGCACGGGGTGCTCTCACGGGTCCAGCCTTTGGAAACCAGTGTTGTATGTGCCAGCAGAGATTCAGCAAAGGCTACCACAGTGATCTCAAGGAGGAAGCTTGAGTCTGGGGGAAAAAAATCGTATTGTTTGGATTGTATTTCCTGTCATAAAGTTGGAGTCACCGTTTTCGCTCCCAAGCCGGAAACGAACTGTTTCCTTATTGCCAAAGGCCTGAGATATGGGGTTAAAAGTCCCAGCATGGAAAGTAATTCGGTGGCAGTGTTCCCCAGAAAACACTGACCGAATACTCCACAGGTGATGTGCTCACGGCTAAAAGCTTTACAGGAGTTTTCTCATTCAACTCCCACATCAGCCCTAAGGATAAGAGATTGTCAGGACTCCAACAGGAGGAAACTAATTTTCGGGCTAAATAACTCACCCCAAGTCATACAGCTAACAAGGACCTCGAACCCAAGCGGTCAGAACCCAAAATCTACGACCGTCAACACCCCACCTGGAGCCCAAAGACATGGGATGTGAATGTGCAGAAGTAGTGTCAGAAAATGCCCAGCTAAGTGACAATTTGACTTTCCTTCTCAGAAATGAAATGACGAAGGTGCATCTAAGGTTTGTTCACCACAGTTCCAGAAGCTGAGTCCTAGCATCCCTCTGTCCCAGGGGATCAGTAACCTGTGTCCTTTAGCCACTGACCCATGCCAACAATTGACTGTGAGCTCTGGGTGTTTCCTCAGACAACTTGACCTTGGGAGCAGCCCGCTAGCTGAAAAGTAGGGTTAAAAAGGCTACACAGGGGCTTCGCTGGTGGCGCAGTGGTTGAGAGTCCGCCTGCCGATGCAGGGGACGCGGGTTCGTGCCCCGGTCCGGGAAGTTCCCACATGCCGCGGAGCGGCTGGGCCCGTGAGCCATGGCCGCTGAGCCTGCGCGTCCGGAGCCTGTGCTCCACAACGGGAGAGGCCACAACAGTGAGAGGCCTGAGTACTGCAAAAAAAAAAAAAAAAAAAAAAAAATCTACACACCTTCCCAGTTATAAGAAAAACTCACATGCAATCTGGAAATGGAGTAACACTTAAAATCAAAATACTTCATCTTCACACAAGAAAGATGAAACTACCGTTTTTTCCCGTTAAATTATAGTACTATGTGTCTGCTATTTCTGTGGTTCTTATTTAATCTATCTTTCTGGGTCTCTGATGAAAATACTATATGAAACTTACAAAAGAGCTTTTCCTGTTCAGGAGTATATTTTGCCTTGTGTGACTACATTGTCATATTTTATGACTATCTCAAGAACGTGATAAAGTTAAATATATTGCCCTTTCCCTAAATGTGAATATCTGCTCAAAATATATACTGTACTTTTGTATATTCTACTAAAGTACATGCTTGGGAATTCCCTGACGGTCCAGTGGTTAAGACTTGGTGTTTCCACTGCAGCGGTCACGGGTTCGATCGCTGGTGACGGAATTAAGGTCCCGCCCACCTCACGGCCCGGCCAAAAAAATAAATGAAAAATAAAGTACATGCTTGCTTGTGCCATATAAATGGCTTGTCATTAAACATAAGTGTCCTTGTGTAGAAAGTTTGCATATATTCTTATTTTAATTCAGCTTAATTCACTGAATACTTTTTAAAGTTTTATGCTTTGTCTCAAGCTAATTGTCACACGTCTTACAATAATGTCAAAAGTCAGACTCTCCTTCTATCTGACATTTCCGACGCATGGAAGCTTATCTTTAACAATGAGGCATATAAAATTGATGGTATTCAATCACTGTCACCTACAAAAAATGATACTTTCATACAGTTTTACCAAACATATCTAGTTGAACAAAAAGTAGAAAACTTTGCAAATATTACCTTGAAGCTAATGAATGAGAATATTGGAGTTACACTGTATATATTTCTGCAAACATATTTTCTACATGCAACCATATAGATACAGAATGATGTGCACTCCGTCAGACTGCCCCTCGTGTTCTCCGCAAGAGGAGTAAAAACCACAGTTCAGTTGCGTATCAGAACTGGCAGGAATTCTTTCAGTCTGAGGAAGCGATCTGATGATAGCAATGTTGTAAAAAGTCTGTGGTGAGTTCACTTAAGACACAGTGTTCTGTTCTTGTCGGTTCCTGCACTCCGAAATGTAGCTTTTGCAACCAGGGAGAGAATGAAGGCAGCAATCTATGAAAACAGCTTGTGAGAAAAAAACCAAATAATATGGCTTGCAAATGTTGAGAAGGAAGAAGAATGTACCTTCTTAAAGACGTGCGACCAGATGTTCCAGGGGAGCCTGAGTGTGTGTGTGTGTGCGCGTGTGTGTGTGTTCGTGTGTGTGTGTGTGCACGTGCACACCTGTGTTTGAGTGTGGTTGAGTGTGCATGTGTGTGCTTTGGGGGGGCATGCATGCACATGTGTGAGTATGTGTACCTGTGTGTGGGTGTGGGGTGGATGTGAGTGTGAGTGTGTGTGTGTGTTTCGACATTCACAGAAGATGAGCCAGAGGATGCCCATTGATTCCGACTAAACTGGCTTGAACTTGGACGCCCTGGAATCGGATCAAAGGCATCCCCAGAGATGCTGGAGAGGAAATGAACCAAAACCTCTGTTTCCAGTTAGGGTGGAATTAACTCCATAATTGAGTCTGGCAGAATGACTCTGCAAGCCAGGAATTTTGATAGATGGTGTTGTGTGAGCTAAGCCAGGCTGAAGTTTCAACATAAATAACACGCTTGTTCCCAGTTTCAGGGGAAGAGCTAAATTTTAAACCAAGGTTGTCTTCATTTCCCTTTTTTCCTTCTCTTTCTCTTGAATTTAGCAATAGCATGCCTTCAGATGACAAGTGAGGGATTTCGCAACGGATCTTTCCAAAGCAGCGATGGATACAGGAGAAAACCGTGGATGGCGAGTAAATGGATGGGAACCAAAGTCGTTCCAAAGAGAGTATGCAAAGCTGTATTAGGATTACCTGAGCATCGCAAGCCCTCCTACAATGAGCCTCCTGGGCAGTCCTCTCCGAAGTCCACTTGCAGAATCCCTTGCTGGCTACAGCCTGACACCCTTGGATCCCAGGTCGGTTCCTGAGAGGCGCCCTGGGGCCTTCAGGCTTGTTTCTGGGAACTAACTTCTCACAACAGGTCGAAGACCTGCTCACGCATGGGAACTGTTCAGGTTAAGACAGAAGGTCTGGAGTCTACCGTCTTAGTTGGCATCTTGGCTGCCCCCATGTAAAAGTCACTGGGGTAAATTTTGACCTCTCTAGGACTTTCCTCTTTATAACAGGGGGATACATACAGTGGTTTTTGTGAAAAAGATGAGAAATAGAATGCAATGCTTAGGGCAGGGTCTGGGCCTTATGAATAACAAGTGGCTTTATGTGGACTGTGCTGTCCATCTGAAATTCTCTGGAGGAATCAGCAGCCCGGAAGTTTTATCAGCGAGAAAACTTGCAAAAGCTCCTGGTGGGGAGAGGAGAGAGCCACCGGGGCATCAGACAGAAGAATCCTCAGTGGGACAGGGCGGGAAAGGTGCAAAACCAAAAAGAAGGAAGTGGAGGTGACCATGGAGGCCTCCACAGTCACGCAGGGTACACTGGACTTCTCCAAAATCCCGAAGGGGTGAAATGAGATGGTTGCTTCCCATGTACTCAAAATTTCTCTTCTGCATTTTCTCTTAAACCGTGGGGGCTAAAGGGGATCTGGAGAGACTTCTGCCAAACCAGATGACAGGACAAGAAGTCAGTCGGTCCACTGGTGATGCCGAAAGTGGTAAAACTCCTTTGGCCGTTCGGTCCTGTCTGTGCTAGTTTTGATCTGAAAAACCTGCCCCACGTAAAAACCACAGTTGAGAAGAACCCACAACGTGGAGTGCGTCTCTGTGAGATGAGCTGCCTCTTATATTATGTAGCCCCCCTTCCCTGTCGCTGTTTCACTGAACCCCTGAGTGTTTATTTCCTACTTGACATCTTCCTTCTTCTGCCTCTGCCCCCTCCTTCCCACTGTCCCATCTTTGTAAGAAATGCCTACGAGAAAAAAATGGCTGTCTGGCTGGCTGTCATGACAACCAGAATGAATGAACAAGCAGAGCATTTGTCATCGAATATGTCCTCAGGTGGCCGTGGAGTCCACCATCCAAGGGTTGGACAAACCTATGAACCACGGCCCATGCTGGAGGCCATCACCCAGTCAAAATCCAAACGCTGCCTTTCTGCGGGGTCCTGAGTCTCAGATTTGCAATGCGGAGTCTTGGTTTGTATTTTTAAAAGAACCAAGCCCTATGAAAGCATTTATAGTCAAGATGAAATTATTTAATTGGACAGAGGAAAGAGTCTTGGGAGATTCAGGGGATGGGGGTAGAACTTGGTACATTTTCTTTGTTCTCTCATCTTAAACCCTGTATCAAAGAGCGTAAACAAAAGCTTTTCTTTTTGTATCGATGTGCACCTGCCTAAGTTGGCAATATCACGATGCTGCACACGTAAGGGTATATATTTGCTTACTGGGATTGACTGGATTAAACACTGTTCATCTTTTGGATGGGCTCTTGCAAGCTACAAATTCAGAAATCCTAAAAGCAAATCTTAGCAGAGCAAACACATTTTCTCTCTAGAAGTGCTGTCACAGGAGGGAATGCAGTCCTCTGGGACCAGTGCCCATCCACTTCAGCTATAATTTTAGAACATCATTTTAAAACAAATATATATATGTATAATCTCCAAACTCACTCACACCAGCTCAATTTTGATTTTGGTGATGCCTTCCAACAGTAGGAAAAAATTACGAGTGGATCTGGTATTTGTCCCTGGTGAATGTTGGTGCAGATAAACATATCCAGTTTCGATGACTAACTCATAATTTCTCGTTGCTGCTTTGAAACAGTGACAGCCAAGGCTCAGGAATACCCCTCACCTGTCTCAGGAGACCAGGCTCCGAAACATCCTTAGCATTTAACCTTTTCAGGGCATAGTCAAAAGAGTCAAATTCCAGAGACAATGGTGGGAAATCCAATAAATATACACAGCTTTTTTTTTTTCAAGAGATCAATCCATTTTAGATATCAAATAACAGCCCTATTTGTTCCCAAATGGGCGCTGTAGTTTTTTTGTTTGGGGTTTTTTTTGTTTAAGATATTTTTTGGAGTATAATTGCTTTACAATGGTGTGTTAGTTTCTGCTTTATAACAAAGTGAATCAGCTATACATATACATATATCCCCATATCCCCTCCCTCTTGTGTCTCCCTCCCACCCTCCCTATCCCACCCCTCTAGGTGGTCACAAAGCACGGAGGTGACCTCCCTGTGCTATGTGGCTGCTTCCCACTAGCTCTCCATTTTACGTTTGGTAGTGTATATATGTCCATGCCACTCTCTCACTTCGTCCCAGCTTACCCTTCCCCCTCTCTGTATCCTCAAGTCCATTCTCTAGTAGGTCTACGCTGTAGTTTTGAGTTTCACTGGTCATGACTGTAGTTTGCGCAGTATTTGGTGGGTCTGGAAAGAGCAGGTATCCCAGAATTCATTCAGTTTTAGTATGTAGCCCAGTTATTTGATACAAACATAGGAAGTGTGTACAATGTGTGCTTCCCATGGCTTCCACACATCCATACCGTGCAGTGCTTTAAGTGCTGGACCTCCAGGCAAGTCTAAACTATAAATTTTTGAAATTATATATATGCACACACACACACACACACACACACACACACACACACATTTATAGTCACTGAGTGAGTGAGTCAGCAGATATAAACATATATATATCTCTCACAAATACAAAGGTCAAGAGTGTACCAAAGATTTAAAAGAGAGATCCTACAGAGCTAATTAAAATAGTCAGATATAATCATAGGGAAGCACTTAAATAAATAAGGATATATTCGACAACTGAACATCGCTGAGCCACCGGAAGAGTGGACATAGTTATTTGCTGACAGAAAAGATATTCCTCAAACGGTGTTACGTGGTGGGAAGAAATCAGGCCAAGTACGATCGTCTTTTTGGGAAAATAAGCAGAATGTGAACGAGAATTCTGGAATACAGACCAGCAGAGTTTTAACTGATTATCTCTGGCAGGGGAATTATGGGTCGTTTTTTCCTTCTTTTTGGTTGTCTGCATTTTGCGCCTTCTCTACGTCGCATGTAAGTGGTTTTTTTCATGAGAAGAATGATCTTGAGCTTTAGAAACTGTATCCCAGCGCCTTCGGGGTAAAGAGGACAGAAGACGGCTCACTCTGGGGACAGGAGTCTGAGATTTCCCAGTGAGCCTCTGGAAAGAGGAGGAAGTTTCAAAAGTTAAAGAAGCTATAAAATAGGAAAATCTTTCTCTTCTGAAAGCCTTTCTCCGAAAAGATGCACCACGCACAGACACAGAAGCATCTCCCCTCCTCCAGGTGTGTACACCCCCAGCTGCAGACCAGCACTCCCCGGAACCCCGCCAGCCGCAGTGGGACTTCCGTTCCCTGGTGTACCTACCCCTCCAGGTAGGCTAACTCAGCCTCCACTCATTCTCTTTCCCCTCTTACTTTTCAATGTCAAGAAAGAGAGAAATATTCATCCTAAAGGTGACCAGGGCCACATGACAGTTATTTGTACAACCAACGGTTTCTTAAAAAAGGTACTTAAAAAAAACTCACCTTTTTAGGAAAAATACTTTTTGGCACAAATGACCATCATGTAGTCGTGATTTTGCTCCTGCTGGATGCCCCGTGGTGGCCCACGTGGTGGAGAACAGCACCCAGGCAGTGTCACCCGAGCACTTTACTGAAGATGAAAGTTCCCACCAGAGAGCCAGTCGTGACCAGCCAGACCCAAGCTGCTGGCTCTGGAGAAACTGGATCAAAGCCACACGCTGCACTGTGTCCCGACCAACAGCCCGGCATCCACTGGTCCTACTCAGAGGGGGCTGTCCTCTCGTCCCCTCCCCACTTCCTATACCTGCTCATCATCTATTCCTTCCCTCAGTGGATATGATGAGCTAGACAAAGGTGGAACAGTGAAGAAATAAAAGTAAATAACATCCCAGTCCCACTTTCAAGGAGCTCTCATCAAGCGAAGGGAGAAAGACATACAAATAATTATTACGAAGCTGCGGCTCCCTGACTCGGGTTTCACAGGCCCAGAAAGAAAAAGAAGAATAAGAGGAAGATTTAGAGCTGCCAGTGAAGGACAGTTTTCAGAATGAGGACAATTCCCTACCCCCCTTCCTGATAAATACTAAAATCTTTTTATTTCAAAAAAAATTTGAATGTGACAAACAGGACGTAATCTCAGAATAAAGAACCGTCCTTGCCAAGAGAGCATAGTTAGAAAAGCTACTCTGATCCATCAGTCAATCAATCATTCTGTCTAAAGCTCTAGGATTGGTCATCTTTTTCCATTTTGCCTTGGATTAGTGAGCATTTCTTGATGTACCATTATGGGTCTGTTCATGGGTATTTGGATCCAGGGCAGGATCCGATATAATGGAAGTCCCCACATTTGAGTGGGACCTGTGCTCGGTGGAATAGAGTCCCCCCAAAATTCATGTCTATCCAGAATCTCAGAATGTGACCTTATATGGGAAAAGGGTCTTTGCAGATGTAACTTTGAGATGAGGTCATACAGGCTTAGGGTGGATCCAATGACTGGGGTCCTTATAAGAAGAAAAAGCAGAGGCACAGGGAGAATTCCACATGTGGCGACCGAGACTAAGTGGTGTGTCTACGATCCAAAGAACACTAAGGATTGCCAGCAGAAGCTAGGAGATGGGCGGGGGCAAACTCGCACTCTGAATCCTCCAGAAGAAACCAACCCTGCTAACACCTTAATTCTGGACTTCCGGCCTCCAGAACTATGAGAGAATTCATTTCTGTTAAGCTAACCGGTTTGTGGTACTTTGTTAAGCAGGCCTAGGGAACTGATACAAGGGCCAATGAGGAGACATCATTCACTTGACATCGAGGATGTGGAACCACAGAAAAGGTTTGTAGGGATGGAACATTGGATATGCACCTTCAGAGAAAAATATCTTTCAATAGCCAAAGTGGGGGGATATCAAAGATCGGGGGTGGGGGCATTTGGGATACAGGGACGGTGTGAACTGGGTCCAGAACTGTGGTGATGATGACGGTGAAGATGATGATGACGATGAAGGTAATGATGATGTTGGTGATGATGATGACGGTGGTGGTGATGATGGTGATATTGATGATGTTGATGATGATGATGATGAAGGTGATGGTGATGATGAAGATGGTGGTGATGATGATGACGGTGGTGGTGATGATGGTGATGTTGATGATGAAGGTGATGATGATGATGAAGGTAATGATGATGTTGGTGATGATGATGACGGTGGTGGTGATGATGGTGATATTGATGATGTTGATGATGATGATGATGAAGGTGATGATGATGAAGATGGTGATGATGATGATGATGACGGTGGTGGTGATGATGATGATGTTGATGATGAAGGTGATGATGATGATGAAGATGGTGATGATGATGATGACGGTGGTGGTGATGATGGTGATGTTGATGATGATGATGAAGGTGATGATGGTGATGAAGGTAATGATGATGGTGATGAAGGTGATGATGGTGATGAAGGTGATGGCGATGATGGTGGTGATGGTGATGAAGAAGGTGATGGTGGTGGTGGTGATGGTGATGATGAGTAACATTAAGGCGCTGATTTGGGGGCACTTGGAACTTAGATTTGAATTTTGTCTTTGACACTAACTGATACATGAAATCTGGGGCACCAACGCTTCATTTCCTCATTTATAAAATGAGGATAATAATAATAATAAAGCCTAAGACATAGACTTATTGTGATGGTTGAATAAAATTCTGTATATATTACACTGTGCCTGGAATGCACTCAGTAAATGTTAGCTACTGTCATTTTTATTCTTTTTTTATTAGATGGATTATTTGATAGGGAGTGAACACTTACGGTAGCAAACTAGTTGGAAAAATTTATGATACGTTTTACCCAAGAATAGCTTGTGTATGGTCATGAAACAAAATGTAATTCAGATTTCGTTGGTGGGGTTCCTGCGTTACCACGCCCTGCCTGCTAGGGGGTTGGCAAAACTCCTGACAAAATCTGAGAGTTTTTCTTTCATATCGTTTCCTTGCAACTTTTTCTCAGCCTCATTTGTAAGTAACACCAGAATATGTCACAACAAACTATGTCAAATTGAGACTCTCCTTACACCAGGACTGACATATCAATTTGGAATATCCGTCTCTCCTTCTGTAGTTGATCAAAGTTCATTTAAGCCATTTCCTATTGTATTTGTGTTGTTCTTAGCCTTGGAAATTTTCTCTTTGGGAACCATTATCTTTTTTTTACTGACTGGCAATAGATCTGCCCAAATGAAGGCCATGAACCATTTGCCCAAAATGCTGTAGATATTTACCCTGTGTCTGTGTTTGTCTTTTCGTTTCACTCCTGCTCTTGGGTTTTGTCCATGTAAACTTTTGTATTTCATTTTTACAAAGTCAAATCTGTGACTATTCCTTCTGTAGTTTCTTCCACTGATTCACGCTTAGAAAAACGTCCTTCCAAGGTTAGTTATATTTCTACCTGTATTTTAGTTTAGATCTTCATATTTTTCTTTTTTATATTTGACTCTTTAATCCATCTGGATTTTTTGTAGTTTCTTTGAGGTAAGAATCTAAGTTTTGTCTGTTTATTTGTTGCTTTGCTGTGTTTTACAAATATTAGCTGATGTCCTAGCATTATCTATTAAATGAAAGTGTCATTTCCCACTTGATTTGAACATGCTTACTTTATCACATAATAAATGTTTTATCTAAGGGAAGTTCTCCCTGAAAATACCCTCTTAAATGACTGTCAACATCTACAGATGAGGTGGGAAAAGTCGAGAACTTACGTGACTCGAGAAGAGAAAGAGGCAACCATGCCTCAGCGAGTCTCTCGTGAGAAGCCGTCCCTTTCCCACGGCTGTTTCCCCTCCCTGGCTGCATGAGGCCCCTTTGCTAATAGGTACTGGGCTCAGGAACCTTTTTGCTGGCTGGTTGGCATTTCCTGAGTAAACACTGCACTCACTAAACAAGTTACTGCATATTGAAGTGTTTAGCAGATGCAAAATCCGAGCCAGAGGGAGCGCACCCAGCTCAGAGGGTCCAGCCTCTAGACAAGTCGTTTCTCAAGGCCACAGGAAGAATCTTGAGAGCATCGCCCTGGGCCCTGACCACCCTGGGGTGAGAGCTGTCACACTGCCTCCACCTGCCCGGATGGATGTCCAGAGACACCTAATGGGTCAACAGGAGTGGTTAGAAAGAAGCCAGGGGACTCCATCCAACAAGAGTACATCCGATTGCAGATGCATGTACTCTTAACATGGAGGCTCCTGGTGAGGTCACCGCGCTTCTATCCATGACCCATGGCATTGCCCACCCACCCCAGTTACACCAGCAGAGGCATTTCTGACCGACAGGCAGATCTGGGTGACGAGATGTCTCATCCTTACCAAGCTTCATGCCTATTAATACCTAGAGCATAACAAGGTGAATTTTTAGGGTGCGTTTTTAGTAACACTGTTCTAGAAATGAGCTGAAACTACCAAAACAGTTTTGGGAGTCTCTCTTTTCTTCCGTACCCTTCCCTTCTCCATCAATTCAATCCTAAAGCCACTCGGTGGGTTGGAGCCAGGTGGATGTCCATGCTGGGTGGAAGGAGCCACAGAGGAGCAGGAGGGCAAGGTGGCATCTGGTGAGGCTCACCGGAGCCTGAGCCGGGTGTGGGGGTGTCCCCGGGGCTGTGGTGCAGCCTCGGTGCCAGGGTCCGGCAAGACGGGGACTGGGGCGAGAGGTGGGGGAGAAATGGGACCAAGGGCAGCCTTGGGGGTTGGTGCATGCTTGGCAGCAGACCCCAGTGGGATGAGACGGGGGGCACACACGGGTGCTGGAACCCTGGGTACTGAGCAGGATGGAGGGTGTATCCGTGTGGGAGGGGCAGGCCCAGGAGAGCTCACAGGTGGGGGGCAATCCAGACAGGGTGCTGACAGGTGGGCAGAAAGCCCACGTCGGGGTGCAGTCTGGCAGAAGGCCAAACAGAAGCTGGCGGTTCCCGTGCAGGGGAGGGGCGGCTGCGGTGGGAGAGTGCGGCCAGGGAGGCTTACCATCAGGGAGTTACAAACTCAGGACGAAAGGTGACGCCAAGCCTGTGACGCTCAGCTTGAACTCGGGGTCTTCAATACGAGTAAGTATGCGTAGAAGCAAACGTGGATGGAGCTGTGGGTGCCTGCACGTGCCGATCAGCTTTGTCCGCTGACACCGGCTCCCACTCCAGAGCTCGCTTCCAAACCCCATCCTCCCCTCGGGCGAACCAGTGCTTCTTGGAGGCCAGGGCAGGGAAGGGCCAGGGTCCGCCTACAACCTGTCTTCATGCTGACGGTGAGTACGCGCCTAAAGAGTGCTGGCACGTAGGCTCCACGCTCAGATTCCCCCAAAGCTGGACACATTGGAATATCACGATAAGTGATGATAATAAAAGATTATACTCCACTGAGTGAAATGGAAACCACGAGTTCATACCAATAGAGGCAAACATGGAAATGAACAGAGTAAATGTTGGACAAGAAGCAGGTTATGCACAGTTTGTTTTTTGTTTGTTTGTTTGTTTTTTGTTTGTTTGCGGTACGCGGGCCTGTCACTGCTGTGGCCTCTCCCGTTGCGGAGCACAGGCTCCGGACGCGCAGGTTCAGCGGCCATGGCTCACGGGCCCAGCCGCTCCACGGCATGTGGGATCTTCCCGGACCGGGGCACGAACCCGCGTCCGCTGCATCGGCAGGCAGACTCTCAACCACCGGGGAAGCCCCTTATGCACAGTTTTAAGGTGGTTCCCACCCGACTCGTGTTAGTCACGAAGGGGAAGAGGAGTGAAGATGCCAGCAGACGCCGTCTCATCAGGCAGTCAGTGACCGTCACCATCCCTCCTGTGTCCTTCCTGCCAGCCTCTGGAGGAGCTGCCAGCATCACGAGGGGGCAGCAGGCAGCCCCAGAGTCTCCACAACGCCGGTAACCCTCACAGTCAAGGTCACCAGAGTCAAAGACAGGTCCAGGAGCTCCTTCAGGGTGGTGAAGACCAAAGAAACGTGACGACTAAATGCAGCACGAGGTTCTGAAGCGGATCCTTTTGTTTTCAACCACTTTTTAGGGCAAACGTGAGTGCCATCTGGGGACGGGTGATGCACCCTGTTAAGTGTGGTTTTCCCGGCTCTGCTGAGGTCACGTGGAGAATATTCGCATGTTTAGAAGATGCAGACTACAGTGCTCAGGGATCTTAGGACATCACAGAGGCAACTTGTTCTCAAAAGTTTCAGGAAAAAACATTATTTGGGTGGTACTTTCAACTTTTATGTAAGTAGTTTTTGCTTGTTGAAAAACTCAGACTTTCTATAGGGGATTCCTTTATGCACAAAGGGAGGATAAAAAAAACTTCGGATGAAAATAAGTCCCCGGACCCCTGGCAGCCTGTGCACCAGCATAGGGTCATCCTGTCCCCACTCCCCCAGCTGGCATGGACCGTTCCCAGGTCACATGAGCATGACCTGTGATGACACATGCGTGCCCCGGGCTGCCAGCGCAGCGCACGGTGACGAAACCCCCTGCAGTGTGCCAGCGCCCTAAATAAAGGACGGTGAGACCCACAGATGACATCCCTGGGCTGCCAACCAGGAGGAAGGGAGAGGCTGACTGACGACCAGAGCGGGTCAGGAAAGGTCTGCTTTGGGAGGCCGGCGAGATGAACTTCCAATGAGAAGCGACCAGGGGATCTCAGGACAGGGATAATGGCAACACTAAAAATAACCAGAGCGGCTGGGCTTGCTCGGTGCTAAATCCTCGGCTCCAGCATCTCATGTGACCGTCGCCAGCATCCTGAGAAGTGAGTATAATTAGTACCCCCGAGGGAGGAGGAAACCTGAGGCCCGGAAGGTTGAAGGACAAGGCACCTGTGACCTGCTACCTAGACTGGCAGCAGCCAGCATCTCATGACACGTGCAAAGGTGGCCTCGTCGTGCTGCACACCTGAAACTCGCAGAGTGTTGTGTGTCCATTACAACTCAAAGGAAAATTAAAACATAGACAAACAAACAGTGTGGCTATGGTCATTCTGCTATTTAAGCATCACAGTGGTCCTAGGAGGGGGCACGTATTCTCTGGCTCTCACAGATGAGGACCCTGAGGCAGCGATGCTGGGGCCTCCCCCGGGGTCACAGCCTCTGATTAGGGAGCTGGACACCCAGCTTTCTCATTCACAGGCTGCTCTCTGAGCCTGCCTGCCCCAGACTCCCAAGACCTGTGTTGAGGGCTGCTTTCACAGACACAGCCTTTGTCACGGCAAAACTTGGTAGAAAGTCCTGTGAGCACGTTTCAACACCAGCAGCTTGACAGAGGGGAGGAGCTTCCCAGGGGTCACGCTCCATGGCCGCCGGCCTTCTGCACAATTCCCTCCACTCCTCCTGGGAGCCCACAGCCTCCTCCTTCCCCACCTCGCCGATGTCCCTGCTGAGCTTTGAGTGACTCTCTGGAATCGTCACCTTCGAGGGGGTAAAGTCACATCTTGTCTGGCAAGTGGAACCACGCACCCAACACGGCCAGGATGAGGGGCCCGCGGTGTGGGCTCTGCGTCGGGCATCCTTGCTCTGGTTGAATAGTGATGGCGTTCAGGCTAAACACAGAGCCATTGAATCCTCTAGGACCATCTCAGTGACTGTCACCAAGGGATGCACAGGGGACACTCCCAGGCATGCGGGGGAGGCCGGGCAGCGGCCAGAGCCCCATGGCCAGCCTGTTGCCGTCACCAGCCAGGCCATCTGGTTTTAACATGGGGTTGATGCTGTATCCGCCCCCCCTCCCTGTGACTGAGTTGTCCCCTCCGCGTCTAGCTGAGCGGGGAGGCTGGGGTCCGAGGGAGGGAGAGCCTGGGGAGGGCCGGTGCCTGGGGGCAGCCCCAGGGGTCTCTCATCTACCCCTTTGTCTTCCTATACGTGCAGAGCACCCATGATGCTGCAAAGGGAAGGAGACGGGGACCACGTGTTCCCAGGAGCCGAGCCACCGGATCTTCAAGGACCGTCCTGCACACACAGCCCTCTCATCCGTACGAGAACAGGGCTTCGCACGTGTCTTAGGACAGGGCACAGAAGGCTAGGATGAGAAGGGGGTAGAGCCCACTGCCCGGCCTCCGTAGCCGCCGTGGGTCTGGGTGGAGGCACGATGCATCTGTACTCCTCAGCCCAGTTCTGCTCGGTGCTCTTCCCTCTGCCTTGGCCCTCGGGAGGCAGGAGGCCAGATCTCAGTGCTTCTCTCTCCATAAAGATGGGAGCCACTCTGGCCACGCTGGGACGTGGCCTTGCACACTCACGCCTCCTCTGCTGCGTGTGTAGGCCCAAATGTTTAAAGCAGACGGGGGTATAAAGGGAACACAGAGTGTACAAAGTGCTATAAAACACAAGGCGTAAACGCTGTCACGCTTGGTACTTTTAGGAGCGCGAGGGGGGATGACCAGGAAATAAACTAGGCGCAAAGCCAGCTCTTGGATCTCCTTGTTATAGCCTCTTCCACTCATCCGTGTGCTGTGCGTTCCTACCCGCCCTAGACCTTCCGCTGTTCCCATCCACAACTGGAAGCCGCCGTCTGGCTCACAGGGCACCCCTGACCTTAATAAGGAGGATGACAACACCGGCTCATCACCATAACAAAGACTGTTTTCATCTTTTATGGTGTCGCCCAATACAGAACACTGGCATTTCTCTGACTTTTCATTCATGATCCGTAATCGTCGCAAGATTCTTACTGTCATCAACAGAGGCCACAGGTCACTCACTAGATCTGAGGTGTTTCATAGCCAAGGGCCGTCCTTCCCAACCCCTGAGGCTCACCAGTCAGGGCCCCGTGGAAGAGGGAAACAGACACCCTAGGTTGGGCCTCAGAGGTTCCCACCCAGTACGTCTCTATGGGGTCCCACCTCGCTGGGTTGAAATCTCTGACCCAGCAGTTTAAATAACTGTCCTCCTTTCCTCACCTTTTCAGGGTGATATTTTCTGGCCTTTATAGAAGGCTCCACTTCCCTCTGCATTAGTGGCTTCCTTACAATTCTAGAACATTCTCAATTAACAGGAAGTGGAGTCTGTCTACACGGCACCAAGCGATGTGCGCGTGAAGTCATCAGATCTGCGTGGATAGAAGTCAGGAAGCAGGAGCCCTGAGGGGCGGGGTCCTTGTCAGCTACTGGGAGATCTGGGGTTTCTTCAAAGACAACCTCTGGAGTTTTCACCGCTCCGTTACTGGTGGCTCCGAGAAGGCCTCACGCGGGCTCTCCTGCCTTTTGGCCGCACTCCCTCGTGTTTATCCCTCCCAACTCAACCTGGCTGTAAACTCCTACTAACTAAAGGTCACTACGTTTGAATTCAGCCTCTCCTCTCTCTCTGGATTCCTTCTGTTAATAACACGTTTGACTTTAAAAGGAGAACACAGTTCTTTCACCAGCTCATCACGCAATTCACTCCACTGTGAATCTTATTTCATATCCGAGGGCATCTAAGGGCTTCAGTGCCAGGTTGCCAGTGACCTTGTCTCTCTGGCCTGTCTCAAACGCACAGCTCTCCCTCCGGTGGAAGCTGAGATCCTTGTGGGAGGCCCTGCACGGAGGATTGCTTTTGATTTTCTGTTCTCAAGTGCGTGCAAGCGAAACAAGGACATCCTGACGCGGTGGGATCTGCGGTGGTGGCTGAGTGCCGGCCTCTGGGCTGCTGCGGGCTCAGCACTGTTTCCCAGGGGCCGCGGACCAGCGTTTCCGCCACCAAATCCATTTGGCTCTATTTAGGAACTAAGTACAGGAAGGTAGTTATTGTACGAGATTAGTTTCCTGTAGGCCATAAATTGGCAGTAGCAGAAAAATACAGGATGAATTTATTAGCGCGCAAGGTCAGCTAAAAGGAAGGCGAGGCTGGCGAGGGTGCTGTGTTCTTTCTTTGAACCCACCTCCCAAACTCAGCCAGGCTGAAAAAGACCCTTTAACTACTTAATTACTTCTTAATAGTTTTAAGCAAATTCAAAAGACTGTGCCCGCCTTTGCTAAGTGCCTGGAGGTAGAGCTGCCTGGAATATGTCAGGAATTCCTGTTGGGACTGGAGTTTCTGAAACCCGATTAAAAGGCCCTACAATCTATGGCCTTGTGAGAGGGGGGTTTTTGTTTCTGTTTCTGTTGAGTTTTTTTTTTTTTTTTGGTTGGGGTGCAGGGAGAGGAAGACTTAGCTGGTGTTGATTGGCTAGGTATTTACTTTGACCCTAGATTTTTGTATTTGAGAATCAAAACCAGCTTCTAACAGTTAAAAAAAAAAAATTCAAGTCAAAAATGTAATTGTTTCCAACCAGAGATATGCTCATGTGACAAATGTCCCTGCAGATATTTGCTTTAGAAAGAACAAGTCACTTTTTTTTTTTAAGTGAATACTTCCTTGAAAACACAGAGTTGCAGGTAGCCGCAAAGGTGGGTTACGCTCCTCGTAAAGACACTTGTACGTTCTGAGAGATCCTTGGCTGGCCGAGCTTCCCGGGCTGGAGTCATAATCCTCCCTTTTCCCTTTGGAGATTTTTCCAAACGCCTTCAACCTGTCAGGTAAAATTAGGCCCCGCTGGTATGAAATGAAATACTTGGAGCCGGTTTTCCAACGCTTTTGCGTGAAAGGCTGTAATTCACATTTTAAATACACCGGAGATCTACAGTGACTTACGGACCATTACCCTGAGACCCTGGCCCACCAACTTCCCCCCACCCCGTGCTCCTCTGCGGTGTCACAAGGGTGGACGGCAGGGATTGAGGAAGCAGATAAAACAGCTCAGTCCTTTCCACCCCTTCCCAGCAGATGACAGCCCTGTAGAGTCTCCAATTTCTTGGGGACCCGTAGCACTTTATGTAGCAAACGGACCAGATGATCAACCTGTCTTCACGTAGCAAGGGCCCAGTTAACATTCACTGAAGGAGCCTCGTATGTTCCCTGGGGTTTGCTGCCCCCTGTCCCCTGGGGCAGCCCCTGCTGTGCCCTGCAGCCTTGGGGGCCTGTCACAGGACAGCCTGCAGGACTTGCAGTAGAGAGGGGGGTCCCGAGCTGCGTCCAGTTCAGAGGTTCAGACAGGCGCCTGGGCTGCGCTGCCTGATGGTTCCAAGCAAGTCAGGGCTCAGTTGAATTGCGTCCACTTGTCCAGACCATGCTGCCTTTAGGAACACGTCTGAGAGAACGTCTCCTACAATCGGGTCTTACTCAGATGTTCTAGGTCTGCTTCGTGGCACCCTGCTCCAGAGCCCAGGAGAAGAACCACAGAGCACGCGAGCCAGCCTTGGTTCCATGGTCCCCTGCTCGGCCCTGCTGGGGGTAGGGGCGCTGGCACTATTCCTCCATCCTGTGATTTGCTGAAGGTTTGGATAAGAGCAGCTTGGCTGGACATTTGATCCTCCTTCCTTCCCCCGAAGAGACAAGGGTCTGAGGCGAGTATAAGCCTCCACGTATGTGTCCGGCATCAGTTGGGGTCAAGCCAGACTCAACCTCCTGTGACCTTCCGTGAGCCACTTATCACAAAAGAAATCCAGAAATTGAGGGGGAAGTTCGCATCCTAAATTGTACCAGCGAGAGCCTTCCCAAGGCCACCCGGGGCCAGACCCTGGCTGGCAGTGTCCTCACTGGCTCAGCAGGGCTCGCCTCCATGCAGCCCAGATCCAGGGTCCCCAAAACGAAGACGATGCTCCCTTCCCGTGTTGCTCTGAAGTCAGTGTTAGCCAATCCTGTGAACCTCAATCCAACAAATATTTAGAGCTCATAATAGCCACAGGCCCAGCTCTGCTCTTGGCTCTTGACGACTGAGACAGTCCCACCCTGGAGCTCCCGGATTTCTTCGTCAGGCACCTTCAGAGACAAGCTTTGTTCCCAATTCTGTTCTTGTAGAAAGGAAAAAAAAAGGGGGGGGGGAGAATTTTCCACTCAGAGCCAGGAATCTTTTTTTTTTTTTTTAACATCTTTTTTGGAGTATAATTGCTTTACAATGGTGTGTTAGTTTCTGCTTTATAACAAAGTGAATCAGCTATACGTATACATATATCCCCATATCTCCTCCCTCTTGTGTCTCCCTCCCATCCTCCCTATCCCACCCCTCTAGGTGGTCACAAAGCACTGAGCTGATCTCCCTGTGCTATGTGGCTGCTTCCCACTAGCTATCTGTTTTATGTTTGGTAGTATATATATGTCCGTGCCACTCTCTCACTTCGTCCCAGCTTACCCTTCCCCCTCCCCGTGTCCTCAAGTCCATTCTCTACGTCTGTGTCTTTATTCCTGTCCTGCCCCTAGGTTCTTCATATCCTTTTGTTTTTTAGATTCCATATATATGTGTTAGCATACGGTATGTGTTTTTCTCTTTCTGACTTACTTCACTCTGTATGACAGACTCTAGGTCCATCCACCTCACTACAAATAACTCAATTTCGTGTCTTTTTATGGCTGAGTAATATTCCATTGTATAAATGTGCCACATCTTCTTTATCCATTCATCTGTCGATGGACATGTAGGTTGCTTCCATGTCCTGCCTATTGTAAATAGAGCTGCAAAGAACATTGCAGTACAGAGCCAGAAATCTTCGTGACAAACTTCAAAAATGATTCAGCAAACTCTCGCAAGACATGTGGCATAGGGTGCGCTGAGCTGGATAAGAGTAGAAAACACACAAGCCTAGGAGGGAGGAACCGCTGCCCTCTTCCCAGCTCCGGGCTGCACCCGCGAGAACAGCAAAGCGTGGCTGGGGCGGAGGGTGGGAGGGCCTTTCCTCCTCTGTAAACCCACGGAGGGGCCTCGCCTCCGTCTCCAGTGACACTTCCTCCAACCGGTGAGTGATGTGGCTATGGGGCCGCTGAGCACATGCAGTGGCTTCAGCTGAACTGAATCTTCTTACCCGACATGACCAGGCCCACCATGGACTCTGCCCAGCTGGCATGCTGCATCCAGGTGGTCCTGTTGAGTTCCCGGTCACGTCAAGGCGAGAGCCCCTCGACCCTACAAGGGTTATTCTGGGCGTGACCCCGCCAGGGACTCAGCCTAAGATCATCACATGACTGTGAACTTGTGAAGCCAGGGATGGAAGGGAGGAAACAGAATCTTTAGGACCACTCTGGAGGCTCTGCTCCATGGCTTGAAAGATTATCAGAAAGTCAAGAGTTGTTCTTTCCACCCCCTCACGTACCCTCCCACACGCCATGGCTGGCTCTCCTCTCGCTGCAGAGTACGTGCTGCCATGTCCTGGAGCTAGAAGATGCTTTCCGCATCGGTGAGTTCAGAAGACCCTGTGTTTCCCCAGCGCAGAGAGTGCATCTCAGGGAAAACCTGAAATTAGCAAGGCTAGACCAACAACCACGTAAGCCAAGGGCACCGTCGAAGCCACTTCTGGGTCTACAGAGCAGACAGAACCCAGGCAGGACGAGAACACGGCCAAGTAACACCACTGAGTAAGCATACGAATCACCAAAGAAACACAGGAGCATCGGGGAAACGGCCGGGGGACAGCCCAGTCATCACGGTGTTGGGGTAAATACGTTTGAAAAAAACTGCACATCGCATTGGCAATCTAAAAAATAATCGCCTATTATAAAACCAGAGAAACAAAATGGGGTCTGTTGTACAGTGGAATACTACCCAACCATAAGAAGAGTGAAGTACTGATACACACGGACAAGCCCTGAAACATTATCTAAGGGAAAGAAGCCAGGCGGGAAGGGCCACATGGCGTATGATTCTATTTATTTGAAATTTCCAGAACGCCAAAGTCAATAGAGGTGGAAAGTAGATGGGTGGTTGCCAGGAGCTGGGGGTAGAGAAGCATGGGGAGTGACCGCAGATGGACGCAGGGCTTCCTTTGGGGTGATGTAAATGTTCTTGAATGAGGTAGTATTGATGGTTGCTCAACGTCATGAATATGCTAAAGACAATTGACTTGTACACGTTGAAGGGGTAGATATTACGATATCTGGATCATATCTCAAAAGAAATAAAATAAAATAAATGAGGGGCAGTGGCAGATGGGAACAGAAATGACTTCCCTTATCCATTATGCCTTCAAGCAAGGCCTCAACGTTGCACCACTTTCATGCAATCATCTCTTTGGAGGCAAAGGTCACTGGGATTTGGACGAGGACCCAACATTACAATAAAACTTTCTAGAGGACCTGGTTTTACTCAGTTTCCTGGCTAAGGCACGTGTCCCTCTGAGTTTCAGTTTGAATGAACCTGCAGTGGAAATAAGAAGCATCTAGAAAGAACCTCCAACTTGGCCAAGATTTTAGTTGTTTGAATAACTTTGGCCTGGAAACTACGCACGTTCATCTATTTCATAACTAATCCTCAACTCAGTGAACTGTGTTTGCAGTTAACTCGTGTCAGGGGATTTGCCTTCTGCTGTCTATAGGAGAACGCAGCCTTGCCAGCTTGGGTTGGGCTGGTAGGCAAGCAGATTTCTCAACCTAGGTATACTTGCTAACTCTCTGTGCACATGTCCATGGCCTGATGGCAACAGAGTCCCCGGGTCACATCCCCAATTTCCACATCAGTAAATGTTGAGTAAGAAATTATGTTTCTTAATTGCTTAGACACCAAGGACAGACATACAGGGGAAACGGCACGATGTCCCTGTCACCACAGATCTTGAAGACATGAAATGGACCTGAAGCAATAAGAGTACGAATAGACAAGGGAGACTCATTCTCACCAATCCTCAGGCATCTCGACGGCTCTGCCCTTTCTTGCGGACCCCACTCAACAGTGGCAGGAAAAGTGGCAACGCACAGATCCACAAGGGCCCCAACTCTGTTAGAACTCACCCACAGATGTCTGCCCCTTCCTGCCCGTATGATCCAGGCACAGGCTCCTCTTTGCTTTTGGACCCCCTTCCCCTCATTCTCTGATTGCAGCTCAGCCCAAGCATCGTTCTGTTGACTCTTCAAGTGCCTCTTGGAGACGCTTAGCCTCGAAGCTCTCAGCCTCAAAGGAAACTAGCAAATGAATTCCCTCTTCATCGTGCCGACTGTCCTCAGGGAGGCGCCCACCTGATAAGACTTGAAAGGAGGAGCAGGGTGAGGGCTGGGGGCAGGTTCCTCGGTTGGTAGGTTGCTCGCTCTCTCGGTGGTCTCTGACTAATCTCCCTCCCCTAGATTCCAGGACCCAGACAAAAAGCCCTGCCACCTGTGTGCTGAGTTAACAGATGAGGGTGAACAGCCTTTCATAGCTCAAATTTGAGACTTACATACAATGAAGTTGTAGGCCCCAGAGCTCCTTAGATGCTAAGGACTATGACTTCCAATCCAGAAGCTTTCACCCCGACGGTGAGCCCGTAGCTGGGAGCCGGGGGACCTGGGCTTGAATCCTGGCCGCTGCCGCTGGTCTGCTGGCCTCAGCAGGGATGTGACTGCTCTGTAGCTGAGGTTCCCAGTCTCTAAGGCAACAGGATCAGACGGAGGCAGACGGCCAGACAAGTTGAGGTAGAAACGGCCGGGATTCCAGGAGACAGTGTGCAAAGCGGACATGCAGACGGAAAGGACAGCAGGTGAGAGGGATGCTGATTTGCAGGTGAGAGTGAGCTCCCAGGTTTTGAGTGGTTCCTGTCAAAGGTCAAAGCAGGTGCTCAGGCAGGGAGGGATGCCTTGTAGTTGAGAGGGAGGGACAGGCCTTCTGCTGCTGTCAGAGGGACTGGACCAGAATGGGGGCATCACCTGCCTAGAAATGAAGGCTGAAGCCTTAGAAATGGGTGTGATGGCTCTAGGAGAGAGTGGATCAAGAAATGAGGGTCAGGGAAGGACCCCAGGAGAACAACCACCTCTCAGTGTCGGAGGTGGAGAAGAGGCAGAGGAAGCAAGAGAGGATGAAGGGCCAGGTGACCCCAGGGTGTCAGGAGCCTGCCGGGGAGGGGCTTTCTGGGAGGGGAGAGCTGACAGGGCAGGGATGGAAGGGCAACAGGGCCAGGAAAGGCCATGAGAAGATGGGACAATGGTGTGGTCCCTGGTGACACTTAGGAGAGTAATTCAGTTATTCAAGGCGTGGAGGCGAGGAGATGGGAAGGAACGGCACGTGGGTCTATGGCTCCCACACTACAGTGATGCCGGCCCGGGTGGTCCCTGGGGCAGCAGAATCTGCAACACCCGATAGAAACGCGGGTGACGAGGCCCCGCCCCGGACCTGCTGTTTCCGCATCTCAGGGCTGGGCAACCTGTGTGTGTGCGTGTGTGGGTGTATATGAGTGTGTGTGAGGAGGGCATTCGAGTGGGTGTATGATGTGTACGCTATGTGTGGGGTGTGAGTGTGTGAGTGTGTGTGAGAGCCAGTTGGGGGAGGGGGATCTTTCTGTTTGAAAAAAAAATCTTTGAGAAAACATACAACAAAAAGCTACCGTTAATTCAGCAATGTTTGAATACGGTTTATAGTCAGTTGGTCATGAGGCTATCTACAGATATTTGTAAAATAGTACGTTTGTATCCTGTACAGAGAGGTACGAGCAAAATTGCGGAAATCCAAATATGATTGGCAGATTTTGTTGATGCCAACTTCCTGGTCGTGATATTTGACTACAGTTTTGCAAAATGCCACCATTAGAGGAATCAATCTGGGCAAAGGGCATATGGGGTGTCTCTGTATTATTTCGTACAATTGCATGTGAACCTACAATATCTGAATAAGAACTTCTATGAAAACTAGGGATCTTGGGTCATGGCTTTACATATTTTTTAATTTAATTGTTTTGAAGATCAACTTTTTATACTTTTTACTGCAGTGGCATGGAGTACAACGAATGCAAATGCTGTTTGCTAACACGACGATTAGTCACCACAAAGACAAACAGCAGTTAGAAGCGTAAGTCAAAGAGAAAAATCAGTGAAATTAGAACAGCAAAACCACATCCAAACGGATGAGGCAGCAGACGAGGAAGATGACAGAACAGGAGAATCCAACCAGATATATCTATTAGATAAATACGAGATACGCAAATCCTTGCTTGAAAATTAAGATAGATTCAAAGCCCTTTATTAGAGTATTTATAAATCTTCCATTTATAATAAAAACTCCACTACACGATTCAATTAATTTCTTTGTTATCTCCAGAAGCGTTATAATGCAGGGCTAAAGAAAAAAGCACAGTTAAATTATGCTCAAAGCCCACACAAGCCTTATTTATAAATTACGTTCCACATAGAATTCTTTCCTGTTATACCCTGAACAATTGTAACATTAGACGCCAACTTGGCTACGTTCTCTCTCTTTCTCTCTCTTAACTGCCAGGGTGTCTCAGTAAGGTTCACCCTGGCCACCCTGTTTAATAGCACAGACCCCCTACCCTCTGGGGCTTTCCCTACCCCCTCACCTGGCTCTACTTTCTCTTGTTTCAACAGCACTTATCATATCCTAACATTTATTATGTCTACAGTTAACATCTGTCTTCCTTCCCAGAAAATCAGCTTTATGAAGGCAAAGATTTTCTGGGGGTGGGTTGGGATGGGTGGAGGAGACCTACACTGAGGTACCTACAATGGAGTTGGTGCACAATGACTATCTGTTTACTCAATGAATGAATTTTAAGCATTCAATGGTCTAATTTTTACTTCAAAGTTTTTGAGTAGAGACTAAAAAGAAAAATAAGGAAAGCTTTGTGTGTGGCTTGTCCCTTCTGGGGGCACTGCTATGCAGACAGCGTGACGTGAGCATTCAAGGCAAGGTGGGAGCAGAGGGTCAGCCTTGCATCCCCATGGGGGTGACACGGGCCACCTGCCGTGGGCAGAATATGGTGATGAACGCAGCAGGGTATTGAAATAGGACCTAGATGAGGCCACGTCCTCGGCCGTTTACAGTCCAGAAGGGGTGCAGAAACACATCCGTGGATGAAGACTAGAAAACTGTGAGAGATGGAGGTGAAAGTCACACGATTCTGCAACAGAGAGGTCTGACTTCCAGGGGGATTCCCGTGGGATGCACTTGAAGATGGAGGAGACGTTCTGCAGGAGGACACCCGAGCAAAGACATGAAGCTGCCCCTGGGCGGCCCCTAGGAGGAGCTTTGTCTGAAGCAGAGAAGGTGTCAAGAGAAGGCGGAGACATCATCGTGGCGCAGATAAAGGGCCAGGATGACACACAGTTAACTAGCAAACGTGCACTTATAATGAAAGGGGTTAAGCCGTGGGGAGCCTGGGCCTCCAGGTCTGGAGCCAGGATCGGGAGAGAGGGGAGGGGACCAGGGCTACTGTCTCCAAGGAGAACCGTCTTCAAGTGTGTCCACAGCTCTTCCCCTCCCCCAGAGGGATCCAGAGCCACACCCGGGGCCCCTGGAGACCCTAAATGCTCCTTCGATGTCTCCCTTGGGGATGGGGAACCAGGGGCTGGAGAACCATGCCGTCTCCAGAACTCCACATTCTTCACACCTGGCCACACACACGCACTGCCTGGAAAGTTCTGAAAACCAACTAGTTCAAAGGTACTCTTTCTTTCTTCCAAAAAGTTCCTTTCTCTCCCCCAAAAACTGTTACTTCAAGCAAAAGACACTTCGGGACCGAAATGGCGTCTTTCGAACAGTGCCTGACCCACAGCCACTTTCCGTTTCCTACCAGAATGAAAACACAGAAAAGGAGAAAAACAGCACAGGGAGCTAGGGCGGCCGTCCACCCGCCGCCGGCATCTGGGAGACACGCCAACGGAGAAGCAGGATAATGCAAGCGGGTTGAGAAACAGCCCTCAGCCCTGCCAGCCGGGGCCCAGGGTCCAAAAGCCAGCAGCCGGGGCTGGTGGCGCAGGGCCGGCCCTTCCCGCTGCTGCCCTCCCGCGGGCTTCTCATCGCCTAGGAAAACCGCTCGTCTATCCTCCTCTGGCACAGCCGCTATTTTTTGAGGAATGTAGATTGATAACTAACATAGAATTGATTGTCTGTGATGTAAACCTGTTGCAAAACCAAGGAGAACGTGACAGATGTCTCCCCTCCCCCCAACCCGTGCAGGCTTCCTCTCTCTCCAACCTCAAGTCCACGTGGACCTGCGGTCAGCTCCGCAACCCCACCATCAACGCCGACACTCAGCGCCCTAGTCCTCACCTGGGTCCCTAGAAAGGTTTCCCTCCTCCGGTGTGGCCCCATCCCAGTGAACTCTGCACTGAAACCAACAGGGTCTCCATAAATGCCAGCGGGAACACCCCTCTCGAGGTCTCCCCATAGCCATAGGCTAAAGCTGGAGTTCCCCTTGGTCAGCTCACCTCCCCCTAGGCCACACCTGGACCACCTTGTCCTCTGAAATTCTCTCCTGCTAGAACCTCCCTGGACACCCCAAGCTTGAACTCAGCCCCTCAGCGCTGAGCCTCCGTCTTCTCTGTCTGCCTAGAATGTTCCCGCCCCCTCTCTCCCCCTGCACCTGACCCATCTCAACCCTGAGGGCACAGCTCAAGGAAAACCTCCCCAACAGCCAGTGATGGGAGAACCTCCCAGCACAGCACGCGCTGAAGACCTCCGTCAGACCACTTCACAGGCACAGCTGGGCAATGATCCGTTCCTCTTGTCTCCTGCACGGCGGCCCCGGGACGAAACTTCAGTCATTCGTTCCAAAGCAATTTATTCACCCCAGTACATCCCAGGCACTCACTGGGCACACTCACCAGGCACACAGCAGGGAAGGCACAAGTTCTGGAATTTTGATGCTTATGAATCAGCAATCCTATAAATCAGCCACATGATTTCCAAGAAGGATGGGTAGGCTGCGACTGTAGCTTTTTCTTCTCTATCCTCCAACATCCAACCTAGGTTTTGACACAAAAGACACGCCCCATAAATTGCTTGAATGAGCGTGAAATGGTAAGTATCGGTCTGAGGATGATAATGAAGTGTTCAGTATAGAAAAGTGTGTGTAGAGAACATGGGACAAAGAACAGAAAAGGGGAAGAGCAGAACTTCATCGACTGATTAGCTGATGAAGAGAAAGGCGGTGGTGAGCACTTCCTTGAAGAGTGACAGGATGTCTTAGTCAGCTCAGGCTGCCGTAACAAAACACCATAGCCAGGGTGGCTCAAACGACAGGAATTGGATCCTGTAGTTCTGTGGGCTGGAAATCCACGATCGGGGCGCCTGCATGGCTGGGTTCTGGTGGGAAACACTTGCTGGCTTGAAGAGAGCTGCTTCTGCCTCCCAGCGTCCTCCTGTGGTGGAGGCAGAGCTCTGGTGTCTCTTCCTCGTCTTATAAAGACCCCAATTCCATCATGGGGACCCCACTCTTGACCTAATCTAACTCTAATCACCCTCCAAAGGCCCCGATTCCTACTACCAGCACACTGGGGGTGGGTAGGGTTTCAACATTAGCATTTGGGGAGATGCTAACATCCAGTCCATAACAGAGGCACGACCTCCCCTGCCATGAACTTCAAAGAGATGTGTGAAGGGATAGAGTCGTTGGTGGGGAGGGGGTCTGCAAGGCCAGGGCTTGTCCTGCTGACTTCTGTTTTCTTTGAAAGTCTAAGTCAAGGTCACCTGCTCAGCTGAGGGGAGGGACAGGTTGGGGAATTGCAGGGAAACCATTAAAGTGTAAAATGACCCTTGAAGAGCATGGGAAAGGCAGCTTTTTCCAGAGGCCAGAAGACGACCCTCCCCCAGCCCCGCAGCGCCGACGTCCAGCTGTTTGGACATCACTCGACACAGTTACATGCTTTTCCGGGAAGGCCCGGGGGCAGAGCGGGAAACAGAGAGGTAGAGAGAGGGGCTCGCGGCTGAGAAGATGCTCATCACCTGGGCAGGGGAGTCAGGAGCACAAGCAAACCACCTCAGGGCTGGCGGCTCTAGAAAGTGGTCCAGGTCTGGTGTCTGGGTATGGAAGTGGGGGAAGTCAGCACCGAAAGAATGATGCCGTCTGAAAGTTTTGCTTTCTAAACCAAAGAAGAGTCATTAAACTATATAAAGTCAGGTGAAAATGTAACATGATTTGACCCCGTTCCCAGAATACTGATGCCCAACCCAGCAGCTTTCAGTTCTGATTTGTGTTTATTGTGCGTCAGAAATATTTCCTAACGTTGTTTCATGGCCTAGGGAACCTGCCAGCCCTGGACTTTAATCTCCAAGAGGCAGGATAACGTGTCTGTGTAACACGGCCCCTCCAGGACGAACCTGTAACTGCCCCCAATGCTGAGCCCTCGGGGTTCATGGGCCTCCCCGGAACACCTGCAGGACTGGGCATATCTAAGTCAGCCCGCTTGGAAAGGGGTGTGTGTGGTCAGATGGAGAACCAACAAATTTTTGAAAATGGGACACATGAGAAATGACCTTTCCTCACATTAAATTTCACTTAATCGAAGTAAATGTGGTATGGTTGTCTGTGGCCCAGAGGATAAAAAGCCTTGGGTACTGTCTCTGCCGGCCTGGGTGCCCACCCCCGCTTGGAAAGTCGAGCTGAGCGTGGGGCAGAGGATTTGCTCTGTTGTGAAAAGAACTGGGCTCATGGTCAAGTCCAAGTGTGTAATCTGAGCAGGAAGGGGTGGGTGTGTTTTGTGAGCACCAGCAGGTCGACTGGGGAAAAGGTGATGTTTACTGCAGGGCTCAGGAAACGTGAATTTTCGGCAGCTCCGGAGCTGAAATGGCAGCAAACGAGGAGGGGACACAGCAAGCGGCCCCTCCCAGCCAGCCCTGCACAGATGGGCCGAAGGGGACAGTTAGGCAACCGTCTGAAAAAAGGGAAGATTAAGATCAGGACACAGAGCCTGGGGCAACAGGCAAAAAGGAAGGAAAGGGTCACGAAAATGGACCGGGAGAAGACACCGGTGCCAGCTGGACTGCCCGGTGCTGATTAAATAGACTGGGATCCGCTCAGGATGGATGCCCAGGGAGGGAGGCCATGGGGATAGACACAGACCCAGCGGCTCTGATACAGGGGTCCTCGAGCTCCAGCGTTCGTCTGTTTCTGCTCCTGAAAAGTTGCCACTTGCTGACTGATCGCAACCAGCTCATTACAAATCTCTTGGAGCAAATGGAGCCTTTCAAGGCTAAATATAAAAGACGTTGGCCCAAAGGTTCTGGGGCAAATCTGGACTTTTGTCTTGAAAGGGTAACGTAGTTGTTGATATTTCCAACTCTAACAGAATGGCTGACATAACCCAAGTGTTGAACAGTTATTTGGGGCAATTTTGGGAAAGAACTCATCTTTATCACCCAGGAAAAAAGAAAGATGGGCAATATCAAGTAAAATGGACCCCTCCTTATTTTCAATAACACATTTCTGGGCATAAATTGTCTTGGAAAAAAATGCCTCAATTTGTGTTTTTGACTATCCAGTAGAGTCATTTATTTAAACAGGGGTTCTTAAAATTATTTAGGGAGTGAACCACCAGAAAGTTACAGAGCCTAAGCAAAGATTGATGTTCAACTCTATTTTCAAAACTAGGATTTTTCCTTCTTAGTGCTTAGAAGAATGTCAATATCGAAAGTACGCAACACACATTCACAACTACGAAGACAGCTCTCTATGAAAACCCAGCTGTCAAACGACATCCCTGAGCCATTTCCAAGGGATTCTGCTCAGGGTTTGTACTTGTTCCCTCCTTTCTGTATCAGTTTAAGTGTTTTCTGGCAGAGAAGCCATAGAATGTGCAAAAGATTTAAGAAAAAGTAGCTGCGGGAACTTTTTAAATTGAGAAATTTCTATCCATTTTCTCAACCTTGTGTGTGCCGTGAGAAAGGGCCTTTGTTTTATTTTAACAGTAGAAACCTTGGTTCAACCCGTAGAACACATGCTTTCCACAAGAATACCGATGGAGAACCGTTGTCCTGAGATGTCTTTGACTTCCGACGTTCTGTCTTAGAATATATTAGAAAGTGGTTTCTAGAAGTGGTGTTTTCTTCCTACAGGATTGAAGTTCTCTTCTTTTTCACTTGGCTCTGACCTCATCATCTGTTTTGATCTTATTACCTGTACATTTTGTGAGACATTCTACATCCCTGTTGAAAAGAGGTGAAAACTATTTAGATAAGACGCGAGAACAAAATTCGACGACCACACCCCCCCCCAAAAAAGCAAACTTTGGAATCAGAGGATTTAGAGTTTTCAGAGTTCTGTTTCCTCATTTTTGTCTTTCGTTTATTCAACAAGTAATTAATGAGCGTTTATTCTACCTACGCCAGACACTATTTGAGGGCTGGGAATATAGCAGTAGATAAAACACAACAAGTTCCGGCTCCACGGAACTGACATTCTGGAAGGGGTAAACAGGAGACAGACAATTAAATCACCTTTAGTAATACAACATGACAGGTGGTAGTGAGGGCTATGATTAAAAACAAGCAGGGCACAGGGGATGAGAAGGAAGTTTTACCTAGGGTGCTCAGCGAAAGTCCCTCAGATAAGGTGACATTTAAACAGGAAAGTGAAAGAAAATTTCAGGGCAAGGCCTGAAAGGTTCTCTGGGGTGAGAGCATTCCAGGAAGCGGGCTGGCAGGTGGCTGGCTCTGGGCGGGATTTACTCTTTAACCCTCCTAGAACCGATGTGTCCATAAAGCCTTTGTAGGTTTATACATCGAAAGGGCCTCCAACTGAGTTCTTTGATGGGATAAGTATAAAGTCGAAGTCTTTAACATTGAATTTTTCTGTCTTCAGGCTCCCCATCTTCCCTCCACCGGGCACCCCTGTATCCTCAACGTCGGACACAAGTTCTCAAAGCGTTCTTTCAATGGTTTCCACTCATGTACTTTCACTGCACGGGGGGCAGAGAAGACTGAGCTCTGCAGCAAATTCACTGAGACCACCGAGCACGTCTGCTTGCAGACGTTTCCTGATTCCCGCCAAGGTCATCTTGATATTTTCCTGAAAATTGTCAGAGAGCTTCCTCAGTGGACCCAGATTTCTCTGACATCGACAGGAAAACCACTGAGGGAGGAGGGCAGGGTCCCGGCTCCACTTGGACTTGGTGTGGGAACAGCAGCCATTCTCAGAGCCCAGGGCCACAGGGTCCTCCGCAAAGGCCTGGGCTCCACGGTGCCGGGTCAGAACCCCGTGCAACTTGCAGTAAAACCAGCCACGGAGAAACCCAAATGCTGAGGCGGGGCGTTTCCGCAAAGACTCACCTGTGCCATCGGCATGATGGTCACACCTGCTCACTTCAGAACACCTTGCCCCGCCTGTACTTCATCCCTCGCTGCAGATGGCAGAGGGAAGTCCCTCCCTGTCCCATGACAAGCCACAGTCTGCCTGTGAACAGGGCGGTGGGAACAGGGGCTGGCAAGCTAGTTGTGTAACAAAATGACACAGAGAGTAGGACAAAAACCCCTGCATGGAAATGGATAACTTTATCCACCCATCCAATCAGAAAGAGCCCAGTGGCCACTACTACAAAGTTACCTTTTCACAGAAATGCAGAAAATACAACCACAACCTTCATGGGATTGAGGTCATATAACCTTTACATTCAAGTGGCTGGTGCGGTCTGTCAGGGCCTTCCTTTCCCACCTGACCACAGAGCCGTGGGTTGTAGGTCATGGCCAGGTCCCAGCGGCCCCAAACAGCAGGTGCTACCAGGGAAGAGCTGTCCTTGTGTTAACAAATGTATCATCTCTGTCACAAAACCAAAAATAGGGCTAAAACAGAAAAGACATTTGTTTGAAATCCACATGCATGTGAATTTCACACCCAACAGGCCTTGCAGCTCCTGTATTTCACCCTCAGAGAGAAACCCCTTGGGCAGAAATGTCAGGCCTTTAACTTTGCTGGTTTACCAAAAAAAAAAAAAAAAAAAAAAAAAGAAAAGAAAAAGAAAGGACCATTTAAAATATTTCAACCTATATGGGAAAAGAATCTAAAAAAGAGTGGATATATGTATAACCGATTCAATGTGCTGTACACCTGAAACTAACACAACATTGTAAATCAACTCTACTGCAATAAAATTTTTAAAATAAAATAAACTATTTCAGAAGGGCTAGTAATTAGTAGGATGGGCTTCTGTAGAATCTAATAGGTTAATTCTTTAAAAGCTAACCCACGCAAATATAGTAAATGCTAGCAGTGCTGGGTGGTGAGGACACAGTGTTCCTTGTATTAGTCTAGCTGTTCATACAGATATATTTTAACAAGAAAAAAATACATATTTAATAATGAATATACAATAAAAGGTCATCACTATTTAATAATAAAATATATTAATGAAAATGCTGCTGGATGCTTTGAGCTTCACTAATATATAGGGTGGAATACATCTGTGTAGCATTTATGTGTAATATTTGCTATTAATGTGTAGACTCCTCCCTCCTCTCCACAGAGGTTCTAGAAAAGCAGACCCCATACCACTTCACAGCCAGCATCTATTTGTCCTTAGGTGATAATGCTATAAGAGAACGCCGCTAAAGCTTCCATGACGCTGTAGCATCCCGCCGCCATGCTGGGGACCAGGTATTTCTTCCCCTGGGCTGAATTCGCCTGCTGTGTGGACACCTAACAGCCGGCCGCCACCAGCGGGCTGTGGTCCCCAGACCCAGCAGCCAGGGGCAGCTCTGTGGCCTGGCACCAGCCAGCAAGCATCCCAGTCCAGCTGCAGACGCCCGCTCAGGGCTGAGACACAGAGGCAGGAGACCGGTGGCCCAGGCTGCAGCGTTTCCTGTTTCCGTCAGTTCTCACTTGAGCTGCCCCCAGAGAGACCCTCCCAAGGAGAACGCATCAGACTGCATCGTGTTTCTCCATCTCGATTCCTCTCTGCCGTCAGCACTGACCGCCTGGACCACTGGCCAGACCACCCTCCGCCTCTCCTCGCAGCCCTGCCAGTGCGATGAGGTCTCTGATGCTCGAGGAGTCTCGGTCCGCATCCCGTGCAGAGGAAGCCACCGCCTGCCCTGGGCACAGTTCACCCCTACCTGAGGAAGGACAGGGGACACTCTGCTACGGAGGGAAGACTTAGGGGGTCGGGGGGTCGGCCGGGCTGCCTGGGCACGGCCCACCCTCCTTCCTGCCAGTCCTCTGCACCCACAGTGACCCGTCTGCCTCGGCCAGGGGTCAGGGACAGAGGGAAGTTGAGACCAAACCCCACCATCCTAAGAGGGCAAGGAAGGACGAGTTGGAAGTTGCTGGTTTTCACCTGTCCTGAAGTCACTCTCACCTGGACAGGACCTCAGGGTACCTGCCAACCACAGCCAGGGCAACTTAGCGGGACGCACTCGGACCTCGAGTTTGTCCCTTCAAAGGAGAGCTGGACGTGAGCCAGCGATCATGAAACATCTGTCCACACACTGTACGCTCCTGTGCCGGTATTCTGCTTGGAGGAGAGGCGTTTCTTAAAGATGGGCCAGCTGGCTGGAATTTAACACACACACACACACACACACACACACATATATATAAAACACTCTCAGTATCTATTCCTAAATTCTAGTTGGGGCTTTTTGAAAACTTAAGAAGCCCTCGGGAGGCCATCTAAATGCAAAATCTCTCTAGATCTAAATGCAAAGTCTTTCTAGATCTGGTTGCCTCCTTATTTTCCACAATTGCCGCACCTACACGTACTTAGAAACAAATGTTAGTGACTCACCCATGTTCTCTCCAAAGCGTTAACTTCCTGGGAATGACTTCCTTCTCCTGTGACAGCTCTTTGTGATGAAGTATGGCCACCTAGTGTAGCTGTATGTTCACGCGTGTGACGAAAAGTCACAAGATGCTGTACATACTATAAGTCACACACTCTGTTATTCTCCATGCTAGTCTCATGGAGTCGAATCAGATCTATTTGTTGTTGTTGTTGTTGTTGTTGTTGTTTTTGTTTTTGTTTTTGCGGTACGCGGGCCTCTCACTGTTGTGGCACAGGCTCCGGACGCGCAGGCTCAGCAGCCATGGCTCACGGGCCCAGCTGCTCCACCGCGTGTGGGATCTTCCCGGACCGGGGCACGAACCCACGTCCCCTGCATCGGCAGGCGGACTCTCAACCACTGTGCCACCAGGGAAGCCCAACAGATCTATTTTTTAAATGCAGGTCATGACCCACTGACGTGGTTTAATGACCTGCAAATAGGACCCGAGCCTTGAAAAACACTGGTTTGCGGCTCTGAGTTGACATCGGGTGAGGTATGGGGAGCCTTCTCCCGTCCCTTTCTCCTTGCACTCTTTCCCACCTCCCTGTGATGTCCAGTATCTCAGAGGATGGAAGTATCAAGGATATTGACATAAATCCTGAAGTCTGAGTAATAGCTTGTTTTGCAAAGATATAAATGCTCACAAATTTTCCATCAAGACAGAAAATTAATACACAGAAAACTTCAGTGCCTCTTCCTCCGTGCTGTCAGCGCTTACTCTGTTCTCCCAATTATTTTTTTCCTCTAAGTCAGAGGAAAACACGACATGTCTCATTGCTTTGAGATGCACCCTTTCCACCCTGTCTTAGTTTAATTTGTTTATTGGTTTAATGTCATGACACAGGAAAGTAATTTCTGGCACCTGGAATTATGGTCTATTTTGTGGTCTCCCATTTAATTTTTAAAGTATATGTAAAATTCACAACCTGCTTCCTACTGTATTTATGTTAATATTAAAATTGCTTATTGTCAAGTAAAATTCATAGTCCAGGAAGAAAAGCAGTGTTTACTCCAGAGCTTCAAGGACCCCAGAACAATAGGCCACCATTTTTCTTCATGGTGTTCTGGTTCTGTTTGAAAAGTACGGCCTTAAAGCAAAAGAAACTACCAGGAATTTCAAGCACCATCATAAGCCAGCTGAAGAGGTTTGGGTCAGTGGCTCCCAAGGGCCACGACAAGAAAACCAGATGAAAATGACCTGTTTTCATTATTACCGTAAGCTAATCATTGTGAACACAGTGATAAAATCCTCCTCCACACACATAAAAGCATGTGTCGATCTAAGATCTAATAACTGCTATCAGTCACTGTTGAGCTGTGTGTGTGTGTGTGTGTGTGTGTGTGTGTTGAACTGTGTCCCCCCAAGACTTATGTTCACATTTTGACCCCTGGTACCTGTGAAAGAGTCTTGATTCTGAAGGAGCATCTCTATAGATGTAGTCAAGTTAAGATGAGGTCCTACTGAAGTACCCTGAGCCCTGAATCCAATATGACAGATGTCCTTATAAGAACAGAAAGGACACAGACACAGGGACAAGGCCACGTGCAGACGAAGGCAGAGATTAGAGCCACGTGACTATAGCAGCCAAGCAACTCCACGTACCGCCGGCCACCAGCAGGGCCGGGACAGAGGCCGGGACCAGATTCTCCCTCATGACCTTAGAAGGAACCAACCTTGGCCACCAGCTTGATGTCATACTCCTGGCCTCCTGAACTGTGAGAGAATCAAATTCTGTTGTTTTAAACCACCCAGTCTGTGCTAATGTGTTACTGCAGCCACAGGAAGCTAATACGGATGTGTAAACTCCCACGAATGCATTTGTATTTTTATCATTTAATAAACGTCGATTCTACGTGAAAGTTCACCCAGAGAACCCCAGGTTACACAGTGGCCCCTGCGCAGGAGGACCAGCTCCTGTCTTCGCTTGGTGGGGAGGAGCCTGAGGGTAGGAACCAGGTCAAGCTTGTTCCAGCTGCTTCTCCAGCCCCTGTGTTTAGACATATTCTTGCAGTTAAGTCTTAGATTCTAAGTAAGAAGTAATAGTACATTGACCATAACAACAAAGAAACATACTTGAGTTATTTTAATTCTGTCTTTCATGGTGACCTTCTCGAGCTTTTATTTATGGTTAAAATTTAAAACAGTGGGACAGAGGGTGGACTGCAAGATGGAATATTTCTGTCTGGTAAATGCAAATCTCAGTTCATTAAATATTTTACTGAATTTGGAAAACATTTTTTAAAATAGAAAGGTACTATCTCAACTGCTATTTGTTTTAAAACTAAAAAACAAATCAAGAAAAGCATAATTATCACTGACTATGACACGGTCATCACTTCCCCACTGTGGGGAGGAAGGCCAGTCGGCACCCTTTGTCACCCCCATTTTTGCACCAATCAACAAGTATATGCTGGCACTCAGCTAGGTCTGGGGGATACGGAGATTACAAGAATAAATGCACACAGTCTCTTTCTTCAAGCACCTTATAGTTTATGGGGGAGACCAACATACATGTGATTTCCAAACCTACTGTAGAGTGTGTGTGTGTCCCCCAAAACTTGTATGTTGAAACTTAACCCCAATGTGATGGTATAAGGAGATGGGGGACCCTTGGGGAAGGTGATTAGGTCATGAGGGTGAAGCCCTCCTGAATAGGATTAGTGTCTTTACAGAGAGCTCCCTCACCCCTTCCACCAGGTGAGGACACATGGTGAAGATGGCCGTCTATGAACCAGGAAGGGGACCCCCCACCAGACACCAGATCTGCCGGCACACTGATCTTGGACCCTCAGCCTCTAGAACTGTGAGAAATAAATGTGTGTTGTTTATAAACAGCTAGTCTATGGTCTTTGTTACGGCAGCCTGGACAGACTAAGACAACACCAGAATTAACTATGAGTCTTAAAAACAATTATAGGCACCCACTCTGGAAGACAGCTTTATAGGTTCTTATAAAGTTAAACATACCTTTATCATATGAGCCAATGATCCTACTTCTGGGTATTTACCCTAGAGAAATAAAATGTGTGTTCACACCAAAAGCTGTACTTGAATGTTTACAGCAGCTCTATTTATAATTGTCCCAAACTGGAAACAATCAGAATGTCCCTCAACGGGTGAATGAATGAGCAAAACGTGGTATCTTGGGACAATGGAATACACCTCAGCAATAAAAAGGAACACATTTGTGACACACAACAACTTGGGTGAATCTTAGAGGCATTGTGGAGAGTGAATGAAGCCAATCTCAAAAGGTCGTATTATATTTGCACGATGTTATTGAAAAGACAGACCTATAATGGTGAAGAATAGCTTCGTGGTTGCCAGGGGCAAGCGATGGGGTTGGATATGACTGTAAAGGGATAGCCCCGAGGGAGGTCTTGGGGATGATGGAGCCATTCTGTGTCCTGACAGTGGTGGTGGTCACGGGAATCCATACATGTGTCAAAACTGATAGAACTGCAACCCCCCCAAAAATCACCATTGCTGTGTGGTTGAAAGGTCTTAGTGGTAGAGAACAAAAGCTTGAGAAGCAGGTGAAGACGGAGCTGTGAAGAGCTGCAAAGAGGTTGTAAATGAATTTTGAATGCGACGGGGAAACGAAAGATTTTTAATCACGAGAGAAGCATGATTAGATTTGGGTTTCAGTAGGGTCATTCTGTTGACAGGATGGAAGACGGATTGGAGAGGGTTACATTGAAGGGGAAGAAATCAATTAGTATTCTATTGCGAGAGATCAATTAAGGGCGAGATAATGATTTCAGCTCTGGACACTCTGAGTTAGAGACATTTATGGACATTGAAGCAACGATGTGTATAGGGGGTTGAATATATGAGTCTGAAGTTCAGAAAGAGGCCTGAGCTGAGACTGTCAGTTTGCTAGTTGAATTCATATGTACGGATGAAGTTGCTTTTCATGAATTGTACACAGGGTCGCAGGGGGGAAACAAGCAGTTTGGGAATGCAGCTAGGGGGATCACAGTCTCTGAAAAGAACAGAGAGAGGAAGGAAGCTGAGAATGTATGGCCAAAGAGAAAAGGCAAAGAACCAGGAGAAAATGACGTCCCAGAAGCAAAGGAGGAAAGAAGAGAGGATTCAACACGCTGTGTCTGGTTTCTTATCACGTGATAGATGGATGAGCGACCCAGCCGTTCACAGAGCCAGGAAGTCATCTGTGTGTCCCCCGGTCCACAGCCTCATTTCACAGCTAAAGAAACCGAGTCCTCGGGATGCTACTTGGCTTGTTTGAGAATCATGGCTAATTCACGGTCAGGCTATCCCTGGCAACCAAAACGCCTGGAGGTTGGAATGAATAGTTGGATTTTTCAACGTCTTCCATAAAATATATCTATAAATATATATTTTAGTCAACACATTTCCCCATCAGTTTTTGTTACGTCCACTTACGGGAGAAAAACCTCATCTACCCCAAGCCAAATAAGTCAGAGCCAGCATGAGTGGGTTGATTCCATTTTTCTGTTTTTTTATGTGAATAATCACCAGCCTACCTGGATATTTCATTTGCCTTCCACTCCCCATTCCGTAGAACAGAAACATCACTTTTGAACTACCCATAAAAGCCCCAAATTTGGCTCCTAGGTAGGTTTCTTAGACAATTATGACGGAAATTCCATTTTGCCCCAGCCTTGACTTTTCCATTTTCTTTCCCAAAATACTTGCCACTTGCTACCCCACCAGGGTATGGAGACACTCTGAAGTGTATGGGATTTCCTACAAACTGGGATAACCTACCCAGGCCTTCCAATAGCTTGAACACTACCACATAGCTTTTTTTAAAAAAAAAAAAACCTTATATGTGTTTCAAACCTTACAACTAATCTATTATACAACTGAAATTATTCTATCCAGAAAGGTTAAATGTCACACATTAGAGCCTCAGATTCTCAGCGCACTCCGTTCTTCCCAGATAAATCTCAGTAAGTGGAAAAAAAAAAAAAAATACATTGCCGACATGCCAAGTTTGCTCCCTGATTTATAGATTTCTTAAGAATTGGATTTTGCTTAGCAAGGTTGGAAGAAAGAAGAACATGGCATCCAAACACGTGGCGAAAGGATAACTAGTCTAGAACTGAAGTTATAGACATTTGGCGTAGTATGAAGCCACTCAATTCTTTCTTGGAAAAGGCAATAAGGAGCATTCTTTCCCATGATGTCGTATCTTTTAGAAGCGAAGTTCCTCAACAGCCGCTGAACTAACGAAAAGCAAGTGGATGACAAAATCAAGGTGGACCAGAAAATGCAGGGTGAGGTATCCGATCCGACCCCAGGGCTTGAGCTGCAGTGCCGTTCTGTCAGGCACATCCAGCCCACCACTAAGTACGGGGGTTCTTTAGGTATGGCAAAGAAATACTGTTTCCTCTTTTAATTTACTTGTATTGGGGGGTTTTTGTTTTTTTTTTAAGTTGAAGTATAGTTGATTGACAGTGTTTCAGGCGTGTAGCAAAGTGATTCAGTTATTTATATACATATATATATATCTATTCTTTCTCAGATTCTTTTTCTGTTATTAGTCCTTACAAGATATTGAATATAGTTCCCTGTGCCATGCAGTAGGTCCTTGTTGTGTATCTATTTTATATACAGTAGTGGGCATCTGTTTTCATCTTTTAAACAGCTACTAAGTTGTCAGGACATAAATAGTTAATACGTTGCTTGAACCTAACTACTTATACAAAGAGCAGTTAGGACCCACTTTCGGCTTAGGAGTTGCTATGAAAAATCACTGAGACACGAAGGGGCCAAGAACCGAGGAAGCAGGGAAATCTCTATGCTCTGTTATCAATGCCCTGGTTTGGCACTTGGCCCGGGAAGGGGAGGGCCCCAGCATGCCCACTTGTTTTTCCTACTGTTGGTGCCTCACCCACTTCTATGGGGCCTGAAATTCGCCAGTCACGGAAAATGCCTGCTCAGGAAACAGATGTGCAGAGGCTGCAGAGGAAACCCACAATCACCGCCCATGTGAACCAGCCCAGGCCTCCATTCATAAAAATTCAGCAAACCGAGGGCCGCGAGACAGAGGAAAACACCAGCACGGAAGATAATGATGAACAAATAAAACAGCTCCGTGGAGACAAAACAGAAATAATCATAATAATGAAAGAAATCCAAGGGGCTTCCCTGGTGGCGCAGTGGTTGAGAGTCCGCCTGCCGATGCAGGGGACACGGGTTCGTGGCCCGGTCCGGGAGGATCCCACGTGCAACAGAGCGGCTGGGCCCGTGAGCCATGGCCGCTGAGCCTGCGCGTCCGGAGCCTGTGCTCCGCAACGGGAGAGGCCACAACAGTGAGAGGCCTACGTGCCGGAAAAAAAAAAAAAAAAAGAAATCCAATTTGATCTTGAAAGGTTAGAGAGGGAGTTGCACCCATAAAATCAGAATTGGCTGCAATTAGGAGCAGGAAGGGGGAGGGGCAAAAGAAAACGAGAAGACGAGAACAGCACCCACAGAAAAGGAAGAGACCCTGGAACTAAAAGTAGGATCGTAGGATCAGCAAAATAAAAATGGATGGAAACACCAAGCTGGTTATCTAGACCAGAGCCCTTCTCCACTGTGCAGACCAGTCAGCAGATACTGTCAAAGCAATCTCCCAGATCCAGAAGCAAAGATAAACAGACAAGTGAGTAAATGAAAACTTAACAGTCTTGCGAGATATATCCAAGAGGGTCAAACTAATAGAGACTTAGAGACAGAAAGGTGAGAAAGAAATAATAAGAGAAATAATGGAAGCATCATTTCCAGGGCTGAAGTGGTCCACCAAGGCCAGAACAGGATGAAGAAGAAATACATCCACATTCTGATAAAATAGAAGAACACCAAAAATAAAAGGAACATTCTAAAAGCTCCCACAACAAAACATAGAAGAGGGCCATGTGGTATGAATGAACCATTGGCAGCCGTGGGAAGCTAAGAAAATTCACAAGGAAGTTTAAAGGAATCCAGGAGCCCTTGGCCTCGGCTCACTCTTCTGCACGTGGTTGGACTGAGTGACGTGAATTACATCGCCTTTGCGACAGGTTCCACCACCTTGTTTTGAAGAGGTTAAAACTGAGTAATTATACTACTACGGGCTGCCATGCAGGGACGTGTACTACATGAAAGAAACAAGTTGCCAAACAAATGGACCATCTTATCCTATTGAAGCTAAATACACACACATGCACAGAAAAACTGGACAGATAGCGACGATGATGAAGATAGGTTAGTTAGAGACAAACATTTAAAAGGACAGAGCACACAGGTGGAATTTGGGAGAACACATTGGCTTTTTATCTTCCACATTTGATACTTTCTCTCCTTTTTTTTTTTTTTAAGAAGGAGTACAGATTACTTTTGAAAACTTTTGTTTAAAATGGGGGCTGCAGGAGCACGGCGTGCTCGAGAAGGGAGGAAAATCCGTGTGGCTGGTGAAGACCGAGAGTGCAGAGCCAAGCAGGGAGATGCCGGAGCTTTGGGCAGAGAAGGATCAGGTCCCCACGTTCGGATGGGGCCAGAGAGGGAAGCCAAGAGTGGACAGAGTAGGGAAAGGATGACTTAGCTCTGGCCCGGAACACGGAAATGACACATCTGACCCTCGGCCGGGTTTGTTCTATGACCTAAGTGCATTCACCCATCGTGCACAGACAGAAGTCAAGAACTGTGAAGCCTGGATCGATTGTTTGGGGATCGACTCCCTGCCCTAAACCTTATTTCTCTACACGGCGCCATTCCTAGTGGAGAGTTAAATTCCCGGACATGCTCAGAACCAAAGCAAGCAAAATGAGGGTCGCTAGCCACACAATTGTTCTTGCCCTCCATGACTGTCCCACCAGCAATGGCACCAGCTACCCCTGGGTCTGAAATGCAGTTGAAAAAATGCCCCCAAACATGGTGGAAAACTCTAGATTATCTTGGGAGAGCAGGGCATTTGATTGAATCCCCAATCCCACCCATTCCTGGTCTTCCGTATTGGGGATGCCCCTCAAATAGGTGGACATGTGGGAGTGAGCTAGAGTCACACAGGCGACCACAGCCCCGAGGTTTCAGGATGGCCCGGCTTTGCCATATCCCTGAAGAAATTATGAGTGGGGAATAATTCTTATTTACCCTTAATCGCAGACTGTGAGTTATAGGGACAGATCATGGCATGTGGTTTATTTTCCCACTCTTTTGTGTTTCTCATGCTCAGAGGCGTTTATCACACTAAAGACTCCCATAGACGTAACCCCACATCTGCAGCGGGCAGGTCCCCAGACTCTCCAAAGGGCTGCACAGCTGAACCTCGTGCTCTGAGCAAAGACCTTAGCCGGTTCCTGGGGATTTCCTTACCCTCCAACATCTTACCTTGGCATGTTGACCAGGATATCACTAGCGAAGAAGTATCAATGTGGGTCAAAGGCTCTTTTCTGAAATGTAATCAAAGCACCAGCAGAAGAAACCATGATAAAAAAAAAAGTATTGATAAGTACAACTCAAGTCCTATTGTTGCCTTTGTTTAAAAAAAAACCACAAAACCACAATTTTTGTATATAAATTTTTATTTCAAAGCATCTGATCCCCAGAATGTATTCCACAATAAGGGATTTTCTTAAACAAATCAGGACAGGCATCAGTAGGATATTAGTTCTGGGGTGAAGTTTTCCACAAGGGTCCCCCTGTACGTACTGTGGATGGTATTTTAATCATCTGTCCTGGGAAAAGCATGAACACAAAATCAAGTCGTGTACTGAACCTTGAATGTTATTCTATAAACAAAATGAGTTTTAAGCCTCAGAAAACACTTCCGAACAAAGAACATGTTTTTAATGCCCATGAGAAAAAAACAAATATGAGAAAGATGATGGGTGTAAAGGATGACTGTTTACAGCCGAGGTAGACGTTCTCCCATCGAAATCTCCACCAAGTCTGTTGTTGTGAGTCCCCAGGTCCTGGGGGAGGACACTTGGTTTTTTTTCCGCTTTCTGACATCATCTGTTGCAACCTGATGCAAAGCAGCACTTAACTTGTCACAGGAGGAAATAACTCCGCAGCCAGCACGGAACGTCTCAGGGAGCCCGGGGGCTGGGAGGCCAGCAGTCGAGGGTGGGGCAGACCGCCTCTTGGGGGAGCTCACAAAAACAGTGCTGCGGTTCCAAAGAGAAAGCAGGATCCAGTCATTAAAGAAAAGGGTGGGAGTCCTTGCAGGCGGGAGTCATGATACAAAACTTCGGATAAAATGTCAAGGCTTATTTCAGAGTGGCTGTGCGAATGCTCCGTGCTTCATGGGAAGAGGGCTTGGAGCAGAGCATCCGTAGATACAAGATCCCCTAAGAACGGAGATAACAGGAGCGATGCTGGTGGTCCTTTGTGCCCCTTCTCAGCCTGGGGGCCTCGGGGGCAGGACCGGGAGCGTCTTCTTCCTTTCCTTGGTTCCCAAGGAGCAAAGGCCAGCCTGGTGAATGTCACAGCAGGTGAGCGCTGGCCAGGCCAGAGAAGAGAATGAAAGCTCCCTGAAATGTGCCCTGCATCGCTGGGGCCCTCGGGATGGCTCCGTGAAAACAGCAGCCCTGCAGCCTACAGGGCCCAAGCAGGGAGACTTGCTCTCCAGGCCTTACATAGATATGTAGCACGTAGCACGCTGCTTCTCACAGAACATGCACTCAATTAATATGTATGAGCACACGCATGAGAAGTAGCTATTAAAATGGTTTATTTTATCTGTGGATAAATGGATGAACTAAATAAAGGACAAAACACAGACCAGCAAGATACTTCATGACCTTACTATCTTATTATAAAATTCATTTGTGCAATAATAAAAACAAGCACGTGTGCCAGGACTGATGGAACAGCTTCGTGGATTTTGAAGCACATCAGTCTTCACGCCATCCCCATTTCACAGAGGAGGAGACTGAAGCCCCAGAGTTCAGGCAACACGCCGAGAACAGAGTAGCAATGATGGGCAGCCGGGATTCGACCCCGGGGAGTCGGAACCAGTCACAGCTCTAGACCACTCTGATGGGCAGCAGGCAGCAAAGTCACAATTTCAAGAATCCCTGTCTTTTCCTGGTTGTCATATTTGCTTCTTCTTCTTCGTTATGTATACTCCAGATGTCTTTCAAGCTTTCAGGTTACGTGGTTAACAGCTTGGCCAACAAGAACCAGACCGTGGCCTGTTTATTGCTCTCTATGCAGCTTTACAAAGATGGGTGTTAAACCTAATTTCCTCGTTGCTAACTGTGAGAGAATACTGAAGCTTGGAAACCTCCTACCTCACTGTTTAAGGCTCAGACAAAACAGGATCCATGAAACAGTTTCAAATGCCTTTCAGGGGTTCTGAACCCGGGGATTACCATCATTGGAGGGTTTTAAGATTTTATTTCAGTTGAAAGCAGAATTAAAAGAAAATAATTTTTTTTAATTTTTTGAGAAATTTTTCTCCACTGCGATTGTGAAAACATCATTAAACAAATTTTATATACCTACTAAGGACACCCAGGTGTTTCCAAATATCTAAGCATTTGGAATTGTATGTAATTAAGAATTATCAAAGAATACCTTTGCTGTGATTCATAAAATCTTTAGCAATTGATTAACTAATTTTTAAAAATTATTAGCTCTTGAAAAAGACCTGAAAATATAACTGTTTCATAAATTGAACATGGAATCCTGTTAATTGAAGATCTTCTCCGTAAATCACACCTGGGGAGCCATGGAGGAATTAAAGCTTTTCCGCAATCTTCCCCAAATGCACACTCAGGTAAAATAATATTACAAGACAGGAAAAGAGATGAACTTTGATCCACCATCAATCATTTACTGATCGTGCACCTGGGACCAAGCATTGTGTTGGTTAAGCTTGGGATTCAGAGACCAGTGGGGCAAACTTCCTGCCCACAAACTTACTTCCTGTTCACAAGCTACTTCCTGCCCACAGCTACTTCCATTGGGGCAAACTTCCTGTCCACAAACTTACTTCCTGTTCACAAGCCACTTCCTGTCCACAAACTTACTTCCTGTCTATAAACTTAAATCCTATCTACAACTACTTCCTGTACACAAATTTACTTCCTATCCATCAGCTTCCGGGTGGGAAAGGGAGGTGAGAAGGATCAAAGTAGTGGTTGCCATGGGAACCAGGCCAGAGAATCTCTGGGAGAGAGGACACCTGACTATGGGCATCTGCACTGAATAGGAAGGGGCTGCAGTTCCTGGGAAAGCATGAGAATTGGGGTCGGGGGGCGTCTACAGAGGAAATGAGAATTGTGCTTGCTCTTGGAGAACAGGTGGAAATTGGATGCTCAGAGGGAAGCAGTGAGGGCCCAGGAAGCAGAGGGGACTCCTTGGTGATCCAATGTCAGGGTGACAATAATAATAGAAATCATTGTAACTGGAGAGAATGACTTCAGTAAGGGAGAAGGAGAAATGTAAGTTAGAAAGACAGATTGGGGTCAGAATGTGGTCATTCTCAAATGTTAGACTGAAAGCATTATCCTGTAGGTAACAGTGGATACTTTGGGAAACAATATTAACATAAAATAAATCACTAAAAACGTACTATCAGAGCTGGAAATGGCTTTAGAGAATAACCAGCCGTCACTCCCGCTCCTCTAGATTGAAGCCCCTTGTGTCTAGAAGGCTGATTTATTTTCCCTGTATCCCCACAGTGCCTGGCAGAAAGTACTCACTCAATACAAATTTAATTTTAAAATGAAAGAATAGGAAAGTGTAGCCCACAGCAATTGATTTAGTGACTTGCCTAAAGTCACCCTGCAGGGAGCAGACCCTAGGTTCTCTGTTCATCCAGGACCAGAACCCATTTTGGCTTCATTTGGTCTTAAACATAAGCTAGATATTTTATCCACACAAAGACAGCTATCTAGATATATGCACTTCCAGATAGTTGACTGTATTTTTCCAGTTGACACATGGACATCTGATGTCTTTCAAATATACACATTAAGTCATTAAGTTTAACATTAAAATATAGGTGTAAAATTTTCTGGAGTCAACCTTACCATACTAATATTACAAGGGTTCACAAGCTATATGATATATTAAAATACATTTAAGAGGAAGAACTGGGCTTCCCTGATGGTGCAGTGGTTGAGAGTCCGTCTGCCGATGCAGGGGACACGGGTTCGTGCCCCGGTCCGGGAAGATCCCACATGCCGCGGAGCGGCTGGGCCCGTGAGCCATGTCCGCTGAGCCTGCGCGTCCGGAGCCTGTGCTCCGCAACGGGAGAGGCCACAACAGTGAGAAGCCCGCATACTGCAAAAAAAAAAAAAGAGGAAGAACTAAGAAAGCCCTAATCCTACAAATCTCTTTTTCTCTCCTTCTCTCTCTCTCTCCCTCTCTCTCACACACACACAGAGGAACACACACACACAATAACTGCTCACTAAGATTATTAATTCATTAATTCTCCCCTCTTTCAAGCACTTCATTTTTCTACTGTAACCCTGGGTGGAGGGAAATACGTGAAGCAAGATTGGTCGTGAGTTTATAACTGCTGAAACTAGGTGATAAATATATGGCTACTCCTTATACCTTGTTCTCTACTTCTGCCCATTAAAAACAATTTCTCATTAGAAAATGTTTTTTAAACAAGTGTGAAAAAGTAATATCCATTAACAAATAAATATTTCATGCCAAACTGGCTTATTGAGCAACATTCTGATGGAAACAATGAAAACGGAAAACTGGGTGAACAGGGTATCATTAGAATGGTTTCCTAGCAGGTGGCTGCAGGGGTCCGGATGCACAGAGTGTAGGTAATTTGGGAAGTTATCACCCTAGAAGAGGAAACAGAGCTGTAGGACTTTCTATCCTATTGTACAACTGCCTGCTGAACAGAGAGCTGCCACGTTGTTTCAGAGACAAAGCCATGTTTTAACCCCAAACTTAAAAACAGCGTTATTATTCAGAAGAGATTAAAAGGATTTCTAGTAATGTGAGTATTTGAAAACTCAATGACTAGGAAGCATTCACCAAATTTTATAAATCGAGACTTCTGATTTTGTTTTTGCTTGTATACCAAAATAGACCTTTCCACGTGGGCACAGCTCCCCGCAACCCATAAGCAGGAGCAGGTTGGGAAAGCCAGCTGCCATGAACCCCATGAACCCCTTCACTACTAGTGCAGTCCCTAAAGTTGACCATCTGTGCCTGAAGGTCTGTAGTGCCTATGTGTGTGAATGTTAAACATACAGGACTAAGCCCCTTTGGACGGTATATTCTCATCTTATTGGCTATAATCCTTGACCAATCCAAACCAGAAGTCGACAGTTGTAACCCTAAGGACTAAAAGAATCTAAAACTGAACTTACCTCCCTAAATTGTGAGCACGATTGTCTGTCTTCATTTTATCATTTGCTATTTTTTTTTTTTTTTTTTTGCAGTGCGCGGGCCTCTCACTGCCGTGGCCTCTCCCGTTGCGGAGCACAGGCTCCGGACGCGCAGGCTCAGCGTCCATGGCTCACGGGCCCAGCCGCTCCGCGGCATGTGGGATCTTCCCGGACCGGGGCACAAACCCGCGTCCCCTGCATCGGCAGGCGGACTAGCAACCACTGCGCCACCAGGGAAGCCCCATTTGCTATTTTTGAAGGAGAAAAATGGAGAAAGATTGAAATGTGATAAGACAAACCGTCAGAACCTAAAGTTCTATGTATACATTCCTGGTTGTATAACCAATGTCAAGGGTTGGCTGGGCATAGAAAGAACTCCAGAAATGTCTGCTCTTACTAGTATATATAGGATGGATAAACAAGGTCCTACTGGATAGCACAAGGAACTATATTCAATATCCTTTGATCAACTATAAAAGAAAAGAATATGAAAAAGAATATATATGTATAACTGAACCACTTTGCTGTACAGCAGAAATTAACACAACATTGTAGATCAACTATACTTCAATAAAAATTTTTTTAAAAAAGAAACGTTTGCTCTTGAGCATAGAAATCATTGTTATCAATCTCATTACATGAGAATAAGTTGAAAGTACAGGTACATCCTGTATACATCTTAACACACATAGTTATATACAGTAGACAAATTGTTCATACAGACTTAAGCAGCAAAAAACCCTAGTGAGTAAACCCTGGCACACTGGATGCTTCATATTTCAGTGTGTTCAGATATCTGGCAAAGTAGGGAATTGAATTTGTAATTGCATTTTATTTTTTTTTGCGGTACGCGGGCCTCTCACTGTTGTGGCCTCTCCCGTTGCGGAGCACAGGCTCCGCGGCCAGGGCTCATGGGCCCAGCTGCTCCGCAGCATGTGGGATCTTCCCGGACCGGGGCATGAACCCGCGTCCCCTGCATCGGCAGGCGGACTCTCAACCACTGCGCCACCAGGGAAGTCCCTGTAATTGCATTTTAAACGCAAAGCCTAAACTATATTACTATGTTTATAAGGCATGAATAGTTATAGCAGGTACAGGGTCCTGGAAATACCAATTCTTTCTTCACAGGCCGCTGAGGCATCCTTTAAGAATGGAATAGTTTTCATGTTTCTATTCGGGATGAAATCAACCACACTCAGCCAGAGTCTGTAGCTAAGACAAGGTGAGTAAACTGGATTTTAGGCTGAAATTATTGTGAGGTGAAGCTTGAAAGGCAGGAAGTGTCTCTCAGAGTCCTGAGCTCTCGGGATTGGAGGGAATTAGGTGCAGAAAGGCCCTCAGAGGGGGCTCCAGCTAAAGATGGAGTTAAATGGCCTGGAACTCAACTTACAAGTAAGTTAAAAAATAACAAGGGTCCTCCCTTTTCCCTGTTCCTTTAATTGAAGTATCTTCTATCTTGGAGGCCTCTTTTGAAATGCAATACTCCTGGGAGTGTGGTCACACCTAAAATTATCAGCTGACACTTTCGGAGAGATTAGCGGCAGCCCACAGAAAGAAAGAATGGGATTTAGGCAAAGTGCCTGGGAGTGGAGGGAAGGCCAGAGACAAAGGGGGGAAGAAAGCTTAGTTGATAACCAGACAAATTCTCCTAGTCAAGAGCGTTCTGGTCTGCAATCCAGACTCCTAACCTCTGAGTGCTGTCCTTTGACCAAAAAGATAAACGATGGCTCACGTGTTGCTATGTAAGCTATTTCGGCACAGTCTCCCAGGTTATCTTGGAAGCAATTCGAATTCCCTGAGTGGGGCAGGCAGGACGGCAAACGAAATAAACCCTTAATACAATTGAAAAGCATTGACTTTTTACTTCAAACATATTTAGACAATCCCTGAGGGGTGTTTGTACACTTGAGATCAGACTTTAGAAAAACTATAAATGCACTTTAAGGTAAAGACATAGTCAACAGAATAGCAAGTACTGATAAATCTCTATCCTGAAAACTCATCAGATTCTTCTAGCGATGCAACTAAGATACTCTACCAAAAACTATGTTGCTGAAGGATTAGAAAAAGAAATTTCTGCTTCAGGAATCTATTCTTTTTTTCCTTTTTCAGATGTACTTTTAAGATTTACTCTTTTAGCAGAATGAAATAATGCCATTGGCAGCAACATGGATGGACCTAGAGATTGTCATACTGAATGAAGTAAGTCAGACGGAGAAAGACAAATACCATGTGATGTCACTTACATGTGGAATCTAAAATATGACACGAATGAACCTATCTACAAAACAGAAACAGACTCACAGACATAGAGAACAGACTCATGGATGCCAAGGGGGAGGCAGTGGGGAAGGGATGGAGTGGGAGTTTGGGATTAGCAGATGCAAACTCATTATATAAGATGGATAAACAACAAGGTCCTACTGTATAGCACAGGGAACTATACTCAGTATCCTGTAATAAACCATAATGGAAAGGAATATGAAAAAGAATATGTATATGTATACACATATATAAGTATATATATTTATAACTGAATCACTTTGCTGTATAGCAGAAATTAACACAACATTGTAAATCGACTATACTTCAATAAAATAAATTTTTAAAAATACTTACTCTTGGGCTTCCCTGGTGGCGCAGTGGTTAAGGATCCACCTGCCAATGCAGGGGACACGGGTTCGAGCCCTGATCCGGGAAGATCCCACAGCCTGCGCACCATAACTACTGAGCCTGCACTCTAGAGCCCGCGAGCCACAACTACTGAGCCTGTGGGCCTAGAGCCCGTGCTCTGCAACAAGAGAAGCCACCGCAATGAGAAGCCCGCGCACCGCAACGAAGAGGAGCCCCTGATCGCCACAACTAGAAAAAGCCCGCGTGCAGCAACGAAGACCCAACGCAGCCAAGAATCAATAGATAAAATAAAATAATTAATTAATTAAAATATATATATATTTACTCTTTTAGCAACTTCCAACTAGGTAATTCAGTATTGTTAACTATAGTCACCATGCTGTACATTACATCCCATGTCTAAAAATGATCTATTTTTAATTTTTCTTAGTACCCTGGCTAGAGTATTTATACATGACCTTCAAATAGCGGCTTGTATCGATCAATTTACGACAGAAGCTCGTCGCAACGCTTCCTTGGAACCCTACCACGCAGAGAAAATAACCTGTTGCGTTTTTTTCACACTTCCTCCTATAGACTTCCTAGAAGCGATAGCACGGAGCAAGCTCTTCAAAGTTTAATTGACCTCACTGGGTCTGTGACTGCACTGGTAGATCCTAATGGCCTTAAGTGCTACCAGAAGTTGCTGAGCACGGGCTTTGGAAATACATATTTTGTGAATATTAGCTCCATTGCTCCAGGTGTGATAAGGGGCAGTGTGTACAGCACAGAGAGAAGAAACCAAAAGTTGCCTCCTAACTCCACTTTCACATCCATTTGTGTCTCTGTTGCCACGAAATTTTTCACCATCACTAACAATGAGCAGCAAAACAGATGTGACTTTTAATTCATTTTCCCTATTTTCACACTCAGGTGACCACATTCATGAGCAATGGAAGGGTCAAAACTATTAGTATCCTTAGATGAGCATGAGAATCATTTGAAAGTGAGCGTGAAGGGAAAACAGGTTTGTTCTTTAAGCTTTAACGTGGCAGATGTAGCTGAGCTCCTTTTGCGCACCAGGCAGTGGGTTTGAAAAGACAGGGGAGGGAATACGGCCGTCACCTTTCAGGACAGTATCATGTGGCCATGTGCAAACAGGGTCTGATTTACGAAATAACTAGTAACAGTGGAATTGTGCTGAGAAACATTCAACTAATGATCAGGAGACTTGGTTTATGATCTCAGTGTTGTCAATTACTAGGTGTGTGACCTTGGACCAGTCACAATGTCTGTCTCATGGGTTTCTCCCCGTAAAATGTGACATTTGGCCATGGCGAGATGGTTCCTTTCTGATCCAGAATTGTCTGATTCCATGTGAGTCAAGTCCAGTGAGGGAGCAACCAGGGTTCATGGCTAGAGCACCTGTCACCCGTTGGGTGGGTGACATGTGTTACATCCCTTAAAGCACCTCAGTCCCGTCCACACCTCTCTCTGCCGAAGGTCCTCAGTTTAGGCTCTTAACTGCTAAGGAAGAATAATTATTTAAATGTAGACCAATTGGTAAAACCAGCATATTTTAGAAAAAAGGGGAGGAGAGCTCAACTTCTCATTATGTAAAAAATTCAAAGTATCATGTCGGATGAGGGAAATGTGTAATGCGGACCAACACAGCCCCTGGTTAGTACAAGAATTCCACAAAACCGAACAGTGATTCAACTGATCTGATTTGATTGAGGCAACCAGAAATGAGGTATTCTCTTGCTATTAGATTTTGGACTTTAAACAATTTTAGGGGAAAGTTCTATTAGTTAGCCGTATAAATACTATAAATCTACTCTGATTTCCCTGAATCTTTGTATGAGAACCTGTGTGTGTAAGGTCAGTACATCTTAGAGAAAGCAATAAATATTGAACAATCTGAAAAGGTAAGTCAGAGAAATCTAATTACAAAGGCCACAGTTCAACCCCAAATGGATGTATTTGAAAGGAACGTGGCTAACACAGGCTTGTCAAAATGAATGCCGCCCAATCTACAGTGTCTGATTTTCAAAGCCTCACTCTCCTTCTGCCCCCATGGCCATTTCTAGGTCTTTCAAGAGAAGAAGGTCTTCTTCAGCTTCCTGGGGTGAGGGGTGCAGGCAGAAGGGAGCCTGAAACCCTCCATCTCCACACGAACCCTCAGAGATAGGCCGCCTGCCACCCCAGGCTCACACGACGGACAGGAAGCCACGCTGCTTCCCAGGCAGCAGTGACTTGTGTGTTGTAAACAGTGACCTAGTCATTAAAAGTATATCCTACGTGGCAGCCACCGGCTTTGTTCAGGACCCAAACCCTCTGTCGCCAGAGATACCAACAACCCTGTTTGCTCGTCAGATCCAAGGTGATGGCCTACGGATTTGATGACCTCCTTCATTTTAACAGATTCTCCTGCTGTTTGGAGACTAGGAATGAAGAACCCTACTTAGTTTAATGCCCCCTGAACGTTAGACTGATTTGAAAACATCGTCGTTGTTTTGACAAGGATGTTGACATTTCAGACAGAAGAGCCACGCACAGTGGGGATGCCTCGGGCTCAGATCCAGCAAATTGGAAGGACTTCACGCAGCCAGGCTGAGGGTAGCAGCTCTGGAGCACGAGGTATGGTTTCCACCCTCATTTCCCACCTCCACGCTGGGTGGTCTTGGGCGAGTCTCATCATCTCTAAATCTTAATGGCCCTGGAAGCGTAAAGATCACTGGGAGGTTTCTATGTGACAATGCACTGAAAGCATTTGCTCTACACCTTAAAGGCATGCGGTACCTGGCACATATATAATAGATATACAATATACGTAATAATAACTAATAGTTAGTGTTGTTTTTATTCCATTGTCAGGGCTGCCATAACAAAGTACCATAGACAACAGAAATGGATTCTCTCACAGTCTGGAGGCTGGAAGTCCAAGATCAAGGTGTCAGCAGGGTTGGTTCCTTCTGAGGCCATGAGGGAGGGTCGGCTCCAGGGCTCTCTCCTAGGCTTGCAGGCAGCCGTCTTCTTCCCGTGTCTTCTCACATCATCTTCCCTCTGTGCGTGTCTGTCTCTGTGTCCAGATTTCCCATTTTTCTAAGGCCGCCAGTCACATCGGATTAGGGTCCATCCTGGACCTCCTTTTACCTCGATTTTCTTGTTAAAGATCCAGTCTCCAAAAACAGTCACCTTCCGAGATGAGGACTTCAGAATACGACTTTGGAGGGGACACAGTTCAACCCGTAACACTGTTGCTATAAATAACAATGATAATAATTGATATTTTTACTGTTATTATCATGATCCTTTTTGGAGCAGAGGTCATTCATTCCAGGGAAGTACATGATGTCTTTGAAACTGAGAATTCTTACCCACTATCTTGTAATAGCTGACTGAGAAGGGGGTGACTGGTTAAATGAAAGAACGAGTAAGTGGGTGAATTGTGGGCAGGATGTAAGTACCACTAAGGATTTATAACCAACAGGACTAACAGAGCTCCCAGCACCCGAGGGAATGAGTCACAGACATGAATAAGACGCCCCATAAAGAACCTGCAGTTCCAAGCCCACGGCAATAGGAGGACAAAGCAAAGATGTCTGTCTCAGGAACCAAGGTCAGAAAGAAAGTTGCAGCAAAGCAGGCTTGAGGACTTCCCTGGCGGTCCAGTGGTTACGACTCCACACTGCCACTGCAGGCGGCACGGGTTCGATTCCTTATCAGGGAACTAGGATCCTGCATGCCACGGTGCGGCCAAAAAATAAAGATGTATTAAAAAAATAATTCTTATTAAAAGAAGAAAAAGCAGGCTTGAGGCTGAGTGGGGCTCCCTTTCCCCTCCCCCACTCCCCAGCGCTGTACTTCACCTCTCAGTACCTCAGGGTCCACAGAGTTGAATCTACGGGGAACTGTAAAGTCACCCAGCTCAGAACCTACGCATCACACCATCATATGCACACAAGCATGTTAGGTTTTTTTTCCTTCCCGCAATTATGTGAAGCTTCCCAATTCTGGACCCTTCGGGATGGCCCCAGGAAGCCCAGGGATCAGCAGTGGAAATCCTGGAGGAAGTGCCCAGGGCTCTCCTCACTGCAGCAGGGGCGGGAAAGCCCTCCAAGCACAGAATTTCCATGGAAACCACCCTGAGGCGCGACTCAGAGGACACGGGCCTGTTTGACGTAGGTTACATTGTCGCCAGGTTGCGAGCATGGGGGCAACATAGCCTACGGTGCATAAGAGACTCAGTGGATTTGGGGTTATACTTAGAGGTTTGTTTGTTTGTTTGATTTTAGTATAAGAGAAAATTGCTTTATTTCAAAGGCCAAACTCATTTTCCTCAGAAGTCAAAATGTTATTTAATATATACCTATTAGCCAACTGGAGTTGAATTATAACTTAAAAATGAGAAATAAGAATGTCCTTTATGAAAAGCAATACGGGGACTTCCCTGGTGGCACAGTGGCTAAGAATCCACCTGCCGATGCAGGGAACACGGGTTCTAGCCCTGGTCCGGGTAGGTCCCACATGCCGCGGAGAAACTAAGCCCGTGCTAAGCCCGTGCGCTACAACTACTGAGCCTGCGCTCTAGGGCCCGCGAGCCACAACTACTGAGCCTGCGCCCCTAGAGCCCATGCTCCGCAACAAGAGAAGCCACCGCAATGAGAAGCCCACGCACCGCAACGAAGAGTAGCCCCCGCTCACCGCAACTAGAGAAAGCCCGTGCGCAGCAACAAAGACCTAACTCAGCCAAAAATAAATAAATCAATAAATAAATTTCAAAAAAATAAAAATCAGTGGGACACACACACTAAGTCTAAATACCTAATTCAACAGGCTGATTATAAATATGATTGTAAGTAGCCTGTGGGCTGCACCTACTTCCAACAAAATATGCCTTCTTCCGGGTGACAGCAAACTCAGATAAACAGATAAACAGACACAGGGAGTCTGACTGATTAATAGGAAAGGTGCTAGAAGGGCAGAACTTCGGAAGAAGAGAAAGTAAAAACGCCCCCCCAAAAGGTATTATCAGTCTCCTATTGATTTGACAAAACAGCCTCATTTGTTCTTGGAACTCGATTCACAGTTGATGGTGAATTACAGAAAGGGCAAAAAGATGAAATTCCTTACGGTATAATTCTCAAGGGTATGGAAAGGATTCAAAGGACCCTGTGAAACGGAACACAGATCGTGCTTTGTCTTCAAGGAAAATCATATTTGAATTACCAACCTAAATATTTCAGTACACTTTTATGAGACAAACATTTTCTTGGGATGATAAAATATGCATTTTGCAAAAAAATAGGAAGCATGTCCCAAAGGACTGAAATATGTATTTAGGGTGTGTGTGTGTGTGCACATACACACATATGTACTTATATAACACAGACATCAATATGCATACACACCACATACATGCCCTGTATCACATTCATACACTATCTATCTATACACACACACACACTAGTAGTCGTTATTCATACCAGATCTATGTCTGAACGCTGTGATCCAGCCTCACAGCCCCCACTTAATGGAGATGCACCACCACTGTGCCAATCACCAGGGTAGAACGCTGTGTCTAGAGTTAAAGTTTAGTTTTACACTGAGAATTCACAGCTGGTCTCACACACACAATGGGATTTGAGTATTTAACCGTTCTCAGAACTTCATAAAGACGAGTAAAAGAGAGATCCCATTGCTTTTGGAGAAGGAGAAAATGAGTGGTTTGTGCAATATTTATAATAAATGTAGATGGAATCCCAAACAAGAATTTGTCTTTAGGATGAACAGCTGAATTGGCAATACCTGGGCTAACAAAGGGTCGTGAACTCCTCGACCGTATTCTGTTCAAGGACTTTGATAAAGGACCGGTCATGGGGTTTTGAAGGGCCAGTGATCTCATCAGGGAACATCCGGCTCCCACTGCGACACTGCCCACTGTGGACAACGGACCCTCTTTGGAAGAGCTTGGACCTTGTTAGGACAGAGAACGGCTGCACCAGGGTCAGACCTGAGAAACCAAACAACAGCAACGCACCCGCTCCCAGTCCCTGACCAGCCCTGGCGTCTGGAAACACAGAACCCAGAGCAGAGGTCAAGTCCTCTGCAAACTGGCAGCAGGCGTGGCTCTGGGACGATGCTGCAGACAGCCCAGTCACCCTCAGCTGGTTGGCTGAAGGATCGAATTTTACCACCTGTTGGAGACAGCGTCTGATTTTGTTCCAATATCTGAAGAAACTTTTAAAGCCAGAGTGCAATCACGTGGCCTCCTTTCCACATCCAGTGGGGGCTGGGAGGGCAGAGACAGACACGAAGTTGTCCTGCTGCCTGCAGTGCAGACGGTGTGCCGCGGACAAGACGCATAATGGGAGACTTAATCAAATTTCAGTTTTCAACTCTGAACCCTGAAAGGAGCCCGCCTTGTCCCCAAGTCATCAGCTAAAGAGAAAAGGCTACACCAAGTGACCACGTGGATACGCTGATTGCTGACCTTGTGGATGTCAGACGTTGGAAAGGATCAGGGGGCTCAGGGGGTTCCCTGAAGAGGAGGGGTCCCAGCAGGGCTTTGAAGGAGACGTAGGGTCCATGAAGGCAAAGTGAGAAGGGAGGTCTTTCAGAGCCCCACTCCCAATCTATAAACCAGTCTTTCCCATTTTCTCATCAGTATTTCTCAGCATCATTTACCTTGAAAATTCTGTGCAAACGAAAACCATTAAAAGCAGTTCAGTTAATTCAAGATAATTATTTCAGTGGAAGAGATTTTTGTTTTCCTAACCCCCTCTCTGTCTGCAGAGAGGCAGCTCTTGATTACACCTACCGCGGAAAGCCTTCGCTCTGCTTACTTTAAAGAATAAGCCACTGTTTGATTTGCTTTCTCATTTTCAATATGTAAACCCTGGTCTCTTGTGTCTCCATTCCAGGAAGGAAAAAGAAAAGAACAAAGCTCTTTAAATATCAGAGTGACGGCTGCTTCCAGAGGCACACAGCCTCAATACTTCATATAACAGCAGCTTAGGAGGATGCGTGAGAATTTCCCAGCTGGCAACCTCGATTTGACAGGTGAACCTCCACTGAACCAATCACTTCTTATTTGGCTGCAATTTGTTTCATTTTGCTGGCTGCATTGCAGGAGTGTGCATTTATTCCAAAAGGTCGTTCACCTGTTCCATGGTTCAAAGGGACCATTTTGTTCATTTGAAGGGTGACTGTAACGATATAGGAAGACATAGCCAGGGAAGGGGAGTTAGAATCGTGAGCCAACTTAGTAGGACAACTTAGGAGTATAAACCACGAAATACAAAAAACAAAATAAAAATATCATTCCTTCGTTTAAAAAAAAATGAAAAAACAAACAAAAATCAAAAAATCGCTAGAGCAAACCACACTGCGAGAGTTTTCCTCTATACTAAAAGTAATCATCACAGCTGCTGTAAATACTTCGTTTATTTGTTTGATTCATATTCTGCATTGGCAACATATTCTGTCTGCTTGATTTAACTAACCCACGGCAAATGAAAATAGAGATTCACATAAATTTGTACCTAGATTGTAATGGAGTCCCTACCTGAACTTAGGGTTTACTTGATTGGATGAATAGTGACGTGTCTTACCCACCTCCTGCCGTACTGCTTGCCGCGTGACAGGCCAATAGGTCAAGAGACCAGTTGTTGGGACAAGGAATAGTGACTTTATTCAGAAAGCCAGCAGACTGAGAAGATGGTGGACTAGTGTCCCAAAGACCCATCTTCCCTGAGTTAGAATTCAGGCTTCTTTTATACTAAAAGGGTAAGGGGTAAAAGTCCTGGTTCTGGTAAGACTTAGGAGGGGATATGTTCATTGCTTCCCTCCTGCAGCCATTCACAGGTGGGCCTGGTCAGGATGTCTCCTGTGAGCTAGAAAAAGGTATCTTAGCTTAACGCTCATAACCTGGGAGGCACACGTCCCAGAGATGGGCCAGTAGGTAGGAATTAAGCTTACAAGCAGCATCCCCTTAGTGATGACCTCACAATAGAATACAAAGGTTCTTCTCTGCTACATGAATAGCTTTCCCTACCCCATGGGTCAGCCCACTTCCGATGAACAAAAAACTAGACTGTGGCTCCACCGTCTATCTTTTTCTTCAGAAAAGGCCATGCTTGCAGCAAGGATGAGGGCAAGTATTTCCCAAAAATAGCGGGTTGACTAGCTACGATCGTATTCGACAAAAACCTTGCTTGGCCAATCAAAGGCTATCTTCAGGTAGGACAGGTGGCTGTCGTTGGTTGTACCACATTAAAATATATGATTTACATCAGATTTTTATAATCATACTGCTGTGGTTTTCACAGATGTTTGGCCTGTAAACATGCTGAAGTTTATAATTTATGTGCTACCATCTACCTGTATCTATGGAGGCTACGAGAAAGAAACCAGAACCACTTGGGAGCCGAAAAGCATCTGAATGAACTTCATCACGGACTGCCATAGGACTTGGAGATCTGAGTCCCCTCTGAGTCTGATTTTCCTCAAATGTGAAAATGCAGACAATATGACCTGCAGCAGAGCTGGTGGAACTGCCAGGTTCACGTGGGTGGAAGAAGGGCTGAGCACGCTGCCTGGCGGGAGAGAGGCATTCGGGGATGCTAACCAACGCCTTCCCCTTTAGAAACCTCCGCATCGTCCCGATGGCAAACACAAGCACTGACAGGTGTGTGTCCGACCCCTCGGCAGGTGCGCCGGGCTGGGAGCAGAGGTCAAGCATCTGGACGGCTGTATTTATCCACTAACTGACACCCTTGCTCTCTCTCCTTAGGCTCAGCCTGAATATCTAGGTGGAGAAGCCCGCTCTCCCCTCGAGGTGGGAACGCAGAGTCACGGACGCGAATGCAGACGCGGTGGGGTGATTACAGCTGTGTGCTGCCCATCAAGTCTTTCCTGTTATTTACATGCTCAGATGAAGTGGGCCCTGTTCACAACCATGGCATCGACCCTGGGACTTGTACCAAACAGAACCTCAAACACAAACCAGAACCAACTGCGCTAATTTGCTGAACCCCAAATGGATCCAAATTCAAAGCTTTTATTTTCGAAAGTGCCAGTAGAGAACCACAGTTTCAAAAACACCAGGAAAACAGTCTCAACAGGACATCACTATAGGAAAGTTTCCTGCAATCTATTTCAGTGTGCTGTGGGTTTTTCTTCTTCTACTTTCTCAAATTGCTGAATTCGTCATTAAAACAATAACTGAAGTAATCTGACGTCTCCTCCATGGGGCCACGCTTTATTGACCCTAAGATCTCTCAGTCAAATGGAGATATGATCAGTGTGATCAACTGAGAGATTTCTACGGCATCTGTTCTGTGACATAGTAAATCTATGTCTCTATGAGACAAGTACATTGATTTTTTTCCAGAGCAGGATTAGTTTTTTCAGTTCTAAGAAAGAACTGCTGAGGGCTGCAGAACTGAGCAGATCGCCCCATGGAAGAATCTGCTTGGTTGATAAGATGGTTTAGAAGAAAAATCACCTTACTGCACATCCTGAATAACTGTCAGACTAGGTCACAAACGCTGTTTGACTGGACCGTACCAAAATATTTAAGGTATCGAATTTTCCAGAGCTCAAGGTAACTGTCTTGCCTAAGACCTGGACCTCAGCTTAGATTTTCCCATCATCCCTTCGTTCACAGCGACCGGTCTGGGGCCATGTCTGCGGATCCAGTCTTTACTCTGTTGACCACACAGGGGTCTTTGTAATCATACCGCGTCTGATCTGAGTAAAAGGTAAACAGTAAAAGGTGATATTGAGTGCTGGGTGGTCATCACCTGAAGACAGGTTCAAGGACCTAGCCAAGACCTGAAGCTGGATATGACTAAGTAATTCTGTAAATCCTCAAACAAGTGCAGTGAGGTGTTTATCAGAGCAAAGAGATGCTCCTTCGCAAAAGAAAAAACATTTTCTTGATCTGTGGAAATGGCAGAACGTCTCCCCTCTACCATGATGGGCAGCCTCTGCCTTGAACAGCAAACTTGCAGATTAATGAAGGTAGTAAAATACAGCACATCGTCCTGCCTCCAGGTATAATATTTTATTCATAGAGGAGCTGTGTGAGCCTTGATGTATGTGGACTTCCATTAACAGGCAAAATTCAATCTGAAGGTGTCACCTCCAGGCTCCCTTAAATTCAACTCTCAGTCAGATGTGCTGGGCGTCCCCCCTCCTCAGGTAATTCTTCCCAAAAAAGAAAAAGAAAAAACAGGGGAAAAGGAAAGACAAGCAGGTTAGAAACAACTTGAGCGCCAGTATAACTCATGCGGGTCCAGGTAGAGCCCTGAATCTCCCAGTCACAGAGAGAACATCTCTAGGTTCCAGTAGAGCTATTTTATTTTATTCTCTAAATTTGTACTCCCAAGTTTATTTATTTATTTTATTAATCGAAGTATAGTTGACTTACAATGTTGTGTTGGTTTCTGGTGTACAGCACAATGAGATATATATATATATATATACACACACAATACATATATGTGTGTATATATACATATGTATATATTCTTTTCCATTATGATTTATTACAAGATATTGAATATGGTTCCCTGTGCTATACAGTAGGTCCTTGTTGTTTATCTATTTTTTATATAGTAGTGTGTATCCGTTAATCCCAAATTTCTAATTTATCCCTCCACCTTTCCCCTTTGGTAACTGTAAGTTTTGTTTTCTATGTCTGCGAGTCTGTTTCTGTTTTGTAAATAAAATTCACTTGTATCATATTTTTACATTCTACATATAAGTGATATCACATGATATTTGTCTTTCTCTGTCTGACTTACTTCACTTAGTACGATAATCTCCAGGTCCATCCATGTTGCCGCAAATGGCATTATTTCATTCCTTTTCATGGCTGAGTAATATTCCATTGTATACATGTACCACATCTTTTTATCCATTCATCTGTTGGTGGACATTTAAGTTGTTTCCGTGTCTTGGCTATTGTAAACAGCACTGCAATGAACATTGGGGTGCGTATAACCTTTCAAACCATGTTTTTCTCCAGATATATGCCCAGGAGTGGGACTGCAGTATTATACGGTAGCTCTATTTTTAGTGTTTTAAGGAACCTCCATACTGTTCTCCATAGTGACTGCACCAATTTACATTCCCACCAACAGTGTAGGAGGGTTCTCTTTTCAGAAGAGCAATTTGAAATCTTGTCAGATAGGTAATGTGTGGTGTCAGATACACCAAAATTTGTGATTTATTTTCTCCATAAATTGTGAATGTTTTCCAATTACCCCCAAACCTTTAAGAAGCTCTAATTGGCCTTAAATAAAAATTCAATTGTACATTTATCATCATTTCTATTCTCAAGTGTTTGATTTCTTTAGGTTCAGAGCCTTCATTCATCCACTCATTCATTCATTCACTTCGTTCCGAGCCTGACATCACACAAAAGCAGAATTGCAGGAAGTGTATAAAACCATGTAGGGACCCCCAAATTGATTACTTTTAACTCTCTTAAACCATTAAGATGTAACTCAAGTACATTAATCTATCTGCCAAGCAAGGAAGTGGGGTGTTAAATTTTCTGATATATAGGACAAGATAGTGGACTCCTTGGGATTTGAAGCCCAGTATTTTAAGCTTCCGGCCATTCTAAGCTCTTAGCACTTGCCCATGACATTCGTGCAGGACCCTCGACCTGCCCCAGAAGGGCTCCAGTCTGGGCTGAGGGCAGGGATAAAGGCAGAGCTGCCCACCCCACAAGCTCACCGCTGGCTGCCACTCCCAGAGAAAACAGAAAGGTCAGCCCTTCCTTATGCGACTCCTAAAATTAATTTGGTGCTTAGCCTCAGAGGTGGATCAAAGGGTGGATTACCTGAGGTTGCCTCTGTACTAACAAAGGCATCTCTTCAGCATGGTAAATCGGTGTGATGGCCCTGGGCCCAGAGCAGCGATTTGAGAAAATCACCCATGGCAACAATTAGGCCATGAGTCTTCAGTGACTGCCAGGAATCTCACTGAATATTGGAGGGAGAGAGAATTTATATGTAATCCAATTTAGAACAACAACATCAACTGAACATTCCCTGTTCTGCGAGGGCGAAACCCAGCCCAGGTCTGAAGGGACCCGATGGCTATGCCTCTAGTGAGACATTTATCTCACAAAGCCTTGGCTTCCTCGTCTATAAAATGGGATATCAGCCTCACAGGCTTCAAGGCCGGCACACAAGTTATTATTATGATGATCCTTCAGGCTGCTGTGATAGAAGGAAGTTCACACCAAGAAGCAAAGGCCTCCCGAACAAGGGAGCACCCTAACTGCCCTAATATAAGCCTCACAGAGATGCTCTCCGTGTGGAAGCTCAGAGGAGCAAGAAAGAGGTACAGAGCTGACATTATCAGCTCCAAGAGGAGGGAAAATTCAACCTCACAGCCTTCTTGCAGACCTGTGAATATCTGAAGTCTTTGAGAAAACTTCAACAAGGAAGAAATAGCAAAGCCACAAGAAATGAACTTTAGCAGCAGGAAGGAGCCCCTTTGGGCCCCAGCATCTCTGACTAAATGGAAGCAGATCTTGACAGGTGCTAATTGGGTGAGTGTTTCTTAAACATACGCTTCATTTTCCAGCGGAGACCCTCAGCCCTCACATGAATGGATGGAGGGCTGTGGTCACTGGTCAAGGAGCAAGAGATGGGTGAGGACGAATGATGGGGGAGGTTATCCTCAAGGGGGCTGCACTCCGTCAGTTCCCAGGCATCTAAGGAATCCCCTTTACTGGGAGAGGTAGGGGTCCAGGACGAAGCAGTCATCCCTTAATAACTAACTATCTTTTATTCTACATATTTTATGTGGCAGGCAGTGTGGTGGCTATTTTAAGCAGGTGATATTTCTAATCCCCTCAATGGTCCTGGAATGTAATATTATTGAATCAGTTAGCTGGATGAGTGAAATGAGGCTCTGTGAGACTGAGTACCTTGCCCAGCTCAACACACATCGATACATATAACATTTTGTCCACCCTAACGTCCTTCCTTTCACTAGGATTCTGAATGCGGGTGGGCAGGAGAGCTGTCACATAGGGTGGATGCTGACCCAGGCTGCGGAATCAGGCTACCCCACAGGGTCCCCCGGTGACTGGTCTGGGAGTGAGCATGCAACCCATACAGAACCAGAATCATCTGGAGGAAACTTTGTACGTTGTTGGGAAAATCCCTTTTTGAAATTGCTAACTCTGAAGGGAATGTAGGCCTGGGGCTGCCGGGAGCTTACTGTGTCAGGACTTCAACCCATAGGAATACAACACGGAGAGGTGAAGAGAGAAATAGACTCCTAGGAATTTCATCCCTGAGATCCAGCAGTGACGGGATCTCTGGGCCAACGGTTCTCAGAGTGGGATACCCAGGGCAGCAGCAGCAACACCCCTTTGGACCTTGTTGGAAGTGCAAATTTCAGCCACCCCAGACTCAGTGAATTGGAAACTCTGGAGGTGGGGGTCCTCCAGGCGAGGCTGATGCAAGTTCCCCTAGAAAACCACGGCTCTAGGTCAACCACGGAGTCTTTACTTTCATGAGCTAACAAATGCCCTTTCTTTGCCTAGACTTTGATTAAAATAAAAGAAACAAAACCAAGATAGTTTTGAATTATTTTCATGAAAAAGTTTAAGTCTTTCTGTACATCCCAAGCAAACAATTATTTTCTAATGAGAAGCTTTTCACTACAGAGGTGCCTTGGGGGGTGTTTTAGTTTTGTTTTGTGTTTGTTAGTATCTGCCTGATGCTTACAAGAAAGAGGAAATTTGAAGCTCCACAGACAGAAGTCGTATCTGACGCCGTGAGTGCTAAACTGCTGAAAGCACTGCTGGGGATGTGGAATCTGAGTGGCTGTCATTTACACAGGAAGCAGTTAGCAATAGGAGTCCAGGCCACAGAGAAAGGAGGGGGCTGGAAGCATAGATGTGGCCACTGGAGAACACCGCAATTCAAACAACACAAAACTCTAGTAAAGAGGAGAAAAATGACAGACGATGAAATCTTTGAAGAAAAATTTGAAGACTTGGAAATGACATGCATCCTTACCTTTGCTAAATGCATGGAGAAAGAATGGCCAAAAAAGATATCACAGGAGATCAGAGCAAAGGAGAACAGTGGATGAGGGGACAGTTCTCACGGGCAGTGGTCCACTGCATGCGGTGCTCCTAGAAAAGCAGGATGTGGCCAGTGGTTTAAAACGCCTCCCAGAGGTCCAGGGCGGTGGGTCTAGGAGTGTCCTTTGGATCTGCCCATGGAGAAGACTGGTGAGCTGTTTCAGCAGGGGATGGAGACGGGAGGGAAACTAAGCTGGAAAAGGAGTGAGTAGATGCTACAGGCAGTTGTCCTGGGGGTGGGGTGCACACCCCAGGACACAGGTTGTGGACGGCAGGTGGCTGACGTGGAGCCTGGAGGAGGGCGCGTCCTAGGAGGATGGATGGCCGCACGCTTATAAACTGAGTGGAGGGGTGAGTAGGAAGCAATGGGAAAGAGAGGAGGTGTGAGGTATCCTATGAGGCAACCCTCTTGTAAAAGTGGGGAGGCTCACGGCTGCAGAGGTGTGAGAGAGAGAGAGACAGAGGCATCAGGGCTCTCGGGCAGAGCTGGGCTGGAACCCCTACCTTCTGGCTCCTGGGTTCCGTGCTTTCCACCCATAGGTCTGCACGCTGTTCCTCCAGAGTCACCCATCTATTCATCCAACAAATGTTCAACGAGCACCTTCTACGCCAGGCAATGTGACCGTGCACAGAGACATAGCAACGCCCAAGGCGAGAGTCGTGTGACCACGGCTGTCGCCCCAGAATCATACCCCTGCCCCCCCATGAATAGAAAACAATTACTGTTATCCAAGTTTCAGGAGGAAGCTACAAAGAGAAAAAAACAAGAACTGGTTCAAACCACCGTGACCCAAGATGGCAGAAGATCCGACTTCCGGTGGACTCTGAGCCTCATCACAGGCTCACTGCGATGCATTAGCTGAATGACACGCCCACCAGCTGCACACGGTTGCCAGTTGCCATGACAACAACCGGGAAAAGCCAAAACAAGGACTGAAAAGGACGGTTGCATCAATTCTGGGCCCAAGCCACAACGCTGTTTCCAGATAACTCATGTGTTCCTCCCACTCTTTTCCAAACCCCTCCCTTTTACCTCGACCTTCCTATATACTTGGTGTCTCCACCCGAACTGTGTTGAGAAGTTGATTTGCAAACTAGGTTCCCACTTCCCCATCCTTTGGCCGCTGAATAAACCTGGTGTTCTTCCAGTCTCAGCATCAGTTTTGTTATTGGCTGCGTGAATCTGATCGGAAAAAGAACCTCCCCAACCGAGACAGGTCGTCTCCACCCGGGCTACGACCCCAGCATGGGTCTGGTCAACCAATCTGGTAACAGTTGCAGGGTAGGGTTTGGGGCCTTAGCTCCTGCCCTGTGTAATCTCCAAGCCCTCAAGCCCCCTCAAATAGATGCTGGATATAAGTTAGAAGATAGCATTTGCCATGAAACGCAGCTTCCAAACAAGTGCCCTCCTCAGATCACCCTCCCCACAGGTCCTCCCTGTAGAAATCCGGGGCTGCCCCTGCCCTGGGAGGTTTAGAGATGAGGACACCAACCACAGAAACTGTGACTGCAGAAGCCCAAGGTCAACGTAAGGAGGTAGTGACGATGCTGAACTGTGTAGAGCACAGAGGTCGACCCCGGGTGCTCCTGGGAGGCTCACGAGTCCATCGGAGCATGGAATTCCCGGAGGGAGCGAGAAGGGCCTGTGCCTTAGACCAATAGGAGCTACCCAGTTGGAGGAGGCGACTCACAAGAGGCAACAGGATGTAGCAGGAGGAGAAGCAGGAGGGCAGAATGACCAAGTGCAGGAAAACCCGGGCCATTTGGCATCCCCAGAGCAAGGGAGGAACTCCTGGGACCGGGAGGCCAAGCTGGCGCTTGGGCTTCATCGTGAAGGCCATCGGGAAGCCCGGGGCACACGGCAAGACACCTGCCAGCATCGCGGATGGAAAAGAAACCAGTGCCAAGGCTGGAGGGTGAGAGTCACGATCCAGGCAAGAGGCAGGTGGCGGGCGGAGTTGCCAACGGCAGCAGTAACAGAGGAAATGGGACAGCGGGGCAGAATGTGCAGGAGACAGCGTAACTGGGTTAGAAGGGGGCATGTGAAGAGCTGTGACAATGGAGGCAGATTTTGCATACGTGTGCAAGTCTGCCTTTCTTCCTGGGGACAGTTTTCATTCTTAAAGATGTCCGTGACCCAAGAAGACGTCCTTATCTAATTTTGGAGATGCATACTGTCCATTGGGCGGGATTGGGTGTTTTACTGGTTAATGGCAGGTAGGAATGGGGCGTCACTCTTAAGGCTTGTGGCTTCTCTCCAGGGAGCCTAGGGGGAGGGTAGCCTGCAGACACGCCAGGGAGAGGGCACACGCGTTCACAGGTCGGCAAGTCTTAGGTGCACATGTTCTTTTGTGTGTTTTTTGATGTATCTATTTATTTCTTTATTTTTAAACATCTTTATTGGAGTACAATTGCTTTACAATGCTGTAAACATTTAGTTTCTGCTATTCGTATACATATATCCCTTCCCTCCCACGTCTCCCTCTCACCCTCCCTACCCCACCCCTCTAGATGTGGCTATATATACAATGGAATATTACTCAGCCATAAAAAGAAACAAAATTGAGTTATTTGTAATGAGGTGGCTGGACCTAGAGTCTGTCATGCAGAGTGAAGTAAGTCAGAAAGAGAAAAACAAATACCGTATGCTAACGCGTATATATGGAATCTAAAAAACAAACAAAAAAATGGTCATGGAGAACGTAGGGGCAAGATGGGAATAAAGATGCAGACGTAGAGAATGGACTTGAGGACACGGGGAAGGGGAAGGGTGAGCTGGGACAAAGTGAGAGAGTGGCATGGACACATATACACTACCAAACGTAAAACAGGTGGCTGGCGGGAAGCAGCCGCATAGCACAGGGAGGTCAGCTCCGTGCTTTGCACGTGTTCTTTAACTGGGTTAATCGGTCCAGCACGGAAGGAAGCTGTTTCAGTTCAACCCAGGGAAGACTCGTCAGCTCTGCTTCTTCAGGCACCTCACCTTGGAGGGACCACGTGCTGCTCAGCACAGTGAGGTTGTGATACCCTCTGCCCAGGTCGGGGTTGGAGACCTCAGCCCAGGAAAGAAGCTACAGTCTCACCCCAGGCAAGTAGGGTCTCCTGAGCCCAGAAAGACGACCTGCGTCACACGTTCCAAAGGTAGCCAGCAGCAGCGAACAGGAAGCAGCAGGAAAGAGAAAGAAAGGCAGCCGCTCTCCCCACCATCAACGCTGTTTCAGGCTGGTCCCAAACAATCGCCCAGAGCCACCGGGAGGCCCTCTGATGGCCTCACCGAGGGGAGGGTGCATTGCAGATTAAAAACAACAGCCTGCCCGTCAAAGGCAATGCTGTTCAGCATAAGAAGAGGAATGCCACGGCGGGGAGCAGATCAAAGGGCTCTGAGCATCGCAGAAGCGGCTCACAGACTCACAAAAGCACCTCTGTGCCTTTAACAGCAACCCCTGGAAGGGTCCCCGGGTTGCACAACCTGAATGCTGCCCAGTGATGTGGTTTGGAAATTAACCTGGCTTTTCTTCCCACTGCTGTTTTACATATTAATTAAAGTGTTTTCCCTGGATCTGGAATGCCTGCAGGCTGGCTGGGCTCTGCAAAGGCCCTTCTCTCCTCCGGCTCTGCCCTGGCCCCAGGCTCCGTCGTGCAGGGTTCCGGGATTAAATCTCTCCCGAGTCTGCAAGGGACCCTGTCCTCCCTGGCTGGTACCGTGCTAGAGAACACACAACCAATAAGGCCTTTAAAAAGTCACCCGTCACTTCCCCCAAAGATGACTGTGCTGTGCAATTTAAGGGAGCTGGGCTGTAGGAGAAATTCCTGGAAGGGCCTCCATCTCTCTCCTCCCCGCCAGCCCATTCCTTTCTTTTCTTTGCACGAGCCTATTCCTTTCTTTTTCTTGTTTCCTATTCCAGCAGTGTTTGGAAAAACACTGCCTATTCACAAGCCTATTCCTTTCTTTTTCTTGTTTCCTATTCCAGCAGTGTTTGGAAAAACGTGCAAACAACTCACATTTTAAGAATAAGCTGACTTGTTTTAGATCATATATTTTGAGGGAATCACAGTGGCTTAACGTTTAAAACCACGGAAACCTGAACCCTCAACATGCAGAACTGTTCCGCAGAGCTCAGCTTCTATCCGCCTGCTCCCATCTCAGGCTCTGTGTCCCGACGTGCACCTTCGAATATCATTTTTTTTTTTAAATTGAAGATTCACAGTGCTGCTTCAGATATACAGCAATGCCAGGATTTTCTAGTTAGATACGTGTGGTTCATATATCTGTCACCAGGATAATAAAATTAAGTCATAGTACTGCCTTAGGTTTTAGATAGTTCAGCCTAATACATCCTTTTCAGTTCTGAATTATAATTTGGACTGTATCCATGAACTTCTTGGATTACGTTAAGCTTACGTATTTCTTTGTGATTTTAGAGAACTTCGTTCCCTAGAACATCAGGCGTCAGGTGATTTAAACTCAACAATGCAAAATGTAGGGCTCATTGGTCATCTGTCACAAAGGCAACTCTGCTTCTATAGCAAAGAGAAGATTATTCCAAAATTTATCTAACACGTGGAAGTAGATAGCAGTCTACATAAGGAAATCCAGTGGATTTACTGAAAATAAAATAAAGCTACTCTATTTCCCTACTTAGCGTTCATTTATAAAATTCAAAAGAGATCGGGGAAGGTCAGGATTCATCGCAATGAGGGTTTAGGGGTGCCACGGAAAGGTGGCCTCCACACCAAACGTGAGCTGTAGCAGCAGAAATTCCGTCACCGTTGACATATTCCTTGGAAGTACGTCTACAGTATATACCACACGCTCACCTCCACCCCGCCCCTGCGTAGTGAGAGGACACCAGTGAGGGTGGCAGAAATCCTGTACCAAACTGGTTTAATTAATAAGGAAACGTAGCGCCTCCTCCGGACCATCAGTCCAGAGGCAGGGCCTGCTTCGGGGCTGGAGGGGCCGGCAGTCCTGCGTTGCCCCCTCCCCTGCCATCAGCCTAGGTCTCCATTCTTCTGCTTGTTCTTCCCGCATTAGCTCCGTCCCGGGCTGGCACGTCTTGCAGTCCTGGGCTGATTGCCTGAGAACTTACCTACATTCACCGAGTGAGCTGCTTCCAGAAGGTTCTCAGCGGTGCTGGGGAAACCCTTCCATGAGCCCTAAGCCTCCCTCACATGCTCTCCGGGGTCCCGAACCACCCAGCAACGAGAAGACAGCCCCCCTGGAGCTGCAGGGGGACCAGCCTCCTTCCGGCATAAGGTCCATCGGGGCCTCAGCGTTCTCTTAGAAACGTCTGTGGAATGAAGCAGGGGATCTCTAGCAGAGGAACAGCGGTGCGAAGTTGCAAGTCCCCATCCCGAGAATAACTCCAGGGGACGGAAGTGATGGATTCCCAGTCGGGAAGTTCATCCCAGGGTTTCCGTACTGAGAGCTAGGACTCAAGCCCATCTGAGGCTTCTTCCAACTCCAAGAGCCTGTAACGTCACACCTGTTTGAAATGTCCCACTTTGTCAGGACGGAAGATTCACAAAGGATTTATCGAATGCCTGCTGTGTGGAGGGGACTCTTCTTCTAGGGTCTGGATAGCAGGAGTGAGCAAAGCAGACCTCACCGCCCAGGTCACTTACCTTCTGGCAGGAAAGACGGACAACACACAGGGTCAGCAAATGGAACGACGGAGGGACAAGCGTGAAAAAGCAACAGATGGGAAAGCGGATAGGAAGTATGGAGGCAACGCTGGAGTTTTCATTTTAAATAGTAGCCAGGGAAGAACTGACTGTGAAAATAACCAGCCCCCGCAAGGAGTTGGGTTCGATTCCTTTATCCGGGAGGCAACTCCAGGAAGCCCAGCGGGGAAGTAGGAGGTGAGCAGGGAGCCTGGAGAGTGAGCTGCACTGGGGCAGCTGGGACTCAGGGCGGCTGAGGACCAGAGGGAACATGGGGAACACAGCTCAGGATGCCCCTCAGACAGAGGACCGGGGGGGACAGAAGGTTCTGGAGCACAGGGGGCTGCCCGTCGTGGTGAGCACGGGGGCACTCGCTGGGCACCAGGCCCTGCCTGGTGACTTTGGGAGATGCCGTGTGGCGTGGCCTGGGGAAGCAGAGCTGGGAACGGAGCCAGGAAGGTTTTCAGGACACAGACTTTTCCCCCGAGTCAAGTGGGGACACATCTGACCTATTTTCTTAACAGGGTCACAGTGCTTCCTAATGAGGAATGAACTGAAAGGCAGTGAGAGCGAAGCTGGGGGGTCAGTCCGGGAGGAAACCAAGGCCCAGGTCGGGGAGTGGGCTCTTCTGAGGACCACGTGGAGAGGTGTCAGCCGGGCAAGAGTTGGGTCAGGGGGTCCCAGGCAGCATTAGGTCAAGTCTGCATGATTGGAATGTCTGCAGGAAGAGAGAGAGCTGGAAACTGGAGAGAGGGAGAGAGAGAGAGGAGAGAGAAAGATGGAGGGAGAGACGGAGAGAGAGACGGAGAGAAAGATGGAGAGAGAGAGAGACGGAGAGAAAGATGGAGAGAGAGACGGAGAGAAAGATGGAGAGAGAGAGGAGAGAGACGGAGAGAAAGATGGAGAGAGAGAGATGGAGAGAAAGATGGAGGGAGAGAGACGGAGAGAAAGATGGAGAGAGAGAGAGTTGGGGCAAAAGTACAAGGAAGTTGGAGGCAGAGGGAGGAAATGTGAATTAAAACAAATCTTGTGTCGCCTTGTTTGTGTGTTTGCCTTTCTGACGCCAAGTCGGGATTTCAAACTTTAAATATAGCATAAGAGTGTGAAACATGCAGCTCACTGGAGTAAGGAAATCTTTATATTTGCTGCTGATGGGGTAAGAAATGTGGGTCTGGGGGATGATGTCCTTTTCCATTAAGATACCTTGGCCTCAGGGAGGGAAAGCTGGACTCCGCTACCCGCCACCTCACACCCCCGCCACGACTCAAATTGATATTTTATTCCTCGTCATGTCTCTACATCATAAAAAAATGACTGTGCAGGGCTTCCCTGGTGGCGCAGTGGTTGAGAGTCCGCCTGCCGATGCAGGGGACGCGGGTTCGTGCCCCGGTCTGGGAGGATCCCACGTGCCGCGGAGCGGCTGGGCCCGTGAGCCATGGCCGCTTAGCGTGCGTGTCCGGAGCCTGTGCTCCGCAACGGGAGAGGCCGTAGCAGTGAGAGGCCCGCGTACCGCAAAAAAAAAAAAAAAAAAAAAAAAAAAAATGACTGTGCATATTATGGGGTTTAACATAATTTTCAATGAATGAAAGAATTTGGGGAGAGCATTTCTCAAAATGCCAATACCCATTGGTTAGATCTTCTAAAGATACAGCTAGGATTCTTCTATGAACAGATTTATTTAATCTGAGAGTCCAAATAAAAGAAGCGATACACACTTATGATATGTTTGTCCGAGTTACACATAATCCTATCATTCAAGAACAGACCTGTCAAAATAGAGAGAGCAGAGTGCAGCTGGCTAAGCTGACCTGGCCACAAAAGTCATTTATCAAGATCCAAAGGTAGCTCCCCACAGGACGGCCTTTTCACACCAACCCGCAAGTCCACAAATGATTTTGAAGACCCAAACTTTGACATTCTTTGAGATCCAGTAGCACTGGGGCGAACACTTTGACCAGGGAGAGGCCAGCCGTTGCTAGGGTTAATCCCCCAGCAAGCCGTTTGCGCCTCAGCGCCCGCGAGCTTACCTCCCCCGTCCACTCTTCCGGAGTACGTTCACGCCTCTAAAAGGACTATCCCTGAGTTATAAAACCACAGTTATCACCATACTCTCATTTTGAGTCAGTTTTCTAAACATTTACGCCCGTGAAAGTCCAGGTTCGGGGTAGGCTGGATATTCGTCCATCCCTAATCTCGGAGAACATACACTTTACTAGAGGGGTGACCAGGTACCTCAATTCAGGGGCAAGCATGAGCCGCCGCAGCCACCCCCGTGCTGTGGGTCCGTCGTACGTTTGAGGGAATCAGGGAAGTCTTCCGGGAGGAGGTAACAGTGGCGAAAGGCCTTCGAGCACGGCTAGGCTTTTACCAGGCCAACTTAGGGGACAGAAGGAGGTGGCATCCACACAGACAGGGGGGCGTAAATGTGTAGGGAGGGCTCCTGATTCCTTCCCGCCGCCCCTGGACCACACGGCGCCGGGGATGCCCAGATGAGTCGCTGGAGATGGGGCTGAGTCGTAAGGGCCTGGAACCCTGAAGACCAGAGTTTAGACCTTGCTGGGTAACAAGAGGGAGATCTGTTGAGGTTTTGTGCGCTGAGCAGTGATGCGACCTGAGCTGAGCATCAGAACGATGAATGTGTGACGCCACAGAGGTGGGCTGGACGGAGTCGGGCTGGAACAGGGAGTCCAGAGGAGCTGACGCAAGAAGCAGCATCCTATCAGCGGGGACGGCGAAGCAGGGGCGGAGCTGAGTGAGACCCCAAAGACAGAAATTGGCTGGATGTGGGGAGGGCCCAGGGGGCTGTCAGAGGTAAGTTTCAGCCTCACTGACTCAGAGAACGTGGTCAGGAAGTGGAACTGGTGTTCAGGGAAGACAATGGTCCGTTTTTGGACCTGCTGGATTGACGATGCCATCAGGAAAACCAGGTGAAGGCATCCTGCAGGCCACTGTCAATGCGAGATCGTGGCTTCTGGGACTGAGAGATGGGAGCAGACACCAAGAAGGAGGTCGCAGAGGAAGGAAACGCCCAGCCGGGAGGTTACAGAAGCAAAGCGGGGCTCGATGAGGGTCAGAGGGCAGAGGACGCAGGAAGGGCTGGAGGAGAAGGACAGCTGGGCAACCAGAGCCCCGAGGGAGGGTGGGCGCCGTGCGGAGGCGTGAAGCCAGACAGACTGGGCGTGAGCCCTGGGCCCCCCCTCCTGAGGCCACAGTACGGCGCGGCTCCCCCTGCCAGCATCCCCTCGTGTTCCAGGGGTAGGTGCTCTGAGGATGAAGTGAGACCACAGGGTCTGGCCCACGACCGCCCCGTGGAGGCCGCTCGGAGGAGCCGTGACGTACGGCTCTGGTGGCCGGGAGGTTGTCCGCACCCGTGGCACCTGCTGGCAGGGAGCGCCGGAGCCACTGCGGGTCGTCCCTTCTCTACCTGGAAAACATGGAGACTGTCTGTCTCCCTGCCTTCCTTCGAAGCTATAACTGACAGTTTCTCCCTCGAACGCTTTCCTCAGCTCTTCAAAGCAGAACTGGGATCTCAGCGACTGGCGTCTGCTGGTCTTTGTTCTTCATATGAGGCCCAAGGGGGGGCCACTGAGTTTCTCACCAGCTGGTTTGGCACCAGCCCACCCACACGGATTAGACAGACAGAGACTCAAGCAGGAATGATGCCCACATCCTAGAGCAGGATGGGATCAAGTGCTGATGAGAATGAGGCAGAAGGAGGGGAGGGAGGGGGCTTTGCGTGGTAGACACTCCGTCGGCCCCCCCCCACCCCCTGCCGCAGAACCAGGACCCCTGGGGCTGGCTGGACGGGGGAAAGGGAGGGAGAAACCCAGGTGGCCAGCATCCTGGAGAGCGGGAGGGGCGGGGAGCTGTCAGTTACAGACCCGAGCCGGGATTAGAAAGTGCAGATTTGACGTGGGGTGTCCTCGTAGCCCGAGGTCGGGAAGGCCCTGACCACAGGGCCCTCTGGGTCAAGAAGGTGAAACCTGTCGGGCCTTTCTGGACCGATCTCCTGACTCTATTTATGCTTGCCCACCTGCTTCAGCATAAATGTGCACCTGAGACCACGGGGTGGCAGGGAGGATGGGCTGGGGACGTAGAGAAAAGCGAGGGGCAGTGTCGTAACCATGGACGGCATGGGGGGAAGTGGGGCATGTTCAAGAGGAGACCTTCTTGTCACCGAACAAGCAGGGAAGCCCAGCGGCAGACAGACCTTCCCCTTTGCTCCGAAGGGCGGGCTGGGAGTCTTTGAGTCAGCTGGGTGACTTCTCGTCTAGCCTGGGCTCTCAGAAGGCTTTGGGACAACCGGCCTGACGGGTATCTGCTGTGTGTGGTCCCCCGTCAGCCAACAGACCAGCCTGGGCTTGCTCCACGGCAACCCCAGGCTCCAGGGGGGCAAGCGGAAGCTGCCGGCCTTGGGGACGACCAGGTTCGGTCCCTGTCACTTGTGCCAGCATCCTCCTGGACACAGCAGGTCACGGCCGGCCTGACTCAGGAGTGGAGAGACAGACTCCTTTTCCTGATGAGACGGGGGTCACATCTCAGGGGGGAGATGCAGGGCGGGGCCGGAGAGGGACATACGTGGGAGCGTTTTTGCAGTAAATGTATGCCTGAAGCTTGGGGAAGAGGAAGGAGACAAAGAAAAATGGTGCTGCGGTGGCATCTGTCGTCAGGCAGGGAACTTTGGAGCGTGAAGTCTTGGCATTGGGTCATTTTCAACTCCTGATAAGGCCGAATGAATTGCCACTTGATACGATGGTCTGTCATGTAGAATGTCGTTTAGGGAATTGGGGGAAGGATCTTCAGAGTTTCTTATATGATTTATTTTAGTGCTTGTCACTTATTATAAAATTAATGAACTTTTATGAAAGACCTGTGCCTGACACAAGGTAGGTGATTAGTAGAGGTATTTGCTGAATGAATCTAATTCAATCCCCTTTGAGATAATTCACGTGTAAGGAAAATGAGGCCCAGAGAGGCAGAAGAGTTTGCTTAGTGTCACACAGGAGAATCTCTTTCCCCGAATCCTAGTTAATCCCGCCTCCTTTTCATTCTCTGTTAATTGTGTTTTTTTTTATACGTGATAAGAAAAGAGAAAATGATTGAAGACACTGTAACATTAAGTCACGTAATATGTTTTAGCATTTTAAATTTATTTAATCTAGCTTCGCTCAAAAGTTTTGTGGCTACGGTGGTATATTACATGATATGAAATAGATTATCCTGTAATATAAGGAACCAGTTTCTCTGCCGACTACCTAACACCACGCCTTGGGACATCAAACCCAAGAACGTTGTTCAATTATTTGATCAAACGGTACTTATTTTAGCCTCAGATTTTTCCAGGACAGCTGATTCCATATTCACTCAAGATCCTCTCTTTAGGTCTGGAGAAGTCGTTTCTTGAATAACTCAGCAAAGACTTCAGTACAAGAGGATCCTCTGCTTCTTATACTCAATCTGCTGGTCAGCGTTTCCCTTTGTCAGAAGCAAGTGGGGATTCCATCCTCAAACTGCAGGAGGGCCCTTGGCTAAGAGCAGCCCTGGACCACAGAGCAATGATACTACGGAAGAAAGCCCAGGGGACGTAGTCACAGACGAGGTTCCAGAAGAAGCACGTGCCACGGGCAGCAACTGGTGGACACGTGGTTTGGCTGGGAAACATCTGTAGCAGCAAAAAAGACGTGATCAGCAAAGGATAGCTGTGTGTCCTGGGAGTGGATTCATGGGCAGCACGTTATGAAGGAAATCATGGGATCCTGTTTTTCCTATAAAGGATTCTATCCTTATCCGCTGATTATATCAATCAAAACAAAGTGGGATTAGTTAAAATAGATAACCAGCAAGGACCTATTGTATAACACAGGGAACTCTGCTCAATCCTCTGTAATAACCTAAATGGGAAAAGAATTTGAAAAAAGGATAGATACGTGTATATGTATAACTGAATCACTTTGCTGTACACCTGAAACGAACACAGCATTGTTAATCAACTATACTCCAGTATAAAAGAAAAATTAAAAAAATACAAAACCAAAGCAAAGCAGGGCAGGTGGCTGGTGTCCCAGGAGTGGCCCATGTGGCTCTAACACTTCCTGACACGAGGCTTCCCTCACTCTCTGGAGATCCTTCATGCTTGTTCACCATGTTGAGGGCACAGCAGGGCTGGGAGGTCTCCCCTCTACCCGTGGCTGCCGAAGGGCTCCAAGCCATTCGTCCAATGCCAAGCGAGACTCGGACCCAGGCTTTGGTCTCTATCCTGGGCCCCGAGACAGCTCCCTGCCAAGTGCCAGAGACTGAGAAAAGCAAAAGCATCCTTCTCTGCCGTCCCCTGGCTTTGACTTTGAATTGCGTATCATCCTTTTAGCCATTTTCACATCCTAGGTGGGTGGGCACTTTACAAAAGTCTCAGTCTGTTTGGGCTACGGCAACAAAAGTACCGTAAACGGAGCAGCTTAAACACAGGAGAAACCTATCACGCATAGTTGTGGAAGCTGGAATTCCGAGGTCCACGTACCAGCCTGGGCAGGGTCTGGTGAGGGCCTCTTCTGGGTTGCAGACTCCTCACTGTACCCACGTGGTGGAAGGGGGCCATCTCAGGCCTCTTTCATAAGGGCCCTAATCCCACCCATGACCCCCTCACCTCCCAAAGGCCCTGCTTCCCAACACCATCACCCAGGGACGTAGGTTTCAACAAAGGAATCTGGAAGAGACACACACATCCCGTCTATAGCAACAAACAAAGATGAGCAGTTATTTTCTAGAAAATGACACAGAAACCATTTCAGCCTATGTTTTCAACTTCCTGACATGTTCATTTTGGTGCCTTTCAATCACTACAAGTCTCACCTTTCTACCAGACCTTGAATGCCAAGGCATGTCATGAAAAGTCTTATTTTCTTCCCCAAGATACGAGCTCAGCGAGCAGGGTAATGAACCCGCGAAGTCCAGAAAGAATGAGGACGTGTGAACCCTCTTTCCAGAGAACTTAGGGAATCAGCACCCCGGCATCCTTTGCAACAAGCCAGCCACCTGGCCCCTGCATCTCTCCTGAGTCACCAGGTAAACAGCTCAGGTTACTGTGAGCATCGGTGCCCTGCCCAGCTGTCTTGCACGGCTGTTCACTGCCCTCAGGTGTGGCATTTACTCCCGGGACGGAGCGTATTTTCAGCCACACCTGGATGCCCCCAGGTAGTCGGGAGAAAACGTTCAGTGGAAGGGAAACAACATCCCTATGACTGATGGGAGTCTGTGCAGAGGAAGGCTAAGTGGAGGGAGGGGTTTACTCACTATCCTTGCAGTGGAACAACTTCGCTTCCTGCTGGAAAAGTATGTGATGAAAAGCTTCCTGCCGTGTTCAGTTACCCTTTGGAGGAGGCCGGAAAGGGGCCATTAGCAGCGCGACTCCAGAATTCAGGCAAGCCCTGGAGGACCACCCCGGGGGCTGCCATCTGGCAAAAGTCAAGGTGGCTGAGGGCACGGCTGAGCGGGACACAGATGTGTTGTCGACTTTACATCCCGTGGCCCAAGTGGGATACACTCCCCTTCACGTGAGTCTTCAAAGGTCAGCCTGGTAAGTAACTCGGAGGGGAGTGAGAAGAAGAGGATTCCCCGGGCCTCTGTGTTTCTGCAAGACCAGTGGTCCTGACCTTGGAGGGCTGCTCTGGCCACTGGCCGGACGTCCTTGGTCCAGGCCAAGCAGATGAAAGCAGGAAGCGATGTCTGTGAGCCAAGAGCTGAGTGTTTTCAAAAAATAGACCGGACGGGAGGAAGCAGCACGGGTTTGCTTTGAGAGCAGTAAACAAAACTTTGGCTGCCTGCCAGGGAGGAGCTGACGTCTCCAGCAGATCCTGGAAAGCCTGGCGGCTGCTGGGGCCTCGTTAGGGCTGGGAATGGGCAGCAGGAGGGCTGCTGGGCAGGGGTGGTGGGGAGGGGGGAGGTGGGGGGGGGTCGTCCCTTCTCCTCCCTCCCTTCCCAGGGAGGGCCATGGTCCAGAGGAAGAGGAAGAGCCCAGGCTGGCTTTGGTGTTTGGGATAAACGCCACCAGGGCTCAGCTCCCTGACGGGAAAAGAGGATGGAGGGAAACGGCCAGGCAGCATCTCCCGAACTCTGCCAGCAGGTGCTTCTCGCGGGACAGGAGCTCGTTCACGAGAGGGTCCTGTTACCACGGGGTCCTGCAGGGAGGGCCCGTCTGGGTCTTAGCCCAGGGCTTCCCTTCCTCCCTCACAAGGAGCCTGAGAGGGGCATGACCACATCCACACGGATAAAAGAACTTTGCAAAGACAGACCCTTCCCTGGGGTTTGTCGTCCGGTGCCCTCGCAAATTAACTGGCCTCCCTCGCTTTTTTAGGGGAACACCTGTTTCTGCACACCCCGCAGGACAGTTATGAACCGAATCTCTAATCTTGCAAAGTCGCCGTGGGCGTGACCACTTCTGGGCATCCTCTGGCCTCGCTGGGTGGTGAAGGTAGGTGGCCTGTGAAAACACTGCCAGAGAGACGGCAACTTCATTAAAATCTTATCTTTGATTATTGTAACAGGAGGTGCCCATCTCCCCTCCTCAGCACACCCGGAAGCGTTCATTCCATGTGAGGACAAAAGGACCGTGACTCTAGTGTGTTTCGCTTTTATTGGACACAGCATGGCCGTGTATAGCAGACATCACTGATGGTCATACTAACCAAGACCACAATAAGGTGCTTACAGCAGTTGTATCAGTGGATGAAGAAAATACACAGCCCGGCAATTTTGAATCACCCTGACTCATCACATGCCCTATCTTAAAGGTAGGGCAATGGAAACAGCATCATCAAGATCGAAAGAAGCAACGGCTCCCTTTGTCTTTCAACTGGCGGCACTGAAGAGCGGAAATGACGAAGAAGTCGAACACTGGTATAGCTCAGGGTTTGGACACACAAAGGAATGAACCACCTGCCCAAGTAGCCTGCAAACTTGCCAAGTGATCTTTAACCTGGGACTCAGGGGCTTCAAGACGGACTAGCTATGATCCTGCCGGACCCTTGAAGATGGTAACAGCATCACTAGATCACCAGGAGTCCATGTGCATCTTCCAAGCTGACCACTAATGGGTCAGAGTCAAACTCTCCCAAAACAGTGCAGGGGGGCCCTTGAGCCCTCAGCGCGGGATGCCCTGGAACCTGGCATTCTCCTCCAAGTTTATACGTTGGTTTCTGGTGAATAGTTCCAGCATCTCCGGGACTTTGAAACAACTCCTCGCTTCTTTATTTACAATCAACTTTTCTGGGTAAATACACTCGCCAATTCCTGCCTTGTACGACTCCCTTAGAATGACAGCCCTCTCGTCACTAAAATAGCAGATTTCAGGGATTTTAAACCCTGCAGATCATGCCTCCTTCCTGGTGCCGAACAGGAGCCCCCAGGAACCATCAGTCAGGGCACCAACGGGCCGCACGTCACCGACAAGTTCCCAGATGCCACACAGTGCACGCCAGTCTTGTGACTTAAACTCCATCATTTAAAAATCACCTTCCCGGGGCTTCCCTGGTGGCGCAGTGGTTGGGAGTCCGCCTGCCGATGCAGGGGACGCGGGTTCGTGCCCCGGTCCGGGAAGATCCCACATGCCGCGGAGCGGCTGCGCCCGCGAGCCACGGCCGCTGAGCCTGCGCGTCCGGAGCCTGTGCTCCGCAGCGGGAGAGGCCACAGCAGCGAGAGGCCTGCGTACCGCAAAAAAAAAAAAAAAAAAAAAAAAATCACCTTCCCCATCGCTCTGATTTTATTTGTTCAAAAGAGACGACACCCATGTTATTGCATTACTATAACGCCCAGGTAAAGCGGAGGTACAGAAACACGACTTCTAACAAGGAGGTGAAACCGTCCTTGATGAAAACCAACAGACACCATTTTCGTATCTTCCACCTCCCGAACTGCACCTCTTGGCTCTGCTGACCTGCCTGCCACGTGCTCTGGATGCCATCTGTCCCGTGCCCGTGTCTCGGATGCAGGATGGCAGCAATCACACGGGCACAGGTTCCGGGGCTGTGCTTCTGCGTCTGAGTCCTGGTTCCGCGGCTAGCGAGCTCTGTGCCCTCCGGCGAGTCCTTTCACCATCGTGTGCCTCAGTCTCCTCATCTACAAAATGGGATGGCGAATGCCACCACCGAAGGGTGTGAGGGACGATGAAGGAGTATCTCTACGGGACTGAGAACAGCACCCAGCACACAGGCAATGATTCTACGTCTGGTGAAGTAAAATATTTTTTTAATGAACACATCGACTTTTCATAAATGTTGTGACGTGTGGGGTATTTTCTGGTTTCCAGAATACACATATTAAGTGAAGAGGTCACACAGTCACCAAGTGTTTTTAAAGAACCAAATATTTACTTAACGACCCCAAACACCAGAAGAGTGGCTTGATGTCAACTTCATTATCCACCCAGGAAAAAGCGTTCTCCAGGCTTTCTTCGTTTCATAAATAATGTATTTTATTGTATTGCATATGGCTATTAAGGAGAGCATCCATGATCATTACAGACTAAATACAATGCACTAGTCTAGTTCCATTGAGTCTGGTTTCCAGCAGTGCCATACAGGCCCTTATATACAGCAAGGACAGTGGAAGACAGCAAGAGAAGGTCAGTCTTTTGTCATATCACAATAGCAAGAAATATATTTAACATCTTGATCTCCAGAAACAATACGTACCCCAAAAGAAAACACTGTTTAATAACTGTTAAAGTTTATATAGCAAAAAATATTTTAAATTTAAGGTAAGTCAGGCAAAATGTACAAAGACCCAATATACATTGTGAAGTTTTAACAAACATAACATTTATACATTTTGGTTCCATTCTGTAAACTAAATTAAAAATGTAAATATTGCATATGCCTTTTTTTTTGAAATGTACAGGATAGAAGAAAATTTAGTATATTATCAACTTTTTACTTCGCTTGTTTAAAGTTGCAGGAGGAACATGAACCATGGGAAGGGTGGCAGGACCACGTGAAGGATGGGGAGAGCTACTTAAATACGAGTCAGACACTGCGATCAGCAGCGCCCACGTTCAGTCCTATCTACGGGGGGGGGGGTGTGGGGGGTGGTTTCCATAGCAACTCCATCCATCCCGAGTCCCAAAACTAAACCAAAACTTTAGGACATTTTATACATTTTAATAAAGTCTCTCTATATTACACACTGAAAATGACCATCAAACTAACGTGGTATAGTTTACGCACTGTTGTGCTGTGTGATTCTCTAGAAAAGTGAAACTTGGAAAATGCTCAGGGCGATCACTTTACATTCAACTTTGTCTTGCGGTACAATCCTCTGTTCTAAAAGGTCAGCATGGCAGGAGAAAGACTTTTGCATTGCGATTAAATACATGTTTAAGACATTGAATTTTTTGGTCTTCCTCTAGAAAAGCCTCATTTTATGAATGCATTATTCTATAGTGATATCTATCTATATATTTATATATATTTTTCTCCCACCCCCCCCCCCAAAAAAAAAACCCCAACTCGTATCTCCAATGAATTCGTGTAACCTCTACAGGACTCTCAGAGAAGAGGCACTGGGGACCCAGACACGGGAGGGGGTCTCTAGAGCTCCCCCGACGTGTCAAGGCAGCAGAGAGATGCCGTGACATCCTGCAGGTCAAGGGCAGCGGTCTTCCGCGACACCCGCGGTAACTGCCACCACACTGAAAACATGTGCAATAGGGGTAGCCTTTGTCGGGAATTGTTTTCACAAGTGACATGTACTGTAAGATTGTTTTTCTTCTTCCTTGTCTATTAATAACATAGGGGCCAGAATGCCTCTTTTATCAGTTCCTTTGTGTGTGTGTGTGTGTGTGTGTGTGTGTGTGTTGTTGTTGTTGTTGAGGGCAGCCTCGTTGCCAGACACAATAGCATCATAGTAAAGATAATACATTTTAAAAGAAATCTGCCAAACCCTTGACCAGCCTTGAACCGCTAGCATGCCTACGTGAATTTTTGGTTAGAGAAATGCAAGCTCAGGATTAAGGAGAGCAGAGACGTTTGAGCTTGTAAGTAGGATCAAAGGCGTTTGCAATTTGTAGTACCTACATAAACATCTACAGAGAGAAGATTAAACAAGTCTGTTAAAGGTAAAAAGAGATACTCACCCCCTTCCCAGACCCCGCCCCTCCCACCCCCCATCCCCCAATACAGCTGATGGTTTTCCAAAGTAGGTTGCTTCAGTTACATATAATAATTATTATTTATCCATCCATCTTCAAAGTCCAATCTCAAATTTCATCTCCGTTGGGAAACGTCAGTCCCACGCTGGGCTCTGTCTGTGAGTAAACACGCAGGTACCTGGGTTGGAGTCTGACAAGCAGCTGTGTACCGGGCCTGTTCGATGAGGCAGATGGCCGTGCTGGGACTCTCGGTACCCAGACGTCCTGCCGGCCCCTGACCACGCCGATCTGGCTTCACCTGGAACTGAGGTAGGACGGTGGTAGTTTTGAGAGGATGCCAGTAAATACCAGACTTTACCACTTTGATGCGAATTGGTGGAATCTCCTAGCATGCTGAGGGATATATCTGCTTTGCCAAAATGAAAGTTAAGGAGAAATTAAGACACTGGCCACAACGGAAAAGGCCGAGGAAAACGTCCAATTTTCTCGTGAATCACTCCTTCCGCTAATTTCGTCGAAAAACAAAACACAACACGACCAGCACAAGGATGAATGCCCCCTGTGGGAACGAGGGACAGAGACGGTTCCACGTCTAACCCAGAGGCGTCCACGTGTGGTAATCGCTCAGATTCAAAAGGAAGCTGAGCAGCTTCAGATTTTAAAAAAATGCTGAGCATCTTCTGTTCATGTTTTTCTCTGATGTGTGTCGTCATGGGGATAAAGCCAGGCAGATCTTCACTCTGAAAGAGGAAGGAAAGAAGTCAGCGGGGCCGCTGTGCACACAGAGCCATCCTACTGCGGGAGACGAGGTCCCTCTCAACCCTCCTTTACCATCTGCGTCACTTTCAGGAAATGATCCACTTTGGGAAGCAAACGTTTACTCATTCCGTTTTCCAGAGACGAGTTCAATGGGTAAACTCCCCTTCGGTTTCCCCAGGAGCAGGGCGACTGGGTTTACAGTGAGTTGTGAGATCCATAAAGTGAGGTTCACATTTTCAATGCAAGAAAACCATTCATGATTCTACCCTTGGGAGAGGGGCTGAGCGACCTGGCAACGGCCCCTTAAATGCCCAGGTCTCAGTTCTTCGTGTGAACAGAGGGGGAGAAACCACTGCTTTCCTCACAGGGCTGTGGAGAGGATGAAAACCACGCCACGTGTCACCGCGTGTTCTCAGCTACGCGGATAATGCCAATGTGGGTCGCGGTAAGAAAGTGGGAGAAGTAATACGTTCACACTTCTGCCCTCGGAAAACCCTTCCCACTGGGTACTCTATCCTGTTGCTAAAACGACCCAAGATTCAAAAATAAGCCCCCGTTACACACCCGCTTCCTCTGCCCTTGGGCGGAGCCAGCAGGACCCTCACCAGCTTCAAGTGCTCCCCTCTTTCTGGGCTGAAAGATCCAACTTCCTTAACTTTTTCCCAGTCCCCAATGTTTTCAGCATATTTTTACTGGATGTGTTTGTCCCTTTAGCGGACATACCAACTGGAGAGACTGACTGACATTTCACAGTACACCGCCTTTTTTTTTTTTAAGCCTCTTGGCTTTTAAACAAAAATGCCAAGTTGTTCATCACTCCCCATGCTGGTAACTACTTGGTCACATGCGTGCCCGGTGGGTCACGCCCCACCGTAAACAGAGCAGTGTCTTCCTTTGCAGCTGTAGTTACTTAACCTGCACCTCTGAATATTCCTCTAAAATCACTCAGAATTCTGTGCTCGGCGCTCACCACGCTCCTGGATTTGCTTTTTTTGTGTGTCTACTTCTTTTCTGTTCATCTTGAGTTCAGAGGACTACTCCCAGCAAGAGAGAAACTTCCAGTATCCCACAGCCAAGAGTAAGCACCTGCTCTGTAGCCCGGCAGAACCCAAACAAGAGCCTGTGCAGACACGTGCTGTCTACACACAACACAAATACTGTATCTTTTCATGACGTTTTCAGAAGTTCCCTACAATGTGACATTTTGAGGCAGTGTCACTTCATTATTTTTAAAAAAGCTTACGTCCTTTAAGAAATGTAACAAGTAAACTGTTCAGCACATGAAACTTAATGGAGAACAGGGTCCCAAAGTCCCTCCGAAGGGAAGCTGTGTCTCCGGCTATTTTATTCATTATTGTGATTTCTGGTCCTAAGAGGCTCTGGTGAGAACCTGAAGGTTAGTGTCCCTTAATAAATACAGGCATTTGCTAAAATCCACCTGGACTTGAGTCTCACCCTAAATGAGTTTGCATTTTGTCACTCAGGCCCTGACAGTGAAAAGAATCTGACGGCCGCCCTAGAGGGAGTACTACCCTGTGGGTCCACTTTCAGAAGGTTTCTATTCAGAGTTTATTTTATTTTTACACTAACGATTAGCTAAATGTACCTAATTGTCTCCTGTTAACGCTAAAACCCCATTACCTTGAAAACAGCTAAGCAAGTAACTTCTTTAATCCCTCAAACTCAAACACACAGAGTTAATTATTGCTGAAAAACTTACATTCCTTTACTGCAAACTCATAGGGCCATGGACATTTTTGCTCTGTTTTTAAGGATGCTTTCTTGCTATGAAATAACTATCATTAGACCGTCATGAGCTCTAATCAAGTTGAATGTGTAACTTCATTTTTTTGAAGTACAAACAACACGACTGTCAAAACCTTAATTTCTAAGCACTAGCATTATGAAAGAAAAGAGCTGCTAAGGAGCAAGGAAATAATTCATGCATTTATTCACACAGTGACCTTTCAACATGACTTCCAATTCTGCTCCGGTGCAGGGCCTCTGTGAGGCACATGGGAGAATGATGAGGTAGAGAATGGGAGTCACATGACAGCTGTTTTCTGGGCAGGGAAGGAAGCAACTCTTTCAAAGGTGCGCTGCCCTCTGCAAACACCTGCATTCTGAAGGATGCTCGGCTGCCGTTACCAGCAAACGGAGAAGAAAGCTCTTCCAAGGGCACAAGAGAGATTCGGGCTGTCGGCCACCCAGTGAGTCAACTTGATGTGGGGACAGTAAGGAACATGGTCCCCTAAGATGCTGAGCCGTGGGCCGAGCAGCCCCAGGCTTCCACGGAAGGGAAGGGCCAGGGATGTGGTCCCACACATGGCCAGGGAGAGCCACGGATGACTGGGGAGGGAGGCTGAGCACGCGCGCACGTGCACGCACACACAGGTACCATCACAGGGAGGGGGGTTCGTTCATGGCACGTGGGAAGGATGTGAGCAGCCTCAGGCCAAGGAGAGCAGAAAGAGGACGGCCACCAGCTCAGAGACAGATGTCTGGGCGAGAGCTGTGCCGTGCTTCAAACACATATCTCAGCGTATAGATGTGCCCTGGAGCCAACACATCGACCCAACGTGGATGCAATCTGTCTCCTACTGGGTCAGATAACAGTGGCCTTGCACAGACACCTCGAGGCAGAGAGCCTCCGAACTTCAGTCCACGCCACCCAAGTCACCTGCCACTGAACCCTCTTGGGTTCACCCCCCAACTCACGGGGAGATCCTCCTGCATGCACCCCAGCAAGAATCCCCACCTAGGATCACCGGGAGGGGGCCACTCGTGGAAGATGCCTGGGATTCGGGGCTCAAGTGCGCCGAGCAAGCAGGCTCTCTGCGGCCAGGCCAGCAGCCAGCCAGCAAAGCCAGACCCGCCTGCCACGAGCCGCCTCTCACTGCTGTCGCTCCGTCCCGCATCCCAGGAAGAAGGGGACGGAGGCGGGAGCGGGGCCCTGGGAATGTGAGCCCACTTTTGCCTTTTATTTAGTTCCTTCTGAAGTAAGTTAAATTACCCCTCCTGCTGAAAATGAGTCTGGTTCAGCCAACTAGAAACAAAAATCTTCCAACACTGCCAGCCCATCACACTCAACTGTTAAATATGTATGCTTCGTAACGATGAGACTCCAGCAAAATTTTATTTATTTTATGACCTATGTTAATTCTACTAGAGGCAAAGAACCAGTGATTAATTTCACAATTCCTCCACGGTGAATATCATTAAGATGGGAGACATTCTCTGAACTGTGAGGGTACAGGGGCGACACAAAGAAGAAATAAAGGCCAGAACCATGTGTTGCTGGTGAAAATTACAGAGTAACATGCACCAGTTCTGAATCTGCTCCTAGATGTAATGCTTCTAAAATAATTTAAATTTATTGATACACATTGCATTTGCGGTATAATTACACACTGTACTGTTCTGTAGCCTAGACATTGCTTCGTAAAGAAACTCATTCATGGAAAGCATCAATCTAGAGTTATTTGATTGGGAAAAAAAAAAAACTTTCAGCACAAAGACTGACGTTGTCCCATATGGCATGTCACGCAGCCCAGCTATCCTTTTCCTTTTCACTCGGTGACATATGACAAATGACGTTCATATGAGGGATACAGTCCCTTATGCAGTTATCCTAACTCCCTATGGACCAGCGCTAATTCTGCCCTTTCTCTTCCATTTAAAAGACCAATCAGAATGCAAATGAGGACGGGTGTTGTCAACAAAGGCCCCACCTCCAATTTGCTCTATTTTACAAAAAAAAAAAAAAAAGGAAAGAAAAAGAAAACAATCACTGAAAAACTCTGTCCTTGAGCCCAGTGGGGGAGCTCCCTAGCCACGGAAGGCTCGGATGTCAGAACACGGCCACATCACACCACCGCCGAGCTGGCCTCCGAGATCGCAAACACTCCAGTGGAAAATGCAGTGAGCGTCGGGTCGAGAAGGTTTCAGAAATAAATCGGGTAAATGTGCTCTGGCAAAGAAACTCAAGCAGCATTCTGGGAGCACGTTCTGACTCACGGCTCTTTTTTAAATGATTTCTTATGATTACTTGGGTTTGGATGCAGACAGAGTCCCGTGTGGGGCTCCATGGCACAGCAGGAGGGAACGGGGCCTGGTCTCATGGGCCCTGGGTGAGCAGCAGTGGACAAAACAGACAGCAAACCCACGTAGCAGGTACCAGTGACTTACTATTTTCAGGCAGATCTGAATGAGGACCAGTGCAGACACTTATGTGCATGACAAGAATGAAACATTATACTGCTTAAGATTAAAATTTATATTTCTAGTAGTAACTATGATTGAAAAAAAAAATATAAACCCTATGGTGAGCCCAAACATGTCCTTCAGGCCCATTGAGACTTTCTATGTTAAACACAGAATGACGGGAGAAAATAAACTTTTCTGTTACATGAGAAATTCCTAGAAAAGTCAACCTGATAATTCAGTATCTCCTCACTTTACTAGAAGCAAAAGCACTCTTAGAATATACAAAAAAAAAAAGTAAGGTCGGGTGTGATAAGCCAGGGATTCTAAGAAAAACGGTTACTTGAACTTTGCAAGTGGAAAAAAAAAAATAACTTAAAAGGAAAATATGGAAGCACAGGGTCCCCGGGACAAACGGGCTCAGTGACTGACTTCACCAACCCGACTCGTGAAAAATTTAGAAGCTTCTTGGAGTTGAGCTCATCATTTCCACTGACAATTACGATCATTTCATCCGGAATGCTTGTTGTTGAAGACATTTCCCAGCATCAAGTTGCAACTTGATGCTAATGACACAACGTGAAACAGGATGAGACAACGGAGTTCTCACGTGAGGCTGGGGTTAATGAAAGGCATCTCTCCTTCTTCAGCTCTTGCTTAATCCTTCCCATAAGACCTTGTCTTAATCACCAAAGACTAGAGCAATCAGGTGTCCTAGACTGTTATCGCACTTCAAATTTCCCCCCACTGTCCAAGTTTCACCCACAGCAACCAGCATAAACTTTATAGTGAATAGCCTACACTAACTTTATGTTGTAATACGTAAGTATCCATTCCTTTTCTGTTTGTTATTGAAAAGCCTGGTGTGTGGATCCTGGAAGCTACCCTTTTATGGCAAGAGTTTTCTAGCATCATCGGAGAACTATTATCATGCCCTAACGCAAACACCCGAGAAGCAAAAACGTCCTTAAATTGCTGGTGGACCCTTCTCTTAAATTATGAAACGTTAGACCTTTTCTAGGTAAAAACCAGATGAGGGAGCCTTGGTGACTTGCCCACTGCCTTGGAGCTGATCAGCAGGAAAGGACGATCCTTAACTTCTCCCAGAACTTTCCTCACTGCTGCACTGGGGGCCAACAATGCAGCCCCCATTTTTGCAAATAAAAGACGGGAGGACTCGGGAAGGAGTGAGGGGAGGTCTGGAACTTCCATTTGGGTCCTGGAGTTTAAACCTTTACACGGTACCATCAGCTGTTTATCAACTCCCCAAAGACACCGAACCCTGCAAACTGTGCATTTCTGCTTCGTGCACCTATCTCTCCTGCTTGGTCAAGGGCCTGGACCACCTCGGTCCCCAGCATACAGCACATGCCTGTTAGGTCCTTCACGAAGCTCTGACGAGCTAAACAGAAAGAAAAACCCATGTGGTTCACGCCATTTCTCATAGGCAGAAAAGCAGAATAAAATCTTCTATAGGAGCACAGAACTTTAGGACTGTCTGAGGCCCAAGAGAAAAGAAAACCTTCGTCGTCTCACGCGAGAGTGGCCTTCTAAGAGCGAGGTCAGCAGGGTACGGCCAAATCGGGTCCTTGCCTGTTTCTGGAAATAAAGTTTTATTGGAACACAGCCACGTTCACCCACTTGGACACGGCTGTTTCTCACTTTGACAGTGGAGCTGAGTGATGGTGACAGAGACATTGTGTCCCAGGACACGAGGAAGACAAGGAGGAGAAAGAAGGGTAAATTTGTGAAAGTTACAACATACATTTCCATCTGCGGGTTACACCTGGAGACTAATTGATACCCCCTCTGAAAATTATCGGCAGGCTTACGTGCTTCAGAGATGCAATCCCATTGACTTAAAAGCCTGCTATCCTGTTACAGACCCTACGGAGGAGGAAGCAAGTCATAAAATCATTTATGAAGCTAGCACACACTTTAGGAATTAGTTTTCCTTACTCTTCCACTTGATATTCCATGCATAATACCATAGTACTGAAGAAATCTCATTATTACTAAATATATCCTACAGTACTACTCTTTCAACTTGAACATGATAAGTAAAGTTAATATATGATAGATCTGCAATTCAGAAAGGGCCCAAATCTCTTCTCTTGCTTGAGTCATTTGAGAACGTGACTAGAAGCATTATGTTCCTACCCTCTGAAACAATATTTGGGCCAAGTGATGGAACCTGCGTTAAAATTGCAAATATCCTATGAACGGTGTAATTCTCCCTCAGGGGTGTATTTTTGTACACTATAAAAATGTTTATATTGTGTGTATCTGAGGTTCTCAAACCTAAATATTATAGTTTTGCTATAAACTTAAGGGAGTGTAGAATAACAGTTTGTTCAAAATATATCCATCCCCAAATATCCTGTTACGTATCATTTCAAATGAGCCGTTCTTTCCTTCGAATATTTAAATATTTAAGAGTTGCTACTGGGTTTTCTTCATTTTATAATTTGATACCTTTTTTGTTTTTATTATTGAAACTGAAATAAGCATTTTCTGGAAGTCTGAAATTATGCCAAATGTAACTCAAATTACCTCTAGGATATCACTAACAGGAAACGTACTTATGAGTACAGTTAAAAAGGTACACCTTCAGGAATCTGAAATTTACTCTGGTTTATACATAATGATAATGCAATAATTTGGAAATGTTCTGAAAACGGGATTTGTGAAGTGCTTGTCTGTCGTCACAGAAAAAGAAAAAAAAAGAAAGGATTAGAAAAAATGGGGGGAAACATATTGTGACCCACCACCAGCCCAGCCAGTGCCCCGAGCTGTCTTGCTGGGCACAGACCCACAGGGCCTGAGCAGCCTCCACCTCCAGACTGCGAGTACATTCCCTCCCGTGGACGACACCTCACTGATACGGACGCCAGCGTCCTGGCTCGGGGGGAAGAACACACCTTGTGCAGACGTACACCTGGCCTTTACATTGACATGCAGGATCTCCCAGCAATGAGGAGGCTGAGGGCCGTGTCCTTTGCCCTGGCACAGGTGGACACCCATTCCTACCACCGGCCACCTCAGGAGCCTTGCTGGGAGCTCAGGAAGGACTCAGGGCAACCGTCCCCACGGCTCAACGACATGCGAGTGTGGAGAGCCACTGGCCTCACCAGAGTCGGGGTCCCCAGGCCCAGCAGGCAGCACCCACCAGGGTGTTCCCTGTTAGGAAAATGGGGACATTATTCTTCTGCCCTAGATTTCTCACTGGGCATGGGGAAACTACCAAAAGAGGTTTTATGCATACACTATGTAACTAAGTAGTACAAACAGAAAAAGTATATATACACACACAAAAATTGTTTTTTCCACACACAGTAAGCATGTGCTGCTGGCAGGACGTGCACCTTGGGGCCGGGTCCTTCTGCCTTCTTCCCGCACCTTTCAATGATGTACACGGGTAACCACATGCTGTGCTGTGAATGACAAAGCCCTAGGCCTGGCAGCCCTGTGCACTGGGAACCTCTGAGCACATCGATCTGCCGTCACGGCGTCTCCTCCATTCAAAACTACACCCATGAATGACATCACCAGCAACTGCAACTTCAAGCAGTAAGTAAACAAGCCATGAATGCACAAACACGAGGGCGAAGAGCTCTCGGGAGGGGAAAAAAATGAATAAACTTGTTTTCATTGGCTAGAAGCGGAACAGAAGCAGAATTGTGCTTTTTTTGGGGGGGCGGGTAACTCAGGGCCATTTAAAGCTAACAGTTCTCAGACCCTGCCCAGAGCATCCTGCCTGGGTGCTTTCTGCACGCCTCGTGCACAGGCCGCGCGTGTCTCTGCATCACCGGAGAACGCACACATCCCTCTCCGCATCGCAGGGCCCGCGAGCAAGATGCCAGCAGCCGGCGGGGCCCCAACTAGGCGGGGCCACGGGGCACAGGACCTCTATTCTCTCGGGGGTCACACACGGCGGTGCCCCATAATGCAGACAGACATTTAAATTCCTCTGTAAATTCCTCTGTGGCCGAAGAGAGCGATTTACATCCAAATGGAGTACCCCTGATTGAAATTTCAGGAATGAAGAGTGGAACGTGCGAAGTTACAGACCATCTTTATCAAGTGCATTTGCTAAAAAGTAAAGTAAGACAGCAGGCGCCGACAGCCACGCCTTCCCAGGAAAGCGGGGCCAGGGGGACCCAGGCCCCGGTGCCCCAGGCTGCAGACCACCCCCAGCTGCCCCAGCAGGCAGTGCCCGGACCAGCCAGGTGAAGCCGCCCTGCACGCTCCTTCCGCACAAATGCTGAAATGTTTTTAATGTCCTTCACAGCTTGAGCCTCAGCTGGGTACACCTGCTGAAGAGAACTTGTGCAGACTTGTCAGAGCCCAACCTAGACATTCTACCTGCTCCTTTGCTGGGAGGGACCCTGCACACCAGGGGCCTCAGACCCGGGACTTTCAACGTGCCATCGGGAGATCCGCAGAAGCCTGTGGTTGGAAACTTTGGCCCCCAGTCCCTCCTGGAGTGCCCAGGGCCACCAGCTGTCAGACACGGAGCAGGGAGGTGCCTGCCGCTGCCCCCAGGTGGGAAGCCTTCATGCCCGGGGCTGGAGGGCACCCAGTCCTGTCCAGACGGTGACACACAGGGGGACACTGCTGGGACACCCCTGATCACAAACCCGTCTCATCCTTCCCTCTTCTCCAGGGAGAAGGCAGAGGGCAGGACCAAAATACCCAGCGACATAAAGTCAGCTTCCCAAACTGCTGAAGGCTTGGAAAGGTGGGAAACGATCCATCATCCGGTGTTAAGATGGCATTTCTTACTGATTGACACGAAAACCTTCCCGGGCTCCAAAGCTGGGCAGGGTTTGTCTATGACTTTTTTTTTTTTTTTCCCTGAGGTACGCGGGCCTCTCACTGTTGTGGCCTCTCCCGTTGCGGAGCACAGGCTCCGGATGCGCAGGCTCAGTGGCCATGGCTCACGGGCGTAGCCGCTCCGCGGCACGTGGGATCCTCCCGGACCGGGGCACGAACCCGTGTCCCCTGCATTGTCAGGCGGACTCTCAACCACTGCGCCACCAGGGAAGCCCTCTCTATGACTTTTAAGAATGGATTTAAAGAAGACATGCCTTCCCAACCACCTCTTTAGGAATCAAAAACACAAACTCCAGACTGAGCAGACGACCACTTGATAGACCACAATGACGCCCAATACATCATACACACAGGCCCCTCCCCTCCAGAAAAGCATCACGCAGACAGGGAAGTCCTGTCCGGAGAGATCACTTCCACCTTTTCACATTTAGCAGCGTTATGATTCTGTGACACTCGGTCTATATGAATTAACATAAAATAACTTATTTTCTCCATTCTCCTTAGAGGGCAGCCGGCCATTCTGCAAAATCTACTCGTTGTATCGAACTGAACACGAATGGGGCGTAGGCTTCAAAGTGACCGAAACAGAAGAAGCAGAATAAACTTGCCCATTCATTGTAACTTTTACTATATTTACAAATCAGTTGTTTCAATATGCTCACATAAAGAAATATTAATATTTAGCCATTGTCATTCTTTGGAGATAAGCTTGAATTGGAGCCTTATTTGACTTGCCCATACTTCACACATTTTGCACAGATCTGACAAGACTATGCGTGAATCAAGTTATTTACAAGTCTATGCTAGCAATCTGCTTGTAGGGCGAGAGTGGCAGACACAGAGGGGGAAGCACAGCCCCCCCGGCCGTGTGTCCCCGCTGAGACCCTGGGTGTGGGTCACAAACCTCCCCCCAACGCGAACACGCAGCCTCCCGCCATCCACCCCTTCCTGCTCTGATTCCTTACACATCAGATTCTGAAAAATGACTTTAAGAGACCCACGAGCATAAGCGTGTTTCCTAAAATATACACTGGACAGAGAAAATGCAAATTTCACACTTCCGGTCTGGACAAAGTAATAGCAACCCCTACGAGAAGGAACAACTACTAACACAGTAGAAATAAACAATTAGGATGGGATCGTCATTTTTCTCTTGTTCGAATGAATGAGCTGCTTTAAGACACTTCATGCAGGCCATCCCTTTTTTACGTATCTCAGAAAAATGAAGTAAAACCGAGCTTACGTTCTGAAGGTAGACCTAACCCCATGTCAAGTCCTTAAAGTGACATAAGCTACAAATAGCCACAAAGTCCACGTACCAAGGGTGCGGTTTCTCCACAGAAAGGCTAGAAGAAGGGGAGGGTCTTTATCCACACGCGGTACTAGCTGTTCTGGACGCCTTACTCCCCTTAACTCCAAGCTCACCCCCATCAGTGCTTCCACGTTGGGCCCAATCTCCACGAAATACATGGAATAATGACTTTTCTATCGTTTTAACGTTTCCCAATCAGCTGATGAAGAAAATCAGTTTGTTGCAGAGCCCGAATTTCACGCGCCTTACCGGAAAGCACACTGTGCGGATGGATGCCCTGGGGAGGGGGAGTTGGGAGTAACTGACCCAGTTTTTCAAAGGAAGCCACTGGGGGTTCTGAGAAGACACAGAACCAGGAAGCAGCGAGTGGACCAGAGCATCGTTCCCTACAGCCCGGCAGAGGCTCCCCTGAGGTCCACTGCTAGACCCCTTCACCCTTGGGTGGTTCCTTTAAAAAATAAGGGTAAGGGCAAGAACGTTCCCTCCTTGGAGGTTCTGAGGATGAGACACCATCTAGACATGTTATAAGGTGCTTTACAAATAACGTCTGTGTAACCGAGCATGTAATTCCACGACCAGACACTTGTGCTTTGATGGCATTGTTTATCTTGTGACAACTTCCCTCTGCCTTCCCCAGTGCAATGACATCTCAGCATATTCCTTCCCCCAGAAACTTTTAGGTCTTTTCACCTTTTACATCATATTTTTGAGAAAGAAAGTCAGGAGCTGACATATACCACACTAAGTGGAAAAAGATGCTAGGGCGAAATGATACGAAAAGTTTTTAAACACTTCACATACTGTTCCAAAGAAACCATATTTTCCGTCTTCGCTGTTGAACGTGAACAAAGTCTTTACACTGGTTGACCAGGCTCTACACGTCACGGTTCATTGTTAGTTCCTTCTCATCACCTACTACTCTCTCCCTGCTCCCTCTTGGTCAGCTACACGGGTCTCCTTCTGATCCTGGGACACACCAGCAACTTTCTGCCCCAGGGCCTTTGCACAGTTAGTCATTCCCTTTGCTCATATGGACTCTCCCCCTAAATACCTACAGGACTTGCTTCCTCTCCACCTTCTCCCTCTCTCTTCCCTGCTTTGTTTTCTGGAGCACTTGTTACTACCTACACTACTTCATGCTCCGAACACATGTCAACATTACGTTTATTTCCTTGGTTTCAAAGGTAGGTTTGAAGATTCGGTACTTCTGGTTTTGGGTTGTTTTTTGTTTGTTTGTTTTAGCTTGGAAGCCAAACCTCTTTCTTTCTAGCCTGCACTGTAATATTTTTCAAATGGGTGAAATAGTTTTAAAGTATGCAACATGTCACAATTAGCATCTCTGTAATGAAAAAATAAGAAAACGTAACCATTTGGTTAAATCTGAAAGCTGAAGGAAGATCTAACCTTTCCCGCCTCTGTCTATCCTGCCCCACAGGCCACCTTTCTATCCTCCCAAGGAGCCCTTAAGGGAAGTTCCTGTCATTCCTCTGTTGGCTTTTTTCGGGGAAAAACAGATAAAACACACACTTTTTAAAAAGGCTCAGAGCTGCCTGCACGTGGTTTCAGGTGTGTCTTAAGAAAACAGAACTCTACTTGGAAATTAATAGGACATCTGAAAATTAAGCAATTTTGAAGCCTACACTATAAATAGAACTGTGATCACATGAAATGTCTGTGGATCATTCATGAGGAAAAAAACGAACTAAAATCGAAATGTTGACTTCTCACGGACAGGCAGCAACACTGAGCACATCTTACGTGTGAGTTTTCTCAGCTTTGCAGCTACGGATGCTTCCCGTCACACAGACTACAGGTGAGCATCCTTCTTCGGCAAGAGCTGAGGGTGAGCAGGGAAGCCTCAGAAGGAACGGGAGAGGGAGTCCACTAACCTCGTGAAGTTTCTGGAATCCAAAGGCTAACAGCAAAGACAGAGCACACAGAGAAATACTGGGAGTTCTGAGGCGAGGCTACCCAGAGCTCAGAGAGGCTGATAGCTCGGAGCCGGGGCCCAGCAAGATCAAACCTGTGGTTTCTCAGAGGAGAAAACTGATGTGGAAATTCCACTTCATTGGATGGACCCCAAGTGTGTGTGGGGGACTGGGGGCGCTACACGTTTGAGTGGTTCCACCAGACTTTTCCAGCAAGGACACCTGCAGTCCCAGCAGGGACAGCCCATCCTGCGTCTTTGGCCAAGAACGGCTCAAGAGTAAATTCAGAGATGAATTCGGAACATTCCAGCTGAACGGCACGGACTCCAGACTCGTGAAGATGCGTGCTTGTCGCCCAGAGTTATTCTAGGAACCGAGTTAAACGTTCCACGCGTTTAACTTGGGTTAAACTTGGGTATTTACTGCAGTGCTTATTTCATTGAGAACTAAATCTACTCATAAACCAGCACTACCCACAAGCTAAACCACAAATAACAGTAAGAAGGAAAACGGAATTAAGATCTGTCCATGCTACTGCGTCTTTACAATTTTGATTCTGACCCTCAGCACCGAAATGTCATTCTATCAGTGTTTGGAAGCTACTGCAACCTTTCAACTCGAAAAGAAAATGTTCATTTCAAAAACTTGTCAAAATAAATAAAATCGAAAGACTGTTTCAAAATTCATGAATGTTTGTATTTATAGAAGTGGGTCAATATTTCATATCGAATATTTCCACACGGTTCATTATTAAAAGTTTAAATTTTTTTTGTTTATTCAACCACTTAAAGTGAGTTTTCTGAAACTGACTGAGATAAATGTCCACTCTGGTTTTATAATATTCTAAAGAAAGAAGAAATACAGATTTTGCAGTTTCGCAACTAAGATATTTTACGAAAACGCATCTAAATATTTTCAGCTGAACTGTACGTTTCTTATAAGTCTAATTGGTGAAGTAAGAAGAGTTCTTTGTATTAGTTTCACCAAACTTATTTGATATAAATATTTGATAAAGTAGTTGTTTAAAAAATTTGATATAAATATAACTGGAAGAGCTTATGAGTAGCTCATGGATTTGTTTTGTTTCATTTGCATAATACCAAAAGTATTAGTTTAGGTCCCTTTCATGCTGGAAAACATTTTTTAAATTACCTGCATCATATAAGAATAAAACAGAAGCCTAACACCACCACAAATCACGGTAGCAAATTATCTTTTAAAAAAATGCATCCAGGCTGTGGTATAAGAAACTGACCACTTTCCCTTTCTAGGAATTCTTGTTGCCTTAGCACCTCAGGAGCTCTGGCTGTACGTCCATCTCTGATTTTCAAACAAAATCAATGTGCACAGCACCCTCTAGTCCATGCCCTGTTTAATCCTGCTTACTGCCTGGAGTTTCTAAAATACTATATGCACAGTTTTTAAATTTAGTAAGAACGTCCTGGCCTGTTTCCAAAACTTCTCCCCCAGCTAACAATTCCCTCCATCCATCCGTCCATCCGTCTATCCATCCATCCATTCATCCACCCACGTTGGGCTCCGGAAGCCCTCCAGGAAGAAAGCAGCAGGGGAGCACAGGGGGCCTGAGCCGGGCCTGGCAGGGCAGAAAACGGCTGCGTCACTCACATGACAGGTTGGGGAGGCTTCTGCGACCTGGGGATCCACGGGCATCAGACGGTCACTGAGCTCAGCGTCTATTTTCAGTTGCTTTCCATCACCAGCACGGGGCCGGGAAGCCAGAGCTCCGTCCCAGGGCCTCCGAGGAAGACAAGTTTTCACAGAAGGGATCCAGACCTCATCCAGGGAAAGACTACCGGGTTTGCTTACAAACACTCCCCACATAGCACATCAGCATCTAACCCGTCCGCTTTCCACCTAACTGGGAAAGTGCTCCACAGAGCCAATGCCCCCTGACAGGGTCCTCTGAGCTTTGCTTTCTTCTTATCCTGAGAAGCAGTTCCATCACTCCATTCATTCCTGACAGGGGGACAAGCATTCCCGTTTTGTTATCCTGCGCCGCTGGCCGCCAGCGATGCTGGGTGGATTACTGGCGCGCGTGGCTTCTAATGGCAGGCGTGTGGCCGTCTGCTAGGAAGGAAGTGCTCTCTCTGCGGATGCTGGAGAGACTGGCAGCTCGTGTAAACACAGCCCTGAACCACTCCCCAGAGCACAAGGCTATAGATTCCCGACCACGGTTTTTCAAACATGGATAGCTGTTGTGTGAGCTGTTATGTTTGTTTATGTCTTCTTTTATGCCTTTCAAAGGGGGGTTAGAATCACATCTTAGAAAGGCAGTGCCTTCTGAAAAACCATTTCTCATCCCATAACAATGAAGTTAAGTAAGTTTTTTCTCGGAAAAAAATAAAAGATCTTAAAAACAAGAAGGGCACCGGTGAGATAATCCACTCCCCAGAAGATCACCACCTAGCAACCACTGATTATTCATGGGTCCTTAGGCAAATTCTAAAATTGTTCGTTTTCAAATAGACTCATCATCAAATAGAGTGATGACTCATCATGAAACAGTTTCTTAGGAGACTGCTAATGGCCTTATTCATAATGACGAGTATAGGATATTTCACTTAGAGAAGAAATGCATCTTAAGGACCCCTCAAGGAATGAATGAAAACACAACCCCATTAGATGTCAGATCAGGGCCCCAGGATGACCCACTGATAAAGAAAAAGGACTTACATTTTCCCAGATCACAGAGGCCTTTCGATTTGAATTATCCCAAGAATTTTCTTTCTTCCTCTTCTCTTTTTTTTTTTTTTAAACACAAGTAAGCACATGATCTTGAATGTCTGCCAGGCCTTCACCCTTCTGCCACATCAGAAAACACTGCCCACATGGGCATCAGCAGCCTATTTCTCTAACTTACAGCATTCTTCCTTGTTCAAGTGTCTGCTTTCCTCTAGTTCTGTCCACCAGCATACCTTGTAGTATATGCATGAAGCCATTTCCTGCAAGGCTCCCAAATCAAAAAACAAATAGCACTTCTACAAACACTAAATCATTCTAGAGGGAACAGGCCATATCCTAGGAGAAAGGTATTCATCTCCACACAAAGGCCCACAGAGACAGAGCAAACCTATTCTTTCCTGATAATATTTACTAACATCTCTACCCACTAATTAAATCAGTGACCTTGGAAAAGACGCAGGACCTCCCTCGGCCTCTGTTTTCACAACCTTAAAATGAGTTACATTAGACGGATGGTTCTCAACTCCTCTCCCTCAAAATGACCTTGTATTTTTTTTTCCTGTCACCACTCTGTGTGGAGAGAGTTTTCAAGCATTTAGTGTTGTGGGGGGTGGGGGGGGTATCTTATCAAGTACAATATACAGTTTGCTTTACTAAAACAAAGACAGCGGGAGGAATATAAGTTTTCCAACTCTGCAGACCACTGGGAGTCCAGGAAGAGAGCCCGAGAGGCCCCAGAAGAGACGACCAACCAAGATTTTGATTCAGCTCTGAAATTCACCAACATCACAAGAGCTTTGAAAACAATGTGGAATCCTGAGCTCTTCCAACTGGCAGGTGTGGAAAACAGTTTTAAAAATGAGGGGGACTTCCCTGGTGGTCCAGTGGTTAAGATTTTGCCTTCCAACGCAGGGGGTGCGGGTACGATTCCTGGTCAGGGAGCTAAGATCCCACATGCCTCGCGGCCAAAAAACCCAAACATAAAACAGAAGCAATATTGCAACAAAGTCAATAAAGACTTTAAAAGTGGTCCATATCAAAAAAAACCAAAAACGAAAAAAAGAGGGAGCTTTCTGAAACTAATATGACCTTGTAAATCAACTGTACTAAAATAAAAATTAGAAAATAAAATAAAAAATACATTTTTAAAAAATGACAGAGCTTTCCTTTATTGTCCGGTCTTCCTGCTTTTAGCTGTCCCCATCTTACTCTGAATGAATAATGTGTGGAAGAAAAGAGAGAGAAATTAAGTTACTGCCACCAAGTGAAATAAAAACCCAGCTGTTAACTTGAAAGCTGCCTAAGGCCGATCTACGGTAAAATCCCAAGGTCACTATTGTATATGAGCTTCCAAAGTAGACAGTGTGTAGGACTTGGATAAGATGGGATATAAGATAAAGAGCACTGGTACAACAGTGTCTTCGTGCGGTTCAACCCATCACTACCCTTTTCTGTCTCAGGGATTCCCAGGCAAGTCACTGGGACTCTCTAAGCTGCAGGTTCCTCGTTCCAAAAATGGAGATCCAGGCGGCCCTCCTATGACACAGGGCTTTTGGAGTATTACGTGAGACTTTATGTATGAAAATGTCTTAACGCTATAAAGTGAAAAAAAAAATACTTTTTGGATTTTAAACACTTCTTTTGATTGAAAGGGGAGAGGGGCATGCAATTATCTTTCCATATTGATCAGAACAACGGTTACGTTTTCATCATCTCATCGACTTCAGCAGCATTCTTTCAAAATCATTCACTGTCCACCAAGTTTTGGGGATCGTTAGTTACACTTATAATTTGGAGGCAAAAGATGGGTGGATTTAAGTAAGTACTTTTGAATTTGCATAGAGAAAGCACTGTGTTGCATTCATAAATAGTAAAGATTATGCACTGATTCTATGCAAAAGTGTAAGTCATTCTTGAGCTATACATATGGATTTTAAGGTAATCATTAAAATCACTAATATAATGAACTCTATCATAATACCTATTTTTTTTCACATTGGAAAGATTGAATTTAGTACTCTACCATAGTAACTCACTCAAGCAGCTGTACTAACAATACCATATGGATAGATTAAAGTAACAGTAAAACTATAGTTATACTTAAGGTTATAAAGTTTTAACGCGATTAGAGAACACATTATTATTCAGTATTGGAGCTTCAATTATGAAAATAATATCCAGAGCCAGCCTCTGGGAGCACAACTGGATGCGATATTATGAAGCTACACACATGTACACACACATCACCCCAAAAGAGTAATTATTTATTTCCCCCAAATTTAGTACTCTTTAAAACTGATACTAAAAAGCCCAGTATTTACAAAATGCCGTACACATAATCATTCATCTTTAAGGTCTATCATGGATCACAATATTTGACCAAATATTCCAAATTTCAGTGAAAGCACCATAAGCAAATTGCATCTCTGGGCATAAACATCACCTATGGCATAAGAAAACTGGGCCAAGCCTGAAGACACGTTGCCTGATCAACTTTTACAAAGTCTCTGGACAGGTAAAAAGCGACCTGATACAAAGTTAACATTTCCTAGTCCAATAGAAAAGACATCGAGAGCCGCTAACTTAACCACTGTATCATTTGTAGAAGTGCAGCCTGTAAGTCTTAACCCAATTCCATTTCAGCAGAATGCAATGAATTCAGTTCTGATGCAATGAATTCAATTAAATGAGACGGCCAAGCACAGAAGTATCTTGTATCATTCGCACCCACAGAGCAAAATGCTAGTGTCCAACATAGACTCCAGCTCTGTTCGCACTTTCTTCTGTGCCCGTTATTTCAGTGCACAGTTCATGGAAGTCTCTGCAGCCACATCTAGAAAGAAATGGAATCATCAGGAGCAATTATCAGCCTCAGCATTTCCTCCATCTTGAGTGATGACTTCACCAGTTCTCTTCAGAAAAAATCTACCGCTGAACTCTGTCTACAATAATCGACCTGAAGTGATTCAGAATAATCACTGCCACCTTGAAGAATACGTTCAAATTAATGAAACGAACACAGAAAGAATCTTCCCATTGAAATGTGGCTATTCTCATAAAACCTACCACCTGATCGATAACATGTTTATATCCGCTGATCTTGGAGGTTCAGAAAATTCCGTTTGGTGGAGAAGAATGCCAGCATTCAAAGGCCTTGCCCAACTTGTACGGAAACGTGCATTCTGCTCATGTCTGCAGTAGATAAAGTCTGCAGAGGATTCACCTATCACAGGAGCCCCAGTGAAGACCGGGCTGTGGGGAAGGGCACGTTGGTCCCCTTCCCTCCGAGCTTCCCCAACTTGGTGTACTTGGCAAAGCAGATAAAGGAGTCAAGGTACATTTTCCCTTAAGTTTCTGAGGTGAAATGGGAACACCTGATTCCGTGCTACCCAAAAAAACAAAACAAAAAACCCTCTCTACTTGCCCAAATCTGATACCAAAAGTTAACCGGCTCTTGGGACTCTGCTGCTACAGAAAACGCATTAGTGGGAATTTTAACAGAAAACCCATTATCCCCGTGCTGGTCCTGAAACTTTCGCAAGTTCTTTTCAGAAAGAGATTCATTTTAATACTAAGAGTTCTAAAGAAAATAAAGCATTAATTACCTATGAAAATTCCTCTTCTGGGGGTTAGTGGGCCTGTGGAAGAACAGAAGAAACGCTGGAGGTTTTCCTACCCAGTTTGACAACCAGTCAAATCAAAACAGGGCAGGAGTGATCACCCTCATTAAATCAACCCTGAAGACTGAAGCCCCAGGCCAAACAATGGCCGATTCAGCAACTCACAGTTTAAGGGTTCTGCTTTTCTCATAAGGCACCCCATGTTAGGAGCAATACTGTCAATTTTGAAAAACCTATATTCCAGTTACACGTTTTTCATCTTGACACTATCTCTTACAAGCACGTCGCAAAAGGTCATCAGAAAGTACGGTCCTGATGTAGTTTCAGGATCGGAATGCTCTTTTCCTTAATTGTTATTTTACTCTGTAATTTAAAACACTACTTCATGACAATTGATCATTATCTAGGAAAAGAAAAATCTCAAGTGAAACAAAGAGGTGGAAAAAAACAATGGTTCTCGGAGACTGGAGTAAAACCAGCCACCAAAACAGAGAAGGCCTGAATTTCTTAGGAAGGTACCAGCCCCACGTTCAGACAACTTTGAGCATCCCGGTTTTTAATTTAAGAACACCCGTTTACAAAAGTGCCTTTCCTGTACATAAGCATCGGTAGCATCGCTGGGTTTATTAACACATTTCTTTAGAGGAGCTGAACCGCTCCGGATGTTGACAACCTCCTGGGCCTCCCAGGGGCCCTGAGCACAGGAGGAGAGGGTTATAAGGACCCCATTCTACAGACAGAGAAAGTGAGAAAGAGGGATTAAATGGCTTTCCTCTCTTGCACGTGACTCACGCAGCACAGCAACTAGACACCTGGCTTCCTGATTCCTGGGCTAGTGTTCCACACACCCTGCTTCCTGCTCCGAAGTACTATTTTGGTAAAGGTTTCTCTTTCAATAAAGGAACTAGAACAAGTCATGTGACTTTCATTCAGGAAAGCCTGTGTGTGTTTTCATTAGCACCTTAGTTGTCTGTTCCTGGGAACAGGGTGGGAACAGGGCACGGATTACCTTATTATGACAAGAGCTAGCCAACCAAAGCAGAAAAGCTTGCACAACAGGAAAAATAAAGCGTGTGTGGTTTGTCAAGTCATCTCCTTGGAGTTCTAAAAATATTCAAGCCCCTTGCTTTAAGGCTTCAACAGACAATACTTTGAAACGTGCCTTGTGACTCTGCTGCCCCTTCAGAAACAATTGTGTGGCTCTCTCATCCCTGATTCTTCCACTGTGGGAGGTGAATACACAGTCCTTTTATGGAACAAATTTAAGTACAGATGCTCTCGGGGTAATTCTTATCTGATCTGCCTTGTACCTACAGATAAACCAATTCTAGAACAAAAACCCAACTAAAGAGGAAGAGCAAAATAGCACAGTTTATGGTATACACCGATCTGTAACCCTAACGACCAAATATATAAAGTTCATTTTAAAAAGTGGCTTTAAAGCACAGTGACTCCAGTAGCATAGTTTCAGTTCCCAAACAACAATACTCTAAAGATTGGTTGTATTTGTTCCCATACACACCCACAAAGCACAGGGTAGGTAACCTTCTCCCTGCTCCCAAGTAAGAGGCATAGTTTCGAGGTAAATTTGTACCTGCTCTGCAGGACCTGCAAATACATACACACCCATCTGTGTCAATCTAAGGCGTGCTAACTTTTGAATTGGCTCCACCATTGAAACCCCACCACCATCCCCAATCCTATTGGAAACAACCATCAAACACTGCTGGGACCTTACCTCTTTGTCACCACCTCTCCAAATACCAAACGCTAGCCCCCCAAGGGACCCCGAATGGTTCCACTTCAGCATAATTCGTGAAGTTTCTCCACGCGGAACCCAAGGAGCTGGATGTGGAAACACGGCCACTTCCGAGAGTCAGGGCAGCACACCCAATGACTCAGGAAGTTCATTTTCCATTTTATCTTCAAAGAAATGCTTTGCAAGTCTTCCTTCCATAAACCGTGCTCTCAAACAACACTTATCTCCTGTGCACTTTTTATCTATCAGCATCACAGACAAATGTCTACGCGCAAACGTGAGTTCAGTAAAAGTGGATGTTCATTCTGGGTTTCTCCACAGTCCCTTTCTGGCTCCACAAAATGCAATTTAGTTTCCCCGTTAATTAAGATGAGATGCCCGTCTTCCCTACCCTACTGTTCTCTGTGTTCAAATTAGTTTACTAGAAATCCATTTAGCATGTAGTCCTTTTTTCAAAAAAAAAAAAAAAAGTGGTTTGGGCACAATGGACCAATTGTAGTTATCCATTTTGCTTAAAAATAGTCTTTTTTCCTTCTTAAGAGAGTGTTTACATTAACGCCCACAGAGACTCTGGACAACCAGCAATCCAAAGCGATCTCTCATCTTTGTTCAGCCACCACCGAACATACAAACTGCTGTTTTGATTTCAGAATCCTGAATCCTATAGGTTGTAAGGAATTTTATACTGGTGGGAAATCTGAAACAAAACAGGCCAAATCAGGCCTCTCATAAACTTATCTCTTGCGGTTTAACATTTTCCCTCATCTGAAAAGGGCATTATATTAGACGTGAATCACGTTTCTGAAAGTATCTACCTTATCGGAAAGGCCTTGAATCCTTTCAGGCCTGGAGGTGCACGCTCCAGCTCGTTCGCCCTGTGACTGCAAGAAACGCCTCCCAGGGCCCTCCTCAATCCAGTCCAGGTTTTTCCCGCCTACTCCACCAGAAGCAGTGAGAGGTGTTGTGTTCTCAGGCTGTTTTTCTGATTAGAATCAGATTTCAGCAAAATGTACTTTCGTGCTCACGATGGCCTATACCCATTCCTGTGTGTACAGATTTCTCCTCCACTCAAGTCTAGTTACGCTGGTGTGCATCTTGGATGACAGCTAATCACCCTTCAAGTCCCAGACACACGCGCAATTTTTCAGATGCACCTGTAGGGCTTCAGTTAACTCCAAGCAAAGTGACCTTCCGCTGAGCATCGTTTATGGGACACATCCTGACAACTCCCAGGGGGCTTCGTTATGCTGAAGCACCACACTCTGATAGCTCTCCGTGACTCTTTTTATCTCGTGTTCCACAATTTTAATAAAAGAGCAGGTAGCGTTTCCTCTGTTATATTGGATTTCCAGGGTATCCACTCTACAGCTATAACTTTAAATCCCGTGGATACTAGAAAACACATGCTGGATTCAGATGGCATTAGAGGGCTCTGTTCACTTTTAGAAAAAAAGGTGTACGGATCCCCAAGCTACCTCAATCGTCACCCTGTAACCCTTGCAGACTGCTGACCTCGGGCCAGCATCTAAGACGTGTTCGCTGCTCTGTGTTCTGCGGTTCCCACAAAGCCTCTATCTTCCTGACAACGCTGCACAGAAGCGGCTACAAAATTAAAGAAGGAACTCTCTTGAGCCCTCCCGCCCCCCCCACCTCTCCTCCACCACATCATTCAAAGTTTGAGACAGTCAGAACCTCTGAGACAGTCAGGACGCACCTGCAGGTGCAAGGCAAGCACACCTCTCTCCTTTTGGATCTGTGATGAGACTGCAAAGAACAATACTGGACACCATCCCATCCAATGGTTCCTGAGAAGACCAGCATGGTCGTCTTTCACTGTCTCCTCTGAAGCCCAGAATCACATCACCTGGGCGGCCGAAAAATGCTGGGGGCCTGGGCCCCGCCCACTGGCCGCTTCACATGACTGCGCCTGGGCTGCCCCCATAGGCCATTTCTCAAGCCTACTCAGGCGGTCTAACTGGGTCAGGTGCTCCCAGCCATGGTCCCCAAACTGGCAGCACCAGTACAACCTGGGGGCTTCTTAGAAAAAGCACACTGGGAGCCGCATCCCAGACCCACTGCACCGGAATCTCGGGGATTCACCTAGCCCGGCCGTCCGGGGCTCAGCAAACTCTCCAGGTGACTCCCAGGTGGGCTCGAGTTGGAGAACCACTGCTTTTGAGCTGTGTTTAAGCAGCGTCACCATTTCAGCTTGTTCAGAGCAAAGGAACGTCTCTGGTGGAAAAGCTCCCACAGGCTACGTGTAAACTTGAAATGGTTCGCTGTTCCCTGCAGCAGTCACCAAAATGGATGTGCGTTTCCTAAACAACTTTTGGGCCCGTGTTTTATAAACTCTGAGGCTCGGCGAGAGTCAGCTGGGCCCGGCTCCAGGAAAACAAAGAGAAAGGTGAAGGCTGCGGCCTGGGAGCTACTGGAACTTCAAGTCCCCTCCCGGCACAAGTTTCCCGCCTCTCAGATGGAGAAGACCCCCTCTGCCGCCTGCCTCCCCCCGGGGGGCTGACCTGGGGGCACCCGCCAGGTGTGTTCATGGGAAGACGGGGAGTCTGGGCCCAAGAAAACAAATCAAAAGTCTCCCGAGTCCAAAGATTCCCACTCAACTCAAAGACGACCTGAGTGCTCCTGGCAAGGTCCCTGAGGTTCGAGAGCTGACATCGGCCCCACAGTGAAACAGAACAGGAAACCTGCGCCCGCACTCTGGCATTTAGGTCGAGGTACCAAAGAAGGGAAGAGGCTTTAGCCACGGACGCCCTCGCGTGCCCACCCTTCTTCCACCAGCCGCAGGGGTCTCACCTTTCACGACCGTGGCCTCTTTCAGGTGATGCGTCAAGAAGTCGAGGCTGGCGTAGGTGCTGGCGGAGGGCAGGGCGCCAGGGCCGGGCCCCACACACACCCCGCCGGTGCTGCCGGCCCCTACCGCGCCGATGAGGCCCCCGAGGCTCCGGGTCCGGCCCCAGGCGCTCTTGTCTCCCGTCTGAGGATGCTGCTGAGGCTGCTGCGGGGACGGCGACAGCCCCGGCTCGTCCCTCACGTCGATGGCGATGTAGTTGAGGCCGTTCTGGAAGCCAGCAGAAGTCTCCCGGCGCATCGGCGAGCCACTGCCCCCGGGGCAGCCGACCAAGCCCCCGGGCTGGCTCGGCGTCCAGGGCCGCGCCTGTGGGTGTTGCGGCGGCGGCAACTGGCGGGGGGACGTGGGGGGCTCGTCACCGCCACCCAGGACGCTGCCGCCGCCCCCTTCGCCGCTTTTCCTGAGAGACACGTTCTCCACCGAGGCCGAGTTGTGGCGCTTGGGGTTGTGGGCGAAGGACGGGGACACGGGGGTCACAGTGGTGGTCGAGGAGAAGGTCTCCGAGCTGTGGCGGCGGCGGCCCCCTTGCGGGTCCGCACGGATGACCTTGGCCCCGCGGTGCGGGTCTGGGGGCTGGCTGGCTTGCAGGAAGGCCTCGACCCCCGACAACTGGTCCATGAGGCTTAGCCTCTTCAGGCCGGACACGGGGCTGCTCACGCGGGCCCCGTCGGGCTTCGGGGGCGCGGCGATCGGTTGCGGCGGCGTGGCAGCCACGCCGAAGGCCATCTCGGTGTAGTCGCCGCTGTCGCCCGCCCCCGAGGATGGAGAGGAGGCCGCGCCAGGGCCCTGGGAGGGTGGTGCCGGAGGCAGGCGGTACAGCTCTCCGGGCGGGGGCGGCGGGGGCGCCGGCTGCAGGGCCGAGGAGGGGGCGGCGGGGCGCGGGGGCAGCGGCGGGTACGCGGAGGCCTCGGGGGACAGGAGGGCGTCCAGAGAGCCCACGGGGTCCCCGGCCTGGCCGCCCGGCTGGGGTGACTTGGGCGAGCTGAAGTCGAGGTTCATGTAGTCGGAGAGCGGGGAGCGCTGCCGGCTGTCGCCGCTCGTGCCCGGGGTGCCCGAGCCCAGCGATGAGGCCGGGCTGCCGGCGGACAGCAGCGACGACGACGAGGCGGCCGAGGCCAGCAGCGGGGGCGCGGGCGGCGACAGGCGCGCGCCCGCCTCGCCGAAGTCGATGTTGATGTACTCGCCCGGGCTCTTGGGCTCGGGCGGCAGGGGGTACTCGTGCATGCGGGGCAGGGTCTGCAGCCCCTCCAGGGACAGGCGCGTGGGCCGCGTGGCCCGGCAGCGCTGGCCCAGGAAGCCCTCCAGGCGGCCGCTGCCGCTGCCACCGGGCCTCCCGGGCGAAGGCACCGCCGGGTGGGGTGGCTGCGGGTGGCCGCCGCCGCCCCCTGCCCCGGCCGCGAAGGCGCCGGCTGGCTGCGTGGACCCCGGGCCGGCCGTCGACTCCAGCCGCTCCTCCTCCAGGATGCGCCCCACGGGGGAGCTCATGAGCACGTACTGGTCGTTGTCCCCGTTGCAGGTGTAGGCGGCCTTGTAGGAGCGCGGCAGGGAGCTGTAGCAGTAGCCGGGGACGCCCCGGAGCATCTCCCCGCCGCCGCCGGCGTGCAGGGCGGCCGAGAAGAAGTCGGGCGGGGTGCCCGAGGCTCCCGCGTCGCCGGGGGACATGTTGAGGTAGTCCCCGTTTGGAAGCAGCCTGCCGTCGGCGGCGCTCTCCACGGACAGCTTGGAGCCTCCGCACCACATGCGCATGTACCCGCTGTCCTCCGGGGAGCTCTCGGCCGGGGAGCTGGTCTTGTAGCCGCCCCCGCTCCCCGGGAAGGCCCTGCTGGCGGCAGACGCGGGCGTGGGCCCCGCGGCTCCCGTGGGGGGCAAGGCCGCGACGGCGGCGCGCGGCTGCAGGATCTGCTTCGGGGCGGACACGCTGGTGGGGCTCATGGGCATGTAGTCGTCGCTCTTGCAGCTCCCGCCGCCGCCCGCGAGGGCCACGCCGGGGGTCATGGGCATGTAGCCGTCGTCCGTGCCCAGGTTACTGCTGGAGCTCCTGTGCGACCCGATCTCGATGTCGCCGTAGTCCTCGGGGTAGGGGTGGTAGGCCACTTTGGGGGAGGACGCGGGGCACGACGGGCAGAGGCGGCCTGAGCTGCCGGAGAAGGTGGCCCGCATCAGGGTGTATTCATCCAGGGACGCGGAGGAGGGCTGGGGCACTGGCCGCTGCCGGGCAGGCGTGGTCAGGGAGTAGGTCCTCTTCCTCAGCCCCCTGTCCAAGTCCTGGGCCCCGTCCCCGGAGACTCTGCGGTAGGGTCGGCCGCAGTGGCTCAGGGGCCGGTCCATGGTCATGTACCCGTACAGCTCGCCCCCGCTGCCGTCCCTGGCCGGGGGCGTCTCGGCGATGGACTCGGGCGTGTTGCTCCTGAGACTGCAGAAGGCTCTCAGGTCCCCAGGGCTCGAACCGTACTCGTCCAGGGACATGAAGCCAGGGTCGCTGGGGGAGCCCGAGGCCGAGGCGCTGCCGCTGGAGGGTCGCTGGGGGTGCAGGGGGTGCTGCATGTGCGGGTGCGGGCCCGGGGGCGGCGGGTAGGAGCCCGAGCCGTGCCCGCTGCTGGACGACAGGCTGCCGGGGCTGGTGGCGGCCGCCGGGGGCGAGTGCGCCACGGGCATGGACATGGAGCGGCTGTGCTGCAGGGCGCCCCCTGCCGGCGCCAGCGTCACCTTGCTCGCGCGGCCGCCGCAGCCGCCGCTCAGGGTGTGCGAGCGGCTCAGGGGCGCGCGCACCGGCCCCGGGCTCAGGGGGCTCCCCGCCACCGACACCGGCCTGCCGCCCGCCGCCCCGGCCCCCGCCGCCACGCCGCCGTCGCCCTCGCTGGCCGTGCGCACCCGGCACGAGCTGCACTTGGCGGCCGGCGGTGTGGCGGCCAAGCTGTCGGTGCGCGAGCGGCGCACCAGGCCCGTCTGGCTGGGGGGCAGGTTGACCAGGTGGTGGTGGCGACGCGCGCCGGGGACGCTGATGGGGTGCGTGGCCGACGAGCCGGACGACTGGCTCTTGCTGCGCGGCCGGAACTCGAAGAGCTCCTTGAGCGCCTTCATGGCCTCCAGGATGGTCTCGTGGATGTTCTGCGCCACCACCGAGTCGTCTGCCTGCATCCACAGCTCACCGGGGCCCGTCACGGCCGAGCGGCCCACCTCGATGAAGAAGAAGCTGTCCGAGTGACCGCAGCGGCGGATGTTCATCAGCTGCAGCGTCACCGACGGCTGCTCGCAGTTGAGCTTCACGAAGCCGATGGTGCGCGCCGACAGGCACAGGCGGTACACGCCCGTCAGGTTCTTGCTCTGGCCCAGGCCTTTGGGCTTCAGGTTCACCTGCCACACCTCACGGTAGGCGGCCGTGGCGGGCGCCACCAGCCCGTAGCTGTCATCGGCCGCGGCGGCGACGGCGGCGCCGGCCGAGCCGCCCAGGGCGCCGGGCAGGGAGGCGCTGCAGGACGCGGAGGGGGCGGCGGCGGCGGCGGCGGCGGGGGGCGCGTCGCCGGCGCTCGCTCGGCCCTCGCTGACCAGGTCGGTGAGCGCGCGGTACCAGCCCTCCTGCTCCTGCTCGTTCTCGGCCGCCACTGCGAAGTACTCGTCCTTGGTGTAGAGGGCGATCAGGTACTTGTGCTTGGCGTCGGCGCGCTTGTTGATGTTCAGGCAGCAGTCGAGCGCGATGACCCGCTTCGGGGCGCCCGCTTTGCTCCGCCACTTCTTCTCGCTCTCGTAGTACTCGAGCCGCGGCGGCTGCGGCGCCGGCCCCCCGCCCGCTGTCGCCGCCGCCTCGTCGCCGCCCGCTCCGGGTCCGCGCAGCACGAAGAAGCGCTTGTGGCCGTGCTTCTGCTTGCGCAGGTAGCCGCACTTGCGCACGCCGCTGTTGTTGTTGTTGTTGTTGTGGTTGAGGTTGAGGTTGGGGCCGTCGCCACCCGCCGGCCCGGGGCGCCCGTTCATCGGCGGGCTCGCCATCACCGGCGCTTCAGGCCGCGCCGCTCGGCCCGGCGTGGAGGGGCCGGGGGGAGCGGAGGGGGCGCGGGCGGCTCCCTCCCCCCCTGCTCGCCCGCCGGAGCCCGCGTCCCTCGGGCCCAGGAGGTGGGGAAGGTTCGGGGAGGCCCGCCGGGTGGAGGGCGGGGGGCCGGCACCGCGCGGTGGCGCAGCGCCCTCCGCGCTCCGGGGCCCCAGAGGATGCCCGGCGCGGGCGGCGGCGGCGGTAGCGGCCGCTGCCTCCCGGGCTCTCGGGCGGCGCCTGGGGCTCGCGGGATGGGCCGAGAGTCGGGGGTCCCCGAGCCTCGGGGCCGAGCCTAAGGCGCGCCCGGCCGCACGGGTCCTGCCGCCGCGCCGCGCTCCGGGGTGCCGGGGTGTGCCCCGGTACTCGGGGTCCGCGCCGCCGCCGCCGGGGCTGCTGCTGCTGGTGCTGCCAACGGCGACCCGGGCTCGTCGCGGTCCCCGCCGCACAGTGAGTAACACATCGCGCACCGAGTGACTGAACTAAGAAGAGCAAAACAACATGTGACTCGGCGTTACGCAGGCACACACGGCGCGGCCCGCCCCGCCCCGCCGCCCGCATAGGCGCCGCGCTCCGCGACGGACGGCTCGCACGGCCAATAGGCGCGGGGCGCGGGGGGGCGGGGCGGGGCGCGGGGGGGCGGGGCGGGCCGCGCACCCCGCCCCGCCCCCCTTTCTCCCGGGGCCGCGTTTCCCGCCGTCCCCTCCCCCTCCCGCGGAGGCCAGGGCCCGGGTCGGGTGGGGGCCGGCTCGGGCCTCATTAATCAGAGGCTCGTTGTGGATGCCGGCGGAGGAGATGCCACCCAGGGCGGGAAAAGGGGCGCGCGGGAGGGGCGGGGGCCGGCGGCCGACGCGCGGAGGGCCCTGCCCTCCCGCCTTTGACTCAATTAATTGGGCTGGGAGCTTCCGCCAGGGAGGGGACTGGGGTGGGCGGTGGGGGGGGAGGAATTGGAACTGCAGGGGGCGGGGGCCGGCGGAGATCAAGGGCCGACACCGCCCGCCAGGGTTCGGTGCGTGGGAGGGGACGGTGGCACCGCACTCGGGCCCCGCATCGCCTCGCCGCCGCCCCACTAGCGGGGGCCAAGATAGGGGCAGTGAACTTGGCCGCCCTCTCGGAATCCCCCTCCCCCCAGCACACACTTCGGCTTGCGGATCCGGCGCCCCGGCTTGGGGTGGACGCGCGCCCGCCCGGCTGGGCGGGTTTGCTCCTGGGTGGTTCCCGGGTGCCCGGCCCGCGGCTTGTTTACGAGCATCACGTTAGCACCAGTGAGCTCTGGATCCATAGCAGTTTCGTGCCCCTTCCTGGAAGGAGAGCCGGGGTGCTCCCGGGGTCCCACCCGCTCAGGGGCGCCCTTCCCTCGCACCGGGTCGTGGGCTCTTTCCGGGGCGTCATCAGCGCCATTCACTTGTCAGGGTCTCGGGAAGTTGAAATCGTCTGTTGGATGTAATAGGAGAAAGAGGAGGACGAGCAGGCGTAGAAAACTGCAGTTTCCTTAGTGCCGGGAAGGGGGCGCGCTCCAGCGAGCACACAGCCCTGTGAGCCGGGTCCCCGCGGCGGGTGCCCTCCTCCTGCTAGACCCTCCGCCCCACGCGCGGAGGCGCGGGAGTGGGCGGTTCCAGACCCGCGCGCCCTTAGCCGGCAGCGGCCGCCGCGTGGAAGGCGCCAATGGATGCTTCGAATTTTTACATCTGTGTGCCTTCTGTGACTTTCAAAGTCGATCACAAATAAGGACCCACCATACAATCGCGTCTCCTAAATGACAGTGAGGGCTACTGGTGAGGGTGGGAGTCCCCGAGTTCAGATCAGAGCAGGCTCCGGATCCTGCAGAAACCACGAAGGCTAAAAGCAAGCTTGTGTCTTTGTTTTTTCGTTTTTTGTTTTTTTCAATTGTGTGTCTTCACGAAATGATTTGGAACAATAATGTTGGTTATTTTTTTATTAAGTCCTGGAAGTTTGCCTTTGAATGTCCTCTGTACTTTATAAAAGTCTTTATTTTAAATATAATAAAGTCTTAAATTTAAGAAAAGTAACAAGATTATAATATTTGAAAGGGTGATATATATTTTAACCTGTTTGTAAAACTGTGACCTAAAAATTCTGCTAGTTAATTTTATGGGCCAAGAGATCCTTACTTACAGAAAAATCATAGTAGTTTTGTTTGTTGTGTATACACATTATGATTATTGATGAGTAACAAACATAAGAATAATCAATGTCACAAAAATCATCATAGAATTTGCCTCAAAGAGGTGTATGTAGGGTTTCCCTGGTGGCGCAGTGGTTGAGAGTCCGTCTGCCGATGCAGGGGACACGGGTTCGTGCCCCGGTCCGGGAGGATCCCACATGCTGCGGAGCGGCTGGGCCCGTGAGCCATGGCCGCTGGGCCTGTGCGTCCGGAGCCTGTGCCCCGCAGCGGGAGAGACCACAACAGTGAGAGGCCCGCGTACCGCAAAAAAAAAAAAAAGAGGTGTATGTAAAGTTGATCCTTAATTTTAAACCATGCTTTAAAAAGTAATACCTCTGGGAGTGCCCTTTTAAGTGTGCATGTGTATTTCTATGTGTGGGCCTGGGTGTGTATATACATTTGTGTGTGTGTGTGTATGATTGTGTATGTGTTGGGGGCACCACCATTATGGACATTGTGCTTCGGTTTTTTATTCTTTTTAGATCTTGCTGCCCCTTTTATGGTAACGTATTGCCTAGCAATCTGCTAAGTAGTTAATATCCATTCATGTTTTCTTCTTCCTTGACCCTTTGAAAAATAAAATTCTTAGGAACTCAAAAAAAAAAAAAGAGAGAGAGAGAGAGATGAAGGGGTTCTTATCTGGGAGCTTGAAGAAAATGTGGCCCAATTTTATTGCTTTGTAAAGCAGCGCTGCCTGTATGTTCAGTAACCCTAATGGGCATAGTATGATCATGGGGCAACCTGTTTTCAGCATCACGCCATAATAATTTCTTCTGAGAAAGTACCTTTTCTTTTTGATTTTGACTTTTCATACAAAATTAAGTTTTCAAATATTCATTGAATACTTCTTTGCTGTGCCCTTCAGATGTTAACAAGTCCATCTTGGATTTGTTTGTTTTTTTCCCCTTAGAGGGATTACAATGTTCAATGCCAGTTTCAAGTAAAGGTGTCAGAAGCTCTCCTTTGGCAGTTGACACTTTCCCCATGTAGTATTGCCTCAGTCACTGATTAGGGGCAGACAAGGCAGGGTGAAGAATGATCTCCTCTCTCAGTGGCGTTCTCGTACTATAAGATCACAAAGCTACAGCAAAACTACTTGTCATTCTGAAGTCCTAGAACCTCTCACTACAAGTGTGGGAGCACAGTTTCCATTCTCATTAAGAAGTCAGTCCATGAAACCAGCAGAAAGGAGCTCTGTAATTAGAAGCATCCCAGTCTTCTTCCTCAGCGAAGGAACTGGTTGCCTTTCTCCCTTTCCATTGCCAAATAAGCTATTTATTTATTTAAAGCTTGTGTGACACCTTGTGATTTTCCAACTGCTCTCCCATACTTTTCCAGCAAAAGTCAGCTAAATAACATCTGGCAACCTGCTCTCTGCGCAGGGCTGGGTGCTGCTGTGTGGCCTGTTGCCAGCAAGAGCCTGGATGAAATTTTTTCTCATGGTCCGAAAGCTTTCATCAGAAATTCTCTTTCCTTTCATGGATAGCAAAATGACCATATCTTTAAACAAGGAGGGATTTTTGTTTGTTTGGTTTTGTTGTTTTGTTTTGTTTTTTAACATAGAATCTTACACAAGGATTCTTTTACTAAAACCAAAAGTCCTTTCTGGAATAATTTAATTACCTTTCATAAAGTAGTCAATTTCACAAAAGTGTAGACATTAAATACGTACCATAAATCCGTAACACAAATAACAGTAACAATAATAGTGACCATCATTAATTTTCTTCTCTGTTTCATATAAGGAAGCATCTGTAACAGGAGAAAAGTAGATAACATGAGAGGGTTTTTTTTTGTATCTTTGGTTTTTTTAATTCTTAACCCTGTAGCTGTTTGACAGTATTTTTGGTCTGGATGAACTCTTATCTGACTGAGTAAGCAGATCACTAAGTGGAATATTACATGACCGGTTTTAAAATGTATTTTAGCCACATAGCACAGGGAGATCAGCTCGGTGCTTTGTGACCACCTAGAGGGGTGGGATAGGGAGGGTGGGAGGGAGAGGCAAGAGGGAAGAGATATGGGAACATATGTATATGTACAGCTGATTCACTTTGTTATAAAGCAGAAACTAACACACCATTGTAAAGCAATCATACTCCAATAAAGATGTTAAAAAAATAAAATAAAATTAAGATATACAGTGTAAAAATAAATAAATAAATAAAATGTATTTTAGGAATAGAAATTTTAACATCAGAAGTTTACATTGTAGTCTTTAAAAAGAGTGGCAACATTTCATCAATTTTGCTGTGTTAAATAATGTATAACAGTTGCTCATTTAACACATTTCCCTTTCTGTGATGAGTGAACCCTGAGGACAGACTTTTCCTCATCTAGGATTCATATGGGGACTTCCTACACTTTCGCAGCTAGTTTTTTTCTCTCACGAATATATTTGCTAATATGTTTCAACTGAAATTTCACAAGGATTTTGTAACATTCCAGTGCTGTGCAACAGAATGATTTACATGAAGGAATGTAACTGCTGTTTGGATCATTCACTGTCAACGGGTGGCTTTGCAAATGTTTGAAAAAGCAGGATTTGTTCATAGATTGTATCGGTTTCTCGGAAGTTGTAAAGGCTTTCCACTTCACTATTTCTTTCGCTCATTAAAAATCCTGATATATTTTAAATAGTTCTTTCCTTAAATATTCATTTGGGGAAGAGGGATTTTCTAAAATAAATGATTTCTCATGCACATATATGCTAGAGCAAACTAACACTTAAGAATTATTCTGAAAAGTGTATGAATTGAATTAATACTGTTTAGAAAAATGCTCATTTAAGTAGTAGGCACCAGGATAGGCTAATCCAATATTAAAAACATTTTTATTTTAAATAGAATTGTGTTGAAGGAATATTAACACATAAACAACCAATTACATAGTGACTGCTGTCAGTGACTTAAAATTCTTATTCATTAACCCCTGAATTTTGTTGTGTTTAAATTTCGAGAATATATTTCTAGATTAAAAACCAAACAGAACTTTTTTTTTCCCTAAAGACTTCCCATGATTGAAATAAAAATTTCCCATTAATGGCTATATAAAATTACTGAATCATTAAAAAAACAATCAAACAAAAAACCTGTTCCTTCTTAAAACATCCCTCTTCCTTGGAATTCTTGGCCCTGAAATACAATATACTAACATTTTGCTTGACTAAATTGATGCTTTGCAATGTTCTGGCTGCAGAGTTAAAGCGTTGTTTATTGTGTTTGTTTGGTTTTTCCTGTCAGAGCAGAACAAAAGTGTCTGCTTCTCAATGTGTAGTTCATGAGCAGATGACATTGAAAAAAAGGGGGGGCTTTAAAATGACACAGCTATATTTTCTGGGAAGGGAGGGGGGATGAGCAGTGAGGCCCGCTGGGAGTGCCCTTGAACAGAGCGCAAATGTTAAGGAAGGGGAAAGATCAACCCGAGTTCATTGATCCCACTGTTAGTTCTGGGAACAAGCTTTCGCCCTGTTTTTGCAAACTGCTCAGGACACAAATAGGACACGGCTGCCCCGCTTTTCGCCAAATGCTCTGGTGTTTTGGGCTGTAGTCAGAAACCTTCCACTTTCTGTAGTCGTTCACGTGCTGTTTCTAGGCTTGCCTTTCAGTCTGTTTTCTAGAGTTGTTTTGAAATCCAACCTAAAGATAAGAGAGGAAATGTGACCCGCTCTTGTGAATGCTGCCACCAACTGGCAACGCTTCTTCCCAAGGCAGGACCAGCTCCCAAGCGAGTTGTCACAGCCAGAGTGGTCCCTGCTTTTGTAGAAAGCTGGTTGCAACCTCACCTACACTTGCTCTGCACAAATCTTTAAATAAATCAATAGAAACTGTTTGAGATAAAACAAAGAAATATCAACAAGTGAACTAAGGGCAAAGTCAGATGACAAATGAGGGATGAGTATATTAGTAAGTTTAAGAATTGTGGTTTTTTTTTTGGATTGGGTATCAAGCTAACATGGTCACATTTTCTAATATTCTTTAAATCTCAATTTGCATCTTTAGTTACCAAGAACAGCTGTTGTATAAAAAATGTATACCAATGTCCATTTAAGATTTTAGAAAACTACTTAGCCAACAATTTAAAAACAAGAATCTAAACAAGATTATTCTCGAACATTTCCTGGAGCAAACCTAAGGGTTACAATAGGGATACAAACTTTTGGTTGTTTTCTCCACTGAACCGACCTATCAGTCTCAATTTTTTTTTTTTTTTTTTTTTTAGAATAAGCCAAAGTCATCTTGAGAGATAGTGAAAAGCAAAATTTGAAAAGTATGGAGGAAAGAAAATATATTTTAAAAACTATAAATAACAACATTTTAAAAGCTATAAATGACAAATAGCAGTGAAGTGTCAACCGTGGCTATCTTTCTGATTACTTTGAACTTATGAACTCATGGCTTATTTATCAAAGCTAAATGTATAAATTATACCATCTTTCATAATTGCTCTAGTCTCAGTTTTTAGGCAATGCCAATGACAGAGATAGTCAAGTTAGTGATGGTATTTGAGCTAAGTTACCCAAATAAGGTGAAGGGATCAGAAGATGGGATTTATTTGCTACCAAATTTGTTCTTTTTTTTTTTTTTTGGCTACGTTGGGTCTTCATTGCTGCACGTGGGCTTTCTCTAGTTGCGGTGAGCGGGGGCTACTCTTCATTGCAGCGCCCAGTTGTCTCATTGTGGTGGCTTCTCTTGTTGTGGAGCACGGGCTCTAGGCGCGCGGGCTTCAGTAGTTGTGGCACACGGGCTCAGTAGTTGTGGCACGTGGGCTCTAGAGCACAGGCTCAGTAGTTGTGGTGCATGGGCTTAGTTGCTCGGCGGCATGTGGGATCTTCCTGGACCGGGGGTCGAACACGTGTCCCCTGCAGTGGCAAGCAGATTCTTAACCACTGCGCCACCAAAGAAGTCCCCAAATTTGTTCTTCAGTTACCTTTATCCTGGATGAAAGAGGAAAAAAAAAAAACCCAATAGCAATAATAATAATAACAACTAATTAGAGTGGTTTATCAGTGTATTTGCATGTTACAGCATTTGATTCCCACCAATCTGTGCGTATCAAATCAAATAATGTAATATATATTATTATATTAATAATTAATATATTATAATTATTATAGTTATAACTATATTATAATAATTAATAACATATTGATATATTATTATAATAGGTATCAATGTAATATAATAAAATACATCATTCTCCCATAATGCCAATATTATAAACATATGATTCTGACACAAGTGAGCGTCCAGCTAGATCTTTAATTCCCGTTCTGGGTTATCTGTAGTAACTTGAACTATGAACCCACATACAATGTTTAAGAATGATGAGCTATTTATATGTGTATGCTACTTTTTGCCTTGTTTAACACGCTTAGAACACAAACGATATTAACTAAACTGAAGTAACTTGAGGCAAGAGGGATTCCTGAGGTTCACAAGAAAATAATTAGAGCAACAACTTGTGAAATTAAAGCAGATGCCACTATCGCCATTCCCCACTGACTGTTAAATGTTAAACGGAGATTTCAGTTCAGATAAACACATTCTAAGAATCCCTGCTGGGAGCACACACATCAGCCTGCATTTTCACGTTTGTTAGTTCTTCATTAAAATGTCAGCCTATCGTCTTGCTAGAAGAGAGAAAAAAAATTAGAATTACATATTGAAAATCTCTTGAAATGACATTTGATACTATAAGAATGTCTTTTTAAGTAGTTAGTAGTAAGGATTAAAAAGCCATACTTCTCTCTGCTGTTAAACAGCACACAGAAAATGAAATATATTTGGTATTTTGAGACTTTATTATTCTGTTTTTATTTTGGCAAGTGTGTCCCTGATTTTAAAACTTCTACACACTAAAAGTGGATTCCAGTTTCAAAATGGTAACCGTATCCCTCATGGTATCAGTTTAAAAGGAAATTAATATGCAGATTGTCAGTGAGCAACATTGTTTAAAGTTACATTATTTTTCAGTTATAGAATGATAGAAAAGTAGGCCTATCCTTTATTATGCAGGTGAATTTTTATCTTTCTCAATTTAAAATATGAAAATCAGGAAATATCAAATTATTAAACATATGTTAAGTATTCGTTTAAGCATCAAACATTTTAGGAATTATCTAGAACATAGGTTTTTGCCCCTTTGGTTTTCTATCTAAATAATAAATGATTTATGTTTGAGAAATTTCTTTCGTTACAATATTGTCACATATAATTCGGAAGCAAAAATTGTTATATGTTATTACAACCGTCATCTGGCATTTTTCTTAATTTTCTTAATGCTGTATTTTGGTTCCTAATGCTATTTTAACCTCTTCTAATTAATAATATATGGTAGAGAAAGTGATTTTCATCTTTAAGCCCAGGAACTTTCACAAAGTATCCCATATCACATTAGATAACATTTAGGAAAATTCCAGGAAAAGGTGATATGAAGATATAATAAGAAAACAAAAGCTGAACTTCATCTTGGTTACATGGAACTATCTTCTGGTTAAAATTCTGTTTGCAATTAGAAGAAAGAAAGAGGATACATGAGAACAAGTAAAAGGTAAATTGAGGCAACTTTAACATTAATCTTGTTTTAAATGGCTTTTTATTTTCTTTTCTTTTCTTGATGTGAGGTGTTGAGCAGTTAACATTTAAATCAATTTGCAGGTGATCCTGAGCCAGCAGAGACCTTCCACCTGGTCTCACAAGAGCATGTGCATGGCTCATCTGTCCTTATTCCATGTTCAGTTAGAGTAACAACCCCATTTTTAACGCTATTGAAGTTCCTGTCATTCATTTCAAAATGTTTCCTAACTGTAATTAAGCTGTTTGTTTTCCACTGGTTCTTTTTTTTTTTTTCTCCCTTTAAATTCTTAAGCAAGTTCACTTTACTCTCTCCTCAGTGCTCTTTGCAATCTCCAGCTGATGCCATAGGAGGGGAAACCCATGTTGTCTTCCCAAGTCTGCTTTCTGGATGCTGTTCCCAATCGGGATTGGACTACAATTTCAAACATAGCCATGCATAATTAAAACATTTTAGTGATAATAACAAAGTGCCCGTTTTACAAGCAAGGCACATCCATTTAAATGAGATGAAGTGTGCTTAAACCCTGTGCTTGCTTCCCAAGCCGAAAACTCCGCAGGGAATGAAAATTGTTTAAGGAAAAAAAAAAAGTCTCTAACTTTCATTTCATGGAAATTAGTTTTAACTAGTCAAACATTAGTAATTCTGTTTAGACTATTTTTAGGTTAAAGTTTTTAAAGCTAATATTTTAGACAACCAATCCTGAAGGTCTACAGTAGGGAATACTAGTAGATGGTCCGCAGTTAACGTTATCTGGTGATAGACTCATACTAACCCAATAAAATATTTGATTCTATCAAATTGGTCAATGTCTTAAGCATCTACTTTGAGCTAAAGTCTGTGTGGTCCTGTTGGCACCAAAATGCAAACCCACAGCGGCCCCTGAGCTGTGCCTGTCGGGAGGGACGGCCTCCCACAGGTGTCTCTGGTCCCCATACCTCTTGCTGGGTAAGTGAGATGTGCAGGTCCCTGGCTCCCCCTTACTCAAGCCATTTCCAGGGACTGCATTTGCAGCAGTCACCCTAAGAGATAAGGTGATGGATGGCTCCCTCCAGGATAAAGAGCAGGCTTGCTTATTTCCTGCTACAAAAGAGGTGGATTTCCCAAGCCCGGTGAACCACAGCTGTGACAGCCTATCCCCTGCTGCAGGGACATCCATTGGGACTCCCCATATCACCCCCATGATGCTTGGGGGCGTGTGAGGGACAGAAGCAGGTCTTGCTCTTTTCTGTGGCACAAGTCTCTGACCCGAGAAGCCCACGTCCTCTGCCAGTGAGCATGTCACAGTGACAGGCTAAGTGCTCAGCTCACAAGGAAAAAGCGCAATGAAATCTCAGCCTGAGATACTGCCTTTCAGGAGGCTCCGTCTGAGGAGACAGAGAGCCTGTACGTACACAGCCAAAGCCAGGGGCCAGAGGCATTCAGTACAGAAACACATCCAGCTTCACAGGGGAAGTTGGTGTACTCTAAAGTTGGCATTTTATTTCGTTTCTGGAGAAGATAGACTCTTTGATAAATGATGCTGGCACAACCGGAAAATATATCTGAAGACGCGCTACAGTTGCATCCCTGTCTCCTTCCACTAAAATGTCAGATGAACCAAAGTTCTGCATCTTAAAACATGAAACCATCAAACTTAGGAGAAAAGGAAAGAAATATTGATACATTTAACTCTCTGAAACAGCATTCTGAGGAGAAAAATACAAAATCAAAGTACAGACAGCAAACTGGGAAGAAATCACAGCCAATATCACAGATGAAGTGCTAATTTTGTGTTTATTTCATACTTTCAAGTCTCCTGTAAGGCAATCATAAAGAGACCACAAACACAACATAAACATGGATGAAAGATCTGAACACAAAGCTCACAATGATGAAAATAAACGCAAGAAAGTCTTAATCCAATTAAACCTTGCTTAACCTTTCTCATAATAAGATAAATGCCAATTAAACCCACAGAGTGGTACAATCGTTCACCTATCAGATTGGCACCAATGAGAAGTTTGATAACACAGTGTGTTTGCCAGAATGTCAGGAAAGGTTCCCATGCAAGGATGCTGGCGGTATAGACTGAAGCAGCATCCACGCAGGGCAATTGGACTCAATCTATCAAAGTGACAAGTGCCCACACTCCTTGACTGACAGTCTAACTTCTGAGAATCACTTGTGCATTCTGGAAATGATTGCTTTGCAAGAGTATTTGTTGCATTATTGCTGAGAATGAACCTGATATACATGTGTGAAATAATACGTATTGGAAGACCTTCATTCCAGTCTTGTCTGGAATAGCAAACATTTGGAAGCTAGTTGAGAGCCAACAATTTGGAACTGGTCAAATCATATATGGATGCAATACTCTGCAACTGAGGCATAAACGAGGCAGCTTTATTCGTACGGACCATAATATCTGAAGATGCAGTATAAGGAAAGAAAATATAACACAAGAATCTGTTAAATATTCAGCGGTGTAAAAGTAATGTATGTTAATGGTTAGTGGCTCAGTAGACCTTGCTGATGGCATGTCTGTGAGGGAGGAAGGGAAGAAGCAAGAATAGCTCCTGAGAGAAGGGACCCTCCTGCACTGCTGGCGAGAATGCAAACTGGTGCAGCCACTATGGAGAATAGCATGGGAGGTCCTCAAAAAGCTAACGGTAGAGCTACCATATAATCCGGCAATCCCACTCCTGGGCATATATTCAGAGAAGACTCTAATTCGAAAGGATACATGCGCCCCAATGTTCACTGCAGCACTATTTACAATAGCCAGGACATGGCAGCAACCTAAGTGTCCATCAGCAGAGGAGTGGATAAAGAAGATGTGGCACATATATACAATGGAATATTACACAGCCATAAAAAAGAAACGATATTGAGTTATTTGTAGTGAGGTGGATGGACCTGGAGATGATCATACAAAGTGAAGTAAGACAGACAAAGTCAGACAAATATCATATGATATCACCTATATGTAGAATCTAAAAAAAAAAAAAAGATACAAATGAACTTACTTACAAAACAGAAACAGACTCACAGACTTCGAAAACAAACTTAATGTTTACCAAATGGGAAAGGTGCGGGGTGGGATATATCAGGGGTTTGGGATTAACAGATACACTCTACTCTATATAAAATAGATAATCAACAAGGACCTACTGTACAGCACAGAGAACTCTACTCAATATTCTGTAATAACCTATATGGGAAAAGAATCTGAAGAAGAATGGATATACGTACCTGTATAACTGAATCACTTTGCTGTACACCTGAAACTAACACAACTTTGTAAATCAACTGTACTGCAATATAAAATAAAAATCAAATTAAAACAACAACAAAGAATGGCTCCTGAAACGTCTTGCATGGGAACTGGGTGGTTGGCAGCATCCTTTCCTGAGGTGGGGAGACTGGCCGTGGAGAGAGGGCTGGGGAGGGAGGTTGACTTGAGATGCCGGAGGGTTTGGACATACCGTCAGGATCCAAGGGAAGATGATGGGTAGACTGTCACAGAAGTTTGGACCGGAGGTATCAGTTTGGGAGTCACAGGCATATAGTGGCATTTAAATCTGTGGGATGGGCTAAAATCGTAGCAAGAGAGACGAGAGCAGGGAGAGCACCCAGGACACTCTCACATTTCAATGTCAGTGACAGGAAGAGGAGCCCTCAGAGCACACTCAGAAGAAGCAGCCTTTGAAGCAGGAGAAAACAGCAGGGCGAGGCATCACAAGAGTGAGCGGAGGACAGCCCTGCAGGGTAAGGATACTGAGTGACTCAGGGAGGTGGATCTGGTGACATGGAAGCCGCTGTGGATCTGGACAGGAGTGGTTTCCTCATGGAGGGTGTTTGTGGAGACAAGGAGGTTGGAAGGAAGCCCAGAGAAGGCATGAAAGATGAGCAGGGTCCCTGAGGATGAAATTGAACAAGGGAAGTACTTCCATTACGGGTTGAAAGTACTGTCCTGGCAGGAGCGGTGGGGACCAAGCAGGACACAGAATTCCGAGGGAAGCTGAGGTGGAGAAAAGCAGTATCCTTGGGGAGCACAGGGCAGCGGGCGTCCTCAGGATGGAAGGAGGGTTCACCTAAGACAGACTCAGGTTTAGAGTCAAACGGAAACTTGAAAGAACCTACGGAGGAGTTTGGGAGATGAGGGAGGAAAACTGCGCTGGTTGGAAGGTGGTTTGGCAATGTCTTACAAAACTAAACATAATCTTACCACGCAATCCAGGAATCATGCTTCCTGGTATTTTTTCAAAGCAGTTGGAAACTCATGTCCATATAAAATGTGAACACAAACGGCTACAGCAGCTTCGGTCCTAACTGCCAAACCTGCCAGCACCCGAGATTCACAGTCATACGTAAATGGATAAACAAACTGGTATACTCACCGGTTCTTTTAAAAACTGAGCTATCGAGTCATGAAAGATGTAAAAGCACATTAGATGCATATTACCGAGTGAAGGAAGGCAATCTGAGAAAGCTATTCACTGTATGATTCCAACTCTATGACATCCTGGAAAAGGCAAAACTATGGAGACAATAAAAATAAATAAATCAGTGGTTTCTGGGGGAAGGCGAGAGATGAGTGAAAATAAACACTCTGTATGAGGTAATGATGGTTCTGTGTCACTACATCTTTATCCAAGCCCATAGGATAGAGAGCACCCAGAGTTAACCTAAGGTAATCTATGGGCTCTGGGTGATTGTGAGCTGTCAATATATGTTCATCGGTGGTGAAAAATGCACCATTCTGGTGAATGATGTGATAATGAGGGAGGCTGTGAATGGGTGGAGGGGGGCAGGAGGAAATCTCTAAACCTTCCTCTCAATTTTGTCATAAACCTAAAACTGCTCTAAATAATAAAGTCTTAAATTTTGTTTCAAAAAACATCTCCCGTGAGAAAGTACTAAATGTCACTGAATTATGTATTTTAACATAGTTATTTTATGTTATGTGAATTTCACCTAAAAGAATCCTCCGTGATTAAAGAAAAGCGTTTCACCTCTACGGAGAGGGTTCAAGTCACGCCATGGTTATCCTACTGCAACAGACAAAAAAACCAAAGCATAATCTTTCTTCCAAAAGATGTGCTTATTTCAAAAACAGGAAACAGAAGGAGAGCAGAAATGGATAGAGAAAATTAAGAAAAAAGGGAAGGCAAGGCTAAAACGCAAAATGCTGACATTCCCAAATTAAGGAGAAGAGAACCAGGTAGTGCCCTAATCCCACCAGATCAGAAGACAAAAAGTTTCTGATAAACTGACAAGCTTCTCTTAGGGGTTTGTGCTGGAGGTGCTGGGTCCTGACCTTGAATCACCTGGAATGCACTCGAACAGAAGGCATTACGATCCGCGATCCTGCATTAACAGTGTCTGAGGGAATGCTCTAATTTGATTGCCCAAAGAGGCTTTTAACCTTCAGCCACATAATTATCGCATAACAAACATACATCCCTCTTCCCCGTTGATTTTCCACAGCACACGCACGGTTTCACGAGCCACCCATCTACCCTCAGTGTCGTAACATGGGTTTGAAGAGGTTGGCAACGATTTCAGTTGCCTTGTAAAATGCTACATCTATATTCTGATTATTGAAGGAATAATTGCTTAGCGTAGACAAATTTTTGACTATAGAAAAGTGAATAGAGGAGAATTAAAATGAGCCATAAGTGTGCACCCGGAGACAGCCATTGTTACCGCTTTAAGGACATCCTGGCTGTCTTTTCATATGCATATATGTTGTTGGGCAAAATGGAAACCACGCTGCTTTAAAATGTTTCAATGCCACCAATTTCTTAAAACATGATTTTTCTTATGGCTACGTACCATTCCATTTCCTCACTGCAATTACCTGGTCCCTTCAGCCACTTGCACTCATTGCCCACGGGCTGCCAGGCTCAGAGCATTTGGAAGAGCCAGACACGGCCTGTGAGCATCGCCGCCACTGTCTGATGGTCACTGTTCCCGAGGGGCTGCAGACGCAGCAGATGCTGACAGCAGACGTGGATGGCGGTCCGTTCAGTTCACTGAGCATTTGTTGTATTTCTGCATGCAGGAGCTCTGGCTACTGAGGACCCAAAGAGAAAGGACACAAAACGGAGTCAGGGAAATAGAAGATATAGCAAGGATGGTCCTAAATACTGCAGGTGTCATTCTTCCCATTTTATAGATGATGAAACCGAGGCACAGAGTGGTGCTTAAGCTCAAATCACATGGCTGGTGAGGAGCAGAGCCGAGATTCAGGGCTGGCAGCCGAGCTCTGCGGGCCATGCCACGCCCCCCCCCCCCGAAGCTGCGTGGTGCCGGAGGCCACAGGTGGGCTCAGCGCCCACACAGCCAGCTGGTGAGGAGGGTTACCAGTAACTTACTTTCCCACATTCCCACCATTAGCTAAGCAGAAAGGTCAATGGGGACCTGCTGTGCGCAGTGCACTGAGCTGTGTGTCAGGAGGGACGATGAAGCAGCCCCATGGGTCCTGCCCTCAGGATAGGAAACAGACGTAATAGTAACGGTACAGCGATTATGCGATTAAGCTTTGCTTATGTACCACGAGCCCAGGTTAGGGTCCCAGGTTCCCTCCCTCCTTCCTGGTGGAAGGTTGGGTAAGGAAGATCAGGAAGGAGACGGTACGGAAAGGAACAGTGACCGGCCAGCCCGAGACGACCTCTAGCCCTCAGAGTCTTTAAGGAACTGAGTTTGGTTTGAAGAATGCTCCGAGTTGCAGAGACTGACCTGTGCACCCTTCAGCCAGCAGAGTGACACGCAGAAGCCCCAGGGGACCCCAGAACTTAGCCAGCCTCTCAGAACCTCCGATCCACACGCCGTTTGCTGTTTGCATGCTTCCAAGCGGCCCCTGGCGAGAGGCGCTCCAGGGAAGCCTGGCTGGTGTCAAGTCCAAATGCAAACCTGGACATAAACAATCCTACGACACATCCCCGAGTATGCCCTGGCCCCGAGCCCTGGGCTCAGCGTGGTGTTTCCAGCGTGATGCTTGCTAGGAGGGTTCCTGGAAGTACCTGGCTGAAAATTTATGAAAACTTGGCCCAGGTATAAATGTTTGTAAGCTATTGTTCTTTGTCTGTAAATCTTTGGAACTGTTGTTATGTATTTTTACTCCGACAATTTGGCAGAATTGGAAAAAGTTACCATGAGATCCAGGTAGAGCCCCAGAGGAGTTCTGGCCAAGAGGGGAGGAGGGCACTCAACCAGGCAGGAAGTTGGGCTGAAGGAGAAAAGCAAGGACACCAACTCCTTTGCACTGAAACCACATCAGCTAAAGAAAAGAAAGGGAGCCCAGCAGCGCTGACACCTTGGCTCTCCCGTGGGTGGCCCCTGCCTTAGCATGACTGTCCCAGCTGCCCTTCCCAAGCCCTCCGCGAGGCGTCTCTGCCGTCCGATGGGCTGCTCCTGCTTGCTGCCGTCGTTCCCTCCCAGACTTCCTTCCAGAGTAGGTCCTGACGTCTGCGTCGGGATGTGCGTTCTCCCATTCTGCTTCCCTTCGTGGAGATCTTGGGGAAGCACAGGACCACCAGCTGAGCACGCTAAGAGCTTCCCCCTCCCCTCTGGAGCCCGACGTGCATGACTCATGTAGTTCCAGCTGCCGGGACGAGATGGGTGATACAGTCTGGATGCGTCCTCCCAGGGAGTGGGCATGTGCTCCTTAGCTTCTGCACCTGTGGAACCACTTTGGACCCAGAGGTAAATAAGACGTGTGTTGACGATGGCAGAGCTGCCTTACCAGTTCAGCACCACCTGCTTCTGGATCGATGCTGAGCCCAGGCCAGGCCCCTGTTTTGGGTGCATCTGTGCAAAGCCTCCCATCCTTCCAGGCTCCTCTCTGATTCTGGCCACGGTGATGGCTGGCGGTTCAGTGAGGCTGCAGCTGGCCTCGTGCTGACGGCACCTCAACTCAAATGCATGCCACTCCTCTCTTGCTCTTTCCTTGGGCTTCTGTGATACTAAAGACACAAGGGAATGTCTTCTCAGCACTCAGGCTTACGCTACATGAAAGTCCCACGGCAGCCCAATACCACGCGGCAACCCTCAGACAATGGAGGGTGAGAGCAATTGGACATGTGTATCTCCCTTTGATAACACAGCCTAGGTGATGGTGGACCAGGTGGGCTAATCCAATAGGCCTTGTGTCCTTATAGAAGAGAAGAGACACAGAGGCAGACACATGCAGAGGGAGGATGGTGTGAAGACACACAGGGAGAAGCCACCTGATGACAGAGGCAGAGATTGGAGTGTCAGGTCTGCTACATGCCAAAGAGCAAGGATCGCCAGCAACAGAAACCAAGAGGAAGGTGTGGAACAGATTTCCCCTAGTGCATTCATTAAGAGCATGTCCCTACTAATACCTCGATTTCAGACTTCTGGTCTCCAGAACTGGAAGAATACCTTTCTGTTGCTTGAAACAATCAGTTTATGGTACTTTGCTACGGAGCCCTAAGAAACTACTACAATTAGCCTAAAACACGTTGTAATTCCAGATAATTACTAAGCGATAAAAGACTACTAGGCTTATTTCAAAAGAACTAGGGAGCCAGCTTGACAAATTTCCCCCTGGTCAAAAGGGCGCAATTTGAGTTTTAAAAAGGGTAGAAATGGCAAAGATTGACCTATATCACATTGGCTTAAATCCTTGTGATTATAATGATATTTTACAAAACCAAATTGGTCACTTCTTGAGAGGCATGAATAATGAGCCCATTATTTTGAAACCCCAGTAAATAAAAGGAAAGGATCAAGCACTTTTTATGCTTATCCTCCATCAACTATAGACATTTAACTAAAGATCAGATGAGGGGAAAGCTCTACTTATAAACTTATTCTAGCTAATAAATGAAAACAAAATGATAAAATTTGAATGCAACTATTTACCAATCTCCAGTGAATCTATGGATCGAGGTGTCGAAAAGGACAAAGAAACAGACATAAAGTACGTTCTGAGGATACATCCCAGTGTGGTCTTGCCAAAGGAATTGAACCCAGATCTGAACGAACCTCTGAATCCAACCACACACAGCGGGTACAGGATAACTGGCTCTAGGGAGTAGGGGACCTTTCTTTTGTCAAAAGGATGAAAGAGTCTTCTAAGCAAAGAGGCAAGCTCTAAGCTAAGGAAACATGGAAGTGTCCTTTGTCCCGAAATGCCTTAATATCTCAACACTGCACTTCTGTACTTTACAGGTAAGTATGGAAAACGCATATTCTGATTTTTAATGTTATCAATTACATCTTTGCAAAAGCTATTCCTGAAATAAATGAATTTTTTAACATCTTTATTGGAGTGTAATTGCTTTACAATGGTGTGTTAGTTTCTGCTTTATAACAAAGTGAATCAGCTATACATATACATATATCCCCATATCTCCTCCCTCTTGTGTATCATGATCTCCCAAAAGGATTTAATATTTAATTGTAAAAGTAGGCAGCAAATCTGAATTGTGGCATCATTATGATTTTTAGAACAAAAATATACAAAGAATCATTTTTGGTGGCAAATATAATACTTTTGGATCAGTAAAACTTTACGTAATTATTGCTGTGTGGTTTGTTCATGATATATGGCAATCAGCAAGATCTAGTCCTTGGGAAACACAACAGGACAAATGGCCCACCTTCTTCAACAGATGAACAGTAAGAAAAAGAATTGGTTGGTGGGAGATGATGTGTGGACTTAAAACTTAATCAAGTTTAAGTACAGCAATAAGGAAGTGTAAAGGAGCGATTAGTGTCAAAACCAGGAGAGGGGTGATTTTGGAAGGGGTGAGAGCCCGTGACGGGGAGGGGGACACAGCCAGGGCTTCTGGGGAGGCTGGCATCATTCAGTGTATGGACCTGGTTGCTGGAACAAATTCGCTGGCTTTTAGCAGTTGACTAAGCCCCGCCTTCGTTTCGTTCATTGTGGTACTTGTGTTCCACGGGCTTGCCCAGGGGGTGCGCCCGTTGCCTTCTCATTGTTTGCAAGCTGATGGCGACTCACTGCCCTTTCTTTGAGAGTCTTCATTGTCTTTTATAGCATTTGGTAGGGTTTACCTCTCTAGGCTGGACACGTCTCTACAGAGACAGATGCACACTGTTCGGCGTAGGGGTGGAAAACGGTCTGACTGTTGGCAGTAGCGAACATTGGTCATGAACTTTCACATGGCAAGTTACTGACCTGACACATCAGGATGATGGCAGCGCATCGATCTCTGTACTGACTTGTCTATTTATGCCTTCATCCAGCACTTATTGCCAAGGAGTGGGAGAAATAATATTTGGGACCTCTATATCAGCAGAGGGGATTTCCTAGGGGATGCCAACTGGATGACAGGGAATTGAAACAGCAGTAATAAACCTGACATGTATAGGGGCCTTCCAGGGGAGAAGCGAGTTTCTATAAACAGGAGACCCCAAGGCCTCAGGAATGAATGAGAAATAGGAGGTGTGCAGGTCAGGACTCCTTTGCTTGCAATAAAGTCAACCTAAGTTGAAATCGCTGTCATGGGATACTACATTAAACTTTCCTCGTGCCTCAGAGGTTCAGGACAGTGGGACAGGATTGTCCTCATTATTAACGGGAAAAGGCACAGCACCTGCAGAAGGTCCTTCTGAGATCCTTTGCCCATCACCCACCGCCAGCCAAGGTGAAAGAAGAGGAGAGAGTCAAGGAGACTGATGGCCGAGCTTGCTCTCCTTGCCAGGACTTGTTGGTCTAGTTTGGATTTTATGGCATTTGTGCTCCCGAGTCAACTGAGGGAAGTCCAGGAGAATCTTTGAGCAACAAGGATGTACTTTCAAGAAGAGGAGACACCCTCTAGGACCTCACAAGACCTGCATTGGATCAAGAAGTGATCGAGAAGTGCACCTCCAGGAGCCCCCGGGGGGCTTACAGGCACCCCTGGAATTGGTGGGCATATTTGAAGGAAGAGACTGTTGGCCTAATCTTACTTGGAGAAGCAGGAAGGCTGAAGTAGCCCCCAGTGACAAGACAAAAAGACAGGCAGCAGGGGGAGAAACAAGCTCTTCCCGAATTGGGGAGGGGGGAGGGGCAAGGGTGCCAGGTTTTCCCAGGGACCAGCTGGGTACCAGGAAATGTCACCAGCTCAAAGACTTCTCCCAAGAAGGCGGCGGGGAAAAGGCAGGGTCAGGATGGGCCTCCTGCCTCTAGAATATAGAAACGCCCAATGTCTAGGCATCTGCAAACGAGGATTAAACACTCAGACCATGACACCGTTCAATCAGGACGCTCTCCCTTCCCTTCTGCGGAAGTCGTCGTACCAAGGGGAAAGTCACGACACCGAGAATTGAAGGACAAATGCCAGCTTTCGTCTCTCATGGCTGGTCCCCGCATTTCAGGGAATCCCTGAGCTGGAAGGAAGAGCTCTTTGACCAGGAAGAAAGAGTACGGTTTTGATGTGTATGGGAATGGCATTTGTAATGTCTGAGGAAATGAGGGTGCCGATAACTGAGGGTGACAGAAAAGTCATGGGACCGGTTTGAGTGTCTTTAGGAGGCAGAAAGAGGAAAAGGTGTAGAAGGTGTTTGAAGTTCCTGGTGCCCACTGGTTGCACTGACTTAATTAGAAAAGGCTTACTGATTACAGCACGCAATCTGGATGGAAGGCACATTTGGACCTGGGGCTTAATGCTTAGATGGTATAACATAACCTGACCTCTCTCTCTCTCTCTGTCTCTCCCTCCCCTCTCCCTTCTCGACTTATTTCTAATATTTAATTTTCCTTGTTGACGCCGTTGTCCCCACCAGCAGGCAGACTCTCTCCCCACGGTTGGAAAGGTGACCATTTCTTTACAGCTAGTGCTCTGAAGCCAGAAAGAACCCCTCTCTCCCGGCATCTAGTATCAGTTGTCACAGAACGACTCAGACTTGTCCTACCTGGGGGTTCCCTATACGCCTTGATGAACCATCACTGCGAAGGGCAAATGGGACGCCAGGGTCACCAGGCTCAGCCAGGTGCCCATTTCGTGGTTGGAGACGGGGGTCTCAGAGTTAACCCTCTAGCTGGAGTCACGTGAGATGGGCGAGGGTACGTTCTCAGTGGTAAGAGAAGTGTTGGGGCCGAGAGAATAAGGAACCGGAGAGTTCAGGAACAGCAGAGGTAGCCCAGGGGCAATCATGGGAGAACAGACCACAGAGGGCTCTTGACTCTCCTTCAGAAGTGATGGAAGGACTTCTACGTTTCAGCGTCCACTTGGCTGGCCTCCTCAGTGGAGCAGAAATGAGGTTCCACCTCCTCTCTAGTCTTTGTTCCTCGGTGTCTGTAGCTTTGAGATGCTGAGTGGAAGGAAAAGAAAGTACTGAGGTTGCACGAACATTTTCAAAACACATAAATTGCTGAGAAAGCAGTGGACTGGAGGCCAGTAACAGACACAGTCAGTCATGCTGGAAATTACACCCCACTCCATCCAAGGAGCTTTACTGAAACACAAAAGCGTGCATGCGAGTGGCCAGTGGCGCAGATTTTCCCACTTATGACTAATATTTTCTTTCAACGTATGACAACCAAGGGAATACGAGGGAATGCATCGTCTGTAAATCCTCACCCAGCATCTAGCATACATTTTCATGCAAATTGCTACACAGACTACAGTTCCTTTTCCCGACACCCGTCGCCCCTCTGAGTAATCGCCAGGTGACTGCATTTGCTTAGGTTGCTAAAAGACACAAAAATAATGGTAGGGTTTTTTTTTAAAAAAATGGTGTAATTTAGTGGGAAAAGCAAGTAAGTTAAAATAGAACAGATATAATAATACAGTTACTTTTTATTCTAATCTTGTTTGATTCTTAAAATGTGTTCCGTAAAGCAAACTGTTCTAAATAACCATTAATAGACACATTAACAGACGCATTAAAAAAATGTATCTCAAAGTCGTTTCCAGCCTGCCAGAGTTGATGGACGTTTACGTCAAGTAAGTTGTAGTTGCGGTAGCAGCGCTACACCAACCGACCACCTCAATTCTGCTCCTGCTTCTATGACTTAATAGCCATGAAATTACGGGCAGCGCACTTACCCTAAGTGTTTCCCATCTAAAAACATGTGGGTGTCTGGTTAGATGCTGGCTGAGGTTCCTTTCTGTTCTAAAAAATTACGTTCCTCAGCCATGTTTAAACCCAGAGCCCTGATTCTGTAAGCAATACAACCTTAGGGCTGTATTATTTCAGTTTGTCAATTCATTGGACAGGAATTATATAGGAATTAACTACTCCAGCAATTGGAAAATGAAAAACAACTTTAGTGGGAGCCAGAGTTCGGTGCTTTCCCCACTTCTGCTTGATTTCTCAGCCGGCCCTCCAGCCCTCGCTTCCCTCGATAGACACCCAACTTCAATTCCAAGGTCAACTTAGTTATGTCACTCCCCGGCAAATACCCTATGCTGCCATGCCTCTCACCCGCTGTAACGAGCCCACCTGTACCTCATGCAATTCTCCACCATCGGGCTGTGAGAGAAAACGGAACCCACTGATGGGTCTTCCGGGAAACTCACAAACACAAGCATCCAATGAACCCAGGACGCTGAACAGCCTCCTGCACCTCCAGATCCAGCACCCCTTCCATTCTCCCTGCCCCGGGCCCTCCTTCCTCGGGCTCCGCCCCCTCCCACCCCATCCTCACTCTCAGCTGATGTGTGAGTTTCCCAGAGCTGCTGTGACGACATACTATGCACTGGGGGACTAAAAACAACAGAAATGTATTCTCTCGCGCGCTTCGAAGGCTGGAAGTCTGAAATCAAGGTGTTGGCAGGGCCAAGCCCCCTCCGAAGGCTCAAGGGGAGGACCTTCCTTGCCTCTTCCAGCTGCTGGGGGTGGCCTTTGATCCTGGGGTGAAGACGCAGTGGTCCAATCTCTGCCTCTGCTTCCCATGGCCTTCTCCCGGCAGGTGTGTCTCTTCTCGCAAGGTCACTGATCACACCCTGATAACTTCATCTTCACCTGATCACATCCGCAAAGATTCTATTTCCAACTAAGATCCCATTCATAGGTACTGGGGGTTAGGGCTTTGACATCTCTTTGGGGAACGCAATTTAACCCACCATGTAAAGGCTGTGCCTGTCTGCTCCCTCTGCACAGAGGCTTTCTCTCAGTTGATACTTGGCTCCCTGTTTCATTCTGGGAGGAAAAAGTCAAGTTCTTTCCAACGGAAGGCGAGGACCTCCAGCACATGGTGCCTTGAGCTAGCCCTGGATGTCCTCCCATCCCCCGTCTCCTTCAAGGCTTTGCCCACGTGTCACCTTAAGTCTCTCTCCCCTCTTCTACTTTATTTTTCATAACAAAGGTCCATTTGTAACATGCAAAGACTATGTTTATTTATCACTTCTACGGATTGTACTGCATTTCCCACTATTAGCGTATAAAGTCCACATCTGGGGTGCTCATGATGTATAAAGTCCACATCTGGGGTGCTCACTGATGTGCTGTCTGGAACCTGGTGAGCCTTCCTTAACTGTGTAATTTATCAGTGTGCACGACGATTCCTCCCAAACACTTTTTTAGAGTCTGTCAAATATTTTGGAGCATACACCCCCTTGGAAAAAAAAAATGACTGGTTTCGATTTTTGTTCAAAATGATGTAATGAGCCACAAATTAGGCATAGCAACTAAATATGCCAGTAAAAAAATTAATATAAAACAAATGTGGAGAGGCCAAGCTGGAATATATTATTTTGGTCAAAAGCAAAAGAGTTGATAGATTTTGTTAAGAAGATTTGTACGAAAACTGTGGGGCTATTGACAAGTTTCCAAAGTACTCTTTTCGTAGGGAAAGGGGAGGGGCAAACGGGTAGGCGAGTAAGAGGTACAAACTATTATGTATAAAGTAAGCCACAAGGACATGTTGTACAACTCACGGACTGTAGTCAATATTTTATAATAACTATAAGTGGAGTAGAACCTTTAAAAATTGTGGATCACTATATTATATACCTGTACCTTATATAATATTGTACAGCAACTATAAGTCAATAAAAAAATTTTTTTAAAGTACGCTTTTTTGTGACTAGAAACAACACATAAGGTGGAGGGTTTACTGTTGTAGTTGTCACTTCAGTTAGTGAGGTCAACACAGCGTGTCCTGTTGTTGGTACTTACTGAAAATGCGTCAAATATTCCTGCATCTCAAAATACTTTCTTGAAGCATTTACTTATTTTTCGGTCTAAGTATCATTGGGACAATATTCCTATTTATTCAAAACATTGCTGAGAAAATTTCTGCAGCTCAGTTAATAATACAAATTAATATAAATACTTGTGGGTCAAACTTCAAATAGCGAATAGAATTTGGAAAAAGGAGAACAGTTGGCATCTGCAAAACGGTTTCACATGAAAATAGCTCCAGCATCAGTGGATTCCTGTTGGGAATGTTGTCTCTTGTGGACTATTTGAAGTAAAGATTCAAGTTAATAAATAAAGGATGTGGTTAAAAAATAATTAGGAATGACAATTTCTTTTAAATAACGTTCCATATGCAAATAACTTTCATAACGAGATTTATATAAATACATTAAGATATTCTAATTTGGAACGATTTAGCATTATTCAACGTGACGATAATGTGTGTGAATGTACATTTCAATCTAGAACACCCTATGAGTACACCCTATGGAGTACAGCCTTAGAAAGATGCCGCTTGATTAGAAAAAATGCCAACCTAACGTAACAACGAAATCAAATATGTGTACTTGATTCACTTGTGTGTGAAGTTGTGGGGATGCCCTCACCCTGAGCCCCAAGTGAGTCTTATAGTTAAAACAGTCTTCCTGAACCACACGTGGGATTAATGGAGCACAAAGCTGCCTAAGAGGTTTGATTTGGATGGAGGGAACAGAGCTGGATCTGTGACACAATCATTATCAGAGGTCAGTTGGTGTCCCTTTGGTATAAGTTCAAAATCAGGGTCTTATATCTGCCCAATGTTAACAGTGGAAAGTAAGAGACATTCAAAATGATTTCAGAGGTGCTGAATTATGTAACAGTGAGTATCCTCACAGACAATAGGGCCATACCTGAAAATCTAGGCAGGGAATTTCTTGTTAAATATTAGGGTACTTGTGCTTCCCTAGTGGCACAGTGGTTGAGAGTCCGCCTGCCGATGCAGGGGACACGGGTTCGTGCCCTGATCCGGGAAGATCCCATGTGCCGCGGAGCGACTGGGCCAGTGAGCCATGGCCGCTGAGCCTGCGCGTCCGGAGCCTGTGCTCCGCAACGGGAGAGGCCACAACAGTGAGAGGCCCGCGTACCGCAAAAAAAAAAAAAAAACAGAAAGAAAAAAAAATATTTTAGGGCACTTAACAAGACTCACACGTTGTTTGCCTTGGAAACCTCCTTAAAGGTAGGCATTTACACCATTTGATAAATAATACAGTAGCGTCCATGAAAAGACATTTCAAGTCATTATTTTGTTTATTCATCTGAAGTCAGCTTCTCCAAAAAAAAAAATACATTGCTTCCTACATTTCTTACCTGGGATATCCTACAGTCATAGGGAATCAAGTACGAGCCCATCATTAGCCAATGACGGGGTCGCCGACACAGCTAATTATTTATTCACTGCTTTGTGTGTGGATCCAGATCCGTCACTGCTTCTAACAGAGTAGATCAACGCTTGTGCAATAAACAAACAGGTGTCGTCTTCTCAACTGATGCTCTGGGGGCTGGTGAGGGAGAACTTCCTTAGACTCAAGCATCATGATAGAACGACGAAACCTATCGCCATCCCCCCCGCCCACCCCGCCCCACTGCAGCACCCAACACGAGGTCTGGAACGTGGGCGTTTAGGGTCTGGAGTAATTTGAGAGGGTTCAATAGTCCACATCTTTCCAGCTCTGTGACCTTGAGCAAGTTAATTAACCTCTCAAGGCCTCAGGTCCTCACTTGTAAAATCAGTATACTAATAATGTTCACTTATGATGTCAAGTACATAATTAGCACAATGCTTACTAGCTAAGAGTAATAGCTCTTATGATTTTATAGACTGAGTAAATTAAATAAATATATATACATATATTTTTTTCTTTTCATCGGTGGAGAATGAAGGTAAACCTGCTATTTTTATGGTGGTCTGTATAGTTGTTAATGTTACACAAATGGTCCTCATGTGCGCAAAGCTTGAAAATCACAATTCTACAGGACAGTCTAGAACCATGGACTGGGACCCGTAGTCCAGACAGGCTGAATGCCATACTCAAGGCCATGGAGCTCATCAAAAGAAAAGTCAGAATCCCTCTTTTCTGGTATCTTGTTCAACCTCTCGAAACAGAGAAGCTGGTGGGAATCTATCCGGTGTCCTTACCATGGAGAGCCCACCAGTGGGACCAGGGTTATGTCCGTTTTCAGATCAAAACTTGAAAAAATGGTTTTGATCCTATTTCTTGGTGATAAGCACATCATAGGGCTAATGTGAGAGTAATATTTTTTCAAGCCTGAAAATTAATTGTTAAATTGATATTTTGACAGTTGGGTCCCTATGGATCAAATGAGATTTGTCAGAACAGCAATGCAACTTTACAAATGGATTTTGTTTGTATATAAGGCGGTATTATTGTTTTCGTCTGGTTAAACATTGGAGATGTTTATGTGTATCAGCGTTACTTATTTTTTTCAAAACATTTCCCCCCGTGACTTCATTCATTGCAGCCTGAGCTTCTAAGGCAGGAGACGAGGTACAATCACGGCCCAAGTCAAACAAATCTCACACACACTTGTCAACAAACAGTTTCATTATTGTCAGAACTCAATTGCTGTAACACTACTAAAAAGCTCATAAATTACTTAAAACTGTGTGCTCTGCACTTTCCCCGAGAAATCTCCACGGAAAGCGATGTAAATGGTGTGTAGCTTCTGATGAATTGCTCTGCTCTCATCCCTAATGTAAGGCTGAGTCTCTCTTTATTGAATGGTGGTCTGCCAAGGTAGTTGGTGTCCTAATGGTCAATTAAGTTCCAAACGGACTTCGAAGACTGGGATTAGCTCTTTCCCTTTGCTTTCACTTCTTTAATAATAATTCACTCAAAGCCCGGAGAAAATTTTACATATGCTTCATCTGCAGTCAGTGTTTGCGAATTATTAAATACTGTTTTCCAAAAAAATTTTTAACAGCAACCTTTTTAAGAGCAGATCTGATGATCATTACAACGATGACACAGTTAGAAATTAGCAGTGGCACACTATGGCCCAGGTGAACTTATCTACAGAACAGAAACAGACTCACAGACATAGAGAATAGATTTGTGGTGGCCAAGGGGTTGCCCCACCTGGGTAGGGGAAGAATGGATTGGGAGTTTGGGATTAGTAGATGCAAACTATTACGTATAGAATGGATAAACAGCAAGGTGCTACTGTAGAGCACAGGGAACTATATTCAATACCCTGTGATAAAACATAATGGAAAAGAATACGAAAAAAGGTATATATATATATATATATATACACACACACTATATATATATATGTATAACATCAATTTGCTGTACAGTAGAAATTAACACATTGTATATCAACTATACTTTAATAAAATAAATTTTTTTAAAAAAGAAATTAACGGTGGCTATGACACCATGTCAAGAATACAGCATCAGGGCTTCCCTGGTGGCACAGTGTTTAAGAGTCCACCTGCCGATGCAGGGGACACGGGTTTGTGCCCCGGTCTGGGAAGATCCCACATGCTGCGGAGCGGCTGGGCCCGTGAGCCAAGGCCGCTGAGCCTGCGTGTCCGGAGCCTGTGCTCCGCAACGGGAGAGGCCAGAACAGTGAGAGGCCCGCGTACCGCAAAAAAAAAAAAAAAAAAAAAAAAAAGAATGCAGCATCTTCACTGCACAATTGAAGATGCTTTAATCCTGCTCCATTGTTCAGATTTACTATTTGTGTATCTCAGAGGGAAAAGCTCCGTGTACACATTTTATGCCACAGGCGTCATGTCTTATAATAAATGTGACAATGGTGCATAAAAGGTTTTCAAAGGAATATTTGGGAAAATACTTGAAAATTTCTTGTTGGGTTTTCCCGGTATCCTGTGATATTACTCATTTTACACAGGACTTCAGTGCCAGTGGGGAAAAGTACCTAGATTTCCTACACCTCCAATCACAGGGACAGAGGAGGAGTCGCAGACTCCCACCCTCAGCCCCACAGGAGCCCGGAGAGCATCCTCTGATTAGCTCTGTTATCACAACAGGGATTTGTGTGAGACACTGAAAAGTACCTAGAAAGCCACGTACTTTCATAGAAGTCAAAAAACTGTGAGTTTGTTCTCTAAAGTAATCTTGGTTAAAAAAGAAAAACGTCCATCTCAAGAGGTCTGTCACACAGACCTGTGGATGCCGCTACTGAATGCAAAACAGCAAAAGACGCCTTAAAATTATAGGCATCCTGGTCCTAGGGCTGATGTGCATGGATCTGGGACCCAGCAGAGGGGGAGAAGGAGTGGGGACCTCTCAGCTTTTCCAGGCTCCATGCTCTTCCCTCATCTCGTTTCCCCAGAGCTTGGGTGACTGCTGCCATCCGGCTGAGGTCGTGGAGGTGGGATACCCAGAAAGATGGGGAGAAGGGGCAAGTACCAACTAGGAAAGAGATTCTGGGGCTCCTTCTCTGTACAGGAAGTCCCCTACATATGAACGGGTTCTGTTCCAAAAGCACATTCGTAAGTCCAGCAAAGTTAGCCTAGGTACCTAACTAACACAATCGGCTATATAGTACTGTACTGTAATAGGCGTATAATACTTTTCACACAAGTAATACCTAAAAACAAACGCTAAAAATAAAGAAACCTTTTTTTTTTTTTTTTTTTGATACGCGGGCCTCTCACTGTTGTGGCCTCTCCCGTTGTGGAGCACAGGCTCTGGACGCACAGGCCCAGCGGCCATGGCTCACAGGCCCAGCAGCTCCGTGGCACGTGGGATCCTCCTGGACCGGGGCACGAACCCACGTCCCCTGCATCGGCAGGCGGACTCTCAACCACTGCACCACCAGGGAAGCCCAAGAAACCATTTTTAATCTTACAGAACAGTACCTTGAAAAGTACAGTAGTACAGGACAAGAGCTGGCATACAGGGGCTGGTAGCAGTACCAGCTATATCACCGGTACCTTTACGCTTGCTTCTGGACATCCTCGGCTAGAAATAAAGATATTGTACTACTGTACTCTCTACAGTACTGTAAAGTACACAAAAGCACAACCCCTTGCAGAGGATGCACGGACGTGACAACGTACGCCAGACACGTGAACTAGCTTACGTGATGGGACATGCGAACGCAAGTTCGCATCTTTGAAAGTTCACGACTTGAAGGTTTGTATGTAGGGGACTTACTGTACTTTAATTGTAGGTTAACAAGTGGTTACAAAAATTATGTAGAGAGGCCTCTGATACCCACAGGCCAGTTTCCTCTATGGTTAGATATCACATAACCACACTGCAATATCCAAACCAGGAAATGTCCATTGCTGCAATGTGCAAGGTGCCGCGTCATCATCTGTGTAGATTTCTGTATAGGGCGATTCCCTCACTAGACAGATCTCCCATTGCTGTTCCTTTCTGTCACACAAAGGGCTGTGGCAGGAACAGAGATGGAGGATAGAGGCAAGAAGGGGGCCCAGAAACTTCTCGTCTTCGTGGATACAATAGTTTTCATACGGCATGGTACCTGCTTCTGTAAGCCACAGCCCCGTGACTAAACATGTCCTGCATACTTACCCTATAAGAGAAGGAGAAGAGCCTACAACAGGCTCTTTTTGATCGACACAGACAGGTTTACCCTGAGAGAAATGGTGGGAAGAGTGTTGACGTGGATAATAGTACCTTGATCAAGAGAAGATTCCAGGGTACCACCAGGAGAGGCAGGTGACAGTGCTGGAGGGGAGGAGATTGGTTAATGAGGCATGTAGTTGTTTTGGGTCCCCAGGCCCTGAAAGGTGTGCGTACTAACGTAAAACACAAGACCAAATGACTTGTATTGTTATCTACATGTGTACCAAACCACCTGTTTGTCCAGCACCACTAAATGAAGTTTCCCCTCGTGAGAATAAGTTGTCTAGACAAGTAAAGGTGAATACACCTTTAACACCTGGTATTCATTAGACCGCTTAATGGAAATTTTTCTAAACTGAAATGTGAATCTCTCTGCTTCTTAAACAATACACCTCTTACTGAAATACACATTTCTTGTCGGCATGCTGTGTGCTGGAAAGAACATCACCCCACTGTGTTTTTCAAAGGAACTAAGTTCTGGTAGCACTTCTGCGTCCATTGAGCTGAGTTGCTAACAGCCACATAGGCTCATCAGTTCCCTTGCTCTTGAGGGTTGCTCTTTTGATCTAGAACCACCTAGAACCATCTAGAACGAACCGCTCTGGGCTCCCCACCCGACCCCTGCCCTCACTAGAGCAGCTCCTCCTTTATCTTACTATTTATTTTGTGGTATTAGAGACCTGCCTGAGATTTTGTTTGAGAATAGGACATGTTGATGAGAAATATTTTGAAAACCAACAGATCAGACAATCGCTTTATGATCCTGTGAATCTAGTTTGCCCTCAGCTAGGGCTCACAGCTGGAATATTGAGGTTCTCTAGGATTTTAAAGATTTTCCCAGTAGATATTGCAGCTGCTCATCACTCTGTCTCTCCCACGTGCTGTTTGTGATTTCTGGAGGGAACAGGATTCCAGCCAAAGACCATGGCCTGGCCCTGCCCCCTCCCCCCAGACCACAGACTTTGCTCTGAGCAGCATTCCAGTTCCCTCTCTCAAGGAAGGTGAAGATCCATCCATAAACATTGAGCTTCAAATCATTGGAGATAAAGTATGAACTGCTTGAACGAACCATCAGGAAGGAGCCAAGACTTGATTGTTTTGAAAAATCCCCCCCATTGGCCCAGAGTGGAATGAGGAAACACCATGGTTGATGGATAAGGAAACATAGCTGTCTTTCTGTAAAATTAACAGATTCTCAGGGGACATAACGCGCCCTCCATGGCTCCCCTCCTCCAGGACGGAGCTCTCGCTCTCTTCCATCTGTGCCTGTTCACCCAACAGCACTGTACACACCGTCGTCTGTCTCTTTATTTAAAAAAAAGATCTCAGGTGAAGCAACTAGCGCCTCCTCTGGCAGCTTCATTTCCTCATTTGTTGATGCAACAGAAACAAGGCTCTGAAAGTTATAGTTTAACAGAATCCCAGGCATACATAATATTAAAAATTATTTCTTCGATGTTATGAGATTAAAACTCTGGCCCACTCCCTGGATAATGGATCATATAATTATATTTCCTTTGAAACTGTTGTGTAATATTTCAGGTTCTAAATAACACCCTCACCCATGGCCTAAATCAATGGGGAAGTATTAATAGCCAGGAATATCAGTGATGGAACCATCCGTAAAATCATATATAGGCAAGCTTTATTTTTGCCGGGTAAGCCTTTAATTCAGACATAGTCTTTCACTGAAAGTAAAATTATGGTACAAATGGTCAGGAAAACAAATTGTCCGTGTGCATTTGCTGGTCCACAGAAGAAATAGGTTAAGGGTGACAGCTTTGGATGCTCTAAGATAATTAACTTTTTAAACTCATAAATTCTTATTTTACGGCTGCCTACAGATTAATCAACATCTGTTTAAAAGTGGAATTTTGCAAAGGGGCCTCATGAACATTGTAGGATTGTATATCTTTACCAAAATTCTTTCCATCCACTTTCTAAGCCGATGACAAAACTGTTCTACGGATGGTGGGCCTTGCACTCTGTTCCACTCTGAGGCTATTAAATAATATTTTTTAAAGTTATTTTATCTTTTTCCTCCTCCAAAAGAGCATCTTTGGTATTATATGGTGTTATTTCGTATTTATAAATTACAAGATTATTCAGAGTTGCTTGCTGTCTATCAAAGATTAACCATCCAATCAGGGAAGACTGTGACCAAATTTGGGAGAAAAGCGATGACATTGCAATTTGGTGACAGTGGCCGTGAGACTCACCAGGCCCCCTCGCTTGTCATCGGAGCGCACTGCTCCCCGAGGTCTACCCCCTGCCCTGTTCTCCTGCGTGGCCTCCTGGTCAACCAGCTTCTCAGCTGCCTCAGGTCCCAAGGCCTGTGCTAAACCGCAGCACCAGGCCACTCTCGCTCTCAAGCTTTGCCAGCCCACACGTGACCCCTGTGCAGACCAAGGCAGAGATGGCACCTTGGACCAGCGGTAGATGGAGATACACGTCTATGAATCTGGGGTTCCTGCAAACGCAGGAACCAAGAACAGCCCCCGAGAGAAAACGCAAGTGAGAGTTACTTTCGAGGTTAGAATGAGCTGTTGGCAAGAGCCGTCCAATGACGGACGCTCGAGAAAAAGAGAGAAAAGGCCATGTTGCGAGCCAATCCCAGGAGGGAAGAAGCACCACGGTGGCTGATGCCCGCCCCGGGTCTCCCTCTGAGCGGCGAGGCTTTCCGCGTAAGGCGCCCCTCCCCAGCCCCTCCTCCACTCCCCGGGAGAGGGAGCCCCACCCACACTCCTCTCCCTCTTCGTGGATGCCAACTTTCAGTGGATACCCGGCCCGTACCCAGCCCTGAGCTGGCCTGTCACCTGGGCTGCCACCTGCACAGTCTCCTGCCAGCCTCACCACCATCTCACAGAGAAGCGGAGCCCCTCATCCGCCTTCACAGAGGCAGAGACTCAGAATGTAAGTAACGCGTCTGTGCTCACATGACTCCAAATCCGTGTCAGAACCAGTGAAAACCCAATGGCTGCGTGGCAGCAGAACTGCCTGCCCCCTTCTGAGCTCAGAAACTGAGGCTTCCTTGGTCCTCAGGCCGAATCTTCTGGTCGCCAGCTGCCATCAGAGACTTCAGCCACCAGGCACCCCAGGCCCACCTTTGAACGCAGAGGAAGTCTAAATACCCTTCTTCATAGTGTTTATTCAGATAACCTCTGTGTCTCAACAATTCTCAGCCATTAGTTAAGTTGTATGCCTTCACAGGCATCAAAACATTCATAAAAAATTATGGACGTAATTTCCCACTTTGACCATTGGATAAAAAACATGTGAAATTCTAACATTTTTTGCATTCAAATGTAGTCTTCTTAGGGGCAGGACAGGAATAAAGACGCAGACGTAGAGAATGGACTTGAGGACACAGGGAAGAGGAAGGGGAAGCTGGGACGAAGTGAGAGAGTGGCGTGAACTTATACACATTCCCAAATGTAAAATAGATAGCTAGTGGGAAGCAGCCGCATAGCACAGGGAGATCAGCTCGGCGCTTTGTGTCCACCTAGAGGGGTGGGATAGGGAGGGTGGGAGGAGACACAAGAGGGAGGGGATATGGGGATATATGTATACATATAGCTGATTCACTTTGTTATACAGCAGAAGCTAACACAGCATTGTAAAGCAATTATACTCCAATACAGATGTTATAAAACAATGTACTCTTCTTTCTAGATGTTAATGATTACGAGCAGACGAACCTGGGTCCAAGTGTAACCTGAACAACAAAAGACCCGCCGCAGCTCCCTGTGGCTCGTTGTCTGAAGCGCTGAGTCCGTTAACCGGCTTTGATTTGCAGTCACCTTACACACTCAGACCCTTACAAGGTACTGAAAATATTTGTTCTTATGTGCTTGGACAAGTTTCTTCCTTTTTTTTTTTTTTTTGTTGTGCAATGGTATGACTATATTTATTGTGCCTGGGAGGCAAGGTGAGGGAGAAATCTCAACAGACAGAAGGTGGGAAAAGTCTGGAGTCCCCTGTAAACGTCAGGAAGGTCCCTGCTGGACCCGTCACAGAATATGAGAGGAGGCCAATAGATCATTCCCTTTGTTTCTCCCCTGGGCTTCCTGAGCTTCTCGAAGTTCTTCAGGATGCTGTCGTAGAACACAGTATAAGCCTCGCAGATCTCCATGACCGTCAGCCGGATATCCCAGGACTCTGCCTCATCCAGCTGGTGCCCCCGTCGCCGATAATCACCCACGTGGGGCTGCTCAGCTGCTGTGGTCACGGCGTCAGAGCGCTCAGAGCAATATTCGGAGGTCTGAGTGTGGAAGCCTTCCGGCTTGCTGTGGAGGGTGGTCATCGCTCAAACACCTCCTCCTGGACAGCCATGCCTAATTTTTCCCATCCTCAATCCGAGGGATCTGCAGCTGCAACCAGGTGGTGACCAGGTTGAGCTTCTCGGTGACATCCTTGCTGTCAGGCTTCAGGCGCTGCAGGAGGACCTTCTCGTTGCAGTTCGCGGGGCCACAAAGAGCACCTCTGTCGTCATCTTCCTCTTTCTTCTTTTCCTCCTCGTATTCCTTCTCCTGCTGTTTCTTCCGCTGCTCCTTTTCTTTCTCCTTGAGTGGATCAGGCCCTGGGATGTCCAGGGGGCCTTCAGATGGTTCAGGTTGGCTTCATTGAGAGCTGGTTCCTTTAAAAATGCATCCAACTCAGAAATCTTCTTGGAGAAATAGCTCCCGAGCGGGTCTCTGTCTTACCACATGGGTCTTCACGGAACACAGCCACCTTGGCTTGGGCTTCGGGCAGGACCCTGAGCGTGGCCATGGCCGGGGCGGGGGTCTAGCGCCGCCCGCGGAGTCAGGACTGGGCACGGGGAAGGGAAAGCGAAAGCAGCACTCGCTCTCCTTCCCGCGTGGCCCTCCTGGGGAGTTGGGGTTCTGGAGGAGGCCGGGGGGGCGCAGACGGGAGAGAGGCTAGGAGTCGAGAGACCCGTGTCCGGCGCCCCGGCGCCCCGCCTCCCCGGCGCCGCCCGTCTTTCAACTCGGAAACGTGTATTTCAATCACAGTTTAGTATTGAAGTAAAGATGGAAGGAATTCCATTTGCCATTTTGGAATCTTGTTTCAAAGACTTGGAGGAAATTAGAATTCCAACATGATGAAAAGTTAACGTGTGTATCCCAAACGGTGTATATCGTGTGAAACTTGGAACGGGAGAGAGAGCGCGCTATAAATGCATAATTAAATGTACTCCTCAGAAACTCACTTTCAAACTACAGGCAGTGATTCAATTTCACCAACATTTTGGTCTTGTTCAGGGAGGGGAGCACAGGCCTCTGGAAATGCAATTCTAATCCTAGGCTTTCTGGAATCCTCTATCATCTGAACCTATAACCGGTCTTTACTTTGCTGTGCTTTGCTCATGGGACCACGTGAAGTTAATGCCAAAAGGAATGTAGCGTTTCATTAAAAACTGTGTTAAGCTGTCACTCTAGTATATGAGTAAAATCATTCAAGAAGCATAAAATGCAAAGGCTAAAGAGACCTCAAAGTCCACTTCACTCACTCACCTCATGTTATAGGCAGAAACTGAAGCTGGGAGACATGGGCCCGTTCAAGGGGGTGCGGCCGACTTATCTCGTTGCTGATGGGGTGCCAGATGGTGGGGAAGCGTGGGATTGGATGGGATCTGGAGACCCAGGTGTGGGTTATAACTCTTGCCACTTCCTGGCTCTTGGGCTATTACCTCCCTGGGTCTCAGCGTTCTCATCTGTATAATGAAGATGTGATTTATTCTACAGACATTAAACAGAAAGCTGTATGTAAAATGCCTGGTTTATGGAGTAGACACATGGAAGGGTTCTTTTTTCCTTTTAGGAAACGTTATTTCTAAAAGCATCTCGAGCTGGCAGATGTGATGGGACGGTCTATCTCACGTCAGTCTTGCGTCATCCTATTCCACTGATCAGCTGTATCGTTCGGTGCGGCCCTTCCTTGGGCAACCCTATGCGCTGTTACATCGGGTCACCACGGAAGGCATGATATTCCATGATAAGACCCAGTGATTGCTCCTGGAGGGCTGATCTCCTAGATGTACCCGAACGTATGAGCTCCCCAAATGACACTCCTCTGGGCCCATGGGTTGAAGATGTATATGGCTTCTCCTGCTTGTTGAAGACTTATTAGTTTAGAATGCTCTTGTCCTTCCCAAATCCAGCTTCGCAACCTTTAATACTGATGACCTCCCACCTGCCATAAACCTAGAGTTTCAGTGGAGGTTTCCAGTACCCCTGGAGAGTAGCAGAATCTTCTGGTCTTTCTGTGAATTAAGGACTCCTCATTCTCTAGATATTCAAGGAAATGAAGAGCTTAAGTTTCCAAAATGCCAAAGATTTTTAAAACTTTTCTCCCCCTTGTTACAAGGAAATTTCTGTTCATCACAGAAAACTCCCCAATCCAGAGAAACATACAGAAGAAAATGAAAATCATCCCTATGTACCAACCAGAGATGATTTTCCCAAATTTTTTCACATTTGGGATCATAATGTAATAGAGGTTCTAACACGCTTTCTTATTTTATATACGACGTAAGGCCAGCTTTTTCTATTGTCATTAAATATTCTTCCACGATAACTTCCCTTAGTGGCTGTAGCATAACATATCCGTGTCTGGCAGGGCAGACACTAAAATAAAAGACATTTTCATGAGCAATCAAAGGAAAAATGAGTGCCCTGGTCTTGAATGGATTAACTATACTGTGGATCAATTAACCTGAGCAACCAGTTTTTGATATATCATGAAATTTGGGGCAGGGATGACGTGCAATATTTCCGTTAAGTTTCAAATAATATCTGTTACGTAACTTGATAGTACAATAGGCTAATATATAACTCAATCTAAAAAAGGCAGCCTCTTTTTATAATTAAGCAAACCAATAGAACAAAGGCACAGGAAGTACTTTAAAAATATATAATTATGGAAGACAAGAGCCATTTCAGAGAAAACAGGAAGAGTGTGCAGGCATGATTAGCCTAAGCGTGGAGACAAGAAAGCCACCATGATGTGTGAGGTCTACTTCCTGTAGTCCAGGAATTGGTGCTTAGCTGGGGGGGTGGGGGTGGTGAGAGCAGGGATGGGGGCCACAAGCTGGAAGTCAGCATCCCCATCCTGCTGAATGACTCCCGGGCTCTTGTTCATCTCAAATACTTTTTTTTTTTAATTGAAGTATAGTTGATTTACAATGTTGTGTTCACAGAGCACCGGGCTGAGCTCCCTGCGCTACACAGCAGGTCCCCACTAGCTTTCTATTTTACACATGGTGGTGTATTTATGTCAAACCTAATCTCCCAGTTCGTCCCACCCTCCCCTTCCCCCCCGTGTCCACACGTCCATTCTCTACATCTACGTCTCTATTCCTGCCCTACACATAGGTTCATCTGTACCATTTTTCTAGACCTAGATGGGGGGAGGGTGGTAGAGAGGTCCAAGAGGGAGGGGATATAGGTATACATACAGCTGATTCACTTCATTGTACGGCAGAAACTAACACAACATTGTAAAGCAATTTTACTCCAATAAAAAAAAATAGAAAAAAACAATGTTGTGTTAATTTCTGCTGTACAGCAAAGGGATTCGTTGTACATATATATGCATTACTTTTTTAATATTCTTTTCCATTATCACAGGATATTGAATATAGTTTTCTGTGCTACACAGCAGGATCTTGTTGTTTATCCATGTTTGATGAATAGCTGGCATGTGGCAGGCACCTTGCCGGGCTTGGGGACACAGAGTTGCAGGGCTGACCTCTGCTCTCCAGGACTCAGCTGTGGTGGGACAGGCAGGAAACAGACCCCGCGTGACATCGCCATCCTGGATGAAGGGTTTGGGACTCGCAGGGGGCTTTCGGGGTAGGGATGTTCTCCCAGAGGTATGATCTGAACTGACACACAGAATGAGCTGCACAGCTGGACAAGCAGAAGGATGGCCACCACCCATCTGTGTCCCAGAGGAGGAGGGAGGACGGCACCAACCCCGAGTCTGGTCGTCAGGATCCTCTTGCCACCCTCCCTGCGGCTCAGCCGTCCTCTTAGCCCCCGTCCTCCCCCAAAACGTTCACAGTCACCATTCAGGAAGGGCTCACAGAGGCGGAGAATGGGACTCAGCTGACACCTGAGGGCCGATCTGGGTTGCACACACACCTGTTTGCAAATCTGGTCTAAACCCTCTCACTTAGAACAATTGCATGTTCCATTCGCTTCACTCTTTACTCTGAGAAAAGTCCCTGCTGATCTGGGTGGTGACGTCAGTGCTACAGCCACCCTGCAGCTGTAACTTGAGAGGCGCGACTGGCTGGGGCCCCTGCGGCCCCGGAGTCACAGGCGTGTGAGACGCCAGCCCTGCGGCTCCCCACGCTGTGGGATTTCTTTCTGAATGTTGCTATAGAACCAGCACAGATAAAACACCTTCAGCAACAAGAGCCCGCGCAGTTTACAGACAAAATAGTACCTTAGTGACACCAAGACTGGCGCACGAAGACACACAGCAAAACAGAGCTTCTCTTCTTCACAATTTTGAAACCGATTGAAAAGTTTGAAATTGGAAAGCTTGTATTTTAAAATGACAGGGTATTTTTTTGGTTGGTGTTGGTGGTGGTTTTTTTGTCTTGGAGACACTGTTTAGACCTGCCTTCTACCGACACTTTTGCTTGGAGTTGCTGCCAACCATCAACTCACCCCCAGCATCGATGACACGTATTCTTTCTCAGCTGTGTTCGCACTCCGGCCACGTGGCAAAGCCACTGACTACCTATCTAGGGCTGCACTGGGAACCACTGATCTGCAGGCTCTCTTCTGGGAAATGGGGGGATGTCACGCGCCCCGCAAAGTCTCCGCACCTGTGCTCTTTGCCAGATAACTCAGGAATGGGGGTGGATTCTGAGAACAGTCGGGGTCGTGTATGTACATGGCAATCTACTGGTTTATCTCAGAACAGAGGATTTGTGCCCTTGATGTGATAAATACAACGTTGCTTAGGTCGGAGGCACCCAAATGAGGTGATAGCTCGCCAAGATTCCTCTGCTCTTCTCGCCTTGCTTCCAAGAAATAGCTCTGTGGAGTAGGGAAAGCCCTAACCAGACTTAGCCCTCGGGGCTTCCGTTCCTCAGCATTAGAAAGGATGAAGGCTTCCAGAGATCCCTCCTGGCTGTGATACTATGTGATGAGATGAGTTAGAGCTGTTAAATGTTATTATGAATGGGTATACTGGTCCACAGGCCTACTCTACAGCGTAACTGCCCCAAAGGGCTTTGGAAATGGTCCCTTGAAGAATAATCCGTGGAAGATCCCTGGAGTGACATAAGTACTACCGGCGTGTGAAGCAGGGTCCTCGCCCGCTGTGCCCCCGGGTGCTGCTGGGATGTCCAAGCTTAGCTGGGGAACGGGTGCACTGAGAGAGCGCCACCTGGCGTCCTGAGGGCTGCAGGGGGCGTCTGCGGGCCGGCCTGGCAGTGTCTGCGGCGGGGAGAGCTTCCCTCTCTTCCCCCGCCCCTGGGTCTGGCTACTTCCTGCTGAGCCTTCAGGCATGGCCGTAGACACCCTTCTTGCAAAACACTTTTTCTGCATAGCACTTACCACGTTGCTGGACTCATCCTTTCTGCCGAGTCTCTTGGGGGTAGATCTGTTCCCCACTACGTCCGTCCCCTGCCTGGTACAGAGTTTGGCCCCTAGGGGACGGCCCGTGGCCTAGGGACCGGTCAGTGTCAGCCCTAGGTTCCGCCCGCTGGGGCACTGGCTGAGGGGCACAGTCCAGGCACCCCCCGGCAGAACCCCATGGCCACGGAGGACGCGGGAAACACTGTTACCAAACGCCTGTGATTCGCTCTCATCCTGGGACGAGTCATCTCGAGGGAAAGAGAAACAGCCCCTGCTCCACTCGGCCCTGGGAACTGGGCAGAAACTGCTGGTTTTTCACTCCAGTCCCTGAACTCCTGGTGGAGTCGGGGCTTGAAGCTTCCGAAGTGTGCTTGGGTGCCAGCCTGGCGCTCAGATTCCTTGTGGACGGAGGGCCAAGAGAGGAGTCATGGGAACAGAACTGGCATCCACTTCTCGACACTCCTGTCTCCCTGGAGAGGTTTTTCAGGGCTGCGAGGCAGGGACACGCCGAGAAAGTGAAGGGCCCAAGCGTGTGGCCTCAAGCTTCCCTGTAGAACACAGTGCAGAGACGCTAAGAAATTCCAGGGCATGTCTTCACTTTAAGGAAAAACATAAATAGACTGTATTTTTAGTACAGTTTTAGATTTATAGAAAAATTGACTGGAAAATACAGAGTTCCCATAACTAACCACCCACACCCCGGGCAGTGTCCCCTGTTAATAACATCTCGCATTGATGTGGTCCATTGGTGACAATGGATAAGCCAATGTTGATACTTTATTATTAACTAAAGTCCATAGTTTACATTAGGGTTCACTCATTGTGTTGTACATCCTATGGGTTTAGACAAATGTATAGTGACATGCATGCACCATATAGTATCATATGCAGGACAGTCTCACCGCCCTAAACGTCTTCTGCGCCCCTCACATCCATCCCTCCTCCTCCCAAACCCCTGGGGGCCACTGATCTTTCACTGTCTCCATCGTTTTGCCTCTTCCAGGATGTCACGTAGTTGGCGTCACACAGTGTGTGGCCTTTTCAGACTGGTTTCTTTCACTTAGTACCATGCATTTAAGATTCCTCCACGGAATTAGCATATACACACTGCTGTGTATGAAATAGATCACCAGCAAGGACCTGCTGTATAGCACAGGGAGCTCTACTCAGTATTGTGTAATAACTTGTAAGAGAAAAGAATCTGAAAAAGAATATATATGTATACATATATATATGAAACGGAATTGCTGTGCTGTACACCTGAAACTTACATGATGTTGTAAATCAACTATACTTCAATCATTTTTTTCTTTTTTTAAAGAAGTAGGGCTTCCCTGGTGGCGCAGTGGTTGAGAGTCCGCCTGCCGATGCGGGGGACGCGGGTTCGTGCCCCGGTCCGGGAAGATCCCACATGCCGCGGAGCGGCTGGGCCCGTGAGCCATGGCCGCTGAGCCTGCGTGTCCGGAGCCTGCGCTCTGCAACGGGAGAGGCCACAGTGGTGAGAAGACCGTGTACCGCAAAAAAAAAAAAAAAAAAAAAAAAAAAAGAAGTAAACAAGAGAACTCTGGGAAAAAAAAAAAAAATCCCTCCATGCCAGCATGCCAGTTTGTGGATTGATAGCTCATTTCTCTTAATCACCGAATAATACGTCATTGACTGAATGGACAGTCTGTTGATCTGTCTTCTCTTTTGAAAGGAAGAAAATGACAATTTTGGAGGGAGGTAGAAAGAAAATGCGTTCTTCATCCATCAGGTTGTTTTTCTTTTGTTTTTCTTCTCTACTGCCTTGTACCAAAGTAATAAAATGCTTAAATGTAATGAAACTGGAAGTTGGTGAACAGCGGGTCACTAAAGTGTAGGCTTGTACGTCCCTGTTTTGGTGGTAGGGCTGCCCCAAGGGTACATATAAATACTCCGTGACCTCACTTATTAAAAATAGAGCCGTAGGCCAGGTCCCCACTGCCCTCTCACAGGATGGCCTGGAACGCTGCCTCCACTGCTGCATTGCATTCTGCAAAAATGCTCCAGGGTACAAGTTATTCGTTGTGTTTCATTCACCACTCATCTCCCCAACTCTGCTAGACCTAAAGTTAGGCAGACACAGAGTCCTTGACGGAATCCCCAGCACCAAGGTGTCCGGCCCAAGTCCCGGACCAGGCACACCGGCCAGACGCCTGCTAACTGATACCAAGCTTCCCTGCCTGACCTGCCAACACTGAGCCACTGGCCTTCTCCTGTCAGGTTTTCATTTCAAAATATGCAATACTTGGTTCTGTAAAAGCTGTTTGAATGCAATGCTTTTAGTGAGTGTTACTCAGATGACTCACAGGAAAACAAAACAGATCTCAAAACACGTGCAAATTCTAGCCTGAGTGTGGTCCCCCATCCCGTGCTTCGGAAAGAATCCAGCCTTTCCCATATTTGGGAAGGATGTGAATTATGTGTGGCGCGCGAGAGAAAACACTGGTGGCTGAGTGCCCGCCCCGGGTGACTGATGGCCGTGAAACCCAAGACAGGACAAGGGAAGCCCAGGGTGGAGAGCAGGCTGGCAGGTGGGGCTCACGACCCCCCGTGGGAACCGTAGGAAGGGGCAGCCCCTCCAATCACCTTGGATCCGCTGGGCAAGCTCACCTGCCCTGTCCCTGCCTCCGGTCCGTCCTCTGTCCACCCATCTTCCCTGGGCAGCTGCACTTTCCTGAGCAGGGAGATCCTGGGTCAGCTGGTATTTGACCAAAAGTTTATGCACATATGTGAATTCAGTGCAGCACATTTTATTATTTCTGAAGAAACCACTATGTTCTGGGGCGTTCCAAGGCATGGCAGTGCTTTACATGCCATCTGCCCCAAATATTTGCTCATTTGGTTTCTTTGTAACACCCTCTCTGGAAATCCTCTTACTATTATAATACCCTTTCTGGGAAATCGCCCACAGGACTTTAAACTTTGCTTACTGACTAGGTAATAAAATAAATAACTCTTGATTATTTCTTCTCCATTTTATTTCCAGGATAAGAAAACATTTATTTCCTTAGTTAAGTCCCTTTCTTGGGGAATTCCATACTTAAAACCTTCATCAGATAGTTCAAACTTGTCTCTTTTCTGATCTAAAAGATGGAAAACTATTTTTTCTATCAACTTTCATTGCTTCTAAGAGAATCTATCAAGTTATCCTTACCAATACATTTATTGTTTACTTTTACACAGAAAGAGCTGACTAAGTGACCAGCTTTGGCGCCAGAGCATTTAGCTGTTTTTAGAAATGCCTAGAATGAACTTTTCAGACATCCTCTTTCTTTGTTTTTCACGCCTGAAGAAAATTTGCAATTCTTCATCCAATTGGGTGGGTCCCATGGTCCTATTAGCTTCTTATTTTAAAAGGTTAAAGGAACATCACAAGTGCCAGAGTGAAGGTGGCCGTGACCATGCAATGATAAGAGTTCATTACGAGAATATCAAAATAGCTGTCCCAGGAAAGGAAGGCAGGTCTGAACGTTATTGATTCCCTGAATCCAATGACATTTCCAAACAGGAAGTACATGTCCATTGTATAAGTCAAGGCTTCGGCCAACACAGTTTTGTTTTCTTTTAATTAAGGGGGAAAATGACCTTACCCCTCCGCAGGGGTTGCCCTCCGAGCGTCTTAATTTACTACCGTGAGAGCGAAGCTCATCTTTCTTTGCTGGTGCATTTCCTCCCCTGATGGGTCTTTGGATAACAATTTTGGAGCGACCATATGCTCAGTGGACAATATCCACTTACTGCAGTGATTCCTTTTCTGCATGGAGTGTCTGGATAAATTCATTAGGTACAGAAAGTGAGTTTTCCCAAGTATAGGAACCACAGTAATGCTATACCTCCACATTTCGAGACTAACTAAAGAGTTTTGAAATTTTCTTTCTCTTCACTGGTTTCTTCTCCACACTGGTGTTTCCGAATCCTAACATTGTTCTCATAAACAGAAACCAAACACGTGTAGAGTCAGGCTCCCTTTCACATAACCCACCTGCCCTGCCCAGGGCGGTTCACCCCGCCCAGGAATGCAGGGTCCCATTTCAGTATGTAGTTCAGTATGTAGTTTAGGCTTTCCTTTTTATTTCAGGGAAGAATGATTAAGGTTTAGTTTTTACCCTTTACGTCATTGCTTTCTTCTTTAGGAAATTCTGTTGTACGTATTCTGAAACTTCTTTGCCTATGGTCTAAATTTTTCCACTTTTTCTTGAATGCCTTCTTTTTGATTTTGAAGCATTCCCTTCTTTTCACCTTCTCTGAAGGCACTGTGTATGTCTCCTGATTTACATCTCATTTTTCTAAGACGATTTTTTCTCTTCATCCCCTACTACTGGCACCGCCTCCCCAAGATGCACTAATTCTGAGTTATGTCATTCTTTACTATCTTCTGTTATTTCCTTCACCTCATTCGGTTCATGCTGAAGTATCATGGGTTCTGTTTCTCGTAGGTTTTGTGGATGGCTGTGTCTTGCAGGCATTGGCTGTAGGAATGTCATTCTCTTCCTTACTCTGCTTTGTCTGAGGATAACATTGGGTGGAATTATCCTGCGATCCTTTTCTGTGGCTCATTTTCTCCAGAGGTGAGCTCTTCTGTTTTCAGGAGGGAGGAGAGAGGTTCGAAGAGCTTTTCTAGCTTCCTGGCTCTCGAGCGCCCTCTTCAGTGGTTTTCACGACTGATCAGGGGATCAGGTTGTGGCTGGTCCCTGCAGAGACTTCCTGGCTGTGCTCACCAGCCCTATTGCCCCCTCCCCGACTGGCTCTGTCCTGCTCACTTCTGACTGTATCCCCAGCAGCTTCTGTACGTTGGAGTCTGTCCTGGAAGGGAGCCTGGCTGGTGAGTTCGAGGGGGGACCCTTGCACTCATCCACAAGTCAGAGTTTGCAAAGCTTCTCCTGTTTCCACAGCTGGAAACTGACTCCCATGCTTTCCAGTGAGTCGCAGGCTCTGTTTGCTCTGCTGTCCCCACATGCATGGGCTGCCTGCTGCCTCGCCCCGCCTCCTGCCAAGCCAGTTATGACTCCCCTCAAGTCTTGTGGCTGTCATGGGTCCCTCTCTGGCATTCTGAAGGCCATGGGGGGTTTTATCACCTAGTTTTTAGCAGATGCTCTTCCTGTAATTTCTGTTGTGCTATCCTAGTCGTACTGTGTTTACTGGGCAGTAGGTGGAAATTCAAGATGACTCAGAAACGCCACCGCCTCTTCCAAAAGAATCATTTTTAAAAGTTTTGAAATAGCATACCATTGGAATAAAAGGCTAAGAAATATTTTTCAGCCAGCTTCTAGTGTACTGGGGGAAATGGTAATCTATCAAAACAATAATACTCAATATATTTTATTATTTGAAAGAATCAAATCCTAAAACTATGTAGAGAATAGGCTGGAAAATTCAATATGGCATCTTGGCAAATTAAAGAGCTGCTTAAATATGGTGCAAAAGGGCTTCCCTGGTGGCTCAGTGGTTGAGAGTCCGCCTGCTGATGCAGGGGACACGGGTTCGTGCCCCGGTCCGGGAAGATCCCACATGCCGCGGAGCGGCTGGGCCCGTGAGCCATGTCCGCTGAGCCTGCGCGTCCGGAGCCTGGCTCCGCAACAGGAGAGGCTGCAACAGTGAGAGGCCCGTGTACCACAAAAAAAAAAAAAAAAAAAAAAAAAAAAAAAAAATTGGTGCAAAACATTTTCTTCCTCTTAACTTGTTTGGGATTTTTTAAATGGTTTTCATCACTATTCAGAATATCAGTAAAGTCTCAGTCACACTGAGGATTTGTAAAGTGTCTAGTTGAAAAATCAGTGAAATCAGGCTTCAGAGGCAAAGTAAGTCTGCAACAGAGCATTGCAGACCACACAGCCATACCACTGCACCCATACATACACACACACGAGTATGCTCATGCTTGCACGCACATGCACACACACGAATACACACGCATCACTTTATGAGTTTCTCTTAAATCTAGACAACAAATATCCTTTTATGATACATATGGAGACCACTCTGTTACTTGCCTTCATTCTATCAATAGAGACCAATTAAGTTAATGCATCCCCTGGCAAGTCTTAATTCCTAGAAGATCACATTTTACTGAACTTCTTACACGCACTTTGATCTTTGCTAAGTTGGAATGAAAGTGAAATCCATTACGGATATTACAAGAGGGGCTGCTTTTGCAAAGGAAAGAATGTTCTCTCATTTTCAGTTTCCCCACAAATAGAGATGGTTCTTTGCTAGGGTAGGGACTTACGATGCCACCTGCTAGAGACCATGGCGAGTGGTGTGCCCTTGAAGTTCAAGGACTCTTGTCTACTCCTATTCTAATTTTCACACCACCAGGGTGGGGACCTCATTCCCTGAGTCTTTGATGTATGGCAGGTCTTGGACATTGATGCTTTGGTGTCTTAAATCTCCGCAGGTGATTCTAATTACAGCCATGGTTGAGAGTCACTGATATAGAACATAGACCAGGAGGATGAGGCTAAGAAAAATATGATAGGCTTTAAACAGATTAGGAAGGAATGTGAAAGTCTTTCATAGAAATTTGGACCTTGGTCTATAAGGAATAGGGAGACGTTGCATTTTTTTAATTAAGGGAATTATAGGACTACGTATTTTTTGAAAGAAAACAGGTCACAGTGGACTGAGGCTAGGGATAAGAATCCAGTTAAGGCCACTGCAGAGGTGACAGCAGATGAGGACCTGCACTGCATTGGTACCAAAGAGGGAGAGAGAGTGGGTCGCGGGGGGAACCCTCCGAAATGATGCAATGTGGCTCTCAGAGAGGGAGGAGGTATGGGAGCTCACTGGGTAGTTCTGACACCATCTGGCTATTAAATAGAATTAATAGGCTTTGGTTACTAAGAGGAATGAGGAAACGAGTAGGAATCAGAGTTGACCTGAGGGTGACTGCGGAGATGGTGATGCCTCCTTCAAAAGCGGAGCGGATCCTGGGGCTGAGCTGGATTCTGCTGTGCTGGGGGCCGCGTGCCCGGAGGGGATGGGAGGCCAAGCTCCACTTGGCAGATACAATTACAACCTGGAGTTCGAGGGAGAGCTCTAGCTAGACGCAGTCCAGGTTCAAGGATGTGTAAGTGACCACGTCAGGCATGTGGACGAATGAGGACATGCTAGAAGAATGGGTTGAGTTTCAAAAGAAGGGGTCTAAGAAGAGAGCCCTGGGGGATCAAAGTACAAGAAGGGGCGAGGAAGTAAACAAGCAAATACATGAGAACCAACATCCAGGGAGGCAGACGTGGGTCCAGAGGGCCAGCGCTGGAGACGCCCGGAGAAGCGGATGGGTGTCGGTGGGAGCCGTCTGCTCAGACTCGGATGCGCACAGAACACGACCTGGGATCTGCACCAATGCAGGTCTGATCCTACACGTCTGGGGGCTGATCTACATTTCTCACGGGCTCCCCGTGTTGCTTCTGCCACCAGCCCCTGAGCAGCAGGGACCCAGAGACTTGCACTGGCTGGGGGTTGAGAAAGGGAGCCAGAAGGACGTGCCACTAGAGCAGAGGGTTTGAGAAGCATGTTCGGTTGGATTAAACAACAAACTAAAGGCCAATGACTTGAGAATGTGAGGTTGAAAGCAGGGAACGGGGTGCATGGATGTGAAGTCTTGTCCAGGGAAGGTTTGCTCTAAGACCAAGTGCAAGCCCGCATGTTTGCTTCCAGAAGGAAAGTAGCCAGGGAAGAGGAAGTGATTGAAGACCCAGAGGCCAGCCCACGAGGCTGAGTACAATCAAGAAAACGGAAGATACAGGTGTTGACGGTGATGCAGAGAAATTGGAGCCTTCAGACATTTCTCGTGGGAATGTAAATGGTCCAGCCACTGCGGCAAACAGTCTGGCCGCTCCTCCAAAAGTGAAACAGAGAATTACCACACTATCCAGTTACCGCATCAGAGGGAAGTCCCAAAGGAGGTGAAAGCAGGGACTCAAAGAGGTCCTGTCCATCCACGTTTGTAGCTGCATTACTCACACTGAACATAAGACGGAAGCAGCCCAAGTGTCCATCAATAGATGAACAGATAAACAAAATGTGGTCCATCCTTATAGTGAAATAGTATTCAGCCATAAAAAGGAATGACGTTCTGAGATGCTACAACATAGATAGACCTTGAAAATCTTATGCTAAATCAAGTAAGGCAGACACAAAAGAACAAACACTGTATGACTCCACTTAGGTGAGGTCCCTAGAGTCCTCAAATTCATAGAGACAGAAAGTAGAATGGTGGTTGCCAGGGGCTGGGGGAGGGGTGAGTAGGGAGTTACAGTTTAAAGGGACAGAGGTTCGGTTTTACAAGATAAAAAGGGTCCTGGAAATGGATGGTTGCACAGCAATGTGAGTGTACATCATGTCACTGAACTGTATAGTCAAAATGGTTAAAATTTCATGTTATATATATTTTACCACAATAAAATTAGTTTAATAAAAAGAAAAAATTACCCTCTCCTGAAAAATCAGGAGACCCAGCAAAGTCCCAGAGGACGTGACTGGTAGAGGCGGAGTGAGGGTAAGGGAATCCTGAGCTCAGTTGTGACAGGGTCTTCGGGGGAGAGAGGGAGAGATGGGTGTGTGGAGATCAGCTAGGAGGTGACCTTTCTGGCAGTGAAAGAGGTCAGAGTGTGAGGGTTACGCTTTCTAGCAGAGAAAAAGCCATTTGGATCTTGAGGTGGTAGGTTTGGAGTTAGGCTTGTGGGGTGAGGGAGAGCTGGGAGTCTGAACGGATGAGCCTGGGAGGCACTGGGCTGGACCACATGTCCTGGTCCTAAAGTTAGCGGGCGGTGCGGGGCAGGATGCACAGCCAGGACTGGCCGACCCAGGGTTCCCCAGTTGGGTGTTTGGTATCAGGTGGGATCTGCAGAAGGACGGAAGGCTGGCCCCAGGCTCGCATCCTGAGATGGGCTGTGGGAACAGGGAGGCTCAGAGAAATGGACCGAGCTACCTAAGAGGTTCCCAGCAGGAGCAGCGGCCAACTTAGAGCCCAGTTAGCTTACCGGTGAAAGGCAGAGGTGAGCTCACAAAAACAGGTGGGCGGCCTCCTAGCTACAGCAGGGAGGGGCTTCCAAGCAGGATCAGGAGCTGGGGGCTTCGGGGATCACCTGAGTCTAGACTGAAGCTGGTTCCTCCCCACCTCCCAGACTGACGCTGGGAACCGGGGCCAGAGCCCATGGGGAGGGATCCCTGGATCACCCGTGAGTCGGTGGAGAGGGTCTGTAGGGCTAAAGACCTAGATCAAGCCCTGTGTCTGCCTTATGGACCAAGGTAGTTTTTTTCTCCCTCTAACTAGCCTGAACCAACCCTAGCTTTCAGGAGAACGGCTTTCTTCAACTTCCCTTCCCACAAACCACCGGGGTCATGTTAGTTTCTGACTGCACACCTGGTGGTAAATTTACATTCCTTATCTTAGTGCTCTGCAGGTGAGAAGTCCAAGGTGGGTCTCACTGGGCTAAAACCAAGATGCTGGCAGGGCTGCACTCGTTGGCTTGTGGCCCCTGTCATCCCCAAGGCCAGCAACGGCCAGTGGAGCCTGGCTCACAGGGCATCTCTCCGACCCTGAATCCCTCACGATCACACTGGGCCCACCTGGGTGATCCCGGACTCTCCCCATCTCAAGGTCAGCTGATCAGCAACTTTATTCCATCTGCAACGTAACTTATGACCATGTTCTGGACACAGACGGAGACATCTTTGGGACCCATTACTCTGTCTACCACAAAAGGATGTATTATTTCCTAAGGAAAAAAATTGGTCTTTCCAAATGTCCACACGTCTGAAAAGCCATTTTAGTATACTAATTTATGGTAAAAGCCTATACTTTCTTTTGATTGGCTAAAAACGAAGGAATGGACACTTTACTTACCATGAGAATTCAAAGTGAAATAAAAACAGCACTAAAACAGGGGAATGATGGATAATTTGGGTTGGATATTAACTATTCAAATTCAGTTATAGCCAAATCAGATAGGCTCCTAATATCTTCAGGAAAAGACGGATAATAAAAAAGCTAAACTTGAATATTATAGAAATGTGTCTTAACATGCGATTGTGGTTTTTAACGTCTATGAAGCTAGGTAATAAGTAAACAGAATATTAGGAATTTAGATAATAAGCTTAATCAATAATTAACTTTCATATATACATACATCCATTTACACAAATAGTATAATTGCCATGGCAGCGTAGTGATTTATTTAATATTTGATCTTTTCAGATCTATTGTGGGTACATTCAGTTCCACAAAATCACATGATAACTCCTTGTTGGGAGATAGAATTTTAGCTGTAATAACTCCTAGCACTGCATTTCTTAGGAAAAATCATGGAGAGCCACGTAAGTGTGAAAATGCTAAATTAAACAAAATTAATCATTTCTTTACTGAAGACTTGCTTAGAGCCTTTGATGTACCCATTTTCATTGTAAATCTTACAGAGGGGCTTCCGGTCTGCATCATTTCCAAAGCTTCTTTGAAGACAAACCCCTTCTTGTAGAGTGAAAACTCTAAGGTATTAAGCAATCAACATTTTTCACAGGTAAGAATATGTGGGGTAGCCTGAAATATATGCAATATAGATATATATAGAGAGAAAGATATATGCAATTCATACATGAATGGAATTTATATATGAGTGGAATTTTTCTAGAAGTATATTACATATACTTATTACTTATGTAATATATATATATAAAGAAATACCTACAGGAAATTTTACCAAAAGTGAAAAAATGCAGACATTTCCAGGATGTAATTAAATGTAAGCGCTGATGACATAATCCTAAAATGATAAGTCTCCTCTAGACTGTGAGCTTATTATCATGTTATAAAGGTACAGATCACAGGTAAACCAGGGATGCGTTTATTGAACAGAAGGTTGTAAAGCTAGTAACATGGTCTCAATAAATATTTGTTGAGAAAATGGATTAATAAATGAATAAATTAAAATTAAAATTTAGCTAGGGAAGATCAACATAAACTACTTAAAGCCTTATTAGTCAGGGTTCTCCAGAGGAACCAGCAGGATGGGTGGATGGATAGATAGATGATAGATAGATAGATAGATAGAGATTTATTGTGAGGAATTGGCCAAGTAATTGTGGCGGTTGAGAAGTCCCACCATCTGCCATCTGTAAGCTAGAAACACCAGGAGACCCTAGCTGTAATTCAGTCCAGGTCAAAAAGCTTGAGAACCAGGGGAGCAGGAATCCCAGTCTGAGGGCTGGAGATGGATATCCCCCAGCACACCCAGGCGGGCAGGCAGGAAAGGGAGCAAAGTCCTCCTCCGTCCTGTCCTGCACCTTTTGTTCTGTTGAGGCCCTCAATGGATTGGATGATGCCCCCTCCCCTCCAACTAGGGGAGGTCAAGCTGCTTTACTGAGTCACCAGTTCAAATGCTAATCTCATCCAGAAATGCGCTCCTCAGACCCACCCAGAAAGAACCATAATCCAGGCACCCCACCTCCAGTCGAGTTGACACATAAAATGACCCTTCACAAAAGAACCTGGCAGCATGTTGGTCTGTGAAGAACTGATCTAGCAAGATGGAAGAGTGTAGCAAAGAGGACAACTTAATCATTGTGAGTGATCTGGGATGTGGTCACAGTCTTGAAAGGCTACAGAGTTCAGATAATTCTGTAGAAACAGAGAGAAAAGAGCAAACACAGGGCTGATAAAAGTAAGTAGATCCACTTCATTGCAGTAAGCATCATCTACTTCATATTTATAGCTTTGACTAGGTGTGTTACCATTTGACGCACTTTATATATCCAATCACTTAATTTTCACCATAAGTTTGTAAGGTGATACAGTTACACCCGCTTTACCTGTGAGGAAACTGGGGCACATAGAGGTTAGTTCAGTATCACAACCTGTAAGTGATGCAGCCAAATTCATACTTTTAACCATCGTATCATACGACCTCTGAACTAGATTTTACATTTTGGAAAGAAGAAGAAGATGGGATTGGATAATAAAGTGAGCCCAAGTAATGGATGGACTTGACAGTTAGGCAGAGGAAATGAAATATGGTTGTCCAGGTGGTATGGATCCATTATGATCTCTTCGGAACAGAGTGCCCTGATTACACCTTGATTAAGGAAGATAACGGTGGACACATGCAAGGTGATTGCAAGAGGAGAAAGGGCCTGAGAATCATCAGGAAACAATGGAGGCAAGAGCTGGTCAGAGGGGATGTGATGGAAAGGAAATGTCTAACCTGTGGTCAATTTGGGGGGAAGAAATAATAGCAGTTATTGGCAGAGAAAGAAGCAAATGAAAGAAGCGTAGATCAGACACTTGCGTCAAGGTTTCCAGCCTGGGTGTTGCGTTGATGAGAAGCCCACTGCATTATGGTATGTCATAAAATAGTTCTCTCCCCTTCTTTCCCAAAAGGGATAAGGACGTGAAAGATAATCGGGAGAACCATCTAAACTCCTTCTTGGTTATATTTCTCAGCCAATTCAACAAGTCCCATCTCAAGCATCTCAAACTGCAGCTGATATATTTGAACTCGGGATTATAGAGGCAAACTCTGAAACACTGACCGTCAAGAGGCAAAGCTCTCCAAGGGGTGGAGGGAGGGAACACTCACTGACCACATCCTTTGATTTCAGATAGTAGATTTATTTTTAATATGCAGAAAGTGGAAATTCTAATCTTCGAAGTTGGAAGGCTACCCATACTTCCCTTTCTACTTAATCTTGTTTATCCCCAACTCTGAGCTACTGCTTTCTTAATGCTTCCTGCTTTAGACTTCCTTACAGAATATCACACTGATATAGCCTGACCTTCAGATGACTCATTTCACTTGAAAAACTGGTTCTAAGAAGTACACATACTTTACAAGTTACTATGGGCAATAACAGGCTCTAGGGGATTCCATTCCACATTCATTTATTGAGCGTGTCTGCAGAGATCCATGTAAAATACTGACGAGGTGACCGAAAAATGCTTTCAACAAGGGCTGCATATTTCAGGAGCTGGCATTCCAGTGAGTCAGGCAGGGAAGGACACAGGACACTATGCACAGAAGAGAAATGGAGAAATGGGATAGGATCTCAGAGAAGGGACAAACTCTGGGACCATGAAGGGCTTTAGGAAAGTTTTCAGAGAAGATGCTAAGAGGGAGCTGAAACAAAAAGAATAAATAGTGTTTGGTGAGGAGGGGCAAGTGTTCCATGCTGATGGCCCAGCCTAAAATCATGACAGTGAGGGGCTATGCTAAACATTTGGTGACTGTGCACACAGTGTATGGGGTTATGAGGCAGGATACAAGGCTAGGGCTTGGTCACGGGGCCTCAGATGTCATGGTAACATGTTTGGACTTTATTACGTAGGTCCTATGAAGCCACTTGAAGGAGTGACGTGGGTGATTGGACTTTACAAACAATCTTATTTGCAGAGGTGAGATTAGAGGCAACAAGACCAGTTAAGAGTCTGTTGACATTGAGCTTGGCAGTCCTTTCTGTGAAGGACCAATGAGAGCCTGACTGAAGAGAGTGAAGGCACTGGGAGAGAGAGAAAGGATGAATGGGAGGACTTAGGACCACAGAAAGGAGAGTACACCTTTACAGTACCTAAAACACTTTGCACTCCTCTACAAAGAAGAGCAGGTCTACCTCCATTCTAGACCCCCCAAGGATTTGAGGGCATCAGATGAACAGTGAATTTACTGTTCACAGATTGGCTGCCACTTGGCTTGACTGATAACATGTCCCACTAATAGAGCTTGTCTTTTTGCTGATGGCTACATAAGTGTTCAGAACTTTAAAGTTCTTTTACTTCTTCTCCAGGAAGCCAATGGAGTGAATCAAGGACCACAAGTGTTCTTAATTGCACCTAAAATTAAATTAGTAGTCACCAACCAACAAAAGAGGGATATGATTTTTTTGTAAGAGTCCATAAACACCTACTGAAACTGAAAATATGCTTGGCCATAAAACATGTCTCAAAAAATTTCAAAACGTTGAAATGGTACAGATTGTGTTATGCGGCCACATTAGAAACAACCTAGAAATTAATAAAAATATATAGCCAGGAACTGCCAAATACTGGGAATTAACTAATACACTGTAAGAAAACCTATGAGTTAAACAAGCAGTCTCAAAGGGAATTAGAAAATATTTTTTACTAAATCATAATGAAAATAAAAATACAACATAATAAAACTTGTGAGGTGAAGTGAAAACTGTACTTAGAAGGAAATTTATAGCCTCAAAGTTATATATTACAAAAGAAGAAAGGCTAAATATTAAATAATCCCTGTAAATGATCAAGGAGTTTGAAAACCCAAACCCATTAAACACAAAGGGAATAGAAATAATAGAGATAAGAGTAGAAATTAATGAATAAAACCCAGATATACAATAGAGATGACAGATAAGTCAAAAATGGTTTTCTTGTAGGAGTAGTAAAATTGTTACGTTCCTGACAAGATTTATAGAATGAGAGAGAGAAAGAGAGAAGACAAATACTACCAAAATTAAGAATATCACTAAAAAAGGAAAATCATGATAGACTTTACAGACATTGAAAAGATGGTAAGGAATATTATATATAACCCTTATACCAGTAAATTTGAAAATTTATATAAAAAGGGTAAATTCCTAAAAGAACGCAGCTTACCAAAATGAAGACAAAAATAAATAGAAAATTTGAGGAGCCCTATATCTTACAAGTAAATTTATTAATTAAAAACCCTTATTCCCCACCCCCATACAGATATCCAGGCCACATGGCTTCACTGGTAAAAATTTCCAAACTTTTAAGGAAGAAAATACACTAATCTTATACAGACTATTTCAGGTCATAGAGATATAGGGAGTACTTCTCAACTTTTTATGAAATCAGCATAATGATAATGACAAATTTGATGAGGGCATTACAAAAAGAGAAAATTATAAGCTATCACTTTCATATAGATGCAAAAACCCTGTACAAAATACTAGAAAATTGAGTCAATGTATGACATATGTAATCCATCAAACCAAGCTGAGGTTTATTCTTGGAATACAAGGTTGATTTAAGATTCAAGAATTGATCATTGTAATTCCCTATATTAAAAAGTGCAGATCATCCTAACAGATACAAATAAATTGTTTGATAAAATTCAACATGCATGTATGATTTTAAAATCACTAGGAATAAAAAGAAATTTCTTTCATCTGATAAAGGTGATCTACAGCATAACCTATATAAAACATCTTTTTTCATTGCAATGTACTGAAATATTTCTCCCCAAGGTTAGTAATGAGAAAGCATGGCTGCCATCACCACTTCTACTGAATAGTTCTTTTTGAGTTCCTGGCCAACGTTTTAAGGAAAGAAAATGTATGAGGCTTTGAAAAGAAGAAATAAAAATGTATTGATTCACAGACAACATGATAATACGTACAGAAAATCCAAAAGGGTCCACAGACTAGCTACTAAAATGAATTTGCCAATTTAGCAATTTCACTGATGAGTTCACATACAAAAATCTATTTTATTTCTATATACCAGCAATAAACAAATAGGATATCATATAAAATATAATAGCATCAAAAATATAGCAATGAGGAATTAATCTAACAAAAGTAATTAAGCTGAAAATTTTATAGAAATAAATCAAAGAATACCTAAATAAGTAAAAGGATATACTATGTTCATGGAAGGAGAGACTGAAAGGCATCAGTGATTTGATCAATAGACTCAACACAACCTCAATCAAAATACCATCAATTGTTTCAAAAATGTGAATATCCGAGATAATCTCAAAAAAGAATAACAAAATTGGAAAACTTGTCCTAGAAGATATCAAGGCTTTTATTACACAGCTTTTGAAATAGTGTATTACGGTCACGAGGATAAACAGGTAAACTAACAGAAAACCTGGAAAAAGGTCCATTCATATGCATTCACTTGATATAAGTTTAAGGTGAAACAGTAATATAGTGGGGAAAGGATGATCTTTTCAATAAATGCTACAGAATTAATGGAGTGTCCATGTTTTACAAATACATTGTGACTCCTACCTCATAATATACACAACATAAATTCCAGGTGGGTTGTAGATGTAAACATGAAATGTAAAGTATCTTTATGACCTTGGAGTAGGCAAAATTTTAAAAAATAGAATGCAAAATGTGCTACCCAGAAAGGGGGGAAAACATAAAATTCTCCTTCATTAAAATTAAGAACTTCTGTTCATGAAAATATACTATTAAGAACTTGGAAATGCAAACTCCAAAGTCGCCACCGAAGATTTTACAATACATATATCTAACAAGAGAGTTGTCAGAATAAATGAAGAATTCCTGCTTATCTATAAGAAAAAAAAAAGAGTACTATAAGAAAGAAAAGAAGGCTGGACTTGAAATGGTACTTCACAGAAGAGTCTATCCAAGTAACCAATAAGCATATGAGAATATGAGAAGATGCTCAAACTCAGCAGGGAAATGAAAATAAAATTAAGTAACCGTACATATTCACCAGAATTGCAACAGTTATGAAAAATAGAAAAGAAGAAAGACAAGGAAAGGAGTAGAGACGGAGAGTGAGAGAACAGAAGAAAGCAAGCAAGAAGAAGGAAAAAGGGAGAGAAAGAAAGAAGACATTTGGAATGAGTGTTGGTGAGCCCACAGAACTGAAACTCTCGTAGAAAATGGTAGTATTTTCTACAACTCGACATATGCACACTTTACAATTCAGCAATTCTACTCCTCAGCAGATGTTCACCCAAAATGCATACAAATGTACACCGAAGTCTTAAATGAAAATATTTCCAGCAATATTATTTGTGGTAGTCCCAAACTGCAAACAAATATTATGACCTTCAGTAGTAAAATGACAAATAAGCTGTGATGTATTCGTACAAGGGAATACTGTCTAGCAATGAAAACAAATGAAATGTCACTACACCCAACAGGATGGACGAATTGCATAACATAATACTAAGGAAAAATGTCAGATAAACAATAGTACATATTATATAATCCTACGTTTATAAATGTCAAGATCAGCAAACTAATCTGTGTTGATAGAAATAAGGGTAGCAGTACCTTTGGGAAGGTGGTGAGTTGTGGCTGGGAGAGGGGCCTCTTGGGGTGCCAGTCCTGTTCTGTTTCTTATTCTGGATGGTGGTTCACAGGTGTGTCCACTTTGAGAAAGTTACCAGTTTGTACACTTACTATGTGTGCACTGGTCTGAATGTATATTTCACTTCAATAAAAATGTATATAGATATATATAAACAGACAAGAAAAGGATTGTGGATACAAAGCAGGTTGCTAAATCTATCATCTAATTATCATCTATCTGTCAATCGTCTATCTGTCAATCATCTATCTATCCATCCATCCGTCCATCATCTATAAATTTATATTGGTTTTCTGGAGCTGCCATAACAAAATACACAGACTGAGGTGCCTAAACAATAGAAACTTATTGTCCCACAGTCTGGAGGCCAGAATCTGAGATCAAGGTGTGGGCAGGGTTGGTTCCCTCTGAGGCTGTGAGAGCAAATCTGTTCCTCTCCCCAAGTTTCTGGTGGCTGGCAGGTGATCTGTGACAGTCCTTGTCTTGTAGACACATCACCCTGGTCCCCGCCTTCTTCACAGGACATTCTCAGTGTATGTGCTTCTGTGTCCAAATTTCCCCTTTTTATAAGTCATAGACAGATTCAACTAAAGCACACCCTAATGACCTCATCTTAATTTGACTACGTCTGCAAAGACCCTATTTACAAAGAAGTCATATTTTGAGGTACTGGGGTTTGGGATTTCAAAATATGAATTTGGGGGGAACATAATTCAACCAATAACACTATTTGTGTCTACACACACATACACACACACACACACACACACTCCAGCAAGCACATAAGAAAGGCCATAAAATATCTGCAGTCCTTTAATAAAATCCTGCCTTTTGATCAAAGCTTGTTCTTGGAAAATAAAAATTTTATTCCAATACCTAGTGGCAAACTTTTATAGTTCAGTTCGAAGTACATATATATTTTGTATTTAACACATAACCTGGGACAATAGAAAAGATGAAGCCATGATAATTGAGCTCCAGATGTATGACTAAAACATGGAAAGTGGTCCAACATCCTTTTTAAGCAGAATTGTTGGTCCTTAGCCAAAAATTACACAGTGGAGGAAACGGTGTCACTGGGAGTAACTACAACTAGATTCGTTTTCTGTTTCAGACTTACTTATACAGAGAAATGTCAGCTTTTATTAAACATTAAGCAAACATCGTTAGAATGAATGCTACGAGAGTTGTAGGCAATGGAATTTCTGATTAGAGTCTGGGCTCAGCTGGATGCGGGGGTCATGGGTGTTAAGAACTAAGTTCTCACCCCTGGCTGGCTGCCACGCTCACGGTCACAGGGGCTGCTGGTACCCCCGCTAAGGAGCGTGTGCTGAGATGACTCTACCTTGCTCTGGACAAAACACCCCTGCGAGCCTGCGCTATGAACCTTGAGTCAGGACTGTCTTCAGACAGAAGCCAGGGCAGCAGCGTTGCACGTCTGTGTGCTGCTTTGCAGGGTTGCAGGGAACAAAGTCCTCCCACGAGGCCACTTGTTTTGATGCCCAGGACCATCTCTGGGTTTAGTAAGGCAACTTAATTATCCTCCACCGAAACCACATTGGGCGGGTAAGGTGAGTGACTCACCTGCCCAGGGTGTCCGTGAGATGCAAACGTGACAATTCCTGCTCCGTGCTTAGCACGATTCTTGGCACGGAGCAAGGGCTCGACACACGCAGCCTAGTTATTAGAAGGAGTTTACTGTTATTACTTCCCCAAGATCACATGGCTCATAAAATTCTGAGAGAGAAATTGACCTTAGGTCATCCGGCTTCAAAGTACCTTGATTGCCTCGAAACGTTAACAAAACAAAGCAAAACAAAACAAAACAATAAGATGGGAGCAACGGGGTAATGACTTCATGCTGATTCATGTCAACCAGCTGCATTGGCTGTCATGTGACTGTCTGTCTAAGACGGATGAGGAAAAGAACTAGCTGTCATCATCATTTCTAAGAAAATCCCAGCCTGGAGTAGCTGCACTGGAGACGCAGAACGCGGGCCGGGCTAACAGCGTTCCCATCTGTCAGGCAGGTTCACGGCAGGACACGGAGCAGACACCTGGCCTGGCCGCCTGGTTACCTAGAGGCCGAGAAAAACACCATTCCTTCCAAAACTCCCTCTCCTCCTTCCCGGAGGCAGACACAGACACAGCAGCCTCCTTCCCAACGGAGAGAGAAAGGCCGCGTTACTGGGAACAACACAGAACAGTCCCTCGAAACATAATCAGGCATCAGCTGTGAGGAAACCATCTGCAGTACCCGGTCCAGGAGGCGAGGACCAGCCGGGAGGAGAGGACGTGGCCTCCGGAGTCGCCCTGTCATCTTTCTGGCTGAGCACACCCACGACGGGAAGAGAAGAGAGAGTGGTTTCTCGAGTTGCAGGCACCTGCTTGTTGCCAGGCAACGAGGGCAGCCCGCGGCCCACACAAAAGGCAGCCGGGCATCCTCCGGTGCGGCTCGCATACAAAGGAGAGCAGATGCTGGGGCCCGGCCCGGGAGGAGGGGCTGCGCTCATAAAGGCGCCGCCCTTCTCCCCCAGCCCCAGCAGGCCCTTCCTGGGCTCCCAGAGGATAAACGGGAAGCTCTGAGAAACTGCAGAAACCAGACTAGAAACAGACCCGGAATCTGAAAGGAATTGACCAGAGTGTCAAAGGAAGGGGGGAGACTGAGTATAAAGGCATGGACTCTGTTTACCGAGGAAGCCCTCACGTGAAGGATGGAATAATAACTGTCAGTCGTGTAGCTACGATTATTAATAAAAATGATACAGCAACAGCACCCATCTGTCACGGAGACAGTACCGGCATCTCTCGGGGGACGCACTGGTCTTCTCATCTGTGTCCCTCGCCCCAGGGTGCAGCCACCCCAGAAGATGGTTGTCTGGGAGGAAGGGACAGGAAGCCCTTTCTCTCTCCAAACCCGGCTACTGGTCAGCACGACCTCAAGATGCCCCCAGGGCTGGTGCCAGAGCTGTCACTTCGCCTCTGGGCCGCATCTCCTCAGTCCTACACCAGATCCCATGGAACACCCTCGCGGGGTTATTACGACGGTTACACACGTTAATATCGGCACAGATTCTTTTTTTAAAATTTATTTTATTGAGGTAGAGTTGATTTACACTGTTGTGTTCATTTCTGCTGTGCAGCAGTCAGTTATACATATTCATGTATTCTTTTTCATATTCTTTTCCATGATGGTTTATCCCAGGATACTGAATACAGTTCCCTGTGCTCTACAGTAGGACCTGGTTGTTTATCCATCCTATTTATAAGAGTTTGCATCTGCTGATCCCACACTCCCAAACCACTCCCCTACCCCACTCAGCACAAATTCTCACAACAGCGCCTGTGTGCTCTAACTGCCGTGTTGGCCTTTGTTGAAAAGACAGGAGGCCCACCCAAACCTCCAGGACAGAACTTTGGGGCCCGGACCTAGGAAAGTTGGTTTAGAGAGTTTCTCCAGGAGAGTCTGGGTGGGGCTACTTCGTGACACTCACGTTAGAACCGTTGGGTCATGTAATTTGACAGTCTCTCCACCCGTCAGTGATGGCCTTAGAACTAGGACTCCTCCCATCGCCCCCAGTTCCTACCCATCTGCCCTCTGGCCTCACCTTCCCCTCTCTCCCAGGGGCCGTCTAGCACGCTGTGGGGACCTGTTCTCGAGTCCCAGGGACACTGTTTCACAGCTGGTGCCTCTGCCTGCCTTGGTTCTCTGCCTGTGAGGCTGTTCCCTGCTCTTTGTTGGACAAACTCTTATTCATCCACAAAACCCTCTGTGATGCTTTGGCCCTGGACCCCTCTGTTGCACGCACACCCCATCACAGCTTGTCACCGTGGACTGTATGCACCGATTTCCTCCATTCTGTCATAAAGTACATCTGGGTTTTCTGCTCTGTGGCCAGGCCTGGGACAGAACAGCTCCCACGTGTGAAGGTGAGATAGGAGTTCAGACATATCAAGGGCAAGTGCAAGAACACAACTTGAGATGTGCGTGTCCTGAGAACAGTGAGGAGAAGGACCAGCGGCCACTCAGGGGAGCCAGGAAGGAAGGGCTTCCAAGAAGAAAGGAAGCCTCAAAGGGGTCCTACGAGTGAAGCAGGGCCTGACCAGGCAAGGCTGGAGGAGGGGGTCCCGGGAAGCCGCTGGTCCCCTCTGGCGGACCCCAGGCCTCTGGAGCGCCAACTGCATTCCCCTGTCCTGTCTTTTCAGCACTTGTGAGCCCTGGATAAAGGCTAGAATGAAGCCCGGGCACCACAGCTGCGGCACGTGTGTGACACAGCTTAGAGGGCGGCAGGGGAGAGGGCTCTTTTAAATTTTTGTAGCTCATCCATTCATCTGTCGATGGACATTTAGGTTGCTACCATGTCCTGGCTCTTGTAAATAGTGCTGCTATGAACATTGGGGTACATGTGACTTTTTGAATTATGGTTTCCTCCTGGTATATGCCCAGCAGTGGGATTGCTGGGTCGTATGGGTAGGTCTATTTGTAGTTTTCTAAGGAACCTCCATACCGTTCTCCATAGTGGTTTTATCAATTTACATTCCCACCAACAGTGCAGGAGGGTTCCCTTTTCTCCACACCCTTTCCAGCATTTACTATTTTGGGATTGTTTGATAATGGCCGTACTGACTGGTGTGAGGTGATACCTCATTGTAGTTTTGGTTTGCATTTCTCTAATAATTAGTGATGTTGAGCATCTTTTCATGTGCCTCTTGGCCATCTGTATGTCTTCTTTGGTGACATGTCTATTTAGGTCTTCTGCCCATTTTTTCATTGGGTTGTTTTTTTGATATTGAGCTGCATGAGCTGTTTGTATATTTTGGAGATTAATTCTTTGTCCGTTGCTTCGTTTGCAAATATTTTCTCCCATTCTGAGGATTGTCTTTTCATCTTGTTTATGGTTTCCTTTGCTGTGCAAAAGCTGCGGGTCAGGAATAGAAACGCAGACATAGAGAACAGACGTGTGGACACAGCGGGGGAAGGGGAAGGTGGGATGAATTGGGAAATTAGGTTTGACATAAATACACTACCATGTGTAAAATAGACAGCTAGTGGGAACCTGCCGTATAGCACAGGGAGTGCAGCTCGGTGCTCTGTGATGACCTAGAGGGGTGGGATGGTGGGGAGGGAGCTTCAAGAGGGAGGGGGATATATGTACACATACAGCTGATTCACTTCGTTGTACAGCAGAAACTAACACAACATTGTAAAGCAATTATACTCCAATAAAAAAAAATTTGTAACTCAAATTCAAAGGTTCTTTCTGCACAAAACAGAGACTGTTGATCGCCATGCCATGATGACACACGCGCCCTCGGCCTCAGGCATCAGGAAGAAGAGGCGAATCCACATTCTTCCTATTTCCATAGAGGTGGGAAAAAGTGAAAACAACCTACCAGATGTTTTTGCTGGTTAGTACTGTAAAACGTGAGGGCAGCAATCCTGTAGGTGACATACATTTTTACTTATTGAAGTCTAGTTGACATCCATGATTATATTAGTTTTGGGTGTACAACACAGTACTTCGATATTTTTATAAATTACACTCCATACAAAGTTATTATAAAATATTGACTATGTTCCCTGCACGGTACATTACATTCCCGTAACGTTTATTTTATACCTGGGAGTCTGTGCCTCTTAATCCCCTTCATTTTGCCCCCCTCCTCAGCCTACTCCCTACTGGTAACCACTAGTTTGTTCTGTGAATTTGCCTGTTTCTGTTTTGTTATATTTATTTGGTTATTTTTAGATCCCACGTATAAGTGAAAACATACATTTGCCTTCCTCAGTCTGACTCCTTTTGCTAAGTATAATACCCTCCAGTTCCATCCATCTTGTCGCAAACGGCAACATTTCATTCTCTGATATACATTTCAAATGATAAAACACTTTGCAGTTTTATTCCTTGCAGTTATATTTAGAACTGGCTAAATACAGGACATCAGAAACATGTATGCATATTTTCTCTTCCTTTTTATTCTGAGCTCAGCAATGTAAATTTGTTCCCTCTTAGCTGAATATGTCAATTAGAAGCCTTCCTAGGTGAACGCTGTCGTCCCTGACACACGCATCTGCCTAAGTGGTAACCAGAGAGAATGGCAGCTCATCCCACGACCCCTTCATCCTCTTTTGTCTCCGCTTCTGTTCCACATAAAAGTCTTTTCTCACCGGAAGATTCAAGCAGCACTTGTGACCTCCGCAGAGGTGAGTGGACATCTGGTGACTTGATTTCCTAGTGACCAGCTGACTTGTCTCTAAATGTGACGTGCTCTGCCCAGCCCCTCTGGGAGCACAAGGCAAGAGGGGATTCAAAGTGAGGGAGGGGTGCTCAACATATCAGGGAGGGCACTGCTGAGGGGAGGTTCTTTTTGAGGTCTTATGGGAAAAGCTGGTCATGCTTGTTCTTTCAAATCATCCCATGAAGACCCTGCTAAGGTTTCTGTTGCAACAGCCCGAAGGAGGTTAATTTCCAGTGAATGAAAGGTGAGCAGGCTGGAAAGTACAAGACACCTGATCCTGCGGTGTCTGGGGTTCTCGGTCCGTTTTAATTGAATCCACTAATTGAATCACCCGCATCCTTCTAAGGGGGACACAGAAACGGGGGAAGCAGGTCTCTGTTTAGGTACACTCTCCATTTCTCATGGTTTGGCAACATCCATCCTTGTATGTTACCAGAAATCATCGAGTTTCTTCCCAGTGGAGAGAGCAGGCGGAGGTCAAAGGTAACCTTCCCTGGAAGTAATAAGTTGTTACAGTTCCAAAAAAAGTGGTACTCAAAGACTCAGTTTTCCAGTAATTTCCGCCCATTCTTTCCCTAACCTTCTTCTCCGAGTGTCTTTTGGTATAAGTCTGCTCTTGTTGTCCTCGTGGGGAGCATTGTAAAGTCCTAACAGGGCAGCCCAGCCCCTCCCCCTGCACCCTGCCCCAACTCAGACACCCCCAGGTGGAGGGGTGGCAGCACCCAGGGAGGGGCCCACCTCCAACCCCTGACCTCAGGCTCAGATAATCCGTGGTGCCCGAAGGTGGCAATAGGTCAGAGACCCCAGGGATCCAAGGTCACTAAAAAATAAGTCCAGGGCTTCCCTGGTGGCGCAGCGGTTGAGAGCCCGCCTGCCGATGCAGGGCGCGCAGGATCGTGCCCCGGTCCGGGAGGATCCCACATGCTGCGGAGCGGCTGGGCCCGTGAGCCATGGCCGCTGAGCCTGCGCATCCGGAGCCTGTGCTCCGCAACGGGAGAGGCCCCAACAGTGAGAGGCCCGCGTACCGCAAAAAAAAAAAAAAGAAAGAAAAAGAAAAGAAAAGAAATGGTGATTTGACTTTGCTTTGTTTTGTTTTCACGGGGGTGGGGGGAAAGTTCGGCCCACACCTTCTTCATTCATCACGCGCCAGACTCCGGGATGGGGGGCATGTGGCGGGTGTGAAGCCTTCCCACTAGAACACCTGCTACCAGCGTCCACGTCCCAAAGGCCTCACGCCCTGGGGGAGCCTGACCGCAGAGGAGCCAGGACTCGGGCTGGGTGTGCGATCACGCCACCCGGCCTGCCTGGGGTCAGCATCCCTGTGCCTCTGACCCACGCCTCACGGTGGCCACGTGGGGAAGCGCCTTCGTGTCCTTGAATGGTTCATTCTTTGTTGGCTGACCCCCCCCCCCCGTCGTGTTTCCACATAAATTATTGGCACACAAATCCCTGTCTCCTGATCTGCTGTGTGTGGGGGGCAGTGAAGACACTGCCCTCCAGGCCTCTATGGAATAGGACAGGAAGGGGACGTGTCCCGGCTCCAACCCTGGTGAGCTGGCGTACGAGAGAGCCGCCAGGGCAGCTGTCCTGCAGGGCACACACGCCTGATGGCTGTGTGGCGCTCTCGGGACCTCAGTGTTGCTCCGAACCCCTCTCCGGGCTCTGCGTGGGCTGCAGACCCAGCCTAGCCCCCTACTGCTTCCTCTGCATCCTAGCTCTGCCCTGCTCAGTGCCATTTCCCATCTTCAAAGATCTGCCCTTCCCCTACTTGTCTGGGGCTCACCTCCTTCCAGGGCCAGCCAACTGCCGTCACCCTGTCCACCCATATCCGAGTCCCTGAGACACGGGAACTTGATCTTTTCCATCAGCCTGTCACTGTGGTCCTTTGAGGGGACCCGATGATGCATGGTCTAGTTACCATCTTCATCCACATGTCACTTTGCTCCCAAGTGAATTTGTAAGCTTTGCATAGGTCGCAGCCCCATTTTATATTTTCTTGTAGCCTCTAGCGGACCTTGACACAGAGCTCTGATTTATTTTGTTTTCATTCGGGAAGAAAGTTCTTCTGACAATAGCTTCACACTTATTCTTCATCAGACAGTCACCTGATTTCTCAGTAAATGATGACCAGATTAGCGGGTCTTTTTCTTATCTTCTCATTTCCCTACCACCACGTAAGTAGGCTGCAAGTTAAGACAGACGTATAAACACACTGTTTTCTGTACTGGGAGGAGTAAAGCGCTTGAAGATGAGGTTTGTGTTTAAACAACAATATGATCCAAAAGGATCTAGCCGTCATCCTTCCTTTCAAATCTCTCCCCTACGTAGCTAAAGCCCCGCGGCCATACCTCCGGCAGTTAGGGATTCTCCTAGCGTGTAAAACCCTTGACTCTTCACCTATTAAAACCGTTCCAGGCAGCAAGGACACCGAAGAAATATGACGGATGGGCCCATAGCTGACATTACACCCTGTTACTTAATCAGCAGAAAGGGTAGACCCAGCTAACTCCAAATAAATCCTTCTGTGTCTTGGGGCCAAAGGATTGAGGAGCAAAGAGGGCAGAGGAGACGGATGGAAAGACTGTAACCGGAGAGGGATGGAGATCGTCTTGGTGGAGAACTCCGCTACCGAACTGCTTTCCATTTCTAAGAATTTGCTCCATCTGCTGCCCGTCTAAGACTGTCTAGACAATTGCAAAGTATTACATAATTCACAGTGGCTGAATATTTTCCTGTTTACTACAGAGTGAGTCTACAAAGGTCACTGATAAAATAATCTTTTTAACTGGTATGAAAAACATCTCAAAAATCCAAGAAACTTAAGAGCTGACCATACCGGTCCTTTCGGATACTAATTCCCCGATAAAAGAAAACCACAACAGGCCCGACTGTCCCTGGGTTCTGGCAAGGTTTGGACAGGTGTCCAAGCACGAGAGATGGGTTTGTGTTCACACGAGGAAAAGACATAGGAGTGTCTGCCCTAGTTAGAACCCGGGGCCGAGTTAATGCGTAGGACTCTTCAAAATAACACTTTGGGAATGGATTTAATGGAGACAGAGTACTTTGTCTAAAAAGAGAAGAAAAAAGAGAAACGGAAGCAAAGGAGAAGGAAACGGGAGGGAGAGGAAGGAGGGGAGGAAGGAAGGAGGGGAGGAAGGAAGGAGGGGAGGAAGGCCATGCAGGTCAGGACGGCTGTTTCCACTTTGGGACGCGCCCCAGGATCTGCCAGCAGAAAGTCAACAATTGGGTCTCCAGTCACAGTGTCACTATTTAAGAGCTGTTTTGTCATTTTTGAGCTCACAGACTCTCACGGCTCCAGCCACAGTGCCTGCCCCACTGTTCCCCAGGGCAAGGGGGCTCTGGGGTCCCTGCCTCGGGAGATGGGGTGCAGAGTGGATGTGCCCATATGGGAGCTGGGACTTGAGGACAGGCTGGGCCCTCTGTGAGTTTCTGGTCCCCTCTCCACCCCAAGTGTTCAAGGACTGGCAGAGCGTCAACAGGTCTTTTTCTAGTTAGGAATACATTTTCTCATTAATGCCATTGCTTTTGATTTTCCAGGTGTAAAAGGAATGTCTGTGAGATCCAGGGGGCCAGGCGCAAGTTGCCCAGCTGGCTGATGACAAGCGAGTCGTCTTCTTTGGGCTCCGGGGGACCCATCGCCTGACCTCAGGGAAGCCCATCTCTGTGTCTCTGAGTGGGGTTGGTCAGCCTGGGACAGCAGGAACAGCGTCCTGCCCTCTGCCTCTGACGCTGGTCGAGCAGAAGCCATGGCTACTTTGCTATTTTCATTCCAGGATAAGAAAGGATATATTGAAATGTTCCAAACAGAATTTTTAAGAGCAACCAGGGCATGCATTCTAATTTTTAGAAATCTAAACCAAAGTGTGGGCTAGAGGTTGTTATCCACGTGGTAGCGGAGTAAACCCTGGTGTCACGTAGGCGAGGTAAGCAGGGTGGGAGATTCTGATGCAAGAAATCAGCAGCACAGTCATACTTGGGTCTTGAAATGTATTCTTATTGATGCTTCCACGTTTCATCCACGGGATCATTTTAGAAGAAGCAGAAATACTCTGCCTACAAAACTAAATAAAATTTAATTTTGAGAATTAGATTTCCCTGAAAAAAATGATTGTGAATACAAGAACTATGTGAGACCTCAGATCCGCAGAATCTCAGGATGATTCCTCAATAAATGGCCCTGCATTTTGGTCGACTTTTTTGCAAAGTTAATCTGAACTGGCCATGTTAGAAATCAATTATTGACTATAATCTGTGGCTTGAATTTACAAGTACGTTAGAAATCTCTATGAGTCCAATTTTACAATGAATGTAACGTTATGTTATTATTTATAACACATGTATATTATTATATTAGATCATTATCCGGTTGGCAATAACCTGGTTAACACCTATATTTTACATGGAGATATATTCACTTTTATTTTACATGTAACAGAATTATCAATGATACAAATGCTCCTCAAAATTATGTTAAATTTTGATACCTGTTTAAATATATATATATATTTTTAGAACTCGTATTAGTTAAATAACAAAACCGGTGTGCAAATAAGCATTCCATAGTTTTTCCTAATCTCTGTGACCATAATTAAGGCCATGTCATTTACTCAGTAGTAATTTGTATGTATTCCACATTTAATTACACACCAATTATATTTTCTTGTAATTTGCATACTGCAAGAAGGGATTTTTAAAACCTGTTTTAGTCATCTATCACTGCATAAGAAGTTACTCCAAATGTCGTGATTTAATACAGCAATAATCATTTATTATCCCCAGAATTCAGGCAGGACACACTGCGGCAGGCACACCACGAACCCGTGTCCCCTGCATCGGCAGGCGGACCCTCAACCACTGCGCCACCAGGGAAGCCCTGGTCTTGTTCTCAATTAAACAAGGATCTCCTCTTCACCTGCACTCACCTTTGAAGTCAAGGCTCAAAATATTATTTTACGTAAAAAATGTTTATGCACTTGTAGCTCAATGTCAATCAAGCAATTAGGTATGCCAGGCATAAGGTTAAAATGCCACCTCCCCCAATAAAATATTTCAGAGAATTTTAATCCCAAAAGACATGCATTCGACACTTCCTACAGTGGAGATGCCGTGCAGACTGCAGCAAAGGCTGAGGGGAGGCCAGGGGCACAGTCTCCGGAGGCCAAACTGGCCCATCCAGGACCTCACACCTGTTGCTGTTTCAAAAGCACCGCAGCTCTTTCTCTTGGTGTTGCTTCCATGGACAATGGACCAGAGTGTCATCAGCTGCTCCACACGTCACCCCAGCAAGGTCCTCCTTGGACGGATGTAGCAGGAGGGCTCAGGGAGCCATGCCTGGAGGGCAGCAGACCGGTTCCTCGTGGGTCCACTTGCTGGACACAGCTTGCGCTTTAGAACGATCCAGGACCACAGGGCTGAGGAGTCGGGTCCATAGTTCAACCCAAGTGACCTCTCCTCTCTAAGCGAAGGGCTGGGGGAGAGGAAAGCGGAGTCCGAATGTTCCAGGTGTGGCATTGAGACACAGCAAGGGAGCACAGAGAATTCCACTCCAGGAGGCCAGCAAGACCTGCCTGGTCCCAGGATGGGAGTCCCTCCAGGGAGAACAGATCACAGACACACAGCTCAGGTCCCTCGGAGGTTAACTTTAAACCCAGCTCAAATTTAAAAAACAGATGCAGCAGAATTACTGAATAATTCTAAAGTGACACCGTCTAAAGGGAGATCACCCATGGTCAAGCTCAGCTCAAAGTGGCATAAGCCTTAATTTTTATTTTAATGTGTGTGTGTGTGTGTGTGTGTGTGTGTGTGTGTGTGTGTGTGTGTGTGTGTAAGGCAACCCAGTTCCAGGGTGGAATGATGCAGAATACAAACAACTCAGCAGATCACAGATCAGAAAATGGGTTAAGTTTCAGGTAAAATTCGTTTGGAAGCTGAGATAAGAGTGTTGTTTTATTTTGCTTTATCTTCAGAGGAAGGAATAGGCTGTATTTCATGACACTCAGTTTTTGTCTTTCATTCTCGGAGTGCAATATTCCCCTGAAAATGGGACAAACATGCAAGTGGTATTCAGACTGTAGTGTTCTTTTTTTGAAACAAAAAAGTTCAGTGATGTTCTCCAAATAGCTACCTGAACATCAGGGGTGCTGATGTCTGAACTCATGGTTAGGTGGCCTCAAATGTAGGAATCAGAGTGGCATGAGTTCCCCACTTCTCTCCAGGACTCTCATTATGTAAAATTTGTTTAGGAAGCAAAGACTGTCCTGAAACTGGTAGAACCCCATCCCTTCTCCATGGCTTCAGGAGGAGCACATCTCAGACCTGAGCATGGACACACGTCCCTGGGGATCTGGTTGGATGCAGACTGATTCTGCAGGTCCAGGTGGGGCTTGAGGTTCTACCTCTGTGTTTCCTGGTGATGCCAATGCATCGTGGGTCACACGCTGAGGAGCAGCGTGTGGAAAGCGACACAGGTTACCCACTCCTCGTGCACCAGGTACCACGGTCAGATCCAGCAGCATCGGGAGAAGCAAGGCCAAGTTCCCACCCTCAAAGGATGCAGATAAAAGGACAATTTTAATACCGTGAGTTTGATGTTGTAAGGAAGGCACACAGAGGTTACCGTGGAAACACGGGAGAGACTGAGCTGAGGATTGTGTCTGCACCGTGAGAGGAGTTTATGGGGAGAAAGTTCGGAAAGGGAAGGGTGGCCTTACTCCATGATGCTGGTATTTATGGAAGCACCACTGGGCTGCCCCAGACACTCCCGTCAGCCCTGCTTGTGGATAAGAACCCATCCAAGGCGGCCAAGGCAGCGCTCTGTCCCTTAAGAGGCTCTCAAATGTCACAGATAGGATGTGATGGGAGCCAGAATAGAGGTGCTATTTATAGAGTGTGCTCTCCCAACAGTATTTCCGGTTCATGTTGTTCCAAATAGATATTTAGTTTTTTTTTTTTTTAAAGGATCTCAGCCTACACATCCTCCTACTTATCAGGGTCTTGGGAAGCAGGAGGTGGGGACCTCTCCACGTGCACAAGAGGACTTATGGTCCCTCCTGTGGGCCATGCTTTGTGGAGCAGGGACTTGTCTGGACCTGTCCTTGCCCACCTGTGTGTCTCATTAGACAAAACACGTGAAAATGTGACTTCCCCTCCCAATACTATCAGAAGTTTAGCTGTGGATTTAATGATGCCACCATCTCACTTTTTTACGTATCTATTTTTCAACACAAATATTTTATCAACGCGTGGTTGAATGCTCAACAGTTTCTCTGTGACTTTACAATTACCATGGTTAGAATTTCAAAAGAGCGACAGCTTCTTTGCCAACCTACGTAATGTAGTTGACAAATGTGTAACAAATATATCAAATACAGACAATGCGAAAACTGTAGCTAAGTAATTCAATTGATTCTATACATGACGATGTTTGCTGTCTGGAAAATACAGTTGTGTAAACAAAACAAGTGCTCCTTCTTACCATTATAATGATTCATATCCTCCACTATTAAAGAAGAGTACATAGTGTGAGCTCTTTTCTAATGAAAGTGACTCAACTCAAAAACCTAGCTTGATGACCAAAAAGAATGCGGAAAACTTTCTGTCCATAAAAAGACAAAAAGTGCATCCTAAGGGGGTGATAGGAAAGAAAGGGAAGTCCCATCATCCAGGACGTGAAGCTAAGCCTGGTCACAGCTCAGCTGGGAGGAGCTACATCGGCCCTGCTCACCCTTTGGTATAAACCACGTGTTTTAGTCACGTGAGCAAAGAGTTTCAGGTGTTGCTTGATGAAGATATGACATCAACACTGGTGCCACCTCGTTTTACAGGACTGAGGGGTAAGTAGGATGGAAGGGACATCCTGGGGTCCCATGTTCCCCCTCAGTTCAGTCAGTTCCCCTGTTCCCAGACCCGGAGGACCACTGAGCCCTAGGAGATGAGTCCAACACTGCCCCAAGGTTACGGCCATCCAGAGGTCCCCAGTCTCTCCCATGTTCCCACGGTAACCTCTGTGTGCCTTCATTACAACATCAAACTCACAGTATTAAAATTGTCCCTTTATCTGCATCCTTTGAGAGTGGGAACTTGGCCTTGCTTCTCCCGATGCTGCTAGATCTGACCGTGGTACCTGGTGCACGAGGAGTGAGTAACCTGTGTCTCTTTCCACGCCCTGCTTCTCAGCGTGTGACCCACGATGCATTGGCATCACCAGGAAACACAGAGGTAGAACCTCAAGCCCCACCTGGACCTGCAGAATCAGTCCGCATCCAACCAGATCCCCAGGAATGTGTGTCCATGCTCAGGTCTGAGATGTGCTCCTCCTAAAGCCATGGAGAGGGGATGGGGTTCTACCAGTTTCAGGACAGTCTTTGCTTCCTAAACAAATTTTACATAAGGGCCATCAGTTCTCTGACCCTTTCCTTCCCTCCGTGTGGTTTACTCAGCCTCGATCCTTCTCTCAGAGAGAATAGAGATAATCTGATAATTAATCCAGACTCATAAAAATCACATAATTACCTTCATAAATTTATATTCCCAAGAAAAATCCGAGTTAAACTCTTCCTAGCTCTCTAGACATGGCCAAATTATGTCATGTATATTAAATGCATTTTATGATATTAAAATATATTATTATATATCATAATGCATGTCATCGCGATGATTACATTACATCAACAATAGCTACCTAATAATACCAGCAGCTCCTAAACCAGAGTATGCCGGAACCCCCTGGGCATCTTTTCCGAACGCCAGGCCTTGGCGAACCCAGCAGGGACAAGGCCTTCCCTGAGCTCTCCGAGAGCCAGAGCACCTGGGCAGGCGCACGTGTATCACATCAACTGCACGACTGGATATAGGGTTGAGAGGGAGAGGAGTCAAAGACGCCTCCAAAGCCTTTGTCCTGTGTGACCCTGTGGGTGGCCAGGGCGTTCAAGGAATCACAAGAGACACCACTTAAATTTTGCTAATTTAGGCTTGGGGTGACCCCCACGACCTCTATAATTAGTTAATATTAGTCAGGTAATTGTGTGCATTACCTTCAAATCTGAGATCCCTCCGTGCAACGGTGGCTGTGGGTACCCGACAGTATTTATTGGGAGGATGGCCCTTCTGGTCCATCAGAGAACATGGATATGACAACAGCGCCACTGCTGGTGTCAGCTGGGCAGGAGGGATAAATTAGGAGTTTAGGATCAACAGATACACAGTATTATATTAAAATAACCAACACGACCTACTGTATACACGGGGAATTATATTCAATATCTTATAATGAACTACAATGGAAAAGAATTTGAAAAAGAATAGATATGTTTAAGTACGTGTAACTGGATCACTTTGCTGTACCCCTGAAACGTAAATCAACTATACTTCAATAAAAAATATATATATATACACATATTAAAAAAAGGAAGTGAGTGATGCAGATCAACACAGAGCAAGTCGAAACAACTCATGCTTCTGTAGCATTTCATCTAACCTCCCAACAATCCTATAAGGCAGGTACTATTATTTTTAGCATCCCTAGTTTACACAGACACAGCACTGCTGGTAAAGGCCTCACAGCTAGTAAGAGGCAGTGGGATTGGCATGTACAGTCTGGTTCCAGAGTTTGTGCCCTTAACCTTTACACCCTGTTCCCTTCGTCTGGAATGTGTTGCTTAAGCAGACAGCACCATTGAGATTTTAATGGTCTTTGGGGGGGAAAAAAAAAGATTTCCCCTCTCATTTTTCAGTTCTTTCTCTAATTGTTCCAAAATACATAGGCTCCAGGATTTCTGCTCAAGAAGAGCTAGTGAGAATTAAATTTTCCTACAGAGTAAATATGACATCAATTCTGAGGGTTTGACGTCTATAGATTACACACAATTGCTAGAAAAAGTTGAATTTATATCTCACTTAGCTCCTCTCAGTGACGAAGGATTTCCATGTCATTTCCCAGAAATACAGGATGAAATTTCATGGAAACCTCAAGGGCTTGTTTGTTTGTATTTTATAAATCCAGACTCAACAACAATGATCTAAGGGCACATTGGGAATTAAGTAGTAATTTCTTTCTGATGAGAAGATAGTGTGTTCCTACTGACGTATTCAAAGTAAGATAGATTTTTTTTAAAATTTTTATTTTGTATTGGAGTAGAGCTGGTTAACGATGTTGTGTTAGTTTTGTATGTACAGCAAAGTAATTCAGTTATACATATACATGTATCTATACTTTTTCAAATTCTTTTCCCATTTAGGTTATTACAGAGGATTGAGCGAGTTCCCTGTGCTGTACGGTAGGTCCTTGTTGGTTATTTATCTTATACATAGTAGTGTGTGTATGTTAATCCCAAGCTCCTGATTTATTCCTCCCACCACCCTTCCCCCTTGGTAATCATAAGTTCATTTTCTGTCTCTGTGTCTGTTTCTGTTTTGTAAATAAGTTCGTTTATATCATTTTTTTAGATTCCACATATAAGTGATATCATATGATATTTGTCTTTCTCTGTCTGACTTACTCCACTTAGTATGATAATCTCTAGGTCCATCCATGTTGCTGCAAATGGCATTATTTCATTCTTTTTAATGGCTGAGTAATATTCCATTGTAGATAAGTACCACATCTTCTTTATCCAATCATCTGTTGATGGACACTTAGGTTCCTTCCCTGTCTTGGCTATTGTAAACATTGGGGTGCATGTATCCTTTTGAACCATGTTTTAATTCCCACCTTCAAGAATTTTTAAAGAACCAACTCCTTAGTAAACATAATTTTTTTTTTTCTTGTACAGTTTGTCTCTTGGCTGGAAGTGGGAATTTCAAGTTCTCACACCTAATCCTCCCTTAACTAGCTGTGTAACTGGGTAACTCCTCCAACCTCCCAGGCTTCTGCTTTGCTCCTCTCTAAGTCAGAATGGACAATTCCTCAGACCTCCAACACGCTGAGGACATCATTCTATGCACAGACAAGACCTTGGTACAGACAAAAATGAAGGAACACTCAAAGACAGGGTTGCTTTCTTTCTAACTTTAGTCCATCATGCTGGGCTGAGGATAAATTGCACAGTATCAGTAGGTAACACAGTCAGTGATGAGACATAACAAGATAGAAGGTATCAGAGAAAACAATCCATTTAGAAGTAGGTGGTCACTGCTGTCTTGTAGTTGGAAAGCACCGGGAAGATATCCTTTAGGAAAAAATAGCCTTCCCAGACTGGAACCACCATGTGTAATAGCAGTTCTTCGTGGCAGGATGATATAGTAAGTTAATTCACACATCTGTGTTAGTGCCTTACCAAACACATCATTTCTAATGTGAGGGAAATGAAGTACAAGAGACTCTTGTCTAATAAAAGGTACCAGAAGAAGGGAGGTAGGGCTGATGGTACAGAGCTCTTTTGGGTTTTCTTAGGACTGTGCCTCCCTGGCAAGAAAAACCAAAATATGGACGTATTTCATCTTATTGAATAAGCATCTACCGAGGATCAACTGTAAGCCATGCCCTGGTGGCCAAGTTCTAGGTGCTCTGGGTCGAAAGAGTAGAAAGGCAGTGGTGCGCAGGTCCGCTGCCCCATTCCCATCATTGCCCCTGCTTCTCAGGCCCACACAGCCTCAGAGTTGGGTGTGGCCGTGTGGCGTTGTGCAAGTAGAGTATGAACACAAGTAGCTGGTGTCAGTTCTGGGGAAGTATTTAAGATCTAGTGCGTAATTCTCCACTGGATTCCCTGTAGTGCCTTTCCCCTGTGTCCGAGATGGTGTAGCCAGGGGACGGTAGGGCACCTCTCAGCCTGAGAGGCCTCCAAGCACACAGCCTGTGGCTCTGAAACCACCCAGGCCCACAGTGGACTCACCGTGCGGCCCAAACAAAAGTTCATGTTATCTGACACTGATTCTCCGGTGATTTGTAAAGGCAGCATCCCCTAGACCATCTGACAGAGGAAGTCCCCAGCCCTGCACGTCTATGTCCTAGTGAGAGATGGACCAGTCAGCTACACATGGGTCCTTTCATGTGGACAGAGTGCCTTGAAGGACAGAGAAGTGAGGAGAGATAGAGTGAGACTGCGTCGTCATGGAGATAAGATGTTTAGAGAAGTTTCTATTGAAGAGATCAGATATTGGAGAGAACAAAGACGGTGCTTCATGAGATGCTTGAATAAAGAGCATTCCAGGAAAGGAGAGGGCTAGGTGCAAATTTCCAGAAGCCGGACAAGCTTGGCTTATTCCAGAAGCAGAAATAGAGCCAGCGTGGAGCAAGGTGGGTCTCGGGCACGGATGAGATGGGAGGTCCAGGGGGCAGCCTGGCCCAGGTCTCGTGGGACCCTGTTACTCAGTTAGAGTTCAGAGTCCATGTGGTTCCACATTCATGGAAAGCCATGGCAGGTTGCTGAGGAGGGGAGCGATGTGACCCAATTTATACTGTAAATCATCCATCTGACTGCAAGAAATTTTTAAACAGGGTATTGGGGATAAAAATCTTATGGGGTGAGTTCGAGAGAGATTGAGTGTTGTTTCGTGGAAAGCATTTCAGTTGACTTCAATTCAATCCAACACTTTGGAAAACTCTTTAACACTTTCTTCAAACGTGAAAATATATATCTATCATATAACCCAGCTATTCCGCTCCTAGATGTTTACCCAACAGAAATAAAAACATACGCCCCACAAATACTTGTACACAAATGTTCACAGTAATTTTATTTGTATTACACCTGAACAGGAAGCATCCCAAATGCCCATCAGCAAGATGAACAGATTTTGATATATCCATACAATGAGTTACTACTCACCAATAAAAAGGAATAAACTAGGGATGCATGCAATAATGCAGATGGACCTCAAACTCATTTTGCTGAGTAAAAGAAACCAGACATGAAGGATTAAGTAGTGTACATTTGTACAAAATTCTATCAAAGGTAAGCTATTCTCTAGAGACAGAAACAAGATTATTGGTGGTTATCTGGGATAAATGGAGGAAAAGATTGCAAACAGAGGTGAGGAAACTAGGATTTCAGACATCCTAATGGGTGTGTGTGTTGGCATCTCATGGTGGTTTTAATTTGCATTTCCCTGATAACTAGCAATGTTGAGCATATTTTCATGTGCCTGTTGGCCATCTGTACATCTTCTTTTGTAAGGTGTCTCTGCTTATCTTCTAAATATTGAGATGGAAACATTGTGTTGTACATTAATATGAAATAAGTGGACACAAAAATAATTTTTTTGTGACTGCCTTCTTTTACTAAGCATACAAAAATACATTAAAAAAAAAACAGATTTCAAGAGCTAAACTTGTAACATTACCTCCATCTTCAGGGTCCTTGCCAAGTAATTAAATGCTCAAGCCTTGGAGAGGATTCCCCTAATAATAAACTCTTCTTTATCCCCCCCCATATATATTATATATATTTTAATTGAAAGCTTTCTTTGTATCCCTGGCTTATCACACTTGGAGATAAGTCATGGAGAATCATACTTTACATGCTCCTTAATTCTATTTGCTATTGTTTTAAGTAGGGATTTTTGTATCCACATAAATGTATGCACTTAGATTAGTCTGAGTTGTGTGTGTGTGTGTGTGTGTGTGTGTACCAGGCGGTATTTTCATCACATTTTGATACTGTAGTTTTGTTGAACTTATAAAAAAGAAGCCTTTTTAAAGCTCTGTAATGGTTCAAATAGCACTGACTCTATCCTTGAAGTTTGGAAGGGACTCAGCAGTGAAACTGGACCTGGCACTTTTTTCAAGGGGTAGCACTTTTCATAGAGAAAATAATGGGACTTGTCTGTTGCTGGAAGGTTTAAATGATGAAATAATGCCAGTAAAGTTTATGACACTTCAGAACATCAAGCTGATGTTCAAGATGAACCTCAGTTTCAATGTGTCACCATTTCAGGAGATTTCCCCATCCAAGGAAGTACATTTTGCCTTGCAAATAATTTGGAAAGAAGGGAAGTTTACAAGAATGTCATGTCACCAGCCATTACACCATTCTGAAAGTTTTCATGTTCCTTAATAATTCTGAAGAATGGGAAAGGTTTTATAGGGGAATCCCAGCATTGACAATTCCCCTTTGTTACATTTTTCCATCTCCAGGCAGAGGGGCTATCCATCCTTAGGCTCAAATAGAACTTAACATTAAATTAGAGCTGACTTACTTTTTGTAACCTTCCACGATAGCGCCATATTTTTCTGAATTTAGTAATCCCCTATGGCTTTTCTCTCACAGCACCCTTCCTTTGCCTCTTTCTAGGTTATTGGTGTCTAATACTTGGGTTCCTTTCTCTTACCTTTTGTCATTATGCATTTCTCACTTCTAAAGCCAAACTTCTTTGCTTGGTATAGAAAACCCCAAGTGGCCACTCACGTGCAGGCATCATGGGCGATGCTGTGTGCCTGTTCTATCAACTTCATTGATATCATTTGCTCAAAATAGACCCAGAAGTAGTGAACAGAGGAACTGAATTAGCAACTGACATAATTAACACACACATTCACACATGGTTCATTCCTTCTAGAAAAAAACGTTGTGTCATTAACCTGTGATCCAGCCGGCAACAATGTGAGCGACTGACCCTGACTCTCTTATTTATAGTACAAAGGACAAGAGTGTGTCATGCATAATTGAAAACGCTTTCCCATTGGTCTTGTTCATCAACATGGTATTAAAATCTTTCTTAAAATATTATTAGCTTGTTTAGGCTTTGTCAAGTTTTACAAACTCCAGAATTAGCATTTCATCTAAGTGTGGTGGAATGTGATTTTTTTCTTTATAATGAACAATCATGTTCCAGGTCCCCTGTGAATCCGTGGTAAACTAATTCATCTTTGTCTAACAATGTTAATTAGGATGGTATTTAGACCTATGCCTTCCAAACACTCTTGGGGCCATGACTTATCCTCAGGTTGACATAAGAAGCTATCAGCTCACATTCTTTTGTGAGCAGAAATTCTGACAAAAAATTTACACATTCTTAAGTTTAAAGGTAATTATTATTATTATTTTTGCAGACAGAGAACACTGATTTTCAGCGTGTACCTTGTGAAAAGTCACAGGATTTCCTACCGAGATATCGTCTTTGGTAGTTCTCCACGTTGATGGGAATTTGAGGGCACGGCAGGCTTATGGTAAGACTGAGCCGCTTTCACAAAATCAAAGGTAACTGAATCACAGATAACCGTGCTCCAGACTGTCTGATTCATTGGCACTAAGGCATGATTTACCTGGGGAAACAATTTTCCTGAAGGGAAAATCACAAATAAATTTCAATGTCAGGAAGACTTCTAAATGACCTATCGGAGGAAAATTCTGTATGGACAGGACGACTCTCCAAAGAGACACTGTTCAGAGAACATCTATTAACAGTAAGTAGGTGAAGGTTCCAATGCATTCTTTCTTGTGTCAGTTAATAAGTCTGGAATCAAAGACTACAGAAACAAGTAGATAAACTATAAGTAAAGCAGAAACATGCAAAAGTACTTGGCAAGGCTAACTGCATCCTTTTAAGGCTATGGATGAAGTAACTCAGAGACAGGCTGAAGCTAATGAGAAATAAATGAATTGTTTGGTAGAGGCACTTGGCAAGAGAAGGAAATACACGAAAGAACAGCCTGGGAATTATTACTGAAATACGGAAGAGCTATGGATTTTTGCCAGCTTTGCAGTGACTTAAAAGCTGTGACGTTTATAAAAAGCCTAGTATATCCTATGCTTCTATATTTATAACAAAAATATCAACAAAACTGTCCGGATAGAAGTTGTATTCTGGCTATGGCTCTTAGCTCTAAAATATTAGCATATATGCACATAAAACAAATTGTACTTTGCTTATTTGAATGTTGCCTTTTCCCTTTAATTAGGACTTTTACTTCCATTGATCTGCAGGTAGAAAATGCTCTATTTCATTTCATGCATGTTTCTAATTATCTCGCAGATTTTGGAATCAGGAACTCAGAGCTTCCTCCCCGGCTCCCCTCCCCACCTCCTTCCTTCATCTCTCCCTCCTTCTCTCCCCCCCTTCCTTCCTTCCTTCCTTAAATTCAGCCAGCCCACCCACATAATTGAGAACCAGCCACGAGTTAGTGATTCCCTGATGAGTTCACTGTTCAATGGAATTGATGCTATTTGATAAGTATTCGACACCCAACAATGTTTAAGTATAGCTAATGAAAATCATTTATAATAGAGAAATGGGATTCCCAGAAAATCTACTAGGATGCATGTTATCGAGCATGAATTCTAGCCAGTAGCCTCCGAAACAGTCCTCCAAGACAAAGCAAAAGATGGCAAAGCATAACCACACTTATTACACATATTTCAGGAAGAAAAGTGTATCCACAGGGCACTAATCCGAGACACTGAAATAAGCATCTTACACACGTCCTCTTTGCTGCCCCAAACAGAGCAGACTGCCAGACAGGCGGCAATAAGCAGAACTTTCTCCCCCTCAACTCCCCGCTCCCCACTCGGGGACCAAGCCTCTGTTATAAATGGGGGTTGTTTTGACCTTGACTGTCCAGTACAGCTCCCTTGACACCAAAACAACACAAAAATCAACATTTTTCATACTCTTAACATGTCCACATAAAAATAAGAAAAATGAAGGAACATAGAGGTCAGGGAGACACAGGAAATTCTGGACAGAGCATTTCCGATGAGATGGTATTTCTGAAGGAGGAAAAGAGCCTTGGTGGTCAAGCCTGGAGAGACCTGTGTGCGTTCTGTCAGTTCAGGGTATCCAAGGACTAACTGCGGTGCTGAGTAGATGCTCTATGCAGACACCATGGAAGCTTGGCCGACAACGGTAGAGAGCTCCAGGCTGTCTGCGTCAACTCCCATCTCTCACTACACGGGGCACCGGGACGCTGGGTGCTGGCACAGGGTCCACCTGCCGCTTGGCCAGTGTTGGGTCTGACAGATCTCTCTTCAGAATGAATATACACACATATGCACACACATGGAAAGCGTGGGGATAACCCCACAGGTGAGGGATGTGAAGTCATCCCCTAAACTGTCAGGGTCAGGAAACACCTCTGAAAATTGACTTAACACCCAGAACAATGCTTTCTGGATTGTTTAGCAACCTTAATGGGATTCCACTATGGTCTCCAGGAAGCCAAAGGAAAAGTCCATGAAACTGGCAACAAAGGGGACGTGGGTGAGAACATTTAAAAGTTAAATAATTCGAGAAGTGCAATAAAGCAAGTACATTGGCATGGGGAAGAGTAAAGGGTGGGAGTTGATATTGCAGGAATACATCCGAAATGTGGAGCCAGCTTGAAGATCTCCTGCAGAATATAGAAGAAAAGGGTGACACAAGGAAGAATACCAGACACCGCTTTCATGCAGAGTAGAGAGTGGAAACGTGATGGACGAAAATACAGGAAATACAGATTGAAGCACACAAAGAAAAATTAAGAGAAATAAACATCTGGAAATATTGAATTTTTATTGCAATCATAAGGAAAATTGCCACGAGCCTGCAGGCCATAAACAAGTTATCTTAAGAGAACCAAATATCAAATTACTCTTTGATTTCTTAAAAGCCGAGTGACATAACATATTAGAAGACAAGAGAGTGTATAATATACCATGTAATATTGATGATGGGAGAAATAAAACAACAGGCCAAAAATTAAGCAAAGACAAACAAAAAAGCTGAGCAATGGTATAATTTAACACAATTTTAGTGCACACAAGAAAAAAGTCCAATGAGATGACATTATGAAATGTTGTTAAAGGGGACAATCCAAATGGAAAATAAAAAGAGCTGTGAACCTTTATGTATCAAAAATAGGGTATCAAAAACTTAAAAAAAGATCTGGGAGGAGGGATAAGTTAGGAGGTTGGAATTAACATACACACACTACTGTATATAGAGTAGATAAACAACAAGAACCTACTGTATAGCACAGGGAACTATACTTGATGTCCTATAATAATCTATAAGGGAAAACAATCTGAAAAAGAATATATATATATATGTATATATATATATATATATATATATACACATATATATATATAACTGAATCACTTTGCTGTACAACTAACACAACATTGTAAATCAGCTATACTTCAATTAAAAAAACAGAAAAAAAAACCTGGAAGATCTGTTAGATTCAAGTAAAAGGTAATACAATAATATATTGTTTTTCTGTAGGATTCCTCAACATAAGCCATATACTGTGAACATTTGCAAACCAGATACAATTAATAAAAGATTACAGTTAAAACTCCAACCTCTGAGTGTGAATTGCTACCTTGAGGGCAACTGGGCAACATTTGTTGAAGTTAGAAATGTGCATTTCCAATAGTTTCTCTATGTCACATCTACATGCCCTCCTTGAAGAAACTCCCCAACGTGACCCCCATGAGAGATACATGCAAGAGTGATGCTTGTAGTAGGAAAAATGGGGGAAATAACAGAAACAAGCCTAAGAAGAATTATTAAAATACTGAGTAGCATTCCATTGTGTATATGTACTACATCTTCTCTATCCATTCATCTGTCGATGGACACTTAGGTTGCTTCCATGTCCTGGTTATTGTGAAAAGTGCTGTTATGAGCGTCGGGGTACATGTATCTTTTCAAATTAGAGTTTTCCTGTTTTCTGGATACATGCCCAGGAGTGGGATTGCTGGATCATCTGGTAACTATTGTTTTATAATAAAACATTGAGACCACTAAGTAGCTATCCTGAGAGGCAAACATCTCACCCTAAAGTATTTTCATTATAAAGAATTAAAGAAATAGAAGTAAACTTAGCCTTTAATTCAAGAAGACAGAGAAATAAGCCCCAAGGAAGCAATGGATGTGTTTTTATCTAAACATCGATTCTAACTGCGGCAGGAACACCCTACACGTCACAGAGGCTGTGACGGTAGACCGGCCAGTAGCATCTGTCACAGCAGCACGTGTGTGCATCCCTCTCTGGGGCTGTGTGGGGCCTGGGTTCTGACAGGGGATGGGGCGGCGGAGGACACGTCGGGGAGACCATTCTCAACTGAACCAATAATGACGACCAGGTCACCCTTCTGCATGTAGGTTGAGATGGGTTCGGGTCAGTGGGGAGAGGACATTCCTGAGCCATCAGAGGGCTAACTGTCCTGGAAGGAGGTGAACTTTCTGGAAGCAAGTTTCTAGCAGCCACCACAGACAATCAGCAGGAGAATATGAACAGCCATTCTCACCCCATGTGAACTGAGAGAGCAGGGATGAGAGGATGAAAGCCTGTCACGAACAGCTTGGAAAAGCTATAACCCTGCTTCGTTGATGATGAAAAGCATACCTGGAATTTCCCGTGGTGTCAAGATGGTGAGAGTGAGAGCCAAGGCTCTCTGAGGCCTGGGAAGAATTTGAATTATTGTTGGTTAATGCTAGCCTCACAATCTCAAGACAGAAAAGGCTTGTCTTCAGTTTCTACTCTAACAGATAATATGCCCTGTATCTTCTCTCCCTGAGATGAAAACACTCTGTACTGATTTCTACATGAGGATTTGTGCAATCTTCTTTGAAACAAAAAGCTATTTGCAGTGGTTTGCTTTGAGCACAGACACTGAATTTTTGCATGTGCGCCAGGACTTTCCTTTTGCTTTGGCTTTCTCTTACTTTCAAAACCTTTTTTGTAAGTCTCATCAGGGTCTGGTATGATTTATTCTGGGTCCCATAGAACAGAAACTTTGAATTAGTATTCTTGTATGTCACAGGATGAATTTTTAAATAGATTTTTTTTTCCTATGGAAAAATTGAATCAAGAAAGAATAGGGAATACACCAAAGGAATTCAAATAAAAAGGAAAAACAGAGAGAAAGAAAGAGACAAAGAGAGAGAGAGAAACGGGAAGGAAGGAAGGACAGATGGAAGGAAGGTAGGAAGGAAGGGAGGAAGGGAAAAAGAAAGAAAGAAAGAAAGAAATCCCAAAAGGCAGGCCATATGAGATTACCTCACAACCAACCAGCCCTAACTCTGTGTGGAGGAGAACTGTTTGTGGTCGAATGTACTCCCCCCAAATACCCCCTCAATAACTCCTGTTCCACTTGTCTTTTCACAATATGACTCTGCCACTCCCCCATCAACAAGTATAATTGAATTCCTCTTCCCATGAACCTGGTAGCCTGCAATGGTTTTATGCCAGGAGTTTGAGGAAGTAATGCTCTGTAACTTCCAGTGCTGGAACATGAAAGGCAACATACCTTCTGCGTTACTCACTGGAGTTCTCAACTGGGGAGCCTGGAGCTGGCAGGTGGGAGCCTGATGACCTGGAGGCAGCCATGTTGGGTGGGAGCCCAACCGCATGGGAGGGCTCAGGGAGGTGCTTAGGTCTGCAGTCCTAGTCTTTGAGGCAACCCAGCCCAGGCACGAGACGTGTGAGCCATCAAGCCTTTAGATGATTTCCAGCCAGAGCGTCACCAGGAGTCTTCCCAGGTGAGACCCCGGACATCATGGAGCAGAGACAAACCATTCCCACTGGGCTCTGTGTGACCTCCAGACCTACGCGATCTGTGAGCACAATAAATCTTGTGTGATTTAAGCCCCCAAGTTTTGCTATAAACCACTAAATTTTGTTGTGGGTTGAACTGTGTGCTCTCAAATACCATATATTGAAATCCTCACCTTCAGGACCTCAGAATGTGACCTTATTTGGTTATAACAGATGTAGGTAGTTGAGATGACATCATGGTGGAGTAGAATGGGTATCTAATCCAATGTGACTGGTATCCTTATAAAAAGGGAAAACCTGGACACAGACACCACACAGGGGAGATGGAAGCAGAGATGGGATGATGCTTCTACACACCAACAAATGCCAAAGCCTGCCAGCAAACCACCAGGAGCTGGGGGAGAGGATGGGACAGATTCTCCCTCGGGGCTCTCTTGTGGAACCAGCCCAGCTGATCTCAGCCCTCTGTCTTTGAGGACTGGGGGACAATACATTTCTGCCCTTGAAGCCACCGAGCTTGCGTTACTTTGTTATGGGAACCACAGAAAACTAAAACACTCATGAAAAATTGGATATTGGTATGTAAGTTTACATGACTCTTTCTAGTTAGTTTGGCCTAAAAAACATCTGTAGTCAAGATCATTTTGATGCGTTATGACTTTCACCTAAGGGGTTAGATAGGTAAGTCTGGAAAATCTGCCAGATTTGGGTCATGCACTCCTTTTCTTACCCACCTTTTGCGTTTTTACAAGTTGTGGCTACTAGTGTAGTTCAGAATGGAAACCCCTGCAAAGCCCTCCTAGAGAACCCCACGGGTCATCCCAGGTCATTAACCAACACTCGGGGATGGTCACTCCACCAGAAGCAAAGTCGCCTCATTCCACTCTGATGGTCTGTGTCCCTCTGTTTTGTCCATAGTACGTGAGACACCTTGCTACATGCCTGGCTGAAATCCTGACAAACTCTATCAACAGAGTTTTCACCATGTACTGATTCAGTAACTCAGATATGTGACTTCACGTGTGTTAACGCATGTACGCCAACCCAACGCCGTGTACATACGATCTCATGGGCACAACCCAATTACACGCTGCAAGGACAGGAGAATGTCCCAGATAGGTAAATTTGATACCTATCCCAGTAAAAAACAAAACAAAACAACTTCAGGATGGACCATTAAAAGGAAAACTGCAATAGCCAGACACTAGTAAGGAAATATCATATCAAACCCTCCTCATTCATAAAATAGGGTTTCAGCTGATAGAGATGCTTGTCCTTACCCACACGTACCTAGCTTTATTGGCAACTCAGATGATGACATGGAAAAAAGGCTCAACCATTATCTGCAAATAACACAAAGCCAGAAAAAGCTAAATGAATTGCATGTCTTAAAAAGGATATTTTAAACCCCCAAACGCTGGTCTGATCGTGCAAGAAACATAGTGCCACCACAGATTCGGGAAATTCTACAGGACACCTGGCCAGTACCCCCCAAACTGTGAAGGTCATGACAATCAAGGAAAGATGAGGACTCTGTCACAGGTCAGACAAGACAGAGGAAACATGAGAACTGAATGAAGTGGGATCCCCTTGATGGGATCTTGGGACAGAAAGAACATGAATGGAAAAACAGGTGCTGTCCAAATAAAACTTAGAGTTTAGTTAATACTAAATGCACCAGTGTCAGTTTCTTAGCTTGACTAACAGACCAGGGCAACGTAGGATGTTTACGATGAGGGGAACGGGGTCAGGGATATAGGGGAACTCTATCTTGTCTGTGCAACTTTTCTGTGAATCTAAAATTCTTCCAAAGTACAAAGTTTTTTTAAAGGAAAGTTAAAGGTGGAGGGGTGTGCCAAACCACAGAAAGAAATTACTGGGGAATACAGCGAACTCATTGATTGATTGCTCAACATTGATTGAACACATCTGAAGCGTCAGATAGTAGCAGGCGATGTACTCTGGTGACAAAAAACGATACAGCATCTTCCCTTAAGGATGGCCACAGATTCCTACCTGGAAGTGAAAAGTTCTGACCCCCTGAATACCTATGAGCTGTAACCACACAGGGATTTGCAGCTAAGAATCTTAGTTAACCACAAACTCAATATTGACCATCAGTGTGTTGCTGATGAAAGGAAGTTAGTCTAAAGTCCCCATAAAAGACCCCATCTTCTGTATTCCAGGATGCTCGGCCAGACTCTAGATCGTCAACCAATTCTAGCCCATCTTTCTGGACCACACTTGTTATACTTAAAATTAACAGCTCTTTCTGTGAAAATCCCTGCTTACCTAGACTGAAAACTGGCTAAAATTGAGTCCCCTTAGGAAGACTGATAGCTGCTAGAGAACACGTAATAAAAATTATGTACGTATTTGAGCATGAGGTAGAGCTGAAAGGCAGGCAGAGGAGACAGAGGAAGCCAAGCTGGAGAAGGTGCCGAACAACAGATTAAGGGGTTTCAAAGCCCCCCTGTGAGTTAGAAGAAGCCCCATGTCCCCCCATCCAGGGAACTGTAGGTAATCAAGGTGGGCTTGATAAAAAGGATTTTCATGACTGCCCCAAAAGCTCTTCTCCAAGAAGGAGCACGTACCCATTTTGAAAACGAGCTGCAGACCCACCCACTGACACCTGTCTCGTTTCCCTTCCGGATCCTGTGCTTTCAGCAGTGTCGCAGGTCACAGGTTGCTTCGCGGCAGAGGCCGCTGTGGACGCTCTTTGATTTTTGTCTGGCTTCCTTCCACCTTATCTTCTTTCCTGGCTACAGTTTTCAAAACCTCAGGCATTTTCCGTTCTGCTTCAGCTGAAATCTTCAGTCTGGTCCCTGGGAATAATTGGCCTGCACTTCATCTGTAATGCACACTCATATCACCAGCAGAACAGAACTCAACTCCCCTACAGCTCAGATGATCACCAGATTAGTCCATCACTTCCTACACTGAGATTATAAGCAAAAAATGGTTTCTATTTCTTAATGCACTTTTAGATGTATGTTTTCCTCCCAATTCGGAAGGTAACTAATTTGCTTTGGACCTCCTCCAGCACCGAATCCTTGGAGTCACTCTTACATTTGACTAGCAAATTACAGAAGTTTTTAGAGAATCATGTGAGCCTACTAAAAAGCAAGGCAGCCTAACCTAGTGATTAAAAGCTTAGACTGTGGAGCTAAATTGTCTTGGGTTTGAATCTGCATTGTATGAGCCTAAGCAAAATAAGTAAGTTTGGGATTTGTTTGTTTATGTCCGGTTACCTCTGTCTGTCTACAGATCAGCCCAAGTGCCTGGGATGGCAGCTCCACTTTGAAAGGGCACTACTGCTTTGGGGATATTCTCTTTTCTTCTCATGAGATAAGATGTTGAGCTTTTAGGTAAATCTGTACGTGAGAAAATACGTTGATAAATAACGCGCAAAGGAAAGTACGGTATTTGCAGATACGCCCACAAATGTGAGTGTCGCTTCATCGTAAAACTTTCCCCTTCATCTCCTTGAGATGCAATTCAACGTTAATAAGACCTTTGAGGATATCAAATTTCTAAACAGAGTCCACCACTCTGCTACCCTTTGCTGTCTACATCATGCGGCCAGACCACGACCAGGGAGTGATGAAGAAGATCTGCCACTGAGTACTTTTCCATATTTTCATATTCCTGGTCTTGGCCACCATTGAGAAATACTTAGGGAATATTTATGGACGACTTGCCTGACGTCCAGCGACTCACATAAGAGAGTTAGGATGATTTCGTTCTCTATTGGGACAGCTTTCGTCAGGCATATTTGGTACCTAAATGTGATTGCTTTGCTTTACCAAGACATAGAGTAATAAATTTCACATGACAATTCTTAAGGATGGCATAAAGATGGCATTTCTATCCATGTGCTTAATTTGAAAGGGATAACTATTATGAATACATCTTCTATTTGCATTCTAATTTCTACAACATCTTTCAAAATGGAGCTTTTGTGCGTGTGTATGTGTGTGTGTATGAGGGGTGTATATATTATATATATATATATTTGACTACTCACCAAATAAAAATCCCATTGTGGAAATTATGGCCTCTTATTTATGAAATTCTAGGATGTGTGTATGCATTATCCCAGCTAATGAAGGCAATTAGATAACAAAAGGTTAAAGAATGAGAAAGCTGTTAAATCAACCCTTTAGATTAATGATCTCCAGGAGGATGCTTCCCAAGGGCCACATCAAAACAGAAAGAGAGTTGGATAGATGCGAGATAGATTTGCATATGATTTGTGTGTGATTTGCATGTCATTAGCATATGTGTGCTTGCTCTGAAGTCTTTTAACTTTCGAGTTAAGAATTTCCCTTAAAATGTCTTTTCCTCTTTTCTATGCAGCCTCATCCACTCATGGACGCAACAGTCCCTTATGACTATTGATAGAAAAAAGGGGAAATCTTGACAAGCCCGCTAAAGAGGTAATAGGGACAGTGGATGTCATCCCAAAATCTTTGCTGGGCCATTAATAACCTAGTGTTTAGAGAACATGACTGAATGAACGAATCAGGAAAAAGAAAATGGTGCTTCTAACCTTGCCTTGACCAAGGGAGTCTAACCTGGTTACCAAATCACTTCCCACCTACAATACAAGGTCAGATTTTATTTTATTTTATTTTATTTTTTGTAATAAGATTAAGATTTTAAATTCTTAAAAGTCCCAAATGCAGGGCGGGGCCTCAGGAAAAAGAGAAAATCAGCATTTCTTGTCCTGGGACCCCCTTTCTGTCCTGGTCTCTGCTGCCGCCAATTGCTTCCCTTCCCCCTTTGTCAGAAGCGCACAGGCCTTGCTCTCCCCTGAGTACCAGCTCCTAACACAAACAAAACCCACTTTCAGAAAGGGTTTCATATCAGTCATTGGCACCTTAGCATAAATTTGCTAACAGCTCATTCATTCAGCAACAGTCTTCAGAGCACCTACTTTTCATTGATTCATTCACTTGAACATGTTTTAAAGTGCGTTAAAGATTCCAACCACAGTGCTGAAGACACAGAGACGAGATCCCGGGCTCTGCCTTTGAGCTCATGGTCTACTGAGGGGAAAGGAGCAAAGAACGGTATATAAGATATAAGGTGTTCAGACTGGAGAGTTACTGAATTGTGTTCCTTCCAAGTTCATTTGAAGTCCTAACCTCCAGCACTGGAATGTGACCTTATTTGGAGACAGGGTCTTTACAGAGGAAATCAAGTTGAAAAGAGGTTATTAGGGTGGGTTCTAGCCCAATGTAATTGGTGTCCTTAGAAAAGGGAAATTTGGACATGGAGATACACAGAGAGGAAGACAGTGTGAAAAGACAGGGAGATGGTCCAGGGGAGAGGCCTGGAGTGGCTCCTTCCCTCACAGCCTAAGAACCAGCCCAGCAGACACCTTGGTCTCCAGCCTCCCAGCCTCCATGGCTAATAAGTTCTGTTGTCTAAGCCCCCCAGTCTGTGGTGCTTTGCTAGAGCAGCCTTAGGGAACCGCTCTGTGCAGTGAACAGTGCTCTAGACACACGTGAAGAAAGAGAGTCCCACCAGCCTTGGGGATCAAAGAATGTCTCGCCAAGAAAGTCTTGGTGAAAATCCCTCACCCAGGGGTGAGGCAGTAAGTCCAAAGATGCCTTTCCGGGCCCTGAGATCGAAGCAGTCTTCCTCAGGCTCAGAGGAAAACATGGAACCCGGAGAAGCAGACGCCCTGGAATGTCCTCTGGAGTTTCCACGAGGCAGGTCTGTGGGTACCACCGCGCACTACTTGCTTTTGACTTTTATACGTCCTTATGTAAAACTGGTAAATATGGCCAGATTTTCTTACACTCAGCCAATAGCATATTGATACCTACAAATAATAGCAGGGATAAACATGATAACTGATGATGTCTTTCTCAAAAGAACCAGAAGACTTGTGTTCTCTGACCATCTGAGCCCCGTTCTTTCTTGCTTGGGGTGACCTCAGGAGTCCTGATTCTAGGGTCAGATGTTCTGCTTTTATCACCAGCTCCAGAAACAGTAGCTGCAATTTGCAGTATAAATACTGGTTCCCACATCTGCAGCGGGCTTCACTCTCACAAAGACAAGACAACCTTGGGTCCCAAACTTCAGCCATATCCCAGGTCCCACGATCAGGACGAGCAGTGCGCTTACCCCGGAAGTGTATCAGTACACGACAGCATCACGCAGAGAAACCAAGAAACTGGACTAGGAGAGTCCTTCAGCGTTCATCACGTTTCTGCCGTGTGCAGGGTGGAGCTTAGAAGAAGCTCTGGGGATCCCAGAGAAAGTAGGACAGAGCGCCCACCCTTAAGGAATTCACGCCCTCATGAGGAAGCTATAAGGGCTTTCCTTCCGTGAAATTTGAGGCCATTCCAAAATATTTTGCAGACTGTGGAAGGAGAGGGTCTGACTCTCAATGATTTAAAAAACATGGATACCATTAAAATATTTGACTTCATGTTTTTGTCAACTTGTGGTTTCTTGTTTTTGTTTTTTTGGTTCCTTGCTCAGAGGGGATAAACAAGCACAGAAGGGAGCTTGCATTCAAGTGGATTTTAGTTACTTGGCACGTGGGGGTGGGGAGAAATTCTGGAAAGTTGAGGAGTTACATGCAAAGGTTGGTTTCCTTGGTAAGACGGGGCTATGGGATATGGTCAATTTTTTTCATGGAGTTGCGTGCAGCAAACCCATACGGTACTTTCCCCAAAGCAGAGGAGACACCCCCTCTGGGTCAACAGCTCTGGGCACCTGCCCCTCAGCTTGGCACCCTGGTTCAGATGCAACCTTCCAGCTGGACCTGGGTGCGTCATTTCTGAAATTGAGCACAAGCAACGAGACCTCGAACTTGATCAGGTAAGGCAGCCTTTCCAAATGCCAAATGTCCTCTGGTCAAATCCATCTCAAGTTGCCCTTGCAAAACCCACCCCTTCTCATCTCACTTGGAAATGCATTCTGTGGGCTCCCCGATCATTTTTGTTGTTTTTGTTTTGTTTTTCCATCTACTTTTTTTTTTAATGGAAGTATAGTTGGAATAGACCCTTGACCTTTTCTGTCTTCAAAACTCACCTCCTCGGGGCAGCTTCCTGTGGAGACTCCAGCATGCTCACTCTCCCTGCTCACGGAGCCCTCTCTTGTCCTGTTGTGCTGGACCCACCAGCAAATGCGCCGGCCCTCTCTGTGGACATCACTGCAGCCACCACCCCTGCGGAACCAAGGAATGAGCCCGTGGCTGAGCAAGGCTGATCAGACACCTATGAAGGTGTCTGGCCTGGGAAGGTGGACTGGGCCAGTCAGAACCCCTCCCTTGGGAGGTTGGACATGAAAGTAACATGAGAATAAAGCCGTCAGTAGCTGGATCGGAAGCCACATCAGGTCACAGCAAGTTGGGAGGGAGACCAAAGAGGGAGATGGAAAGGGAGCCACTAGCAGCTGGGAAGCTGCCGTGCCGTGAGGGGGAGGAGGGACAGACATCGCAGACTCAAATGCTGAGAAACAAATCAGGAACCTGTGAAAGGGCTGCCCGGCGTGAGGGCGGTGGGACCTCGCTAGCAATGCAGGTCCCTGATGGCCTTGTGGCTCAAGTTCCGCCAGGGCCAGTGGGATAAAAGCAACTGGAGAATGCCGTCTCCACCCAGTTCTGTGAGCATCCCACGTCCGCCCCGAGGCACCCCAACGATGTGCCTTTCTGTGTCTGAGACAGCTAACCAGCCGTGCTACAGAGCCACGTGGTAAACTGGTGCTCTGTGAATGTAGGCAGAGTCGATTTTCTGGACCGGATTTTGTCTTAAGGGCTTGAGGTCTTTTGGGTTTCGTCTCTTTAATTTCTGTTTCTTACACCAATTTTCAGGGAAATCATTCTATGTAACAACATTGCACAAACAAATGACTGTAACACTGTGGATCTATTTTTTAACCTAAGTTCTGTCCACTGATTACAATTAGTAATCTTTGTGGCTTTCAACATCTCTGTTCAGTGGTCGTTCCTCTGTTCAGAGGCCCTTCTTTAAAAGATATTTTATTTTGTAATGGAAAATGCAAATATAATAAAAAGTCACAGGGAAAACGTGTCTCCACTCCCCAAAGCAGTGCCTATGGAGGAGAAATCGGGCATAGCCAACCGCTCAGAGCTGCCTCCTCTGAGGGCCCGGCCCCTTCAGAGGAGTCCACTGGGACATCCGAAGTCCAGGCTTGGCTCTGCCGAGCAGCTCCCCAAGGCTTGCCAAGAAGGAATCCTCCCCCTGGGCCACCAGGAGCTTAGCTAACCTCATCTTCCCCTGGAGTCACCCCACACAGCATCCCCAAAGCCACTGCTTTCACCACCCTGCAGCTGACCCGGCATCCCAGCTGGCAGGGACACCTTCCCGGTGGTGCCAACGCCTGCGTCTGCATTTTCCCAAAGTGCACCCTTGCCACTCAGGCTCAGATTCACAAATCAGGATCTTCAGTGCCTCTGACCCCTCAGCCGCCTTGGACACCGTGTGCTGACCTCAGTTTTAACACGTTCTGCTAGTGTTGATGGTGCCGTTAATTTCATTTTTATATGCCCGTATATCTTTCTCAGATACGTGTTCTGTGGTCACTTGATGTTCACAGTTAGCATATTTATGACCTGAAGTTCTCAGAAGCCCGCATCTCCATGTATTTTAGAGCTGGTGACACCCAGGAAGCTGGGCTGAGTCCCAGCTGAGGGACGATTCTCCGTGAACATCATATCATTACATTGGCCGTGATAGCCGCGTCGTGGCTTCAATGTTCATAAATGGATTCTAAACCAACCCAATTATTCCAAAGGCACTGGTGCAGGTGCCTCTATGATTTAGAAGTGTGATCTTTAAAACACCCCAGAAGGAACAGAATTTGCATTCCTGATATGGATTGGGAATATCAATGTGGTCACGTCCAACTTCTCAGGGCCAGTGCCACCAACACCTGTGACACAAACCGGAGCGGTTCCCACCGACTCCACTGACCATGTGTGCAGGTCCCTCCAAAGAAGTGGTAAGCATAAGCTTCTCTACCACTCGAGATGCCTCCAGTTTTGCTCGTCACCTAGATCGTGGAAGAACTGGACCTCACTCGGGCAGTATTTGTATCACTGTGTTAGGGAACTTGGGAATCACCAAGCTAAGGTGCTGGTCTTTTTCCCAACCAGGCTCCAGGGGCAAATTTGGGAGTTGTGTTAATCTGTTTCCTATCTCATCCCCCCAAATATCCCAAGTTTGGTCTTGTAATTAATATTATATTTGCATAATATGTAAGAAGAAAGAGCTGTCTGTCAGTTACACCCTGAAGTCACTGAATTAAATATATTAAACTTCTTATCACAAAACACATAAAACCAGAGAAAAGCAAATCTGAATTCCAAGGGCTTCCCCCATGATCCTCCTTTAAAATGTGAGTTCCTCACTTATACTTAACATATAAGTCAATTGTGTAAGAAATTATTTGCCTACACGTTCAGTAGTTTGTCTCCTACATAAGGACCGTGACACATGGAGGGGAAGAGAAACACAATTGTCCGTGGCCCTGCTTCGTTGTTCCGCCAGCTAGCCAGTGCCAAGGAGAGAAAAGTTCTCTATATGAAGCCCTGGATTAGATGCTGAAAGACAACTGTTGCTACATGTACACAGAAGCCTGGTTTACAGAGAGAGGGAACAGAGGGTGGAGAAAGAGGCTCCAAGCAGATGTCACTTAGGTTCAGTTATTGAACCAACCAGCATCTCTCAACAAAGCTTCTCAAGAGAGCTGCCACACCAACAGCCCTTAGGGACAGGAGCTGTGCCTGAGAGGGGACCTGGCCCCCACTCTGATGGGATGAGACACCCATCTCTGTATGGGGCGGTGACATCACCCCACCTCCTCAGAGTCACATCAAAGGAACCCACCCTTTCTGAGACTATTGTCCTGACCTCCTTTCTAAAACCAGCCCTGAGTCAGCAGGAACGAAATGATCTCTCACTTATTTTCTTTTGAGGGCAATAATTCATGCTTTATATATTTCAAATGGAAAGAATGCACATTTAATGAGAAGGCACGCTAGCCTACTTTTTAAGCATAAGTTACTTTGAGCTATTTTCCCCAAGTCGATCACATTCAGCTGCACCAAGATCATAGACCCATTATTTTCACATTTTGCCAGAATTTTCGTGTGACGTCATGTGATAAACACGAATGAGATGAATCGATTTAAGTTTGCTTTGTGCCCTCAGGTTGATTTAAAGAAGGAGAAAATAGAAACTCTTCCCCTTGGATTTGGTGTAGGGGCTGGTACACAGTGTGCTTAATGAGAGTAGTCAGTTAGCTAATTAGCATAATATTCAGTGTGGGAAAAGACGAGAAAGGTGAAGTCTCGTGTTCTCCTATCCCCTAGTGTGCTGGGCTCATCCTAAGGGCACCATGATGAAGGGGGCTTGGAGAAGAGAATCTGAGATGCTTCCAGATGTGCCGTGTGTGTCATACAACGCACCCTGCTGTGGACTTTGATAAAGACATACTTGTTTTCCCTACGGGCTTCAGATATTAGATTTGTACACCTGCAGCATGTGACATTTCAGGTGACAGAACCTTGATGCCACTGATGCCAAATCCCTTTTCCTTTCAGTGTTCAGGCTGGTCTGCCTGACCCTGGCAGGGGCTCTCCCACCCACACGGCCCACCCCCAGCATGGCGAGCTGGTTTTCAGAGGATATCCAACTAACACCTGAAAAGCTGTTAACCACTACAGGTGACAGACCTAGCCTTCTTATTAAATGTGCATTAAAAAAAATCAAGGTATAGTTGATTTACAATGTTTCAGGTGCATAGCAAAGTGATTCAGCTTTATATATATATATATGTACACACACATATGTATATCTATTCCTTTTCAGATTCTTTTCCATTATAGGTTATTACACGATCGTGAATAAAAGCCTCTGTAACTCAAAGAAACACACCTCTGGGGAAGAGTCTTAGGTGAACAGAGGAGATACTTCTTGGAACAGGGACAGTCTTAACACCCTTAAGTCACTTTCCACAGTCAGGGGCCCATTGCTAGGAAGTGGAAACTTGATCTGTCCCATTAATGGAAAAAACATGGGGCATCGTTGGACCAAGATGTCAATGAATAATGCTCTCACTTTAATTCAAAACTGTTTCAATATCTAGGAAATTATCTGGAAGGATTAGAAAACCAGATAATGTGCTCTGGGTCCTAATCATAAGGTAATCAGGATCTGGGCAGCTGAATGGTTCTCTGGTGGCCTGGAAGGAAACAGGAAGCGTGAACGTTGTTGTGTTGTTACGAGGGGAAGGTTAACACAAACCTCAGTGCCGATCTCCTCTCACCGGCATATTTGTACCCAGGAAACAAGTTCCCTGACTGTGCACTCAGGCCACTCATACTAGAAGCTAGTTTCTACTGACTCTTAACAACCCAAACAGCAATCTCAGATCTAGGCGTCAGAGAGTCTCAAAAGGACAACTGGAAAGTGAGTAATGTGTAACCTGTAATATTTCTATTTTTAAAGGAAACCGAAGGGAAATCCCAGGAATTAAAAAGGCTGATTGGTTTCATCCAGGTACCAGGAAAACGGACTGAGGAAAGAATTACAGGCTTCAGCCTGACATTTGCAGCAGTGTAATCTGAGAGCATCGATGCGTCCAACTTCTTAGGAGAGAGAAATAATTACCACTATGAGGTCAATGCGAATTCTCTCCATTGAAATGTCAAAAACAGTGTGCCTTTTCAACTTGCCATGATCAAACATACCCAGTAAATTTCCCTCGTTTTCTTGTTTCCCAGGTCACCCGAGAAGGATTTCTGATCATCTTTCTGGTGACGGCAGTGACAGGACAACCTGGAGGAACAGTCCACTGCCACTGCCACCTGGAGTGGAACTTCCAAGAAGGCTGCTAGGTCGTCACGTCCTTGTGCCCCGCTCTGGAATTCTTCCATTCTGACAAGGTCTTTTTCATATCTTCTAGCTCCTTGTTAAAATTTTCACTGTGAACATCTATTCTTTTCCCTAAAATTCACATAACATTTTATTACCAATGCCTTAACTTCTTTATCAGGTAATTGTTCTTTTCTGTTTCATTATTTATTTTTTAAGGGTTTTCTCTTCCTCTTTCAATTGAGAGCAGTTCCTCTGCCTTCTCATTTTGTTTAACTTTCTCTGTCTCTTTGACTTTAGGTGAAACAGTTACCTGTTGCAGTCTTGAAGCAGTGTCCTTATGTGGAGATGTCCCTACACAGACCGCATGTGCCCAGAGCCTTTGGGGGGAGAGCTGGATCTGATGTGAACATAAGTCATGTCCTTCCTCAGGGTGGGCTGGCAGCTCTCACCCTGGTAGGAGGTGGGGCTGGAGATGGAGGGGCTAGAACTGGAGCCAGGTGTGATCCACGGCTTCCCCTCTGCTTGGTGGCCATCACCGCCATATTGGGAGTGGCGTCTGATCTCAAGTTGCTGAAGCAGAATCCCTGAGGGCCAGGCTCACGCTGGCTCTGTTCCCTTTAAGTGTGTGTTTTCCCTTCTCCCCGCACTGGGACCTTTGCCCCAGAGGGGAGTGTGCCGGAGCAATGGAGTCCATGGGGCTCTTGGCTCATGTCAACTGCAGACAGAGGTCCAAGCTTCCTCCAATATGCTGTCTGTGCCGGCGTCTGTGACTCTGCTCAGATGCAGCCTTGGGTGCATGTCCCTTTCCCCCCAGCCTCCACCACCCCCACCCTGTTGCAGAGCCACAACACGGAGCTGGCGTGGCCCTCGCAGACTCTTGGGGTGTATGGGGGTGAGCCATGGTGTGCAGCTGTCAGACATCTGGGTGGCTTCTGAGGTGCTGCTTGAATAAGCACCAGCAATGGCCACCGCCCCACACCAGTTCCACCGCAGGACCTGGTCACCTCTGGCTCCCGCGGTGAAGTCTTCTCTCTGGTCATGGCTCTCCCAGGTCCAGTGGTGCTGTGCTGTGACACAGAATGAGCAAGGCTGGGGCAGCCACCTGGCTCAGGTTGGAAACTGAAGGCAAATGTGATTCAAGGGATATTGACCTCAAGTTTACCTGAAAGCCAAGGATTATTCAATATTCAATTTGACTTCAAGTTAAGAATTCATTAAAAAAATATTGATGAGGGACTTCCCTGGTGGCGCAGTGGTTAATAATCTGCTTGCCAATGCAGGGGACATGGGTTCGAGCCCTGGTCTGGGAAGATCCCACATGCCGCGGAGCAGCTAAGCCTGTGCGCCACAACTACTGAGCCCACATGCCACAACTACTGAAGCCCACATGCCCTAGAGCTCGTGTTCCACAACAAGAGAAACCACCGCAATGAGAAGCCTGTGCTCCACAACGAAGAGGAGCCCCCACTCACTGCAACTAGAGAAAGCCCACGCGCAGCAACGAAGACCCAATGCAGACAAAAATAAATAAATAATTTTTTAAAATATCGATGAATAGATAGATCAATAGACGTGAGATAAGGTACAGTAAAATGGTAATGGTTGCATCTTGGTATTGGGTACACACGTGTTCACTGTAAAATTCTTGCAGGGTTTCTGAATGCTTGAAAATTTTCATAATAAAATGTTCTGATGACATATTAAAATAACACATTAGAAAAATTTACTTTTCTCAAGTTGAGAAACAAATTTCAGGTTAGAATAAAAGTCATTAAAAGTAATTACTGAACTTCATCAAATTTGCATTGATGTTTATTTAAATCCTACTCCATATAGTCACCATCTCTTAAGCTAAATTAATAACGTCATCTGCATTCGGTTCTGTTTTTGTCTTAAAAGAGAAGGTTAAATTGAAAGGCAGGCTAATGTCTATTTCACTTAAACACATCTATGGATAACATCGGGATATTGAAGTTGTGAAACTGAGTGGAAATATATTCTAATTTCATGGAAAGCACCCATAAAACAAATGACACAAAGTTTTCAGTATTAAATACTTATGGGAGTGTTAAAAGCCCTTATTCTTGGATATTCAGTTAGTACCTTAAATTTAACAAGAGCAGTAATAACTGGTAGATGACTCCAATAATGTAAGGCAGCCCCACTTCCATGTTAAATGGTGTAGCTCTAAAATTCCCTAAAATGCAGTAGCAAAATAATCTTCCTCCTGCAAAAAGAGATTGAAACTGTAAGGTTGTATATATTCTAGACTATTCAGAAGAGTACAAATTAGAAACCAAACTGGAACTTTCTAGCATCAGAGGAAGATGATGGCTCTCTAAAAACAAAATGGCTCCATGAATATTATGACCAAAGCTAGTTTTTAGGAGAAACAGTCCTCAAATGTCTTCAGATTCTCTTAAATACAAACAAACAAACAAACAAAAGATTTCAAAAGAAATGGGATACAGAAATATCAAGTTCTGCCAGACCAGAGATGTAATTTCTAAGAATCCAAAGTTAAATGAGGACATACTTATAATAAGTTGATCATGCACAAGGAAATGAAGCAATTCCTACTCCTTCCCTCCCTCCCTTGCATACCTAGTAGGGAAGAACTTCTCCGTTACAAAGAACTTCTTTCTAAGGTGCCTAGGACAATTTTGATCCCTTCCCTCTCACTACATCTATATTTATTCAATTGCTTCCAGTTCTGCGAAATTGTCTTTGGATAGCACTTTCCATGTTGAACGTGAAGCTGGCAGAGACAGGTGCTGAGTTTGGAAGGGCCACTGGAGCAATGCCTCTGGAACTCGAGCCATGTTAGTTCATTATTTCTAGCAAAGGTCTATTTCATATTATCCAAAATAAATTCTTCTCCCAATTAGGAAGACTGGGCTGCAGTAATAAGAAAACACACCTTGGGCTTCCCTGGTGGTGCAGTGGTTGAGAGTCTGCCTGCCAATGCAGGGGACACGGGTTCGTGCCCCAGTCCGGGAGGATCCCACATTCTGTGGAGTGGCTAGGGCCGTGAGCCATGGCTGCTGAGCCTGCGTGTCCAGAGCCTGTGCTCCACAATGGGAGGGGCTGCAGCAGTGAGAGGCCCGTGTACCGCAAAAAGGGAGAAAAAAGGAAAAAAAAAAAAGAAAGCACACCTCAATGGAGCAGATCCACAGTAGATGGATGACTGACAAACACGAGAGAGTTGGCTATAAGCAGTGCTAATATATTAATATATATAATTAATTTAATAAATAATATATATTAATTAAAATGTGAGGGACTTTAAGATTGAGGCAAATAGAACAGTATATAAATATACTCTAGTTAGTAAATTTGTTTTTCACAAGAGTGTGGGATAGAAATTCTGAAACTAGTTTTTGTGTGTTCCAAGACTGAAAAACTAAGTAAATATACTCAGGTAATGACAACCAGGACTCTCATTGTCAGAATAATAAGTTACAAATGAACTGGAGGTGATGCTAAAATGAACCCCAGCATGTTGAATTGGAATCAAAGGCATGAACTAATGAATAAAACACACACACACACACAGATAGATAGATATTGAAATAGGTATAGATGTATATAGGTACATTTGTATACATATACATATTTTTTTGATCTGTCCATGAAGAAGGCCTAGAAACAATGAATGAACGAAAGTAACAATGAGCATAGTCAGCACCCATATCTTGGTTCCTAAATATCATTTTCTGGTGATAACAAGAGTTTTTTAAATAAAGAGCTGTTCCGTGGTTGGGCAAGAAAAGTATAAGATAAGCCTGGAACATCTTGTGGTTCTGGCAGAAACTAAGGAAGTGCCCCCCAAATGATGGAGATGTGTCAGAAACACAGTAGCCTATTCGAAAATTCCCAAATGTCAAATCTGGAACAATATGAGCAATAAAACCGGATGCCTAAATCTAGCCATTTCAGTAATTACATTAAATATAAATGGCCTAAAATGGTGCCATTTAAAAGAAATTGACAGATTGAACTTTTTAAAAAAAGCTAATGATATGCTATTCACAAGAAAGCTGCCTCAAATATAATGATATAGATAAATTAGAAGTGAAAAGATAGTAAAATAATATACCAAGTAAACATTAATCAAAAAAACCGAAATGGCTATAGTAATATCAGAAAAAGTGGACTTCAGAACAAGGAAAATTACTGAGGATAAACATAGATATTTCAAAATTATGAAAGGTCAATAAATCAAAAAGAAATAATAACCCTAAATGGGTATGTGTCTAACAGCAAAGCTCTGGATGATATGATGCAAAACCTGAAAATAAATGGACAAATCCACTATTGTCCTTTGAGATGTCAACACTCCTCTTCATAGTGATTGATCAAAGAAGAAGATAGAAAATCAGCAAGGAGCTTAAAAACCCAAAGAGCATCACTGAACAACTTTACCTCACTGACTCTCCATTTAACAAGCAAAATGAAAATTCGTTTCAAGTGCACATAGGACGTTCATCAAAATAGGCCATATTCTGAGACATAAAACAAACCTTAACAAAATTAAAAGCATTTAATTTACACAAAGTAATTATCTGGCCATATGTAACTATAAATAAGTAGCAGAAAGATACTTTAAAAATGTCCAAATATTAGGAAATTTAGCATCATATTTTTAGACCCTTGGTAATGGAGGAAGTCTCAAGAGAAATTAGAAAACATTTTGGAAAAAATATAAAGGAAAATGCAATATATGAAAATTTGTGGGATGCAGCTAAATTATAGCTTAGAAAGAAATACGTAGCATGAAATGTTTACATTAGAAAATATCCCAAAACAACTGTCTTTGCTGCTACCTTAAGAAATAAGAAAAAGAAGAGAAAATTAAACTCAAAGCTAGCAGAAGGAAAAAAATAATAAAGCAAGGAGCAGAAATTATTGAAATAAAACCCATAAAAATAGAGAAAAATCATTGAAAACAAAAGATGGCGTTTTTGAAAAGATCAATTAAATTGAAAAGCCTCTGGACAGACTGATCAAGGTAACAGAGAGAAGACACATAGTCAATATCAGAAAAGAAAGAGATTATGTTACTACAGACCCTACAGACTTTAAGTAGATAATAAGGGAGCACTATAAACAACTCTGTCCATAAAGGTCGCAAGTTATATGACGTAGACCAACTCCTTTAAAGATTACAAAAACTCACTCAAGAAGAAGTAGATAACATAGTGTGTCTTATATCTATTACAGAAATTAGATGTATAGTCAAAACCTTCTGGTAAAGAATATCCTGGGCCAAGGTAGTTTCAACAATGAATTCTACCAAATATTTAAAAATGAAATAATGCAAATTCTACACAATCCCTCTGGAAAATAGAAAAGAACACTCCTTAGCTCATTTTATGAGGCAAGCTTTACTCTGACACCAAAAGGATCAAAGGCATAATAAAAAAAAGAAAATCACAGACCAATATCCCTCATGAACATCAGTATAAAAATCTTCAGCAAAATATTAACAAATTCAGTGCAGCAACATATAAAAGAAATGCTGCAACTCTGTAGGTAACTAAAAACAACTGACTTGTATACTTTAATCAGGTGAACATTATGATCTGTAAGATAACTCAGAAAGCATTTTTTAAAAAAAATTTATGTGTGTATAAAATCTGGCACACAAATATATACAGCAGCTTTATTCACAAGTGGAAACAATGTAGATATTCTTCAAAGGATAAGTGGTTAAACAAACAGTAGTACATCCATACAAAGGAAGGCTGCTCAGCATAAAACAATGAACTCTCTGCTGCTTCTAACAATACGAACAAATCTTAAATTCACTTTGCTAAGTGAAAGAAACCAGATGCAAGAGGCTACATATTGTAAGTTTCCATTTGTATGACACTCTGGAGAAAGCAAAACTATAGGGATGGAAAACAAGTCAGTTACTGCCAGTCGGGGGTTGGGTAAGGGTGTGAGTGAGTGTGAAGAGCTGCACAAAGGGATTGGGGGATGGACGTGCCGTTGGGGGTACATGACTCCATGCGCTTGTCAGAACTCGTAGAACTGTATGTGAAAAACGAATTTTATTGCATGCAAAGAAAAATATACAACGGTATCTGACATGCCACCAAAGTAAGAAATGATATCATCTCAAAAATTACATCAACAGAGATAAAACAGTAAAATAAACAAATTAAGCATCCGAGTCAAGGAGTTAACAAAAGATTAAAATATATTGAAGGAGCCCAGATAAAAGCATACAGTAGAATAAGGGTAGGACAAGTGAAAAAAACAAAAGCAGTTCCCTGTAATTTCAGTGATGTTGATGCCCCTGAGTCTAGCCCAGCCCAGGGAGGAAAAGGAAGAAGAGGTGATAAAAGCATAAATACAAAATTTAAAATGACTGAGAAGAAAATCCTTAAATGGAGAACTTTTTTTAGTCAAAAGAAACTATTTGTCAATCTATGCAAATATTTTTTTTTTTAAGATTTTTTGATGGGGACTATTTTTTTTTTTAAGTCTTTATTGAATTTGTTACAATATTGCTTCTGTTTTCTGTTTTGGTTTTTTTGGCCGCGAGGCATGTGGGATCTTATGCCCTAACCAGGGATCGAACCTGCACCCCCTGCATTGGAAGGTGAAGTCTCAACCACTGGACCGCCAGGGAAGACCCCACTCTATGCAAACATATTTCAAAAAATTTTTTTAAGTTGGATAAAGTTTTTTAAACTTTCACATGCAGGCCATTCCAATACCGTTTAAACTGTTCACTGAAAGAGCCTAGAAGCACTGACTTCTAGGCACAGTGAACACCCCGGCCCAGAGGTCCTGGCGTCTAAGACACATTCCCAAATAAAAGCCACCAGGGCTGCTCCCAGGACTGGGGCACACAACCCGACCATCCTCTCACACTGTCACACCAGAGATCAAGAAAGAGCTCAAGGATTAAGGGAGGGATGCTGAGGATGCAGGAGCCGGGCCGAAGGATGACCGCTGGCCAAATGTGAAACAATGACAGCGTCCAGAATCATAGGCACTGAAACTATTTGGAAAACGCTGCTTTAATAGATATAAATGAAGTCATTGTAAAGAGGGAGAGAGAGAGAGACCATATTTGCCACTATTAGCTTTAGTTGTGTAAACATGTACCCATTTCCCTGGGCCTTCCTGGTTTGTGTCTACAGTAACTGATAGCGTCTCTTTTCACTTTTCTGAATACTTGAAAAAATACTCTAAAACGCTGGAAAAACAAAAGACTTTCAAGACGAAACAACCGGAAGTAAAGCAAACATGCCGATGTGGACAGAACAAATTCGGAAAATTTGCTTATGTGCTCAGTACTAGAAGACATTAAAAATTATTACTGATTTTTAGTTGGGGTAATGCTATATTGACTATATAGGAAGAGTTCTTAATTTTTGAGATGGATTCTAAACTATTTTATGGTGTTTTGTCATGATGTCTGTGGTTTGCTTTAAAAGATTTCAGCATAAATGTGAAACAAATAAGGATGTATATTTGCATTTCTTTGAGTTCCATAAATAAATTCTGAAAGGATATACAGAAAGTAAAAATGCTGACTCCTATGGTAGCTATTTTATTTTGTTTTATTTTATTTCTGGTGAAGGGATGGAGGGAATGGAGAAAGAAAAGATAGAGGGAAGTTTTCAAAAGTTTGCCTGTGTATAACTTTTTTTAAATGTATTTTTACTCAATAAAGTAAATATTTTTATTATCAGAAAACTTCTTCAGTCTTGAACAGATCAAGAATGAGAAGATAAAATCAATCTTTAGCATGCCTGAGTGATGTCATCGTAAATGTAAGTGAAATAATACATTCCTAATTTTGTTCCCTATAGAAAAACATATTCTTTTTAGGGGTTGTACAGAATATTTACAAAACCTGAGTATGCATGAGACCACATATAAAACCTCACTGAATTTCAAAGGGCAGAAATTGTGCATGCCAAATACTCTGACCACAGGGATATAAAATTAAGTTGTGTTCAAAGACAGATTTATATCCATAAAAGCTTTTATTATTAAACAAGGAGAAATGAAAATAAAAGAAAGCATTCAGTCCAGGAAGTTAATATAAGAAAAACAAAGTAGGAGGAAGGAAGTAATTTTTAAAAAAGAAAATTGTGGCAAAGAGAGAATAGAACCAGATTTGATATACACATACAAAGAGCTTATACTCTGAGGGGAAAAAAAAAGCTAATTAAAATGCCAAACATCTGGCAATCTCTTCCAGAAAAATGAGAAAATACACATACACAAAAGAAAGAATGAGGAACTAGCTAGATAGAAGACTAAATTAATAATATGGTTAACCCTGTTGTAATTAAGATGGTTAATTCTATGATAACATATTTGGAAATCTTGCAGAAATAGATGGCTTTTTTAGGGAACTGTAATTTTCCAAAACCTTCTGAAGATGAAATATACCATCTAAATGTATAATGATCACCGAAGAAAATTGAAGGATTATCAAAACATTACTCCCAGAAAAAGGTGCCAAGCCCAGATTTTGGGGGCTAAACTATTTCCAACTTTCAAGGAACAGATAATTATCATGCTATGTAAACTGCTTCAGAGCAGAGGAAATTACAGGAAACTTCCAGTTCAATTCACAAAGCCAGCACAATTCTGATCCCCAAACCTGACAAAAGTGGCACATAAAAGAAAATGACAGGCCAGGAATAGGCTTACTAAAATTATAAAGAAACTACTAGCAATTTCAGACCAAGTTTATATCAAAATGATAATAGTTCATGATCAAGTAAAATTATTCAAGAAGCACAAAGATATTTTAATATAATATATCCCATTAACAGATTTTTTTTAAGAAAACCATGTGATCATCTACAAAATGCCCCAAAAAAGGCATCAGAAAAAATTACAATATCCATTCTTGGTTTAAAGAAAAGGAAAAAAGAAAAAAATCTTTAGGAACGTGGGATCAGAAGGCTACTATGCTCCTAGCAGCACTTAGACTTAATCAGATTTTAGCCAACAAACCACTCACACTAGGATTGTCCGGGGGCTCATTTAAAATGTGGATATACAGCCTTTTCTCTTGAAACAGTCACCTTTTGCCACAATAATGCTGTGTAACAAGCCTCCCCGAAACTCAGTGGCTTAAACTGAAGCCTTTATTTAATTTGCGGTCCATGCTGGGATGTTTAGGGGAGATGTTTCCTTTGACCTTGGCAGGGCTCCCTGGGTCTGGGGCTCAGCCAGCTGTGGGGTTCAGAGCTGTATAGTCACCTGGAGTTCTGCCCACACCCCTCCTCTTCCTCCTCCTGGGCCAGTAGACTGCCTGGTGGCTTCTGATGGTGATGGCTGAGGAGAGAAAGACCAGGCACCAGGCCAAAGGCCCTCTCAGGCCGCTGCTGGCGTTGCATCTTCTAACTCGCCATAGGCCGAAGCAAGTCACATGGTTAAAGCCAGTGCTAAGGGGTGGACAGAGCCTCCCCCGCATAGAGCACCCCTCAAATTCCAACAGCAGCAGGTGTGGATAAAGGGGCAAGAATCAGGGCCAGGTCTGTATTTTTCAAATTTTCTACAACTATGTCACTTTTGAAATCTTATTTATTAAAAGAAAAAAAAAAAAAAAGAATGATTTTGGATTTAACAATCCTTGGGTATGTGCCACTTCGTGGGAGACCCTGACACAGACCAGTCTTAGGCAGTGAGGTCTAATGGACAGGGATGGACACAGGATAGGAATCTGGGAATGAATGTGCGTGTCCCTGTTCATCAGAAGGGGAAAAGGACGAGACAGGAGGCCATGCTTGGGGTCGGAGATGCCGGGACAATGCAGCCGGGGCTGGGGGTAAACACTGCACTGGGGCAAGCCTTTGAAACTGCCCTCTGCAGTGCGTTACTGCATCACGATATCAGTTTAGTGGGCCAGCAAGCCTTTTCTCAATGGAGTAGGATAGACTAGGAAATCTCAGAGTTCGTAGCAGAGTGGATGGAGGTGCGATCGTGGAGTGTGTACAGGATGCGATGTAAAATGTCTTAATAGCCTTAAGAGTAAGAGCTCTGGAAGAGGAACTACAGGGCTCACGTAGGCTGTGCTGAGGAAGATGTGCAGGCAGGACCACACGGCCTCAACCAGTCCCGGTGGAATGGTCAAGAGCAACCTTCTGATTCTCAGAGCATTCCAGTTTGGGCAGTACGTTACGCGGTCCTCCTAGAGACAGTCAGCTGAATCCAGCGACTTAGTAAGGGCCGAAGTGGCCCTACACAAGGGGCAGACTCCTCCGAGTTTCCCCAGAAAGGAGCCCCAAGAGTGCTCGGTGGCCGGGATCCTAAGTCCGTGCTGGGATGTCAGTCTCCTGTGTCGCCTTGGCCAGGCTCCGGTTCTCAGCTATTTCATCAAACACTGTACCAGGTGTTGCTGCGGAGATGCTTTGCAGATGTGGTGAACATCTACAATCGACTGACTTTGTTAACATCTACGTTATCAGCAGATAATGCTGGTGGGCCTCAGTCAGCTGAAGGCCCTAAGGGCAAACGCTGAGGTTGCCCCGAAAAGAAGGAATTCCGCTTCAAGATACAGCATAAATTCCTGCTCGAGTTTGAAGCCTGCTGTTTGCCCCGTGGATTTCGAGCTCACTGGCCCTCTCAATCAAGCAAGCCAATTCCTTAAAATAAATCTCTAGCTATATCTATCTGTATCTATATATGTCTGTCTATGTGTCTGTATCTATCTGCATGTCTATATCTATCTACGTATCTCTATCTACATCTATATATCATCTCTAGCTCTGGCGATAGCTACATCTATATCTCTATCTCTCCTATTAATTCTGTTTCTCTGGAGAATCCGTTTGAGACAATGGCTGAGAGTCAAGGCATCACCTAGAAGAATGTCCAATCACGCAAGGATCCAAGTGGAGAGACTCAGCCCAGGTCCAGCTGCGTTAAGAGGTGGGTTAATTAGGCTGGATGGTGGTCATGGGGCATAAACGGCAGTAAAAGGTCTTGCATGGGAGAGACACCCTGGTGTCTGGGGCTAGAGCTACTGTTTAACTCTTACAGGGTTCAGGGGACTGATGAGATACAGTGCTGTGTCATGAACCCCAGAATTTACTGCCTCACGATGTCATATAGTTTGCACTCTGCCACTTTCTCATATTACAGTCACAATGTGGAAAAGCCTGGATGTACTACGTGTGGGACATAAGGAGGGGTGGATGTCCATATTAGGGTCTCCAAAGAGACAAAACCAATGTATGCAATACACACACACACACACACACACACACACACACACACATATATATATATATATATATACACACACACACATATATATATATATACATACACACACACACACGTGCAAATATCTACTTATGTATCTATCTATGCTAGGGCTATATTATTTACCAATTCCTTCTTCTTTGGGAAACCTCAGTGTTTGCTCTTAAGGCCTTCAGCTGATTAGACATGGCCCACCTACATAGTGGAGAGTAACCTGTTTTACTCAAGTTAACTCATCAGAGATGTCAGCCACATCCACAAAGCATCCTCAGGGTAACATCTAGCTAGTGTTTGACAAAACAACTGGGTGCCACGGCCGAGCCAAGTGGACACCTACAACTGACCATCTGGACATCGCATAACTTTGGATCCAGGCCAACCTGGAAGGTGGTCATCCTCACTGTGTAAACTGGGCGAGAGGCCACCTCCTGAAGCCTCAGTTATCTTATCTTTCAAATGGGCCTGATAGAAATTCCTTAGAACAAGTGTTGAAAGAATTAAGTACGTGCCCAGTAGGAGGTGGATTTTGTTATTGCCTCGTCCACTGCTCTGGGGGATGGTGAGGCATCAGTGGAAGAAGAGAAATTAAGGAGAGGCTGTGTGCAGACTCTGGAGGAAAGCAATTTTTCTTGTAACCCGAGATGGTGGCAGCACAGACCCCAGTTTGGAGATGTGCCCCTGGGGCCTGTCCCACTTTGTCACAATTCCACAAGCTACCAAACAAGCATGCGATTGCCATCCGAGGTTGCCGGCCTCTGCCTGCAAAGGAAGGCCTCTCTCAGTGGAGTTGGTTAAGGCCTAGGTTTTTTTTCTCTCTGTCTGTCCCCTCTCCCAGGACTCACACACAGCCTCGTTGTTAGTACCTCACACACCTGGCAGAAGACAGTCCTGTTTAAAGCTGGATTCCTTTCTAGGAACCAACAGCTGACTGCAGCACAGTGTTCTCCTAGGAAAGTAGGTCTACAGAGCAGATATGATTACAACCCATCCAGGTCAACGTGAAGGAAAACCAATAGCAAAACCAGAAGCAAATAAAAAATAAAATTCAGCTGCTTAAACCCCCTTGACTGGCATCAAAATATAGGTACAGATGAATTCCTGGGCTGACACACAGCCTGAGACACCCAGAGTGTTATGATGTGTCACTTAGGTCATGGCTAACCGCGTGCCAGGGCTGCCTCCCTCAGAGCAAACAGGTCAGCATCACATTTCTTTGCTGTTATGTAACTGTTTTCACTTAAAGGATTACTTGTCCTCCTACAAGAAAGAGCCGTCCACCTTCTTCTCATGGTACGAAGGCTATTTCACCAACCCCACACGTACGTATATAGATTTCATATGTACACTTTCGCTACTTTAATTGATGACAGGAATGGAAAACTGACTTCCCTTTGTGACCACATTCAAAGGCTTCCCTTTGCTCTTAGCTTTCTGGATATTTCATTTGATTATAGAGTAATTCTGAGCCCTAATAATATCATCAATCAGTGAGATGAAAGGGAGAGCTATGAAATTCTACGGAGGACCAATTTCAGGGCCCTGACACTGATCTTTCCTCTTCTGGTTTCTTGAAAACAATTCCTGAAAAAACATTTCAAAAAGAAACTTTTTTTCCCAGAGATTTCAAACAGGATGTTATTACTGCTTGTTCTATTACATTAGAAAACCTTTATTAAAACCACCTTTCTCTGGCATTTCAAATAGAGGCATGTAGCAAATTTGGCAAACACAAGAATACTTCTGTAATGCTGAACAGAAATACATATGCGTTTGTAACATGAAGCATGCATGTTGTGTTTTGAAAATTCTATCCTCTTTCTATGCCTTATTCTCTTGGTTTCATGGAAAAATAAGCCTTTAATCAAATTGAGATTTATCTTCAAACCCTTGAAACTCCTGTAACAAAAGGGGGTATTGACTCACCATTAACCAGACAATTTCCACCTTCGATTCTGGGCAATTCAGTATCCAAAGTTGCTTTAGTAAATTCTACATTTGCTACTTTGGTGGTCAACGAGAACTAACTTAATTAACTAATTTATAAATCAGGATTTCAGACTGTGTAACACCGATCTGATTAGGCTGAATGGGGCTATAGAGCAAGGCGGTGTGTTCCCTGTGCTCTGAGATGTTACCTGAACATATTCATTTATTTTTCAACACTTGTCCTGTGTGTAGGGCACACAGCCCTGCCCTTGATGAGTTTCTACCATATCGAGTTAACCCACTAGTGTAGCAGTTATCAGTTATCTACCAACAATGTCCAGTAACAAACAACCGCAAAAACAGTGAACTATAAAAATAGACGTTTATTTTGCTCACGCTTCTGTGGTGTTCAACAGGTCCAGGCTTGTCTGGGCTGGTCTGTGCTGGGCACACTCATGGCTTACGTGGGGTCAGTCTAGAGCGTTCTTCTGACCTTGGCTGTACTTACCACACGTCTGGGGGTCAGCTGGACATCGGCTGACCTAGGGCAGCCTCAACCAGGAAGATGATGGTCACTCACGTCTGCTCCACATGCTTTGTCTTCCCTGGAGAGCCTGCTCGGACGTGTTCTCGGGTCAGGGAATGGCAGCCAGGGCTAGGGCAGCTCCAGCCGTTCAAAGGCTTTTCGGGACTCAGCTGAATGTCAGTGTTTGCTGGCATCCTATTGGCCAAGGGAAGTCACATGGTCAACTGAGAGTAAGAGTGGGAGGGGTCTGCAAGGTGAATTGTCAAAAAGCTTGGAAATAGGGAGGGGTGGAGAATTGAGGGCCTTCCTGTAATCTAACACACTTAGCGCATGAAGGTGTGCTTAAGAGGAGAACAAAGTGGTGACCAACTCAGAAGAGTGAGAGATGAGAGCTCTCTGACCCTTGTATCAGGGAAGGCTTCCTGGTGGAGGTGGCAGAGTCAGACACACACTGTCACATCACAGGCGTCATCCCCGGAAATGGCTCTCACTCTGAAACTGTACCTGCAGGACCCCGGAGTCATGTCCCACTCACATGGCACCTGCCCTTGGACTTATCTTCGAGTTTTCTTCCTACTTCCCAAGAACGTCTGTACCCTCGACGCCCTCTGCAACATCTGACAAGCAAACCTTGAGCTCAGGTTAGAGACAAGCCTCTCCCTGGAGAAAACTCAGGAAATGAGCATGTTGGGGCTATTAATGATTGTTGGTCTCCAACCTCAGCTTGACCCTAACCATATTTAATAATCCCTTTACTCCTGGCTGCTCAGTTCCCTGCCTACCTGAAATGATTGCTAAAAACGTTCACTCAACCTGGCAAATTCCAACCAGACCCTGACTCGTCTTCTAGGCTGGTGAGGAAACGGGGGGCAATCTGGGTGGGTGATTACAACGTCCTCGTGCTGCCCACAAAACTTTGTGGCGTCCCCTTCCTTCCTTCTTTCCTCCCTCCCTCCCTCCATCTCCCCCTTTGTCCCCACTCCTCAGCAGACCCCTTCTTCCCACATCACTCCCCTCCCCCTCTTCTCTCTCAGAAGCTCCAGCCCTTCTCAGGTGCAAGGGCAACAATTTCAGTCTCCTGTGTCCTCGGAGATGTTGGTTCATCAGCTTTCCCATCTCTCCCCTTTAGCATCAATTGTTCTTTTTTCTCTCTTTTATCCACAATCTATGAACTGCCTCTCATCCTAAAAAAAAATAAAATAAGAGGAACAAAGGAAAGCCATGGACTTGGCATCTGTGTTGTATCTATAGCCATCTTGCCTTCTCCACCAGCCACATGCATGAAAACTCCGTGTTTTCTTCCCACTCACCCACTTCCTGTTCCTTCTTCAGACCCTGGAATCTGCTGCACATCATTGGAAGCCCAATGACCAATGACTTCATTAGTCTCAAACCCAATGGCTGGTTTCCCACCCTTATCTGTCTGGTGGCGTCCACTGCCTTCAATCCTGGGTACTTGAGATTCCCTTCCACCGGAGAACCCAGTCTCCTTCAGACCCACCTTTTCCTCATTCCTTCCCTGAATGTTCTTCTGCTCCTTCTGGGATTCCTCTCTGCGGGTCCTTTCCCCTTTGGGGTTCCTCTGAGCACCCACTGGGGCAGACCACTTCCCACCTTGTCTATGCCTTCTCCAGACAATCGTGGACCCTTGCAGGAGTTCACTGTCATCCACATGCCTGTGACGTTCACAGTGACATTTCCAGTTCTAAACTCTTCCAAGGCTCAAAACTTTGACACTTCTGCTGTTGGCACACTGTGTAGACACAGCTGCCTCAGGTGGGCCCCACCCTGTGGCCCCAGTGGAGCTCTGCACCTCAGGTCCTGTTACCAAGCCAAACTTGGGTCCACTCATCCATGTGCAGTAAAGCCAATCTACTGACACCGGGTTGTGGTGAAGGAAAGTACAGCCTTTATTGCAGGTGCCAAACAAGGAGAATGGGCAGCTCATGCTCAAAAGACACAAACTCCCCAATGGCTTTCAGGGAAGGGGTTTTAAAGGCTGTGTGAGGGAGGGGGCTGCAGGGTGCCTCATCAGCTTGTGCCCAATTCTTGGATTGGTTGGCATCAAGGTGACGTTTCAAGTATCATCAACCTTCTAGTTTTAACTAATCTAGGGTCTAGGTGCTTGTGGTCAGCAGTTTTCATCTGGTGGGAGTCTGATTCCTATACAAACAACTTAGGAATGTGTGTCAGACCTTTATCTCTATCTTTCAGAGAACAGGGAATACAGCAATTCTGCCATGTGGCAGATTTATAGTCTAAATTGTTACCAGTTTCCCCACCCAACAGCTATTCTTTGTTTCTACATCTTCACATTTCCCATCATTAACTCTTTTTTTAATTTAATTTTTATTTCATATTGGAATATAGTTGATTTACAATGTTGTGTATGTTTCAGGTGTACAGCTAAGTGATTCAGTTATGCATATACATATACCCATTCTTTTCCCATATAGGTTATTGCAGAATATTGAGTAGAGTTCCCTGTGCTATATAGTAGGTCCTTGTTGATTATCCATTTTATATATAATATTGTATGTATGATAATCCCAAACTCCTAATTTATCCCTCCCCTGCCCCATGTTCCCCCTTTGGTAACCATAACTTTGTTTTCAAAGTCTGTGAGTCTGTTTCTGTTTTGTAAATAAGTTCATTTGTAACATTAACTCTTGAGCCAGCCTTCTGAGACCCAAGGGAGACTGGAGAGACTAAAGTCAAAGCCTTTAATAAATAAATAAATAAATAAAATAAAGCCAAAGCCTTTTACTTCAAAGGATAGGGACACAGCAGCTTATATACAGTTTCAATCCCCCTTTTTCTTTGATGCTCCTCCATCTTGAGGGGAGCTGGTTCAGGAAAAGAAAGGGAGTAAAGTTTGGGGTGGAGAGGTTCATCATAAACTCAGCAGAGGAACTCAGTTTTAGGGGGACTTGGCTTCAGTCTCTGTTCTCTTCTTCCTACTCCTGGTCGTCTCCCTCTTCTTGCTACTCTTGGTCGCCGCCCCCCTTTCCTTTTCTGCACACATGTCTGAAATGCAATCCTATTATCCTCTTCCAACCGTATAATTTAAATCCAAAATGGCAGGTGTTCTGAGTGGAGAAGAAGAAATTTCAATGATTTTGCAAGTTAATCCTCTATCATTAAAACCTTCTGTGCATCTCTCTAAATAGATGAATTCCTCATCAGTGTTATCATGGATAATTAACCGTCCACATGTCCTGTGTCATGAGTTGTACAAGAACCAGCTCAACTAAACCTCCTTTTTATTTGCCAGAAGCTTACAATGAAAAAAGTGAGACGAAGTTGTTACAACTTGAGGTAACATTTAAACGCCGGTGGTATCAACATCGACTGAAATTAAAAGCCTTCAGTTATCCAATCATTGCCCTGTTATTAGTTCCCTAATGGGCAAAAGTAGAAGCGGAGCTTCATGGTTAAATGCACAGCCTCAGGGTAGAGATAGAAAACATTGCTTTCCTTTCACATAATCGTAAGGATTTTGAGGGGCTGTGGTGGGCAGACCCATGGTGATGCCAGTGACCCTGAATTCTGGTTCACACCCTTGTACCACTCCCTCCCCTGAGTGTGGGGAGAGCCTGTGACATGGTTCTGACTTTATGGAGCTGCACAGAGCCGTCACTCTGTGATCCCACCATGTTTCTCGGGTGCCATCCTGCAGTGCACGGGGGCCAGGGACGCTCCTTGCTTAGCTGCACGGTAGGTGCTCATGTCCTGAGAGGCCATGCAAGGAATTATGAGTGTCGCTAGGAGCTGAGGGTCTTGGTCCTACAGCTGCCTAGAACTGAATTCTGCCAACAACTAATTAGCTTGGGAGAGGCCCCCTCGCCTCACAGGAGACTGCAGCCCGGCCGATACCTTGATTTCAGCTTGGGGGGTTGTGAGAGTCTGAGCAAAGACCCAGTGAAGCTGTGTCCAGATATATAGATACATCTCCAGGCGTATGACCATAATCTGCAGTGCAGGTTGACAACCAGGAAGCCCAGACAGGAGTAAATGCTGCAGTCTTGAGCAGAATTTTTTCTTCTCTGGGAAACCTCTGTGTTTGCTTTTAAGGCTTTCAACTGATGGGATGAGGCCCACCCACATGATGAAAAGGATTCTCCTCTCCTTTAATCTGTGATGGTAGATATTAACCACACCTACAAAAGACCTTCACAGAAACACCTAGATTAGTGTTTGATTGAATGACTGGGTATTCTCACCTACCCAAGTTGACACATAAAATTAACCATCACAACAATAAAAAGAAGATAAATTCCAAAATAACAGAAGACAAAACAAAAATATCAATAAAAAATCATTAGAATAGAACAATGGAAGATTTCTTTTCTATAACTTTTGAGTGGGAAGATCTACCTAAACCATGACTCAAACATAAAATGAAACAGTCGATTAATTGAACCTACTACAATTTTTTAAAATTTGTATATACATAGACACTCCACTGAACTACATATGCAATTTAAAGACAAATGACACTTTTGAAATAAATGTTTGCTATTTGTATCATAAATGGCTAATTTCATAAATATATAAAAAGCTCTCACAAATCAATAAGATCAAGAGCACATAGAGAAATGGGAAAAAAGATATGAACAGAGAGTTTACAGAAAAAGAGTGATTGTTCTTAAAGTGGTCGAAAAACAAACTCTGTGCATAAAAAGAAAAACGTATTAAATTTACATTGAGAAACCATAGTTTTTTGCCTAGAAGATTAGCAAAGATGTAAAGCTTTGATGTCACCCCATGCTGAGACAAAGAGCTACTCTTGTGCATCGCAGGTGGCAGTGTGAACAAGGACAATCCTGGTCTAATATCTACCAAAATTATAAAAGCATATTCCCTGTAACTCTTTCAGAAATTTTTCCTACAAATATACTCACACAATCCAAAGTAATGTATGTATATGGCCATTTATTATAGTATTTCCTTTGTAATAGTAAAAAGTTAGAAGAATCTACATCTTTTAAAAAGTCTCATTAAATGTTAGGAAGTATCAATACAACAAAATACTTCCATCCCATAGGGCTCTGTTTCGTGTGATGCTTTTTTCCTGGATTTGCAGTCAAATCCTGGGGAGTAGTGCAGAGAGGGGTGGGGAAGAGAGGAGGGATTCCGTCCCATGCTTCCAGTCTTTCTGACACCACAAAGAGCATATGAGTCCTCATTTCTCCTGGGGAAGGAAAAGTCACAGCACAGAGAAGACCACAACACATGTCACAGTCTCTTCACCCTGGTCGCATGTTCCAAATGACCCTCCATGGACATAAACGCCATGGTCCCTCTCAGATCCATCTCACTACTTGGTCCCCATAGATGCTCAGTCCTCACTGCCAGGCTCTTCTCCATCCAGGGCCTGGATATTCTGTGTGTGTGCTTCAAATACCCAAGTCAAAGGGGACAGTGTTTCTGTGATCACCTTGGTCTGTCTTTACACAGAGTTACTTGTGGTGGGTTGAATCTTGTCCCCCCAAAACACAGGTTGAAGTTCTAACCACCAGTGCCTGGGAAAGTGACCTAATTTGGAAATAGGGTCATTGCAGATGTAATCGGTTAAGAAGTTGAACTGGAGTAGGGTGGGTCCCAATTCAATAAGACTGGTGTCCTTACAAAAAGAACACAGAAACATAGAAAGAGAGCAGGCCACATGCAGACAGAGGCAGAGGTTGGGGTGATGCACTTACAAGCCTAGAAACACCAAGGATGGCCGGCTACCCCAGCAGCTGGAAGAGGTGAAGAAGGACCCCACCCAGAGTCTAGAGAGAGCTCAGCTCTGCTGACACCTTGATCCTGGACTTCTGGCCTCCAGAACCGTGAGAGAATACAATTCAGACTTTTTAAGCGTTCCAGTTTGTGGTCCTTTGTTATGGCAGCCCCAGGAAGCTAACTCCGTACTCTAAGGAGGGAGCTCGACTGGTGTGATGATGAATACATGACGCTTTTGGTGTCAGAGCACAGAGTGCCTCTGTCTAATCACAACCCAGATCCCTCCCTCGGGCCTCTCACCCAATCCCAACTCCAGACGCACAGTCCAGGGCTGGGGAAGGAAGGAACAGCCGTTTGAAGAGGAATAATTGCCTTGAAATAATGGCCTCCATTCTTTCCATCTCGTCAGCGCTGCACCCACCCGCTGGGCCTCTGCTCGAATCATCATTCTTTCCACCGTCCACTTTCCACTCAGCAAACCCCTTAAAAGGTGGGCACCACCATCTCTCAAGGAAGTCTGTCACTTGTACGACAGTGTGTGTGGTTAAAAATGTTTGCTTTTATTTTGAGCTGAAGTTCCATGGACCACATCTAACCTTCTTGAACATTATAGAATTCTGCTTCTTCTTCAACATCCATGAACATATTTGAAAAGTCACAATCTTGGAAGTCAGCCCTGAGAAAATTCTTCATGAAACAAAAATGTCCTTGGTCTCCTTTATTTCCAGTTATCTACTTTGACACTTTGGCTTTGTTTTCAATACAAACTTCGTAGTTCACTAGACTCCAAAGCGGCAGTAGATAAATTTCTAAACAAGAAGAGCAAATACTGATATTTCCATTTCCAGTCAATGTAGCAGCACCAAAGAATGAAAGCCCAGCTTCTCAAAACACTTTTCACTGAATGGCTAAAAAAAAACAAAAAAGTGGGCACCATATTTAACAACACTGAAAGGAAATATGGTAGCTTTATTTTTGACTTAACACAATGCAACTCAGTAAAATATGTACTTTTTTTCTTTTTTTAATGTCACCATTCCTTACATACAAGCACAAGTAATAAAGTTTTTTTTAAATGTTTAAGATGGTCACTCAACCCTGATCAATGCAGAGAAGGACAAATATATCAATACACTATACTGAGTCCCATTGATATCTGCTCTGAATATGTAAGACACAAGTGCCTCCAAGGCTTCAAACATTCACTCTTCCCTACATTCCACAGAGGGTAAGAGTCCATCACACTAAGTTTAATGCCACATACAATATGCTACTGATGTCTCCAGAAGATGATTTCCAAATAGTGCCCTTCTTCCGTGAAACCTTATTCACGGCTCTCATGCCCTAAAAGCAAAGAATGTCTGTAGGCATCCATTTGATAACCAGAGGGTTCAGTAATACTGCAAGAAATTGGGTACCTAAGGACAGTATAAAATACTTTCAAAGGTGAAAGATGGCCTTGGGTAACATCATCTTCACACACATAGTGGTTCTAGCAGCCCATCCCAGCATCGGAGCAGTGATGAAATAGAGGGTATTTCCTCGCCTTCTGCCACGTTCCTTTGCTCTCTCTCCACACTGGCTTTAAGAGAACTGAGTGTCGCAAATCCTTTAAACTCAGTCTATTCTCAAAAATAGGCAAGAGGATATTATGAAGGAAAAATGAAATACTTCATCACCCTCCCAGCTAAGTGCTGGATGGAGGCTTGTGTGTTGTGGTTCTAGGGGTGCTTCAGACCATAGAATCCCATCACCCCCACGGGGTGAGCCTCATTATAGGACTAGAGAGAGGAGGGAAGAGAATCACAGAGACCAGACCTTAAAATATGGACAGAAATGAAATTGGCTTTCTCCTCCCAGCTTTAAAGAAACATGTTTTCAAGTAAAATCACATAAATGCTACCTCTAGTCTGAGCTCTTCAAGGATGAAGCGTTTCTTTGCAGTCATCTATGTTCTGTATCACCCACTGGAAGACCAGGCCCCCGTGGCCAGGAAGGCAGGCAGCTGGGCCCTTATCTGGATGATTCAGAAGAAAAGATAAAAAGCTCCTCTGCTCCAAACTGCCCAAATCATTTAGGAGCAAGTAAAAGGTGTTGTCTGAAATAACCAGGGAATCGACACATACTTCCTTCCCCCATTTGCCGGTAAAGATCTGGCGAGACTGGGCTCCAACAGTCAGTTTTTCATCCTGGATTAAAATAGACAAAATTGACACAAACAGATGACTGTCTGGGAATGAAGGGAGACGTTGTCTCCTTTGAAGCTGGTGGGAAGTAGAGTTCAATAATTGAAACAGCAGAGCTTCCACTGCACCATCTCTGCTGTTTCCTCAATAAGCATAGGGATGCCCGGGCACTCACCATCCCTTAAAGTCTTATTCTGAAGTGACCATCATCCTTTCTTATCAATGTGTAGATTTCTAGCTCCATCTTTTCCAGTGTGGTCCCTCCAAACGTCACACGTGTGGATTAGTAGTAAACGTTTCTCTGCCATCAGGTTTTCTTCCACTGATCAGTTCTCTGGGTCACTGAAGGTGCTTCCTCCACATGAGACAATCACTCCCCCTGGGTTTATTTATTTGTTTGTTTGTTTTCATTTTCTCATTGGCATTGTTTCCCCTAAACACCAAACACCCTCGATATAATTAATATCTCCCATAAAAGCACCTTGCAAATGGTATTGCTGACTGCAGCTTACAATGGTTACAAGAGAGACACAATACATGGATTCAGACAAAAATATGAAGAGGTGTCTGGCTGTAGATGGATTTTATAATGTAGCTCTCGGGCCTCTTCAATCAGAAAGAAGGTGAGGCTCTGAGTTATCACAGCCAACAGATTTGGCACATGGATTCAATTAGTCTGATGTGTTCTTTGTCTACGCTGAGTGCTAAGAGGACACTTAGGACACATGATGAAGCTTGGGGACCATCGCTTTGGCAGGGGTGGGCGGGTGCAGGGATTCCTCCCCTGGGCAGAAGTTCTTCTCCATACTGGATCTGAAACTCGGTGGGCTGGGGGTGGGGGGGACCACAGAGGAGGAAGATGCACATTAGCGGTGGGTGACGGGGGGAGGGAGGGGCGGGGTGGGGCGAGGCAGGGCAGCAGAGTCTCAGCCAGGGTGCCACACGGTGAGGGAAGGACCAGCAGGGGCCCCCCTCCGTGGGAACACAGCCCATTTCTCCTCTATAGAGAGCTGTGGTGAGAAAAGGAAAGTGACCAGAAGCTGAACGTGAAGTGTAAGTATTTGTTATGACTTTCAAATGAGGGCACTAAAACTACTCTTTTTAAAGGGAACAAGGCCAAGCTGAAATGACTAATTAATTATTCTGAAAATACGACTGAAATGTATGTAAGCACAAAACAGGTCGTTCTCATAAACCAAGAGATCTACTGTGCTGGTGATTTCACATCAATTACCACTGACTTTGGGATCCGCGTCCCAGCACTGAGGAAGAAAGCAGCCGGAAGAGCTGGGCAGTAGCAGAACCCACACCCAGGCTGAGCTTTCGGGGTCCCTTGTGCTACTAGAGAAAACAATTCCAGACAGGAGGGTGCATTTTAAAATTTACTGACGCTTGTTCTCTAGATAGTCTCCAATTTCGAGAGGTAATGCAGCGTCCGACAAAGACCTAATGTCCCTCTTCTGTGCCCAGGAGGCCAGGCCTGTGTTCTCCGTGACCCATCACCAGCTTTCCTGAGCATTTGAGGAACCATCAGAACACAAATCCAAGGGCTTATACTGGCCCCGCTGACACGTCTGACATTTCACATCACAGAGCTATAAAATTCTAAAAGTCGTTCTGCAGCAGTGCCAACCAGCTGAGAAATGCACATCCCCCGTCCATGTCATCCTGTATTTGATCAGAGATGAAAGCAGCCCGTTTTGAAAGGAAAGTGCATTAAAACATCTGATTCCTGGGATGTATTAAAGACAGCAGAGTCTAGCAGAGATCAAGGGGAAAGACATAACCAGTCAAGAGGGGAAAACACTTTGTTTTAGGAGGAAAACCAAGAATAAAGTGAGGTTGGTGATGCCTGTACAAATCTGTGCCATTTCCAGGGTGGTGAAATATTATGTAATCTCAGGATTTCAGTGCTGAAGGGACCTCAGAAGTCGTCTGGGTCAAGCCCTGTATTTACACATTGGGAATATGACCTCTGAAAAATTAAGGGAAAGGCTGTAGATTTTAAAATATATATGCATGGGGGAAAATTAGAAAATGACAGTTTCTACTTCACTGGCTCTGAAATACATGTATTTCCTTACTGTTTCTTCATTGTGTGATACTCCCTTTTTTTTAGAACCCTTTGATTTGAAATTATTTTGGGTACTTAGAAAACGAACCAGTGATTATCTGAAGGAACTGGACTTATTACCACACAGTTAATCCACACAGCGTTCTGAGCTTAAAGTTCTTGTTTGTGTTTCTCAATAAAGTAATTAAAGGGAATGGCTTTCCCTGGTGCATGATTTTAAAATCAATATATTTTTAAGGTTCTAAGTAAAAAGTTTGAAAGACCGGTTCTGTTTGTGTGATTTAGATATTCAAGATGCAATTTTGTTTGTTTTTTTTCAGATTACAAAATGACAAATTTCCAGGATAACCCATGTATGCTTTTAGTTATGTCAAGGGGGAAAGAATGAGAAGAAAAGGGTTCTTGGACGCAGATTGCCCTACAACAGGGTTTCTCAACCTGGAACCGCTGACATATTCGGTCAGATAATATTCGTCATGGGAGCTGCCCTGTACATTGTGGGATGTTTAGCAGCCTCCCTGGACACCGCCTACTAGGTGCCAGGAATCCCCTTGCCTCCAATGTGACAGCCAAAATGTCTCCAGACATTGCCAAGTGTCCCTGGGGAGGGAAGGGTGAAGACATCTCTGGTTGAGAACCACTGCCCTACAGAGAGGGACATCCAGACACTGCTGCATTTAAAGCAAAATTGGAGTGGCAATTTTGGCTAAAACAAACAGCTTAGGTATAGGGATCTTATTTCAATGGAGGCTTTGGAATATAACTGTAGGTATGACCAGTCTAAGAGAGAGTGATGTTATGTGATTCAGTCTTGGGAGAATTTACACTAATAATAATACTACTAATAACTGAGGTCTAGTGCTCTATCTGAACAGTGTCATTCAATCCTACCAGCAGCCCTTTGAGGAGGGCAGGATTTTTTATCCCCACTTTTCAGATGAGGAACAGCAGCCTTACAGGAGGCGTGGGCATAAGTTCTCACGAAGCCAGGATGTGGGAGATGGAGGACGCAGCCCAGTTCTTGGTCTTCTCCACCCCCAGGTCTCACTGGTGGCCATTCCAACTCATAGGAGGTCATATTTCCATAGAATGTCATTGACCTGACAGCTTCAGATTATGTTGTTTTGTTGGTCTATTTTTGTCATTTTGACCAGCGATGGTGATCTCTTCTACCTCTTTGTTCTACACTCATCTAGGACTCTAGGGAATTTGAACATTTTAGCAATTATGATGCAGATAAAAGCAGAGTGGATAGTCTGCAGGTTGACAAAGATCGTGGTTCCATTTCCACAGCCTCAAATATCATCTCCCCAGAGCTCCCCCAAACCATGCATTCCAACACCTCAGCCATGGAGCACTGTGATTTTCAAAGGTCAGTTAGAAATAGTCTTTCTTTTTAATTTTCATTCAAAGTGAAAAAGAAACTTAATGCTGAAAAGTAAGACTTAGATCCTTGAAGGACCGAGGCATCTGTAGAACACGCTCTTGAAATAAAATCTCAGCAAACAGGCAGCGTCCAGCCCCAGACAGTAATGGCCACGTGGAAACCAGAGCATCTGGCAGCTCAGATCCATCACCAGCTTTCAGAGGGGCCTCATGACTGATGAATAAACATTAACATTATAAATGAATATCAATAAATATTGTGTGTGGGTGATTAATCATATGACAACAAAAATAATTGCAGGGGCACATTTCTGGATCAGACAAATGTTTGAAGTTGAAAATAATGAAATACGCTTTGCCCATAAGAAACTATAAGGCCAACGTTTACATAGAATATTTCTCTTTTGTCTTTTTTCATTAACACTCTAGAAATGATGACGAAATGATGACAAATTCTACCTTTGACCGTTGGGCAGGGTGATGGTTTCCCAGTAAGCACGACTGGAGACATGGCCTGCAAACGACCTCCAAACAAACACACTCTCCGAACAACCCGGGATCAACAACACGCTATGTACCATCTAAAAAAAAGTGAACAATTTAGCTGTGGCAAGACATCTGTCCCCTTGGAGAAAATATACATTAAGACGCTTAGATGTGATGTGTGACAGAGGAAGAGGGAGCACACGGTCACGGAGACAAAGGATTCAGTTCAATTTATCTGGGGAGGTGAGGCCAGGACAGCATCTCTCCGGGTGGCTGGCAGAGCAGCCCCGTGAACGATGCTCGTGGCCAGAGGCCATGAATAAAGGATGGATTCAGCCACCTTCTTTCGCCGGCCAGTTTTGACGAGCTCTACCCACAACCCGATGGCTCTTTTCCAAAGCTGCTCTAAAAAGGCAACCCAAATGGGAATGCTATGTTTCGACATGGCAGGTCTGAGACTGAAATCAGGTTCAGGAAAGTGGGCCATGCTTTTCCCGGTGATCTCTTTCATCCTCCCGTATGTTCATTGGCAAGTAATTAAAGGCACGTAGGCACATGCACACATACGAGAGCAACTCGAGTCATAGTAATGTCACTGACGAGAAAAGTAATAAACAGGAAGAAATTAAAAGAACCCAATAGGCCCAGAAAAAAATCTAACAGATTTAATCAGGAGAAACGGAATATTCTCCGAGACCCGTTACAAAGAACCCTGGTGCCAAAAAAACGTGGCAGAAATGGGATCATTAAAATGGATATGGGAAGGGGTGACAGATACACAGATGAAGCAGGGACATATCTGGACGAGACAAGTAGCCCCAGCAGAATTCAAATGAGAGATTCAAACCTAAAACAAGAGATGGGCCAGATGCAAAGAGGAGCAGCAAAAGGATGGAGTAATTGAATCTGTCCACGGCTGCACTGCCAGGAATCCTACAGGTTTCCCAGGCAGATCCTGGGACATCCAGCATCTTATTTCAGCTAATCACGTGCGCCTCACTCTGACACCGTGCATATCTGCTGCAGAGTCGGGATTCTGAAGATGTGACAAGCCATTGGCGATGATTACTCACTTCGTAGACACGCATACCGGCTCACCCTACTAAGCAGACAGAATCGATCATTCATGTAATACAGAAAGGGATTAGACAATTTGACTTCCCTTTTAGAATACTTCTCATGCACATTGATTGATGGGTTCTTTTCAAGTTGCTTGTGGCAGCATGCATTTAGCAACATCATGAATGCCTGTGTCTAGTGAGTAACCTTATCCTCAAGATATGTATTAGAGCATGCTGGAAAGTTTCATAATCAATTACCTAATCTATACCGGGAAAAGAAGGATGCTGGAGCCTCCCTGCTCCTTCAGATGCGCCCACCACATAATGGCCACATTCAGGGAGTGCTACCAGGTGCCGGACCTTTACATACAGTTTCCATTTATTTATAAACAAATATTGATAGAGTGGCCTCTCCATGCAAGCACTAGGGTGAAACTATCCTCAGTGAGCTTGATGTCTAGTCCCCCAGTAAGTGGCAGAGCTGGGTCTCAAAGCCAAGCCAGTCTGCCAACAAAGCCCTGCTCTTTCAGCAGTGCATCCCACCTCCTGTGTTGGTGGAAGTCAGCCCGTCCAACAGAGCCTTCTGCCATGATGGAAACATTCTACATGCGCTGCCCGACATGGTAACCCCCAGCTGCACATGGCCAAGGAACACAGGAGATGTGGTTAGTGCAGCAAAAAAACTAAACATTTCACTTTATTTCATTTAAAATTTAATTTAAATAGCCTCATGTGGCTAGTAGCTGCTCTATTAGACAGTGCAGAAGGGGGACTACTGACCCAAGATATCCTAACAAGAAGTAATAACTTTAAAGTCAAGGATGCTCAGAAGATGGGGAGCCGTGGCAGCTGCAGTTGTTGCCAGCACAAGGAGCGACCTGGGGGGCAAGGCTGCCTCTGCTGCACAACACAGCTGCTGCAGCTCCTGTCCCTTCTCACTACAAAACAGGATCATAATTCCCCTGAAATCAGGTCATCATTTAACTTCTAAAAATGTATCAGATCCTTGGATCCCCAAGTGCCATCTTCACTTTAAAGGATATATTTACTTTTACATAAGTCATCCATGAAAAACATCTAAAGAAAAACTAGACGATGCAGAAGAGGAAAGGACACAGCACCCCAGTTCCATTATCTTGTCTCCTGGCTATCTTCCCACAGTACACATGCCTACTTATACACCCATGTTACCATCTTCTTATTTTAACTTTCTAAAAATTAGATTACTCTCAACATCCTCTTCTGGGTCCTGCCCTTCTCACTTACCAGAACTTCATGAACACCTTGAGGAACATAGAATTATTTTAAGTATTTTCCTCACTTTTCAAAACATATCTAGGAACATACAATTACTTTACATACTTGCATAATGTTCTATTTTCTAGGCATACACTGGTTCATTTACTCAATCCCCTATTTGGGATAAGTTGGGCTGCTTCTAAGATTTTGCTATCACAAATAATGGTGGAATAATTTCTGTGTACACATTCGTACACTTGACTCTCTCCTTTCAAAAAAGTTCTCCAAGTAAAATTGCTGGGTAAAAAGGACAATTGCTGGTTCTTAGGACTTTAGATTCTGATCACTAACTTGTCCTCTCCAAAAAAAAAAGTATCAATTGACACTAAACTGCAGACAGCTCCTCCAAAAGCGTTCCTTGCCCTGAGCCCACATGTCTTTCTGTAATTTCCCCCTCTAACACTTGCAGTCAGCTGGGACAAACCTCACAGCTCATCAGTCTGACAGCCCATGAATATTTGAAGATAGCTAGCAATCTCCCCAAAGTCTTACCTTTTTAGTTAAATATTTCACATCCTTTGAACATTCCTCATGTGAAATGGGTCCTAATCCAGTTTGTTTATGCCCCCTTTAAAGAAGTGCCCAGATTCAAATAACAAAATCGAGATAATAGTAACTTTCATTTAATGGGTAGGGGCCATGTGTGAGATTCTATTCTAAAGGTTTCAGATTTGCTTTGAGCCTATGATCCCTGCTCTGGACTGAGTGATGGTCCCTCATATGTGGAAGCCCTACCCTCCAAGTTGACTGTATTTGGAGATGGGACCTTAGGAGGAGGTTAATGTTAAATGAAGTCATAAGGGTGGGGCCCTGATCCAATAGGGTTAATGTCCTTACAAGAAGAGACACCAGCTCTCTGCCAGGTGAGAAGGTGGCTGTCTGTCTGCACGCCAGGAAGGGAGGTCTCACCAGGAATGAAACTGACCAGCACTTTGATCGGGGACTGTCAGCCTTCTGTGGTTCCAGCCACGCAGTCCATGGCATTTGTCATGGCAGCCTGAGCAGACTAAGGTAGTGCCATTTATCCTCAAAGCATCTCAAAAGGTAGTTGCTGCTCTCATTCCCATTTGACGGAGGGGAAACTGAGGCACGGGGAGCTTGAAGAACCTACTCAAGATCCTTGCATCACCAGGAAGGAGTAGAGGAGGGATTTGAACCCAGGCAAACAGACTCTGGAACCCACACTCTTAAATCCCATGGTGTACATACCACCTCTTATCTCTAGACACAACCTCTCTGGTCAATATTAAGATGAGCACCTCCTTGGTCTAGAGTTAATACCTTTATTAATGCTGCTCGAGTTCTTTTGGCAACCCCATCACAGCACTAACATACTTAGTATTGTGTCTGCTAAAACCTCTAAGTTCTTTTTCACATAAACTTTAGTTAAGCCATGATTTTCCCATACCTGAAATGCAACTGGGGTTTTTGCTAGCAAATGCACTTATCGCAATTGAATTCTCTGCAGTTCTAGAATTGCTCCACATTTCAACGTATCAAGATCTTTGGGGGTCCTGGTTCAAAACCCCCTCATAAGTTTTGTGCTATTCACACAGTAAATAAGCCTGCTTTATGTGGAGGAAGTGTGGCTTATAACCCGTGAAATGTTATGCATATTCGTCATTGTTATTAAATATTTCCATGCAAGTCATTGATTAATAAATAGGGCCAATGAGGGAACACTGGAAGAGAAAACTGAAAACTTCTCCATAAGTGTTTTTGCAACTTTTAAAATGCATGCTCCGCTTTTAAAAATATTATGAATGTGTCCCCCACCTTTCTTTTCCTTCATTGGAGGAAAAGAACTCAGCATTATTTTTGAATAAAAACATACTCTTCTTTAAAAGAGAAAACCCTGAGTACGTATGCGAAGCATGATAAATTGCACCATACATAAAACAAAGACTTTATTGCGCTTTGCTTTCTATTTTTGTATTATGAAAACAGTATGTACATGTTTTGCTTTCCAAATATAAATACAGCACGCACCGCATCCTCCCTGAGATGCCAGGGTTTTAGCTTAAATGGGGAGTTTCCACCCTGTTTGCCTCCACAGCCCTGCCCAGTGCTGAGAGCCACATCCCACCTCAGGGTGACTTTTCTGACCTTGGGTCAGAAAAGCACTTTCTAGACTGTGCCCTCTGCGATACTACCCGAGTGTTACCAGCTTCCCTTCAAGAAGCCCAGCACTGAGCACGGCTCCTAGAGTGATGTGGACAGTCACGTGCTGGGGCCTAGACACTGTCTTTGGCAAGTTCAGGGTCCTGCTGCTGCTATACTCTCCCTTTCTTTTTCTTCCAGAACCCTCATACTATGCCTTCCTCCAGGGAAACACGAAGCAGCCACGCAGGACTGTGAACCACACAAGGTAAAGCCCAGGCAGCCACCTCCCAGATGCCCGTGCTCACACAGGTTTCAAGTGCACAGGGCTCCTCAAGGACATTCAGCCCCATCCAGGCTGCTGTGTCCACCTTCAGTCCCAACCTTAGGGTCACTTTTGCTCCTTGATGTCCTCCAGGTTTCCAAGGAAACAGAAGTCTATGATCTCTGAGACCCCAGTTCACCATTTTGGCTTCAGCTGCCCTCGGCAAAGCCCTTACATTGCTTTCAGTGGTTCCCCAGGGTCTGTCCCCAGGTTTTCCTGGACAGTCCCTCCTCCGGCCTGAGAATCTGATTCGGACTTTTTGCTGAGCCTCCAAACAGTGTCTTCACTGCAATCCAACTCTTCCTCTTCTCTCTCTCTAAAAGCCTTGAGCAGCATTGGTTTCCAGCAACCTGGTCTCCACTACCGCCCAGTGAGACAGCTCATGGCCACGGCTCATGGACAGCTCATGGCATGGTTCCTCCAACACCATTGTCTGCCCAGGAATGAATATCACTCCTCGGTTGTCCCCACCACAAGGGGACACACCTGAGCCGCTGCACTTCGCGGGCCACAGGCTGATCTGTACATATGAACGCGTGTGCCATGTCTGTGAATCCAGACAAGCCAGCAGCATCTTTCAGTTTAAGAAGCAAAGGGAGCAAAGGGAGCAAAGTGACCCACCTCCCTTCCTGGTGGAGACTCGTGATGCCTCAAGGTGCCTTTGGAGAAGCATCCCAGTCCCTGTGACGGCAGGGCTTCCCCTTAGGTCCCGACTCTCTGTTTTGGTTATTAGCCTCTTACTCTGGTCAACTGTCATGGGTTGAATTGTGTCCTGTTTAAATTCATATATTGAAATCGGAGCCCCAAGTGCCTCAGAATTTGACCATATTTAGAGATAGAGCCTTTAAAGAGGCAATTCAGGTACAATGAGGCAGTTAGAGTGCCTCTGATCCAGTATGACTGGTGCCCTGATAAGAAAAGATCAGTCTTTTTATGGCTGAGTAATATTCCCTTGTATATACATATCACATCTTGTTTATCCATTCATCTGTCAATGGACACTTAGGTTGCTTCCATGTCTTGGCTGTTGTAAATAGTGCTGCAGTGAACATTGGGGTGCATGTATCTTTTTTAATTAAGAGTTTTCTCCAGATACATGCCCGTGAGTGGGACTGCTGGATCATATGGTAGCTCTATTTTTAGTTTTTTAAGGAACCTCCATACTGTTCTCCATACTGGCTGCACCAATTTACATTCCCACCAACAGTGTAGGAGGGTCCCCTTCTCTCCACACCCTCTCCAGCGTTTATTATTTGTAGACGTTTCGATGATGGCCATTCTTACCAGAGTGAAGTGATACCCCATTGTAGTTTTGATTGGCATTCCTCTAATAATTAGCGATGTTGAGCATTTTTTTCACGTGCCTGTTGGCCATCTGTGTGTTTTCTTTGGAGAAATGTCTGTTTAGATCTTCTGCCTATTTTTGATTGTTGTTTTTTGGTTTTTTTTTTTTTTGATGTTGAACTGTTTGCAGCAACATGGATAGACCTAGAGATTATCATACTAAGTGAAGTAAGCCAGACAGAGACAAGTATCATGTGATACCGCTTATATGTGAAATCTAAAAAAAGATGCAAATGAACCTATTTACAAAACAGAAATAGACCCACAGACATCGTAAACAAACTTGTGATTACCAAAGAGGAAAGGGAGGGAGGGACAAACTACGAGGTTGGGATTAACATGTACACACTACCATGTACAAGATAGATAATCCTCAAGGTCTTACTGTACAGCACAGGGAACTCTACTCAGTGTTTTGTGATAACCTATAAGGGAAAAGAATCTGAAAAAGAATATATATATATATAAAACTGAATCACTGTGCTATACACCTGAAACTAACACAAAATTGTAACTCAACTATACTCTAATAATAAAAACAAGAAGAGATCAGGACACAGGCACACGCAGAAGGATGGCCTTGTGAAGACACTGCAGAACAGGAACCTCCCCCATCCAGGGAGAGAGGCCCTCAAGGGGCTGACACCTTGATCTGGGACGTCCTCCACCCAAACTGTGACCAAACGCACTTCTGTTGTACCAGTCCCTCGGTCCGTGGTACTTTGCTCTGGCGGGCCCAGCAGACCCACGCATAGATGATGTGTGACCCTCTTTTTATCTGATGGGTGAGATTCAACAGCGTAAGTACGTTTCTGCAGAGTTTTACACCATACTGGCCCCTCAGCTCACAATAGCAATAGTAACAGGGGGACACAAGGCTTGATGGTACCCCAGGACCTTTGACTGTGGGCTGAACAACTGAAGTTCTTGATCCAAGTGTCCAAGCAGGTACAATCAAGCAGGTGCCACCTCCTTCCTGCCTGAGTGCCCTGGGGGGGAGGGGGTGCGTCCTTCCCTCTCCACTCCTCCCGGCAGCGTGGCAGGATCCACTCTTAACAGCAGCAGGAGAAGGAGCGTTGGGGCCCTTCAATAACGTGCTGGCTAAAAACATTATTCTCTTGCTTCTGGAAGCTTTGCCCCCCCAAAAGGAGTCTATGACACGTATCAGTCTCAGAAGTCACTCTTTGGGAGGTGGCGTAGGATGGAGAGCTGGCGCAGGGTGGAGAGGTGGCCCTGGAGCCCTGCACCTTCCAGCCTGAGCTTCTTCCAGCATTTTCATCTCTGCCGGGAAAACAACCCAGCCCCACGCCGTCCCAGAGGCCAAGCCATTGTCACAGGAACAGACAGAGCAAATCTCAGACTCCTAGACAGCATCTTATATGTAGAAGGAAAATCCTTCTTTTCTTTTTCAAAAAATCCATTTATTTTCTCAGCAAAAGCCGATATCCAAAAAAAAGTTCAGAATTTTAAAAAGAGGTGGGTTCCTGGCAGCTGACCCCAGCACAGACTGGAGTGGACACAGCCAGGCCTCCTAACCCTGTTGCCACTGGTCATCGGATGGCTGTGGGCCACCCACCACCCGGGAGGGCGACACCCCAGGCCGTCTGCCACTGGCACCCCCCAGCTGGGGCAGCCCACATCGCTGGTGGGGCCTGGCAGCGTGTCACGGTGCCCCACATGGGGGTCTAGAAGGCGGTGCTTTGCTTTCTCAAAGTGCTTCCTGCAGGGCCTTCTGAGTGTAAAGTCCCCTAGAGCAGTGCTTCCCAAGCCTTTCCCTGCTTCCCAGAAGTAATGAGAGGAGCTGCCCCAGGGGCTGTGATGGGTAAGGGTCTGGAGGGGTCAGGAGGGAGAGCAAGGGGCTCCAGCCGCAGAAGGCACAGCCGTTTTACTCTGCTTTTACATGTTAGGTTTTTAGATCCAATTTTATTTGAAAAACAGTTTCCATGGTTTTCTAAAAAAGTTGAAGAACCACCAAGATTTATTTTATAAAATAGGAAACCAAAGCCGCACGAGTTGAGAAGTGACCCATCCAAGGCCAACGGTGACCTTGTCCAAAGTCGAGCAGGATGGGGACCTGGGACCCATCTTCTGTCTTCACATCCTGCACTGAGCAAGGAACCAGCAGGGCTCAGGGCCACGTCTGTGGTCCGAGCCTGGAGGCCTGGCAAAGAAAAGGGGCTGGTTCAGGACACTGTTAACTCACCATCCCCAATACACAGCATCCCCTTTTCCTCCCAGCGTGCCCAGAGCCCCCCACCCCATCTCCCCATCCCAATTTCTCATGTGTCAGGCAGACTGTGACCCTAAAGTCATCTCTCTCTTCAACTTCGCTCGAAAATTTCTGTCGCTTTGGTCCTTTCTTTTTATTAGCAAAATGAGTGAAGACCTCTGATATGTCATTTCAGAGGAAGCAATAGCGACAGCTCAGACTTTTGCAACAACATGCACACACGTGCACACGCGCACAAACACACACACACACGCGGAGGCTGACTGCACAGCTCTTTCTCGATGGTCGGCCCTTCTAAGTCCCACCAGGACTGATGCTGTCGTGAGCTCAGCACTAGAATCACGAGCTGCTGAGAGCGCTTTGTCTCAGGGCAAAGAAGTGTGGTCCAAACAGGTGAAAGGCATGAAAGCTCTAAGATGCTTAAATCTTGGATGGTTACAAAAACAATCAGGCAAATAAACAAACCGAATCCCGCTCAGTGACGTCGGAGTCGGGGAAAGCAGTTAGCACAGAACCCGAAGGAAATCTTTCTCGATTTGCAAGTGTCTTCATGGTATCTCCTTCCGGATAATATTTTTAGCAAGAGTGAAATGTGCTTTGTTTTCCTTTCCCCGGGGTTTAGAGAGATGGGGGGTAAGGAGGATGAACTGAAGCTAATTAAAAATTCTACAGATATACGTACCAGGAAATGAATTAAGATGATAGTTTTAGGGTTGTGATGAAAATGCCCCACTTCCAGGATGATGCATGGTGCAGGGGGGCAGGATGCCCTACATCTCATAGGGTATCCTGAAGTTCTAAAAACGGGGGAGTGAATGAAGATGATGCTTGTAGTGTAGAAGCTAGGATCTCCTGTCCTCTGTCAATAAAAAGACAGGCTGTGCAACTCTGAGTCCTTGAGATTTTATTCCTGGACATCAGGGCTTTGGAGTATGGGATTGTTTTGTGTATGTGCTGTCCCTGGCTGGTGTCTACCTTCTGGGGTGGAAATATGCAGGCAGCATTCCCATTTCAGCTTAGTTCAGCTGTGCAAATTAGCAAACATCCACTGGCTGGGGGCCGAGCAGAAATTAGGCCAAACTTGTAAAAGGTACCAAAGACTTAAGTATAGCCGTCAGTAGGATTGATTGACTTGGTACCATACATATTTCTAAACCCACAAGACATTGGACTTCTTCAGTCCCTTTATAAATTCTACAGATTACAAATTCAACCCCAAGAAAGTATGCAGGCATATTCGTTTGCCAGGGTGGCCATAACAAACACCACAGACTGGGCTGTTTAAACAACAAAAATGTATAGTCTCAGAGTCTGGAGGCTGGAAGGCCGAGAGCAAGGTGTCCGCAGGTGGGTTCCTTCTGAGGCCATGAGGGAGGACCTGCCCGGGCCTCTCCCCCAGTGTCTGGTGGTTCCTTGGCTTCTAGAAATATCACCCCATCTCTGCCCCCATCTTCAGACAATGCTCTCCCTATGCGTGTCTGGGTCCAAATTTCCCCTTTTTGTAAGGATGGCATCACATTGGATTAGGGGCCTGTCCTGCTCCAGCAGAAAATCATCTTAACTAATAATTATGTCTGCAGCAACCCCACTTTCCAAATAAGGGCACCTTCTGAGGTCCTGGGGGTTAGGGCTTCCACATATGAATTTGGGGGGAATACAATCCAATGTCTAACAGTAAGGACTCATAAAGTAAATTAGCATCATTTTACCTTTACCTGGAATAAACTCTTTTTCTCTAAGGAAGTGATTTTGCAACCTAGAATCTCTTCTGATTCTAGTCCCATTGTCATTAAAATGGAAAATGGGACCCAATTTCTTTTGAGCATGTAAAAAAATCTTCGAGAGATTTATGGCCATTCTCACAGGAACAATTCTGGGAATGATGTGTGGAGAATAGAAGCAGAAAATACTTCTTTCTAAAAAGGAGCAGCTATCAGGACAGGCCTGGATAGCTAACCAGGCAAAATGCCTGAGTCGCTCTATTAACCACGAAGCCGTGGAGGGCCAGGCGCCTGGGTTTCTCCTCGGCAACTTGGAAGGCTCGGCCTGGACCACCACCAGACGGGACCCTCCAGCCGCCGCTCTGCAGCCACTCATGCCTCTGTTTCAGTGACATGCTTCTGTGTCATTCTAGAATGGCCCATCTGAACCTTCAAGGTTCTTTTTGACTTTTTGATTTTATTTTTCTAAACAAGTTTTGCAAAATTCAGTAAATGCAAAATGTCAGAAGCTGTTCTGCAAAACCTTGAAACTGCAGACCTAACGTTTCAGCCACAGGATAAAATGGTAAGGGGTTGAGTAAGAAGGCAGTTAATGGAGAGCAGAGGCTAATTCCAGCACATCTTATGATACGATATCGTATAAAACTGTCATCCTATTCAGGTAACATAGCATGAGCATCCAATGCAGGGTGATAAAATTCTTTTGTACAGAATTTCAAGATAAATATTTGCTAAATTATCTCATTTCAGGGAAAGCTTGACTGAGTCACTGGCAATTTCATTGGCAATTTCATTGTCAATTTCTCTGTGACGGGGAACTTAGGTTAATTCACGTCCGTTCACTTCAACGTGGAGCATATTCCTTGTTCATGCAAACAAAGATGACAGTAAATAGAATTTGTTTTAACTTCTATGCAAAAAAGTGGTTTATGTTATACTATCGATGTCGTAGCTTCTTTTTCTTTATACCAGATCTTTTGACATTTGGGTTCCTTCCTTTTCGATTTGCTTTTTAACTTTTAAAACTGTTTTATTTGCTTTCCTTTGCTGGGATGGAGAATTGGAAGTCTGAGTTTGTGGAGTAGAGTGAGAATACTAAAAACTAAAACAGTCAGAAATTTAAGGTACATGTGGGAGGGCATCCAGTTTCAACTCAAAGATGTGGGAAGTTGGAACAAGTGTTGGTCTCAGCCTCACAGGGAGAGAGAAGCATGGCAAATGGAAAAGTCTGGACTTCTCTTGAGCATATCAGAGAACCAGGGTTACAGGGCAAACAACTAACCTGCAATCTGGGGAGAGACTGGCACCAGCTAGCAGAAGCAAGACCTGAGCATTTGCTTCCCTGGGGCAGAGACACTCCTGGATGCCCCGTGAGCCACTGCTGTGGCCTGAATTGTGTCCTCAAAATCCTTACACTGAAGCCCTAAACCCCAATGTGATGGTATTTGGAGACAAAGTCTCTGGGAGGTAATTAGATAAGGTTAAAGGGTGGGGGGGGAGGGTTCTCTTGATGGGATTAGTGCCCTTATAAGGAAAGACCCCAGAGAGCTTGTTCTCTGATGATGCTAGCCCCCCAGGCTCAGACTTCCAGCCCCCAGAACTATAATATTCAGCAGGTAAAAAAAGCATGGTCTGTCATTGTGAGGAAATTATGCCCAGTCTCTATTCCAAATGATATTATTTCCTGGACATTTTGATGAAATGACTGGCTGGGGTAGCCATATCCCGATTTCTAATGGCATCAAGAAAAGTTAACTGTCACATCCAAATCTCATTTCATGGTGCTCTGCATCAGTGGTCCAGGCAGACTTCTGGGACTGGGCAACCCTAGAACTGCCCATCTGTCTCAGACATTTGGCATTTCAACAGAAGATGTAGTTATATCTCAATCCCAAGTTGGACGTCTTACGGCCTGAGATGGCGTGATAGGTCTCAAGCCTGCAAGATAATGGAGATGTTCCCTGGTGGTGACCATCCTAGGGGAATGTGAAATCACGGAGGAGCTTCTCTCAATATGGGTCCAAGTTCCCCAACTCATAGAATGTTCAAGATTAAACTCCTCCCACCATTTATCTGTGGGTCCAAAACCTCACAGAGTTATTTCTCACTTCAGACTTCCTAAGGGATGCTCTTTTCATATTCGGTATTCACCGATTCATCTTGCTTTGGCTTACCTATCTGCATTTCAGGCTCACAAACCTTGGCGTGGAGCTGAAGTGAGGAAACGCTGAACTCCGGAAAGACATTCAGGCTATGTTACTATTTTTCCCTTTGAGCACAGTCTACAGAACTGCAGAGCTTAAACATTAACGTTGTTAAAGCACTTCATGCCCTGCTAAAAGGTAGTGAAAATTCTCAGTCAATCTAAACCCACACCTAGCACTTATGCACCAGAGTAAGGAGGAAGTGCTTGGCAAATCACTAATTTTTGACTGTGTAACTAAAAGGTAGGGCAATCCACAGGCGGGAGCAAGAGGGGTGTGCTTTGTCCAATAGAAAAGGATCACAGGGGCTTCCCTGGTGGCGCAGTGGTTGAGAGTCCGCCTGCCGATGCAGGGGACACGGGTTCGAGCCCTGGTCCGGGAAGATCCCACATGCCGCGGAGCAACTAGGCCTGTGAGCCACAACTACTGAGCCTGCGCGTCTGGAGCCTGTGCCCCACAACAAGAGAGGCCGTGACAGTGAAAGGCCCACGCACCGCGATGAAGAGTGGCCCCCGCTTGCCACAACTAGAGAAAGCCCTCGCACAGAAACGAAGATCCAACGCAGCAAAAATAAATTAATTAATTAATTTTAAAAAAAAGAAAGAAAAGAATCACAGGATGCTAAGTGTAAAACCCTGATTAACCATACGCGCAGTCATCCTTGATCAAAAGATGACCAGGCTGGACCCGAGTCAGACATCAAATTTATACGTGAAAATCATTCGATTCTGCTCTGCCTTCCAGTAAAGCCGCGCCTAAATCATTTCCCACCAGATGAGATGTTGTTACACTTTAAGATACTCCCGGATTGCTAGGATCACCACTTCCTGTGCCGGGACCACAAGCTCCTGAAATCAGAGTGTGAAACCACAATGATCCAGTAGGTAAGACTGATTTGTGTCTTTATTCAATACTCTTTCATTTAGATCCATTTGGTAAAGGAGCGATTTGGAATCAGATGTGTATTTCAGAAATCACTTGGGGAGCCTTTTCAAACTCTACATCCCTAAGCTCCAACCCAAAGCTAATAAATCAGTATGTGTGCATACACGCACACACACACACACACACACACACACACACACACTCACTTCAATACGTAAATTACAATACATAAATCTGGTGCCAAAATTACAATGTAATTCTATTTCAAAAAGCTAGTCAAATACAATTCCACTTATATTTTAAACAATATTTGATCAAACAAAAGGCAGAGCCGTGAGCTGGTGACAGATGTGAACTTTCCTCTTGGTCAGTCCCCAGGAGCTTAGATGTTCTCAGCAGAATCTGAGTTGCACACGTGGTTCTTTGAAACAAATCAGGATTACTCTACTACAAATAAAGGCAAAAAACTTAGCCCGTGATGTCTGCTGGCCCCTCTGCTCCCTGAGTCCATCCATGACCCCGCTTACATGACACACCAACTTCCCCAGGAGTCATTGCCATTACCCTGGTTTCACAAATGAAAGAAACTGTGACTTAAGAAGTTGATGCAAATGAACCAAAATCTCACACCTGTCACTTAACTTTTTCTGGGCCTCAGTTTCCCCCTCTGATAAGAATTCTTCTAAGCCTGCCTCAGAGGGTCGTTATAAAGATTAAATAAAACTGTGCATTATAGCCCTTTCCACAGTAGCTAGCACCCATTAAGCATTCAGTAAAAGGTGTTCAATAAACCCGAATGTTTTACGGACGAGACAATACCACGGTTCCAAACAGGACACAGAGAAAGAACTGTGTCAGTCTATACAGATAAAGATATGTAAAGAGCGTGTGGAGAAACATGTTTTAATGTTATTGACGTCTTTAATTACACACCTAGGGAGACTGCACACTTGCTCTCACAATGCTTTTGACAGCAAAAACAGAAAAACCCCAGAAAAACCACACACACTAAGTGCTTTTCTATTCCTCTCAACCCACAGCGCTCTGTGTAAGGGAATGATGTCTGAGAGCAAATGCTACACGAAGTAAGAAATCATTACGAGTGCCCAGATGGAGAATCGTGGGAATAGGCCAAAAGCTTGTCAAAACTTCAACATGGTTTTTTTTAAAAAATCATAAAAATCATTTAACCACACGATTTTTGAACTGCATTCTGACAATTTCCTTAAATAAGGGCTGTGTCTACAACAGACCTGATTTCAAATCCATTTTATGCATTCAGTGGTCTAAGTCAACTTCATCCTGCACAGAATACCATATTTTTTCAGAACAAATTCTCATAGATAACATTCATGTCGGAGCGCGCCCATAATACGTTATTTAAGAAATATTGAGGGCTTCCCTGGTGGCGCAGTGGTTGAGAGTCTGCCTGCCAATGCAGGGGACACGGGTTCGTGAAAGAAATATTGATACTTTCCCAGTGTTTTACGATTTGTACCACTCAGTTCATAAGAGGACAACAGCCCAATTTGGGGGAAGTGGGCAGGAGCCCAGGCTCTGGTTATTCTTTCCACGTTTTTCTGCTCAAGTATTTCTGATCGTTAGAAAGAAACAAACTCTGTACTTGAACACAGACACCCAAGCAGGACAAATAAGAAGAAATGTTTGTCACAAGCGTCCAAATACCCTAGATAGGCTCCAAAAAGGAACAGAAAGGCACAGACGGAACTTCTGTAAATACAGTCAAATGACAAATTAACCTAAAACTCAACTGAGAAAAGATTGCTGTGTTCACTTCCTCAGCATCTCGGCTGAGTTGAGACTAACTGAACCCCCGTATAAAAAAGGCTCGGGTTTCCTTTGATGAGGATCATATAAGTCCCTTTGTTTGTGCAAATGGCTTACATTTCCTGCCCACAAGTGTGCCTGTCCAGTCCAGGAATATCCAAGGATGTCAACTTATATGGGTACCTTGCTGGCAAACACTGAAACTCACATTTTGAGAAGTAGAGTGAATCAAGGTAATAAAGCATTTATCCATTCAGCAAGTATCTCAGTGCCTTCCGTCTATAGGCAAAATAAAGATGAAAATGGCCACGATGTGTCATCTGGGAACTTGTGATCTAGTTACGAAAAGTATACAGGTAACTGAGTTATAAGCCGCAAATATAACAAGGACTAACAGGAAGATATAAAAGTGGTCAGAGTTCTGGGTGGAAAGTAGTCGTTTTGGGGAAGTGAGGGTCTTCATGCCCCCCTGGGGGTTATCGACCTGGCCCATAAGCCTTAGTTTGCTTTTTATCTTTTCTTATTTTCTTCTTTTTCTTAACTTACCTTTGTGGTTGTTGCTACCATTTCTAAGGATTACGTGAGTGATCTTATCCTATAGACAAAGTTAGGAAAGCAATTTTCTGATTGAAAAGCAACTGAAGATATTTATTCAGAAAGAAAATGTTATTTTAAAAAGAAATTGAAGCTGCTCTTCTAACATTTAGGAGAGTGTTAGATGTTAACACATTAAAAGTAGGCACACTAAAAACTCAGCAATTCCCCTGTATCTCAGAAATTTGACTTAAAAATGCGAACAGAGACTAATGGTCACAGAGTTTTAAATGTGTTTTTTCTAGTTCTGTTTATAATCCTGGAGTTAGCCTGAATGCCCAGCAGTTGTGGCATAATTAAATTATTGATATCTGTACCATGGACGGCTCCACAGCCACTAAAAATTACATGGTAGAAAATATAAAAAGCCATGAACACATTTTGAAGTTATATTTTTCAGTGCAAAAGCAAATAATAAAGTTGATTACAGTGTATATGAATACCTTCAAACAGCTTAATAGAGAGAGAGAGACAAAGGAAAGAGAGAGAGAGAGAGAGAGGAAGGAAGGAAGGAAGGAAGGAAGGAAGGAAAGAAGGAAGGAAGGAAGGAAAGAAGAAAGAAAGAAAAGTAGCTGAGTGTGTGTCTCCAGCTATTGGCATCAAATCCAGGTGTGGGCATTTCTGATTATCTGTATTTTTTTTTTTTTACCATGAACATGTATTGCTTGAAGAAAAAACCTGTTTAACTTAACATAAAATAATTTATTAACTTTAAGAACAAAAACAAACAAACAAAAAATGTCCACTGTGCAAACTCCAGATTAGCCCGATTCTCTGACCTTGTGAAACTCCTTCATTTTCTCTGAAATATTACAGCACCTCATGCTTGTGGCATTACTGCCCCACCCTGCAGCAGTCACAAGCTTCTTAGAATTGTCACCTCAAATCCCAGGACAAAGCTGTTTCGTCCCACAGACATCCTCCCCACCCCATGTTCACTTTGAAGGGCTGACCTTCAAGTTGGAAGCAGTTCTCAGGAGACTATGCTAGGACACACTCTGGATCTTTTCACCCACAGGGAGGGGGAGACGGCCAGTGCGAAAGATGTTTTCTATTTCAGAGCAACCAGTCCCTCTCCTCTCCTGTGCTCCACCCATCACCGTGGGTCGAAGGACCCCAAGGTGAAAGCCCTATAGCTTCTGCAGAGGCGCCTAACTCACCAGTCACGGAGGATGTCCCAACTCAGAGAGCAAATACAGATGGAGACTCAAACCCGGAACAGCTGGGGCTCCGAAAACCCTTAAGATGGGAAAACTATAAACTTTGGTTTGCTTTACTAACTGTTTCTTCCTCTTTTCAGCCATCCACAGTCCATCAGCTTGGGTGCCAGTGCCTGGTTTGTGGCATTGCTAAGAACACCACAAGGATAGAGAACCCACCAAACAGAAGGTGATGGCTTACTAGAACAGAGTAACAAGTGGCGGGGGGATTCTGTGAATTTCCTGTTGACTCTGAAGGAGCTCTCTCCCAGCTTGCCCTTTCTGGTCGCTTCCGTCGACTAACTATTGGCATTTATACTGTTGAAAACACACACCTTTCTTTACATTCGACAAGCTGAGTAACATTGTCTTAGCTTGCCTCTTTTCTAGTAAGCTATCAACATGGTTAAATAAAATTTTCAAGTCCTCTTTCAAATAGCGATGGGTAACTTAAAGAAGTTTGTTCTTCACTCGTTCAACCAATACTGACCGAGATTCACTCTGTGAGCAAAAGATGGGGCCAGTTTGCTTTGGAGCACTTTTTTGCTTTCAAAGGTGGCTGGAGAATTTGATAGACGGTGTATGACATGTTCTGCGTATTTCAGTATAATTTCACTGTCAGATTTATTTCAGGCAAGAGGGCTTCTTCAGTGGGTTTCATTGGAAATCCCACCCATGAAGGTGAGATTCTATTAAAAAGCCCTCCAAAGTGCAGCTTTGGGAGGGACAGAGGCAGCATTCTGTAATATAACCAGCAATGGTCTAGTTCACCTGTTGGTGCTGCCCCTGAAATTTAAATCTCAAGACAGTGACTGATGTTCCTTCTATGAAATTTATCAGACGATCCAGGCTTGGTGAATTATGGGCAGAAAGAAATCATGTTGCAGCAAATACTGGGGAGCAGACCGCCAGGAGTCTATAACACAGTCCTTGTGAGAATGGATACAGGAGTCCTTATTTTGCAACATGGAGACAGAGTCCCTGGATGGGTAAGAGGCATAACGCATGAACTGGAAGATCCCGGTACTCTAGGTCTTAATACTATAGTGCTTGACATATCATCACTATTTAGTATTACTCAAATAATATAAGAAATATTCAAGAGAGGGTACAAGAAAAATCTTTCCAAAGAAATTCAAATTGAAACAGAAAAGTAATGTCATTTTCTTAAAACTAAGAAACATTTTAAAATAATAATAATTGTTTACTACTTATCAATTAATATATGGCATCCTTTTATATCTATGAAAGCATGCAAATTTCCCCAAACTTCTCAAGAGTAAGTATAGTTTCATCAGTTAATCCCACTTCTTGGAACCCATCCTACGAGAGAGCTGTTAAATATGGAAAACATTTAAGGCACAAAAACGTTCATTACAGATTCATAATAACTAATCTTTTAAAATGAGGATTAAGAGAAGTGTGTACGAATGTAGAACCATGCACATGATGAAGTGTTGGAGGGTTTTGTAAGCAGGATTTAGTATGAGCAGAATTATGTAGAGCAAACAAAACTTATACAAAAATAGCCCTGCACAGAGGACACCAAGGTATTTATGACTCTATTTGCCTGTAGGTGGCAGGACCATGGCTGACATTTTCTCCCTTTTCTTTTTTCTAATTTCCAAATTTCTCCGCTACGCGTGCACCAGGTTTGTATGGAAAAAATTTTAAATTTAGGGTTCCTGACTTTTCTTACACAGATAATTGCGAGAGCTGCCCCAATGCTCTCCCTATTTTTCAGTCTCCTCCGTCACTGGGCCATCTTCCATGTGGCAAATGGTGTTAACTACTTAAAACACAGATCACATTAGTCAATTTCCCCTAATTGGTTAAGAAAATTTTGAAGCCTCGCCATGCCTTATCCCCGAGTCTCCACTCTCCGCAGGCTAAGACAGAAGGTCCTTCTCCGTCGGGCTCTGACCTACCACGACAGATGAATTCCCCTACAGCCCTCCCGTCCTGTAAGCTATCTCCCACCCCAATGACACGCATTCACCATGTGCCTCGATTCCCTGGTTCATTTCATCCTCCCAGCCCTGTGAAGTATCAATATTAGTATTACTCCACTCCCACTTAAGGAACCACACCTCAGATGGTTAGGTGACGACGCTCTCATAATTGGCAGACGATGGACAGAATTTAGGACCGTCGGATTCCAAACCATCTATTCTCCTGTCTCCAACACGTTTCCAAGTATATGCTGCATCCTCTTACTTCTATTTCCGGCTTCTATTGTTTCCTTTTGCAGGAATGCCCTGGGACTTACTTCACGCTTCAGCAAACCTCTACCTGTTCTTCAAGGTCTGGGTCCAGCTGACCTCAATATCTTTGTGTCACCATTTCCGATCATCCCAGTCAAAATGAGATGCTACCTCCATTTAAAATCCTGGTCCACAGCACTTGGCTTTTGAATCTATTCTATCAATCACTTTGGGCGATTTTTAAGGATAGTTCTTTACTTCTCTTGCTCTCCCATTAGTTTGAGAGGTAGAGAAGAGGTCTCATTTCTTTACTTTTTCAGCACCCATTCCGGTCTTGGGATATGGATGACATTCAATAAGTATTTGTTAAATTAATTAATTCAGTAGGAGTTGGTCTCGCTCCTAAGTTTACTTTTCTCTAGCGTGGTTATCATCTGTAAATATGCAGCCCACCCACCTGGGTAGGGATAAGACAAACAGGAAAGCAATTTTCTCAGTGGCTATTAATATTATTGACAATTCTCTTAATCCATATTAGTTCGGGGTAATTATATACTTCTTTTAGAGGTCAAAATCAGATGCAGGGAGAAAATTCATAATGAATAGCATGGATGTAAAGGAGCTTTTCTGTATTATACGATGAGGTGCATCATTTGGGTCTGCAGGGAGAGATGTCCTTGCCATGTGAGAGGCTTCCCAGGAGAAAGCTTAGAAATAAAGTGTCTAGTCTCACTGAGACTTAAGGCACGCCACGGAGAAAGGTGATCCTCTGGTCCTGGGGAGGGGAGCTTATCTGAGAATGAAAACAAACTCAGGATACCGAAGGAGACAGACCTGGGAGCAAACAGAATCCACTGGGAGAATGCCAGTCCAGCAAGAAGGGCAGGCAGGCCTGGTTAACTCAAGGGAGGATGCCCAGGGACAGACGTGTCTCCCAGCCTCAGCTCTGGCATCGATGAAATGACCGTGCAATGCCGTCTATCCTGGTCATTGAACCCTCAAAACTGTGCAAGCAGTTAGAAATCTACAAGTAAGGGGATAACTGACCAGAACCAGAGAAAAACTCTTTCCAGATCTGGAAATATCCAACTGGAAATTGTTTATAATAAATTACTTATTTATTTCTTTGTCTACAAGGCAGAATAAAAAATGGATTAACTGCTTTTAACAAATGAGGTCATCACCCAGACTGGTGGCCTATGGCTCTTTTTCCTGAGGAGCTGGCACTAGTGGTATCTGGCTGGACAGAGGAGATGTCCTTGTCACGGTCCATGTCTCACAACTTTGGAGCTTGTTCCTGGAGGGTCATGTACAACTGAAGAAGAAAAGAGATTTTTTTCTGGGTCTCTAATTTGTACGTGAAACTTGTTAGAGGCCTTAGGGTACAAAATGACTTCAAATTCTCTCTTTTATGCTTCAGAGTCAAATGTTAGGGTCTAATTACTCTAGAAATGCCTTGCATAGTACTACATTCATAACACAAGCATTTTTTTCTCAAACCCACCCAGTGAACTGGGACTAATTCTGCATTCTTCCCCGACATGTCACTGAAGCTTGTCCCCCACTCTTCTTGTCCACATCCTGGGATCTTTGCCATTGAGCTCAGGCTCTTTTGATTCACGTGAAAAGGAAATTTATGAATTGACTTCTGAGCTGGTCAAACATATCATTTTCAGCTAATTTGGAAAACTTCAAAACTGTAAGATGGCTGTTGCACACAGAGGTGGGGGGAACACCGTCATCCTTGGAAGCACCTGCCTTCAAACCTTGTACTCTGGGAGAAAGTCACTGGTTATAAATGCAAAATCGTGTTATAAAAGGTATAGGTCTGTTTGAATGACTTGGATAGGAAAATAAAAAACTTTATATTGTATAGGTATTTTAAAGCTCTCATTTAAAAATAATCACAGCAACTTAAGCTTCCATTATACTCTGGAGCTCCAGGAGAACACCTTGGGGTGCCTGCCCAAGTGGAACTCATGGGGGGGTGAATGTCAAACCCCTTAAGGTTACTGTGGGGCAGAGGGTCTTGCCATTCTTTGCCAAAGTTTATTTTTCTATTTTTTCCTAAAACATAGGCAGTAGATATAATTTATGAATGGTATTCTATGGTATATTTAATATGGGTTTTTTTTGTATCTGTTTGCCAAAAGAGAAATACGTGTCCACCAAATTCTCTCACTTGAAAAAAAATCAGAGTAATAGTTGCCTCTGGGGGTGAGGAAGGTTGGAATTAACTTGGAAGAAGCATGAGAGAACTTCTGGGGTAATGTTCTATGGCTTGATAAAGGTTAGGTACCACTGGGACTTCCCTGGCAGTCCAGTGGTTAAGACTCCGCCCTTCTACGGCAGGGACCATGGATTCGATCCCTGGTTGGGGAAGTTTCTTATGCCACACGGTTAACATAGGTGTAACGATGTCCCCAAACTTGGCATGTGTACACTTAAAACTTGTGCATGTCAATGACTGTAAATTTTACATAAAAAGAAAAATCAGTTAATAAATGTTGAACTCAATGATACATACGTTGGCGCATGTAGGGGGCAGTGTACTAAAATCTAAATTGATTTAATGAATGGAGGTGAGATAGAGGATAGATAGTAGGTAAATGACAAAGCAAGTATAGTCTAATGTTAATGGCAGAATCTAGGCAGTGTCTATACAAGCGTTAACTAAAACTCTTTCAACTTTGCTGCATGTTTGAAAATGTTTATAATAAAATGTTGGAAAACGTTATCCCACTTCATCACGCCATGTTTGAACTTCAATATGAGCTTTTTCTTAACACAAAAGCCTCTGTCCATCATACCCCAAAACAAAATATATTTACTGCCTAAGACACAACATTAAGTCAGTTTACAGAATGTTGGGATATGTTAGTCTCCAAGAATCTTATGGCTGAGTGGAGACAAGATTGAAATCTGTGCTTCTCTCTTTAAAAACCAACAGCAAAGTTTGTGTTTGCCATCTCCTATCGGAGTCTAAAGTTTCCAACAGGCTTTTTTTTTCCTGAATGCCGAAATACCCTTGGGGGGAAAAGCAGGCAAGGTTTACTTAACCACTTAGAGAAAAGTCCGCTTGGTGGAATGACTCGCCCCAGGGTTTATCAAGCAACTATCATGCCCACTCTGCCTGACTCACTCCAAGATACCCGCTCGAGGATCGCCTTGAGTAATGCAATTGGCCATGTCACACACGGGGGTGGTTTTCCACCCTGCGTCATTTTTGCGCACTAGCCTTGCTGAGAGCTTCTTCCCGACAAATCACCTATCAGAAAACGCCAGTCCACCGTCCTTCCACCCCGTCCTCTCTCATCAGCGGCCCTGTGTCTCCAGGAAGATTCGTTCCCCGAGTAATTCAAGGACGGGTAGTCCTCCTACTTGACCATTTCCCAATATGGCTTCCGGTTAATCACAGAGGAGCTCCATCTAGCTGTTTGGGAAGCAGTGAGCATATCAAAGACGACAGCAGGGAGGGAAGATGTTCCTCTGCTGCTCCTCGTTCAGATGAGATCTGAGGAAAACACTAAACTTCAACCCTGTTCTTAGTAAGAAGCGCAGACACCTTCCATCTGCAGTAAGTAAATACTAATTCGAGGTGTTTTACAGCAACATTGATCATGTCCTGAACTCTTCAGTGCAGCCCGAATTTCATCACATTTATTCTCTTTCCCTCCCCCAAATATATTTTAAAAGGATTATTTGGTATATTCACCAATATCTGCAAGAAAAAACAGATGCAAAGTTTGCAGACACGTGAGTCCAATTATACTAATTCCTGGTGACTGTGGAAGAAGGGAATCAACACCACTTTGCAAGAGGGAGTCACAGGGGCTTCGGCTGGCCAGGCGCTGTCACTTTCCACAGCTTGTTAGGCTACTCTCACCATTGTCGTAGGTGAGAATCCCTGTTCACCACCTCCAGAGGCTGTGAATGGATAACTGGACATGTTTGTCAAAGGATGTTACAGCATCCAACACAGAGGGCATCTGATCGGAGGGCCTGCAATCACAGTGACTGGCTTCAGTGGCTCTGACATGAAATTGATAGTCAGGGACTGACTGGGGTGGAGAGCTCTGATTTCTCAAAGATTTCTCCAGTGTGCTGCAGGGGAGGAACGTCAGTCCAAGCATCCAGGCTGCTGTACTGCAGGAGGTGAGAAGCAAACAGGGCAAATTGGCCTGGAACATCCCGGTGAGTTTGGAAAAAGTTGAGTCATTTGACAGGAGGCTGATGGACTGAATCGTAAGTATATGGGCCATTCTGTGTCTGCAAACGGTGTGAAGCTGGGACACATGCACACACTGGCACATATTCTAAAGCTTATCCCTGAAGGAAAGTCGCTGGAGGAGCTGAGAGGAAACGCTGTTCAGAAAAGGCTATTTTGGAGGAGGATTTGCACGAGAGACGCCCAGGAGTTCTAAGTACCCAGCAGACCCCTCAGGGCTGCCCCAGGCACTCAGTTCCAAAGGGCATGGAGCCCAGGGCTCTCTCCAGCCTGGTACCCAGTCAGCTGCTCACCTGAGACAAAGATCAGGGTCCCATCAGGTCGTCCCCACGATGGGTAACAAGCAGGCACTCAGCTCATTTCAGTCAGCTGTGTGCAGAGCCCCGTGGCTCTCAAGGAGTTGGAAGAGAGCGTGAATCGAGGAAGGAAAAGGAAGGGAAACCACCTGTAAGTGGAAGAGAGAGCAGTTCAGACACAGCAGAGCCCATGCAGGCATCAGGAGGACCAAGTGACATAAATTGGATTTACTTTCATCAAAAAGACAAATGGAATTTTATTTCGTTTGAAACAATGGTGCCAACAAAGGCCCCACTGCTTTCCTCTGAACACTTGCCATGCAGCAACGGCAGGCATTTATTTTGGTACACACGTCCCCCATGCGGCAGCAGCACATGGAAGGGATGATGGCAGAGTGGTCCCGCTACACTTAGGATCGGCAGAGATACATTACACTGCTGCCGTGGGGTAGCTTGGCTGGAGTATAATTACTCGGCAGACGAGGAAGCTCGGTGTAGGCGCTGTCTCGCCAAGTTCACTATCAGTGACAGAATGAGGATCACGGCCCTGATGCATGGATTTGGGTACCTTCTGAAGCTGGGAACCAGTGTAGACGGGTTGTCCTATCCTCAGGTGAGAGAGTGGAGGTATGTATACTCCAGGTCCTGACAGTCATTGATTTAAGGCTGAACCAGGGGTGAGGCGCCTCAGTACTTCTGACCTACTGTGGACAGAGCAAGTTCCAGCAGCTGGAAAAGGCCCTAAGGCAAGGAGATGCAGGTGCTAGCAGCTGGACATTCAACCATCACATACTAAACTAGTAAAAGCCAAAGCGATCCTGGCAGGGTTACTCCTAACTCCAGTCTGTATTCCGTTGCAATCGGTTGGAAGTGTGTTGAGGTTCACACAAAACCTGCCTTCTCTCTTTGTCCATACACACTGAGAGAAGGAGGCTCATTTATTCCTCCAATCTATACTTCAGCTCCTTTCCCCCCAAGCTTAGCTTTAACCCTCTGGATCTTAAAAATATCTGTTTCCCCTAAAGAGAGGATGTTGACTAACGCCCTACATCCGCTGAAATTACCCAAATAACTGAAGAAAGGAACGTCACATAGGGAGAATATAAATGACTTTGGTTTCAGTGTTGTTATAAGATATGCTATTCCCACATTCCCCAAACATGAGTGAGTCTGTGTGTGTGCCATGAACTGCTACAAGAGAAACACATATTGCTGCCCTTTTCACAGAACATTCCATGGTAATTAAGTCAGATAAGCCCTCGAGGGGTCTCAGCCCTGGCTTCTGTTGCTGTTTTGGGATACGGGAGAAGACAGCTATACTGTCCTCTTGACTGCCAGCAGTGAGAGGGATCTGAAGCCTTTGAGATCAGTCGGGTCCTAGAGCAAGTTGTCAAGCATGTGTGACATCAAACTCCTCAATGTTTGTAGAAGAGATGGCTGCTGGGGAAGAGAAGCGGTATAAAGTCTAGAGTGAAAGTGGAGAAGTTGGTCCAAAATGATAAAAGAGTGAGGGTCTTACAGGCAAAGGGCATGGGAACATCTGAAATGTAGACTCGAGAGGCAAGGGATTCTGGGAGAATCCCTGGAGGGAGGGGTATGCCTGTGAAGAGCATGAGGCCAGACTTGGAGCTCAGGGATGGAGCCAGGGAGCTGGGAAAGTGCCACTTCAGAGAGAGCCTTGGACAGTGTGGACCAGGGGCTCTGACCCCATGCAGAGGGGTTCCGTGCTGGAGGCCCCAGACCCAGCTCCCAGGATGGGAACCTTGAAAAAAGCAACGCCTGGACTTCGCAGGAAAACAACCATCCTCCCAGCGTCACAGGTCTCATTCAGCAGAGTTTAAACCTCTTCAAGTTTTCCTTTCTCTCAGGCGTGACAGAAAGCGTTTGATTTCAGAGCTGAAGTTCGCATTTGTAAGCTGTGACTTCTACATCCACATTCCTTCAAAATAGCTGCAAGTCCCACGAGGGAAAACGAAGTACTCAGAAATGACAACAAGGAGGTCCGGGCGGTTCAGTTCCCTGCTCGCTCAGATCGCTCAGCCTCTGCACCATTTTACTACCTACTTGGCATAAAACATAATGTTTGTCCATTGATGTCATTCCTCTAAAAGTACGACAGAGCAGTTCCCCAAACAATTGCAATGTGTACTGCATGTACAACGTGGAGCATTAAAGCATCATATTTTTGTTCCTTCCAACATCCATAGAATCTCAGAAGCATATCATAAGCACCAACGTGTTCTCTGCCATCATAATAATTCATTATGTTATTAATAAGCTCGTGTTCTTTTGTAACTGTGCGGCACAATGCAGAACGCCAGTCCCCTACATAACGCCAACTTCTGAGTGTGTCCTCAGTCAGAGAACCAATCATAGCAAACTGTCCTTTCTTTATGTATCTGCCACAGAGAAGTGAGGCTCCAGGGGCATAACTCAAAAATTCCTCTCATTTTCCCTCCAAAACAAAGTTTCCTAATCAGAACGTTCTGTGTTTGAATACCAAAGCGGCATTTGTGCATGTGTGTGCGTGTGCGTGTGTGTGTGCGTGTGTGTGATTCTACTGTTGATAAGAGTCACAGAAGGACTCACGCCATATCTGGAGAATATCCTACAAAGATACATCTGCCATTTTCATGAGCGTGTTACCTGTCCACCTGCAAAGCCCCATGGTCACCAAAAGAGGATACTTTCTTAATTGCCATGACAGCGTAAGACTAGACAGTGATTTGGGCCTGAGACAACTCATATCAGGAATGCGAGGGCACAGTGGTCCCAGGTGAAGGATGAAAGTGTGTGCGACATCCAGTCCGTTTCAAAGGCCCAGTGTGATGATTAATTTTACATATCAACTTGGCTAGGTCTTGGTACCCAGGTATTTGGCCAAAGAAGTCTGCATGTTACTGTGAAAGTATTTTTTACATAAGATTAACATGGAAATCAGTGGCCTTTGAGTAAAGCAGATTACCCTCCATAATGTGGGTGGGCCTCTGGCAGTTAAAGGCCTTACGAAGAAACTGATATCCCCAAAGAGGGACTTCTCCCAGCAGGCAGACCTTCAAACATGAATTGCAGCATCAGCTCTTCCCTGGGTCTCCAGCCTGCAGCCCACCCTGCACATTGTGCATCGGCCAGACCCACACTGATGTGAGCCAATTCTGTCAACTCTCTCTCTCTCTCTCTCTCTCTCTCTGTCTCTCTTTCTCTCTCTGTCTCTCTCTTTCTCTCTCTCTCTCTGTCTCTCTTTCTCTCTCTCTCTCTTCTCTCTCTCTCTCTCTTTCTCTCTCTCTCTCTCTCTCTCTCTCTCTCTCTTTCTCTCTAAATCTTAATCTCAATCTCTCTAAGTCAAAATCTATGCTTCTCATTATCTCCAGGGCCAGTAACGTTTTTCACCAATGACAGCTGTGCTTCTCAGCCTTGGGGATGGACAAATGGTGCACGTTCCCACTCGGAGGGAGTTCGAGGTTAAGGCAGCTCTGGCTCACAGCCTGTAAGACTGTGACCAGGTCGTTCTGCTCGTGGGCGTATTTCAGGCCCTCTCCCATCACTGTATTTCTTGTACCGTACCTCAGCCAAGTTCTAGTGGAGGCAGCCTATCTACTGAGCCATGGTAGGGCCCTGCTCATTGCAGTGGCTTACAGAGTTTAGGGGGGACCCGGAAACAAGCCCACCTCTATGTGCCAGAGAAGTATAGTCCAGAAAGTGGTCCTGCAGACAGTAAGCTCTGGCAACTGGCACCTTGCAAGTCTTCCAAGAGGAAGGGAAATCTCCAACCTTAGAAAGCAAGATAATAATTGCTGACATTGACTGAACACTGCCTATGGTCAGGTGCTGTTCTAAGGGACTTCCAGATCACACCTCATTGAATCATCCCAACAGCCTTTGAGGCACAGATTTATAGGATCTCTACCTTGCACATGAGAAAAGCAAGGTGCAGAATAGTTAAGTAGCTTCTTCAGGTTACAAGCCATTAAGTGGTGAAAACAGGAGTCCAGAGGCACCCACCTTCAACCACCAGACCAAGAGTAAGTGATCTTGGAAGCTCCAGCAGGTAGCTGAAAGGAGGATCGCTTGTCAGAGAGTGGGGTGCATCGCCAGGGAACTCACAGATGACATTTGTGACAAAGGAATATGAGACCCCAGGCCTAGGAATGGGTGTGGGAATAGGATGACAGGAAGAGCCTCTGTCCCAGAGTACCAGCCATCAGAGCCAGGACACGAAGAGGCTGACTTCATGCCAGGTTCAAGCCCCAGGTCCCTTACCATCTGCTAGGAAACTTAGAGCAACTTTCTCAACCCCTCTGAGCTTCATCTGAATGTCAAGGATAATAAGAGCCACTTCATGGCTTCTGTAGGATGAAGTGTGAAAATAGGATGGTTCCAGGAAAAGTGGGCGCTTAAGACAGAGCCAACAACAAAATACAGTCCCGGAGGTCGTGAACACGGCATAAAGTCACAGCCAGACACAGGGTGAGCATCAGTTGGCTGGTCTCGGAACCAGACCTGAGGTGAGTGAGCACCTCCTGAAATCTCACTCCTACACAGCTCACTCCCCTTGCCCTGGTCTGGGTCCCGGACAGAGGTGGGCTGCAGCGAGGCTGTGTCTGATGCGGGGAAGAGGGGGAGATGTCCTGTAAGGAGGGACAATCTGTAGAGAGAGCGATCAGGTAAGCTGGACCCTGGCTGGCGCAAGGTTTCTGACCCTTCCCTATGATTTTAGCTAACATACATGGTCAAAACGATCCAGCCATGGCCCAAAAGAGAATTTCTGGCTTCAGCGTTTGTATGGTTATCTGTCCTGCCCTGATAAACAGGCCAACCCTTCAGATTTATGCTATAACTTAATAAGCTGATTTGACCTACGAGTTGATCTATTAATAAAAGAAAGCACCGCATCTTCAAGAGAACATGAGAACATCCTTTGAGAGTTGGATTTCGGGGTTATATGCTGGCCCACTGGGTAACTTGTTGACACAAGTAAATCTTACACACTCATGTGAAAATATCTTAAGATCCACTGTTGAGTACAAAATAGACTGTCAGCTACCATCACTTAAATGTCAAAAGAAATCCTGTGCCCTACACCGCCCCCTAACTTTCTCCCATTCAACCCCCATAGCACTAAGAGCCACTTTAAAACACAAGGGAGTTTTTACTACCAGGAAAATTTTTACCAAGCTTTAGTTAAGAAGCAGTTGAAACGTCTGAAGTAAATTGGGTTGTATAATGGAACAACTAATAGACCCTAAAAATGAGAACAGCATGGCCAACCCCAGCCATAATGGTTCCTATTGTAATCACCTTGGACGTGCTCCATAACATGGGATGACTCAACGGCTCCGTGCTGGCAGCACCTGAGGAGACCTTCTCTCTGCCAGAAAGACTCAGGGTTAAGGATTATGTCTGGTCTATAGCCAAGGGGATGACATGCTTTTCCTCATTTTTGAGCAAATCCATGTCTTTGTGCCCCTGACTGTGTCACACACACAGTCCAGACAAGCAGACTCAAGCCTTTTCCAAAGCATGGCTACATGCTGTCCACCATGCTTCCCACTTTCTGTCTCCTCCCATCCATTCTCCAATGCCTTCTGGGTAAGACAGAATGGATATCCCATTCAAACTCCACCTCCCACTCTTCTCAAAACCCTGAAGACTCCCAGCACCAAGTCTCAGTTAGATTCATTGGGCCCGTAGATATGAGTTTGGGTGAACCTCACATCATTGTAGAATATCTCGACCATGTCTACTCCACAAGGGGGCTCAGTGCCTGTAGCTGCAAGTACTCCTAAACGTCTTATATTCAGGCAATGATTTTGCTTTCAAGTCATGCATAGCGATTATGCCTCTTGAATTTTAACATAACATGCATGGACCAAATAATGATTATTAATACATGAAGGCTCTGGGAACACATGAACTGCGCGTGTTAATGGGATTAAGCATAAAACATGGTTTAACACAAGATTGCTGTGAGTGTGGGATTCACACAATGAGAGTTATTTGAAAATTAGCGCTTGTTGGAACACCTGTTGAATAGTTGCCCCTTTTATACAAGGGTTTGGGAGAAGAGATAGGAAGGAGTTTGATGGGAACGTGACCCCGTGATTAGATCAATGGTTGTTATGATTTTCATAGAAACTCTTAATTTATTTTCACTTTTTCTAAAATTTCTAAAATTAAACTACTATTGAGTTTATAGTGATAAGGAGTACACAGTGTATCAGAGAATTTAGGAATTAGCAAATGAATGTGGAGAATAGATAGATAGCAGTGAAATTTTTGGAGGAATAATCTCTGTGCTTGAAATTCAATGAGGCCACACCAGTGTGGGTCTCAATGCCTTCTCTCTTCATTCAACAAGCATTATTAGGGTTCGGTGGTATAGGAATATGGGTCCTTCCAAACAGTAGACTAAATAAGGGGTACATAGCCTAGTAGCTAAGCATTCTTTTAATGAATTTTCAATTTATTCTAAATTTCTAATAACAATTCTAACAGTTCAAAACAGATGACATCAACTTTTATCACATTAATTAAGTTTTTCTATTATATTAATAACTGGTTATGAAATTATCCCAATTACATATGATAGAGGAGTTGAGAGTTGAATTATTCTAGCAAATCTTTTCAGACATAGAAAAAAAACAGTTTAATTTCTTTTCAGTTTTACTTCTTCTGAACGAATATGGTGGGTTATAATACCTGCATTTTCCACTTCAGAACTAACATGGAATACCACTTCACGAATAAAAAAGGAATAATGAAGGCATAGTGAGAAGTCCCAGGATGTTCTGCTCAACAGCTAATATGTCAGCTACTATTAAGGAAAGAGTAAAAGCACATTGGGTAGCACAGACTCAAGAGTCCTTTTTTCTTTCAGAAGTCGTGGGTGGAAAGTTCCAATGAAAAATTACCAGGGTTACAGTATCCTGTAACATTTTGTTCTTCTAAGCAGTCTGTTTTAAAAGCATATTCTTATTCCAGGGCTCATTACTCATGGAATTTCAGACTGATTTGCTGCTTCTCTTTATGCCTGATACAGGTAATATTTTGAATTTTTAAAATGCATTTCATTCCTATGTGCTGAGAAGAGGCATTGCTTCGGAATCCTTTGCACACTCAGTTAATGATCCGTCGTCAAATCCCATGATCAATCAGGTTTGCCTGTATTCAACTTTATAAACAACTGATAGGAATCTTTCTTAGTAAGAATCTGGTGCTGGGCTTAGTCGCTTATAATCTCTGATAATAGAAGAAGTAGCTAGTCCCAGCCCTCGAATAAGGAAATAAAGCTCTAGAAATCCCGAGAAGGTAGATGCGCCATCTAGACAGCCCATCCGTCAACGTCGTCTAGTTGGGAATTTCTCCGTGGCCTCATGAGAATTTGTATTTCAGCCTCTCCTTAAGTGCTATAGATCAAACAGCTACTTGCCAGTTATTTCCATTGTTAAGTTATTGTGTTTTATCACCGCTTTATTATTTAGATGTCAACTCAGTACCAGAGTGACGGCTGAGGACTTCCGGAGTCGGAATGTTGCTCAGGGTGATAGGGCTTGAGATGAAGTAGAGATAAAGCTGCTTCTTGATATGTGTGCCTTTGGCCATCACTCATTTCCGCCACGGCCATCAGAGCACATTCTACCACTTGGCTAGTGTTTGTCCTAAAGATCAAGAGAATATGCCTCTGGTTCCAACTAGAGGTCTTTACTCTTTTTACATTCCGGTAACGTTGTTTAAATAGGTCATTATCCATAGACACATCACCTTAGTGGAGAAAGAAAAGAACAAATATATGTGGAACATGGGATGGACATAAAATCGAGGGATCTTAGACATGGTAGCCCTTTATCAGTCACTATGAAGACAGAGCCATGAAAATCAGCTTACAAATTACTGAAGGGAAAGCTGATGGGTTCTTTTCTGATTTAAAAAAATCTTGTAGCTACATCATCATATGAACTTGGGACATTTTCAAGATAAATTTGTCAGCCTTATAATATGAGGACATAATTGGTGTTGAGCTATAACGGACATATCATTAAGAGGGGCTCACAGGGCGAGTTACACTTTTTTAGGAAGTAGGAATATTGGAAAGAGAATTCTGTTCTGTTCATTTCCATGTTTGGGGAAGGGCTTCCACCCACCTCAATCGTGAAAACCAAGAGCACAGTCAGTATGAACTGCTCACCAAAGGACCGACACTGGCCCGGCAGAGGACATGCCCGTTGGAAGAGGGTCAGGTTCACTAAAGGATTTGGAAAGTTTTCCTGATATGATTTCTGGTGTGTCCAGAGCTATAAATCTCTTGCCTTTGAAAAGTACTCATTTATTTCCATTTTTCCTAACCCTTTTCTTGCTATCCCTTAAGAATGCTCAAACTACCCTGACTTACTGAGTTCATCCATCAAAACAAGAGTAGTGACACACTCATCAGCTCTCGCTCTGAGGCCACAGATGTCCAGGGCCTCTGGCTACACACCTACGTTGGAGAACATCTCTCTATAAGGCAGTCAGACACCACCGTCCTCACAGAAGCATTTTTAGGAGCCTCCAAGCAGGTTGCCTATGAGTGAAAAGAAAGAGTGTGCAGCTCCCACTGCAAATGGGAGGATATGCCTTTGAAATCACTCAGGAACCTTTTCCACAGCAGCAAAAACCACATTGCTTAACAAGGCAGCAGGCAAGTGGTAAGAAGGCATTGTGACCCCAGTTCACTGGGAGCCCACACAGGACCGTCAAAAGGAGAGTCTGGTCCAATCCTTCAAGTAAAAAGAAATAGGTACTTTTTCTCAATCTCTGTGTGCACAATGGGTGTTATTTTACACACTTGATGCTGATCTCTTTTGCAAAAGATTCCAAGGTTGAAATAACTGCATTCTTCCTCATAACGAGCACCTATACTTAAATCAATGGAAATAGAATTGATCAAAAATGGTTTACTCTCTTTAAAAGCTTGTATTCATCTTGAATTGCTTTGGTCCAGAAAATATTGTGAGGACAGACTGTCCTGATTTTATTCCCCACGTTCAGGAAACAAGCCATTTGAAGAGACATTAGAAGGAGCAGGGGTTTTTTTCTAAGTAATAAGATATTAATACATGAGGGAGGTAGTGAAATAAAATATTGTTAAAAAGATCTTTTACTCTGGGGGATATCATTTGGAGGGTAGTCCTCATGAGGTAGCCGGTAATGTTTATTTGCTTTAAAAATGAAACACTGGTATTTTCACAACGTTTAGTAATGGGAATAAAACCAATTAAATGTGTTACAGTACCAGCTTAAGAGAGGATATGTGATAGGAGTGATTTGGAGGGCGTGTACTTGCCTGGGATAAAGGTGGTTTGGGTCAATCTTCTCTGATCAGTAAAGACCGGAAAATCACAAACATGTTGAGGGCCATGACATTCCCCTGACACTGAAAATAAAAAGGCGGTTAACACCAAGAAGCCATGAATAAGAATGAAAATATATCGAAAGGTCACAGGAGCACTGAGTTTTAACGCATGCACCAGGTTTTTTGGGATCGTGAAGAAGCTCTCTTCTCTAAGACTAATAGCCAATAGGTTAAAACACTGTTATCCTTGTTGATGGGCTGGCGTTGGAATTCTCCAGAAGCTGCAGACTAAAGCATCAATCATCTCTTTCTCTCTCTGCAAGCGTTTCCACCAATAGACCACATTGTTCCAGGCATATCCGAAGCACATTCAGAGGCACTGACTGCCCCTGGGGATGAAAGTACCTTCATCTCCATCAACAACACTCGCTCTGTAGACGGTTTCTCATGAGTCTCTAGTCCATGGTGGCCCCTAAGGAGTAGGGAGAAGCTGGGGAAAGATAATTTTAATCCACAGTATAAGTCACTAAATGATGATAGTGCAGGAAATGTTTAAAATCCCTCCTAGGGTTGAAGTGATTGGGCAAGTCAACAGCAAGTCGTCACTACATCCTCCTCCCAGGTTCTTGGTCATGTGACCCGAAAACGTTGGCTCAGCCCCCTTTATTCTCCACACAGTAACCAATTCTGATGTTTGGAGGCCATGAAATTCTCTCCCTCTGTTTTATACTTTGGGTGCAAAATGAACACATCTCAGTAGAATCCATGAAAAACATGACCCCACAATCATGGCCTGGGGACACATGTTTGAACGATTGGATATAGCTTTATTTACAACATAAAGCATTCCATCTGTGTAAAACAGAGAATTGGCAAGGGGGAGAAACCTAATCTTGTTACAACTTCCCTTCCCCTGGTTAGACAGTATTATCCCTTTTCCCCCAAATGTCTTCTTGAGGCTTTTCCTTCCCATAAATAACTTTCTGTAGGGATCGGCACTGAGTAAGAGTACTTACTCCCTCCTTTCATTTAGTTTTTAAAAAATTTTATTGGACTATAGTTTCTTTACAATGTTGTGTTAGTTTCTACTGTACAGCAAAGTGAATCAGCTATACATACACATATATCCCCTCTTATTTGGATTTCCTTCCCATTTAGGTCACCACAGAACACTGAGTTGAGTTCCCTGTGCTATGCAGTAGGTTCTCTTTAGTTATCTATTTTATACATAGTATCAATAGTGTATATATGTCAATCCCTGTCTCCCAGTTCATCCCACCCACCCTCTTCCCACTTGGTACCCACTTGGTAGGTCCGTCCACGTTTCTACAAATGACCCAATTTCGTTCCTTTTTATGGCTGAGTAATATTCCATTGTGTACATGTACCCCATCTTCCTTATCCATTCCTCTGTTGATGGACTAAAATAAAACCTAATCCTCATTGTCATCACTGTATTCAAGTAGGAGGATTGTTTCTTGTCTACTTGGATGTTTAGGAGAGCTGAACGGAAGATGACAATCACAAATACATGAATAGTGCCTGAAGGGATATTGCATCTCTTGATTCCTGATGGAGCAATAGCCAGCCCTATGGGTAGCCCCCAAGGGGCACCATCTTTTGGCCCCTTTGAGGTCTGCCCTTGACAATGTTCACTCTTCAGACATGATATTAATAACAAGTTGAAGCTGTGTGGTTTCCCATCAGAGCTACCCTCCAATGGAGAATCTGCCACTTTTTGGAAGTGGTACCCTGTTTTCATTCACTCAGTGCAGAATCTCACGGAGGATTAAAGAAGATAAACGTGCCCATAGGTGGCCCCACCTATGATCTCATTTATCTTCACAACAAACTTAGGAGATAAATCTAGAAGGCTTGAGAAAAGTTAAAAGGCGGCTCATCCACTATCAGCAGATAGGTTCTGAAAACTCAGAGTAGCAGTAACACATGTTGAAAGAGCTAACAAGTTGGGCCGAGCACACACCTGTACAACAACGGCCTGGGGAAGGGCAGCTCTACTCAGCCGTCAGGCACCTGAGTGAGATGGGAACCTGCTTCATGATCCTGGCAAACTTGATCCAACAAAATAAAATAATACTTTTTTGGGATTACTGGGTGAATGAATGATCAAGGGTTTGAATTTATTTAGTAAAATAATGTGTAAACGTGCTGTGTCAATTCTTTAATAACTGGCCTGTAAATTATACTTACTGTTAAAATAGTTATTTTGTGGACTCTTTCAGTGCACTTTTATTCCAGAACCTACCCAGGACACAGTGGCCTAGGATCTTCCCTTCCAACACCCTTTCCTCCAGGCCAAGACTTCAGGGTCTCCTTTTATGATCTTCTGTGAATCTCATCTATTGTTGCCAAAAGGTGCCGAAAAATTATCTCATACTCTTTCCGTCCTTCGAGCATGTCAGTCTCTTTCTCCCCTCATACGCTTCACTTTGTTCTTCCCTCTGCCTGGGGAGTTCCTCCTCCAGATCTTTCCATGCCTGGCCACGCCTGGTCATAAACTTCTCAGCCCAAAGGTCACTTTCTCACAGAGGACATCCCTGCCCAGCCCACCTGCAGCAGCTACGCTCACCGCGAGGTCCAGCATCTCTCTCCTCTGAACCAGAGCCTCTTCCTGCTCCTCACACTAGTAAACGTGAAATCATCTTATTTTGTTTCTGCTTCTCCTGCTGCATCTGAGCTCCACATGTTGGAGGTGGCTGGGAGCCCGGCTTTAGCTTGTTTGTATCCCCAAATCCTGGGACTGTGCTTGGCACACTGGAACCGCTGAATAGACATTTATTGAACGAATGAATGTATCTTGAACTCCAAAGCCAGTGTTCTATCCCAGTCTCCCTCGAAATAAGGTTTTTCTGCCTCTGTTTCATGCCTCTCTCAGCTAATGAAAGGCTGTCTGGATACAAAGGGCTGCTTATTTGGGTCTCAACCAACCTCCTTCTTCCCATATGTCATACAGTCACTTTCTCTTCTGCGTCCCAGGAGGACAATGGGAAATGAAATAGGGAGATATACGCTGTCGTTGAAAAATAAAATATGAAAATAGCCCAGCACAGTTTACAGGCATTTTACTAAGAAAGAGTCGCCCTTTTACCTTGCTTCCTGAACCTAGGATATAGAAATATTCCACATTGAAAAAACTAAGCCGAAAACTTGGGTTTCCCAGTGTGAGGTTTCCACCTCTGTTCTATTTACTGGGGGAACTGGCCCAGGCACTCGGGATGGAGAACAGGACCTCTTGTTTTGGTCCTAAGGCTGTCTGCTCACTGGGAGGGCTGCGTCTGACAGTGAGTGAACACAGGCTCGGCAGCACCTGTTAGACCCCGCGTGAGGTGGTCCCTTTCATCGTGACGTCAGTAGCACTTGAAATAATTTAAACAGAATGACTCCAGCTGGCCATGGGGCTACAGCACGCCCTTATTAGGATATGCGTCATGTAAACATAGACGCATACATAACACTTACAGCACACTCTGTGCTGTATTCTCTGCACAGGAATCAAGAGCTCGCTCATTTTAGTAAAGAGGGTTTTCCCCCAAGAAATGCAACTGTTTTGTGGTTATAATTGCAGAGGAAAAATGAAAAGTTACAAAAAAAAAAAGCCACTATCATTTCTTGGGGAACAATGAAATTTAAGATCAATGCATAGTATTTTTAAAAAATTTTAAACAAGTGTTTTAAAAATTAATGTAATTATGAAAGTAAAGCTAAATGAAAAACAGACCAGAGCACGTTAACTTTCATCTGTTTACCTGCCCCGAGAGCCAATGTGGATGGTTGAGAACATCTGGCAGGAAGCCACGCTATTGCTTACCACAAATAAGTCCTGAACTCCTGGAGTATAAACTATCCGAATGCAGAAACCAGTTTTCTGTTGCTTTGGCTCAAGTCCATGAAGCGACTCATTTCCTTGGGACTCCATCAGGAAAAGTTAAACTCATCCATTTATTTTTTTTATAACTTGTTATTTATAGATTACAGAAGTAGTATCTGTTCAGTGCAGAAATCTTGGAAAACTCATAAAAACACAAAAGACACTTTACTCATAATTCCATACCCCACCATTATAATTACCATCAACATTTTGGTACATTTTCCTGGGTATTTTTCTGTGTTCACGTGCACATGTCAACTTTTGCCTCCCTCGATGATATCTTTCCATAAATACCGTGTCAAGTCCAGTTTTCATTTAGCAATGCCTCATGAAGTTTTGCCAAGGTTGAAATATCCTTCTCTGGCCTGTTGTTTAATGATTGCATAGTATTCCATTGTATGGATTTGTTACATTTCTCTGAGCCAAACTTTTAATTTTAGATCTTTTTGGTTGCTTCCTATTTCATCCATCCATCTATCATCTATCTATTTATCTATTTATCTATCTATCTATCTATCTATCATCTATCTATCCATCTACATGATAGATGTTATATATACATTATATGTTATATAATGTATATATAAAATGTATATGCAGTCTTCAGTAATTCTTTTCAAACATGCTATTACTTGTCCACTCAACATCTATATTTTTTTTCTCCTTCTTTGCTAATATGATTCTGATTTTGTTGATGTGGAAATACCCCTGGCTATTTATTTCTTCTCCCATATGACAAAGTATAGTCCATACAGTGTGAGCAGAACGTGTTGAGTGGTAACTTCTGAGATGGCCCTTTGAAGGGGGGTAGATGTGGCTCCCATCATTTTCATGGTCTTTTGAATTTTCTTTATCCACTCCTATGTTCTTGCCTGGGAAGCAGATGCAATGAGCAGAGATAGGCAGCCTTCTTGTGACCAGACCTGAAAATCACCCACTAAGGAGGGCTCTGTGAAAAGAGGAAGAAGACAAGACCCTGATGGCATCATGGCACCAGAAGCCTAGCCCTGGGCTGCTTACCTCCAAATTTCATGTTATAGGACAAAAATAAGTTTCTGGACTTCCGTGGTAGTCCAGTGGTTAAGACTCTGTGCTTCCAATGCAGGGGGCACAGGGTCAGTCCTTGGTTGTGGAAGTTCCACATGCCGAGTGGTGCAGAAAAAAAAAAAGAAATAGAGAGAGAGGACAGAAATAAGTTTCTGTTTGATGGAGCAGAGTTAAGTATAAAATCTTCAAAATGGAATTGCCAGGTGTCAGGGTATGCAACTTTTATGTAGACTTTAGATTCTTACTATCAGTTTGCTTCCCAGACAGTTTTTACGAACATTAACACTGACCAGCTGTGTATGAGTGCCCGTTAGCCACGACCACCATTGTATGTCATTCACCCCAACCCAATTCCATGGGAATAAATGTACTTCGTTGTCCTTTCATTTCAATTTCTTTGCTTACTGATGAATTCAAGCATCTTTTCTTCCTCTGTGAATCTGTTATTCTGTATTCTATTCACTCTCCTTCTTAGTATTTCTATTTTTTAAATTTTTATTGGAGTATAGTTGATTTACAATGTTGTGTTAGTTTCAGGTGTACGGCACAGTGAATCAGTTATACATATACATATATCCACTCTTTTTCTTTAGATTCTTTTCCCATATAGGCCATTACAGAGTATTGAGTGGAGTTCCCTGTGCTATACAGCAGGTTCTTATCAGTTATCTATTTTATATATAGTAGTGTGTATATGTCAGTCCAATCTCCCAATTTATCCCTCCCTTCCCCTTATCCCCTGGCAACCATAAGTTTGTTTTCTACCTCTGTGACGCTACTTCTGTTTTGTAAATAAGTTCATCTGTACACTTTTTTTAAGATTCCACATATAAGTGATATCATATGATATTTGTCTGTGTCTGACTTACTTCACTCAGAAAGATGTTATTTTTAAAGTTAAGCTCCATCTGCGGTTTTCACTTGTAAGAATTATTAGAAGAAAACATGAAGACAATTATTAAGTTTGAGTAGATGCACGTAACTGCCAGAAATCTCTGTGCTGAGTGAAAGCATGCCAGGCTTAAAACACAGGGTGTAGGTAGCTAAAGTTGGTGACCCGTCCTAAGTGAATTCAGCCATCTTAACTGGAAACGCTGGACGCTGGCTCTAGAGGGAAGGCTCGCACAAAGCCTCTGGGTCAAGTCTGAGCTGCTGGTGGTCATGTGCTGCTTATAATCCTGGTTCAGAGAAGAATTTACCTGAAAATTTAGAGACAAGGAGCAAAAACACCGCACTTTTCTACTGTCTCCTTCCTGAGGTTCCAAAGGCATCTGCTCTGCTCACATTCCTACCTTGAAATGTTTGCATTACCTAGCACATGACCGGGAGCTTTTCTCCTTCCGAAGAAAATGACATAACCCTGCGGCTTTCCTGCTTACCTTCTCAATGTCCAGGGCTGATTAATTAGCCAGTGTCAGCACACGTTCTTTTAGATCCTTGAAAATTAGAAGTTGGTGATCTTTCCCCAGGACTTTAGTCCAGTATTGTCAAAGGAGTCTTGTAGCAAAGTTTAGGGAAAGCATAAAGGATCACTTCTATTATGTAGATGGTGACAAGATAATGCAGCTCAACTCAGAGAGTCAGATGACATTATTTCTCTTACTTTTATTCACAGTGCCTAAGTAAGGTGATTTGGGCAAACATCCCAAACAAAATAAATAAACAAACAAAACCCCCAACTGCTCAGATATTCCATCAATTATGGACGGGGCCCAGGAGATGCAGGAACACCAGGGGATTGCTGTTACGTCGAGCACCATGTGTGGTGGTTCCTGGCCTGGTGCCCCATCTTTCTCTATGCGGCAGTCATCATACTGGCCACGAAGCACTTTCTCAGCATCAGCCGCTACTCTCGTATACAAAGGAAGGGGCTGAAAGCTCTAACGATGTCTCAACATCATCAGCGTGGACCGAACCCCTGCTCTGCGCCCAGCATCACACACACTGAGCGACCACAGCATGAACAGGCATCTCCTGACCTGGGTGCGCCAACGTGTGGCTCCTGGATCTGTTTCTTCCTCCCCTTCTCAGCCAGGCTCTTGCCGTCTCACATAGGAGTTACTGCAGCAATCCCGCCGCCTCGCCGTCCCCAGCCTCAGAAGTAGCCCCCTTCCCCATTATTTTCTATCATTTCCTTTCTCTAGTACCGCTCCCCCTTCTTTGGAGGCAGTCCCCTGGAGACAGACGAACAAGCGAAAACACAAGTAGGCGGGAGCCTCACGCACAGATGTAAGGCCATCTGGATTGCTTTATTCCTCCATCGTTTCACCAACGAATCCTCCTTCTTTCCTCCCAAGTTCAGTTAAGGCTCTACCTCTAAGAAGCCTTTGGAAGTGAGGCAAGCCCAATGTTTGCCATTTCAGAACTGCTTATTTGATTTCCTACAGTGCCATGGCTTTAGAACAATTGCGTATGGGTCCCCTACAGAACTCCTCTGCTTCCATCAGACACGATCTCCATCTCCTCATTCGCTGGGGCTCAGCATCTCCAAATCACTGCTAAGTCTTCCTTCGTCTTTCAATGGACCCCTATCTCTAGAATCACAAAACTACGACTGCTAATTTGGAAGGGCCATAGGGGTTGCTAAGGCTGCAACCCAATACCCTAATGTTGTAGATTAGAAACCAAAGCCTGGGGAAGTTGGAGAGCCTTGGCCACAGTCTCACTGCGAGAGCGGAGGAGGCCACCTGGATTCCAGGACTTGGGCTCTTCTCACTGTATCCCCCATGCTTCCTGATTGACACCATACTGACACCATCGCTATGCCCATCCCCAAAATGTCCTCAATCCCATGGTGTCCTATTGGTTGATACCAATTCTTTAAAAATATGACTTTGATTATATCATCTTCAATAGCTATTGCAGGTGCCAAATCCTAACCACTGGACCACCAGGGATCAATAGCTATTGAAACAGGGCAGAATTTAAGCCTAAGCTTGGCATTTTAGGTCCCACACTATCTGCTTGCAGTGTGGATCCTGATCTTTTGTTCCAGTCAGATGAGTGCACTCAACTCTCAGTTTCTCCCCAAATGGCACACTTTGTCATTCTTTTCTTTTGCATTCGTCTAAAATGCTTTGCACACAGTGGACAGACAGCCTTTTCTCTGAGCATTCGTTTGGGGATTTTCTTTGCATCATATTTTTATTTATGCCTTTAGAGAATTTAATGAATATGGCACCTATGGTGGTGATCAAGCAATTCAGACCATTAACCCCTTTAATGATGATGATGATGATGATGGAGATGATGATGATGACAATGATGATGGCGATGACGGTGGTGATGATGGTGATGGTGATGAAGAAGCTGATGGTGGTGGTGGTGGCGCTGGTTGTGGTGATGATGGTGATGATGAAGGTCATGATGATGATGGTGATGTTGGTGATGATGATGATGATAGTGATGGTGAGGAGTAATAACTGTCTTTAGGGAACAAGCATTGAGTGGGATGATGTCTGTAAAGCTCATATTTCTGATCAGACATACACCTGATGTCCATTGTCTGCCAACTCTTATTATTTTCTGCTTTCCCAGGCCAGTTTTCCTTTCTGACTGTCACTTCAGTCTCACACTAGAACCCAGTCAGAGATTTTTAAAAACTCGTCCTTTTCTGATGACTTTATTTACTGAAGATGTTAAAGGACAATTTTCTTCTAAAAAGAAATCTTGGGATGAGAAAGATAATCCCTTCCTTCTCATTCCTTCTGTTTGTCCAACTCTGGGAAGAAAAGTCTTTCCTCTCCCACCATCTCCAGCACGGCCCCATTTGAAAAGCCACCAGTAACACAACACACAATCCACTGAGAATCTGAGGGTTTCCACACTTGTGCCAGGCACCAGGGAAATAAATATGAATGAACAGATGACTTCTACCCTCAAGGAGTTTATAGTAAATAGAAGCAGAGATGTACATGCATTACTGCAATGTTGTGTAATAAGTGCCATGAGAAGAACTAGGATGAATCCCAGCCACAAAAGACGAAGAAATAAACTCCCTCTGAGGAAGTAAGGAAAACGTTCTTGGAGGAGCTGGTGCTCAGCTGGGTTTTGAAGGACGAGCAGACATTCACTCGCTGAACATCAAAAGGAAAGACACAAAGGAAGAGCTTCTGTAAAGACACAAAATGATGGGGAGAACATCAGATGCAAATCAGGATGATGGGGGACTTGAGTTGGCCGGGGAGCCAGGGTTCAAAGAGCAGGCAGGGGGTCTGGACTTCATCCTGTCGACAAGGAGGAGACATTGAAATATTTTAAGTGGAAGTGAGGGAATGATATTTGCATTATTTAAAAATTCCCCAGACACAGGATGAAGGATGTTTCGAGGAAGCAGGACTTCGAGCTGAGAGACCATTGTGTGCTCAGAGCAAGAAGAAACAAGAGGCAGAGGAAACAGAAACATGATCACTGGAGGCAAGTGGGGCTATAAGGCTGGACCTTAACCTGATACATGCTTCTGGATTGATGGAGTATTTGCATGTAGGGTAAACACTTGTGGCAAGGAAATTGAGCGAGCAAGTAGCTTACATTTGTTCTTCTCTGTTATGGGCATTGCCCCTCCCCTTTGTGTTCTGTGCCCCCCGCCCACTGCCCCCATGGTCTAAGAGGTGTCAGTAATAACTCTGTGCCTCTAGGTCGGTTGAGAAGCACCCAAAGACCCACACTTTCACTCAGGTGTGGGTTTTGGAAGTAGGAGCTGCTTGAAGAAAGCTGAGATCCAAGCAGTGTTGCCCCAGCCCTTGGGAGTGAAGGTGGTGGGGGGCAGTGGAGGAAGGTTCTAGAATGCTGGAGGTCTGCATTCCGCTCCCACCCAGCAGTCTGAGACAGGGAAGACCCTCTGACGAGGCATCATGTGTGGATGTGTGTGTAAACAGATGGAAGGATTGAGGAGCCTCAGGGGCCCCAGGTAGAGAGGGAGGGAGATGGGCCCTTACGCCTAACCAGTACAGGTGAGCTTGGAAACCAGATTCAAATATTTCCTCTTTTATTTCTTCTTGTTTTCCTCACTCATCAGCAGCCCTCCAACTGTTGGATGGAGAGAGACAGGCTGTGAACACAAGGGCATTTAAGTACATCCACAAATGACTTTAAAATCAGTATTTATGTCTTCTTTCTGGATTCTCAGCCCTTTGTTCCTTTCTAAGCAATGATGCATTTTGGAAACTGCTGAGGACCAGGCCTCTAGAGCTCTCACCATAGGCTTTCTTAGCCCTGGCTTCTTCCAGTGTCCCTTTGGAGAAGGTCAGCCCTGAGGATGAGCAATGGAAGATGACATTGCAGGACAGTTAAGCGTGGCCTACACGCTATCTACCTTGGAAACCTGGCTATGATGTTTCCTGGTGTGTGACCTCAAAGTTACTTAACTCCTCTTGCTTCAATTTCTTCATGTATAAAATTGATAAAGTACTAGTTCTTTTTCATGGGCTTGTTGTCAGGAAAAAGGACATAATGCATGGCAAGCCCTTATCTTAGCACCTGGCTCTGGGCTACAGGAAATGTAAGCGGTTATTAGTTCTGAGTGCTCTGCCCCACATTGTGGGTCCCATGCCCTGGGGGTCTCTGGTGCATGGCTCCCCACAGGGAATGAATTCCACAGCCCCTCAGGGAACGGCCTCCATGCCCCACCCAGGAAAACTTGCACAGAAAAGAGAGAGCAAAACCCCACAGTGTTTACAGCTCCCGGATCCTAGTCTGCACAAAGACAGTCTCCTCAACCAAGACTCCAGGATGCCACGGAACAGAGCAGATCTAGGAAGCCACGAAGGTGTGTTGGGTGCTGGCTTCAGAATCTACGAGAAACAGCTCAGGACCGTCGGGGGCACCCACCACCGATGCCAGGGACCTGCTTCCTCACAGTACTGGATTCATTTCTCACTGGGTTTCTCAGAAGAGCTGTGTTTTGTTTGCAGTCAGCTTCCTTTTCTGCAAGCCAGGAGCTTTGCCACAGATTTCTGAGAAGCTCAGTGAATGCTCTTTCTGCCTATCTGACACTGTGTCCTGAGTGGGTTATTTCCCCCCTTTTACTCTCTTTCCTCTTTATTAAAGCTGACAAATGGAGAAGAAAATGAAAGGAAAGAACAAACCCAGGATTGCAGGAGGCTGGGAAAATAGCTTCTATTTATAGCCTGGTACATTTTCAGACATGTAAACACCTCTGCTAATCGCTGTCCCTGCAGCAAGACCCTGGGGATTATTGAACTGCCCTGGAAAGCTGGCAGCCTTATATGGCAGAGCAGGGAAAGGCTTGACAAGGCTGATTGTGCTGCAAGTGGTTTCCAGAAACAGTGGGAATGAGGTCTGCATCCTGCCCGTTCTTGCTGGACAGCAGAGGACCACACAGGCCCGGGCCTCTCAGAGGAAGCAGAAGCTCAGCACACACAGAAATTTTGGCAGGGCATAACCAAGCATGGCCTGGCTAAAGCACCTCTAATTGGGCAAATGCAGCTGACAGTATAGAGCAGAAATTCTCACTTTGAGTGGCAGCTTCACCACTCAGCCGTGTGCTATTGGGCAGCTCCTTGTCAAGCTTCAGTCTGCCCATCCGTAAACTGGAATAATTATAGTGACCTCAGAGGGTGAGTATGAGAATTAAATAAAAATAGTGTAAATGGCAAACACCATCCAGATTCCCTTGCAAGGGACTAGCCACGATTTCTCTCATCCAATCCAAAGTTTCTAGACCTGGAAAGAAGCAGCCACATCTGACTTATAATAAAGAGAAAAAGAAGTCAGTGTAAACAGACCCCTGAGATGACTCAGAGAGAAGGACTTTAAAATAACTATTGTGAGGATGTTCAAAAACTTAAAGGAAAATATGATTATCATAACAGAACTTTGGAGAATCTCGTCAGAGAAACGGAAGCTGTAAAACTGCAAATTCTAGAACTGAAAACACAATATTTGAAATGAAAAATCTGCTGATGGGCTAAACAACAGATCAGATACTGCAGAAGAAAAATAAGTAAACCTGAAGAAAAATTAATAGAAATTATCCATTCTGAAACCAGGAGAAATATGTTTTGTAACCAGACAAGAGTCTTAGTGGCCTCTGGGACAATATCACACAGTGTAACGTACATGGAACTAGAATCAAGAAGGAGAAGAGAGAGAGATTGGGGTAAAAAACTATTTGAAAAAATAATGGCCAACATTTTAAAAATTTAGTAGGAAAAAAAATCACACTTGGGTACATAACCACAGCGATGAAGATAAAAGACATCCTTAAAGTCAGCCAGAGAGGAGAGACACATTGTCTACAGGGACACAGTGATGTATTGATGACAGACTTCTCATCAGGAAAAAATGGACAGAGGCCAAAAATCAATAGGATGACAATATAAAGTACGGAAGAAAAAAGTGTCAACCTGGAACTATATGTCAATGAAAATATTTTTCAAAAATAAAATACTTTTCAAAAATAAGACATTCTCAAGCAAACAAAAGCTGGGAGAATTCATCACCATCACACTTGCTCTAGAAGGAAGTAACTAAGGCTGAAGCCAAGTTAGGCCAGATGGAAACGAAAATCCACAGGAAGGCGTGAAGAGTCCAGAAATGTCTACAGCTTTTCATCTCAGGAGGCCTACATCAATCTGCATATTCCAATAACTCCTTGAATTCCTGGAGTAAGGTTTATGTGAAAGGCAAAGACAATTGAAATGCTGTTGTTAAATAAATCAATTAACAATCAAACAAAAAGTGCCCTGTGCTGGAAGACTCTCTAGCGTGGCTACATGACAGCCCCATCCCTACTTCTAAGGCAAAGCCAGTGGGTTTAATACCTTGTGATACTGTCCAGAGAGAAATAGCAAAACTTCATTTTTACAGTCTCCATGGTCTCCGAATGAGGAAAAGAAAAATTCACCTCCGCTTCACAGGCTAAATGGATATTCTGTGGGTATTGATTCCACCGGTCCGCCACATCATCAGAAAAAAAAAAAAAATCACCTTCGTGCCTCTTTATGCAAGAAGTACCTGCCCAATATCACTCAGGAATGACAAGGAAACCTTGCTAGCTATTGAGGATTCAGAAAGAATATGGCTTAAACGATGAAGAAAAGCAACCGGTTGTACATTTATAGCATTGGCTGGAAAATTCACCATTGGAAATGTTGCTTGATCACCACAAAGACACTCCAAGTGTCCCTACAAACAGATTTCACCCAGAAGAGTGAGTGTGTTCTTGCTACAATAAGCATGGATCTCTTTGCACTAGGGGGTGGTCCTCTAGAAAAATAAGGGTGATGATGTAAGTGAAAACGTCACACCTGACACATCCTCTATGATAGAAACGTGGTGTTGAGTGAGACAAAGGGACTGGGAGTTCTTCCCACCCAGCCCTCCTTGTGACGCACTCCAGGATTTGTCCTTCTAGACAAAATATGGAAAGTATTCCCCTACCCAAAATACAAATTTTTAAAATAAAAGTTTCCGTTGGGTGGAGGTAGGCATCTAGTGTTAACAGGTGGGCTCCCCCAGAGGAAGCAGGACATGTTCTGGGTGAGAAAGATGACAAGGGGCGCCGCAACCCTGGAGTGAGCTGTATCCTCTGACTGGGAAGATCCAGCCTCAGGGACTGCTTTCCCAGCCAGGCTGAGCAGGGTTTTGCTGGGGTTGGGGCCCCAGCAGCCATATACCAGCACTAGAGGGGAAGGAGGACCCTTTGTTCACTCATGGCTTCATTGTTGAAATATTTATCTTGTGGATGCAAGCAGAGTTCAGAGCTCCAGGGATGGATCAGAGAAGAAGACACAGCCCCGGAGACAGTGGGGGGACAGCAGGTGGAGCAACAGGCATGCACCCCCAAACCTACACCACACTGTCTCCTGCAAGCTGCCGTCCAGACAGCCAGGGTGCCCCGACCCCTGGCAAAGCCATAGCCAACCTTGGCATCCCAGGGGCTGGGAAGGGCCCTGCAGAGGAAGTGACACCTCTGTGCAGACTTGAAGGACATTCAGGAAGAAGCCAGGAAGCAAAAGACATCGTTCTTTCCATCAGTTTACTCCATGGGGAAAATCAAAGTAGAAAGATCATCTTTTTAGAAATCGTACGTAACATATTTTCCACTATTCCTTCCAACTGGTGGAAGTTCATCCATTGTACTTTCTGGATGTGCCAGGGAAAATGCTTGGGCAGTCTTCGAAGCTGAGGCCCAAACGCAATCATGAGTGAACCATAAACTTTTATGAATCCAGAGTTAAAACCACAGTTTTCCAAATGTCCCTATTTATATGGAAAAAGTAAACATTTGTTCAATTTATTTTTGGCCCCAAAATAGAGACATGATTCAGATGTAGATAAATCTGGTTAAAAAGATTCTTTTTCCTGGTATTTGGTGAGCCACAGTACGTTAATGTGTCCAGAGTTGAAGCTTCAATGTGTAGAATCGTCCTTCTGTTCTCAGGGCATTATTCCTCACTTGAGTCCAATCGTTATTTTTAAAAGTCATTTTGAAAAGCGACAGGACTTGATAGTTGACTCAGGAATAGGGAAACAACCTCAAAATCCTGCTTTGTTTCCTGGCTCCTGCCTCAGAGTTGACATTCAGTGTTTCTACAATTTATCTGAAGGATATGAATCTATTAACATGCAAAATTTCTTTAAAAAAGAAAGAGTTATGCTTTAAAATCCTACATCTTAGTGGAAACACCGTATCGAAGAACTGACTTCCAAAGCCGGAGGTGAGCGAGTAGAGCCTGGGGACCCCAGGGTGTTAGAACTAAGCGGGATACAGGGAGATGAGCCTGGGGGATTCAAAAGGTAATTTTTATTCTCTTCAACACTTTTCCTCCAATTAGTAGGTTGAAGCTCCAGTTTGGAAAACATACACATCCCTGTTCCCTCATTCCAATACTGTGGTCTTCAAATCATCCTTCACCCTCCTTTGCACTGGATTCTCGTCTCAAGATGGAAATAGCCATAAGCATAAGAATGAAGCATTTGTGAAAAGATAACGAACGGCTCGGAACATCTTACATGTTTAAGCTACTACAAAGTCCTGAAATGTTCAACAAAGAAAACCATGAGTAGTTCTATATTCATGACAACTACTATTAAGGTTGCACATCTGGCCCCTGTCCCAATAAGCAGACCAAGTATGTAACCAAGCAATTCACAAAAGAGGAAAGATGCACGTGGGTGACAAACACGTAGGAAAATGTTTGCCCTCACTGCACATTACAATATAGAGGTAAGCACTGACTTTTATCTGTAACATCAGAAAAGTTAAGAGAGAGAGATTGCCTTCTGTTGGGAATGCACAGAGTTGTGAATATCTGAAGATTGAAGCCCTCTTAGAATGCAGTTTTGCAATATATATGAACAGCCTGAAAAAGCCATACATTTTCACGAGTGAATTCTACTTCTGGGAATCTACGCTAAGGAAATAACCCAAAATTCAGTAAAGGTATTATGCAAAAAGATTTCTATCACAGCATGGTTTGTCGTAGTGAAAAATTCAAAGCAACTTGCGTAACCATCCAATACATGGTTAATTCAAATACTACAACCCATGAGTGATTTTCAGAATATTTCATAGCTGGCTTCTTCAAGTAGGGCATGGCTGTTAGAAAGGATGCCTGGCTGACCAGCATGGACCCAGGCCTGATGCTCTACTGGTGTCCACGGGTGGAGTATCAGATTTGTACCTCTGAGCCTAGGAGTTATAGCTTTTTTTCCCCTTCTTTGTGCCTTATTTTATTTTTCCAATTTTCTATAAATAGAATTATGTTTATAGTCAGAGAGACAAAAATGAAATGGCCTCAGTGGCACAGTTCTAAAATTTCAAATCTCTTCCTTTGTCTGTCCCAGGACGTCCATGGGATACCAACTTCCAGCCTAACTGGAGTGTGTTAATCAATTTTTATGCCTATTGGTGGAACAGTCTGGAAAACATTATACACAGTTAAAATAATCAAGGGCACTGTTTTCACTCTTGTGTTTGATGTCATGATACTGTCCCCCATTGCTGGGCTAACATTTAGATATTTGGAAACTGTATTTAGGAGATGAAGCTAACTTGGTTTTTTTTCATCAAAAATGTTATTGAAATAACCGTAGATTCGCTTGCAGTTGTTACAAATAATGGGGACAGAGCCCCGTACCCTTCCCCCACTGGTAACATCTTTCAAAACTATAGCGCAAAATCACAGCCAGGATATTGACACTGACACGATCCACTGATCTTACTCAGATTTCCCCAACTTTACTTGTTCGTGTGCGTACTTGGTTCTATACAATTTATCACATGTGCACGCACGCATATCCACGACCCGTCTAGACACAGAGCCTTCCATCACCTCAAGCATAAAGATAAAACCAGCTTACCCATTTACGTTAAATTATCAACAACATATTTGCCAGAATATTGACAACTTTGCAAAACTTCTATTACAAGCTGGAGCTGTGGGCAACCACACAAGCTTATTTATTATGCCTGCAACACAAGGGGTGAGGCATGAGACCTGCCAGGAGAACGCTCTTCAGAAGGGTCACTGAACGACCTCACCCTCCACTGCTCCCCCACCCCCACCTGCCCGTGTGTGTTTTAATCTCAAATGAATCAAAAATTATAGTTCAAGGAGACAACTACACTAGTTAGTCCAATGTCTAAGTAAGGTAGAAAGCAATGATAAATTGGGAGTCTCCTTGTATGGAGGTGCGTGTCCACTTGGTAAGCATTTCAGACCTAGTAACCAACGGGTTCATGGCAAAGATGTAGAAGACATAAGAGACTTCACCTGTGTGCTTACTACATTCTTGGGATTCAGTGTCTCTTGTCCTGAGTGTTTGATTTTTTTTATATAAATTAATTTATTTTATTTATGTTATTTTTGGCTGCGTTGGGTCTTCGTTGCCACGTGCGAGCTTTCTCTAGTTGCGGAGAGCAGGGGCTACCCTTCGTTGTGATGCGCGGGCTTCTCATTGTAGTGGCTTCTCTTGTTGCGGAGCACGGGCTCTAGGCATGCGGGTTTCATTAGTTGCAGCACGCGGGCTCGGTAGTTGCGGCTCGCGGGCTCCAGAGCGCAGGCTCAGTAGTTGTGGCGCACAGGCTTGGCTGCTCTGAGGCATGTGGGATCTTCCTGGACCAGGGATTGAACCCTGTCCTCTGCATTGGCAGGTGGATTCTTAACCACTGCGCTACCAGTGAAGACCTGTTTGACCTTATTTTATCATGTATGCCAAACTTTTAACTCAGAAAGATAAGATGTAAGAAGATGATGGTGTGGCTGCTTTGTTCCCCAGACACGTACATTTCCTTTTGCTTCAGAGGAGATTACAGCCCCTCTGGACAGGAGAGAACACACTGCCTGGCGCCCCGAGTACGATTACATGCAACTAAATCGCAAAGACATTAAAGTAATATGCCTTCCTTTGTGTGGAAACCAAACCCATCGCACAGTCGAGGTCCCAAGGAAAGGCAGGGTGCATGGTGGGGATGGGGGGAGGGAAGAAGGAAGAGGGGCAGGTTTGATGGACGGGTGTATTTTTTTTTCCCTTCACCAGAAATTAAAGAAAAGAAAGGGAAAAGCCATGAACCTGCTGTTTCCTCTATTGTTCGTCATTGCCAATCATTAAATCCTGTTGTAAAAGTGTGTCCCTGGGGTAAATCTACCTCAAAACTAAAAATTGCCTGGATAAAATCATGCAGATTCAGAGTTTGAAAGATAAAATGCCTAAAATGCGATTTCAGAATTATTGATGACAATCTCCTGCAAAAATGTACATGAAATGAGAAGAAGGGAGAATTTTAATTACTTCATGGACAGTTTATGGCTTGTTTTCTAAAGCCAAAGGTTGGCCTTCGGGTGATGTCATCAAGAAAGGGAAAAGCCCTTCTTGCAATAGAAACCTACTCACTTCATATCCTTTTCCCCCCAAAAGACAGACAATAAGTAAACTGAGGTCGAAAATTTCAATATCCCAGCACCAGATATCAAAATTCCAACATGGAACCATGCCAACGTTAAAACCTAACTCACCACTCTTAGAGAACATGATCAGTGTTGGAATGAATGGCAGCCTCTCTCCGAGGACACTTAAAACATGTTTCAACAGATCGAGGCAGCAGGGAACAGGACGGGACGCCCCTCAAGGCCAGTGCCAGCATGACGGGGGACCTTGCCAAGACCCAAGCTTCACACGGCAGGCGGCAGGGAGCCTCCCCACCAACAAACATAACAATTCCCAACAAATGTAACTTCTCCAGAACAGCCCTCCACCACGTTTCCCTGACCCGGAATGTGTTCACCTACCGTTCGTTGTTGCAAATCCATTTTGAGGTTAAACAAAACAAAACACAAATACATACTCGATTTATTGCTTTCCCCAAGGAAAGTCTAAATCCAAAAATATTCTCTTGATAATTATTCACTTTCTTTATTCATTATACATAGATAAAGGGGACTTAGCTTTCTAAGTGTCACGTTATGTCAGGAAAAAGAGATTGTTTAGAAAGAAATAAAAAGAAAGGAAAGGAAAAATAAACAGCTAGAGTCTGAGAACTGCTGGTTCAAGATTAAAAGAAGTTAGAACCTTTTCTAAAAATAGCAAGATACTCCGATTTTGTGATTTCAAGTCAAACAGTTTGACATTGGCCCTTGGCGCTATTAATATTCCGCATGCCAAGAAATTTGATAAATGGTGTCCTTTGCTCTTAAGGGGACAGATTTTTTTCTCAGTATATATATTCATTCACATGTAAGCTAGCTGCGTATTTCAAGCCACAATAAATTAAACTCAGTACTTTGATACATGAAGCACATTCATCTGAGGTTTCTAGGAATTGAATTTAAATCAAATATTGCATAAACAGTGGCACAATTTCACTTCAAACCCTTCTCTCATCAAGCTTTATTCTTACAAAGTCAAGTGCAAATATTTACCGCGTTTTATAAAGTTCAAAGGTTCTTGAGTAGAGAGAGACTTCAGATAAACAGTTTTATTTACCTCGCTCAGTTTCAATCTAAAACTCTGATTCTACGCAGGGGGAATTCAGGTTGGCCAATTAACTGTCTCGTCATTGAATTCGACTTAAAGCACAATTTCCAAGGCTCTAAAGATAAGGCAACCCTACATCTTGGGTCGTCGCGCTGTTGTCCTGGCATCCGTCTGGTTTTGCATGTTGGCTTTCTCCAAAGTGTGCTGGTTTGGAAGGGAATGTCCATGGTTACCCTAGAATACCCACTCGGTGGGACATGGTGGAAACAGAGGGGGAGGAAATTGATCAAATGCAAAAACTCAAAAAACTAACAGCTGTGCCTGAGGGATGCCCAGAGTCTTCCTCTGAAGCAGGCTTCACATGAGAGTAAGAAGACAGGCGAGGCCAGGAGGGCCCAGGCTCTGCAATGGAGAGAGAGCCTGGGAGCCTGGGAGCACGACTTAGCTCCACGAGCAGAGTGACCGACGGTGGATCTAGTTCCTGCTGGGAATTGAAATTGTGCCAACCAACACGATGTTTCCTTCCAGGTCTCCTCCCGTTGACCTGCACACAGAAGATTCCAAGCCCCCCCGAGGAGGCAAGCCCTCCCCAGCTCTGGCCTCTGGAGTCTGACCACAGCGTGTACTTGGCCTCTGTTTCCTGGACTCCCGGAGCCCCAAGAAGTTTCCAGACACACGGACTAATCAGGTAACGGAGTGAAAATGATAACGTCCTGGTCAGAGTGACCTGAAGAACATGAGATGAGAACTGTTACCTAAGGACAACTGCAACATCTAACTGGAGCCTTTTTTCAGAGTAGACCCAGAATGATTTTTCTAAATAATACGTAAATAAAACCGACAGATGGGTTTTTAAAGCACCTCTAACCTCATACACACACACACTGTTCTAAATCACTTTTTTCTCATGCAGCTCAATATCAAAAAAAAAGTCAAACAGGGGCTTCCCTGGTGGCACAGTGGTTGAGAGTCTGCCTGCCAATGCAGGGGACACGGGTTCGTGTCCCGGTCCAGGAAGATCCCACATGCCGTGGAGCGGCTGGGCCCGTGAGGCATGGCCGCTGAGCCTGCGTGTCCTGAGCCTGTGCTCCGCAATGGGAGAGGCCACAACAGTGAGAGGCCCGCGTACCACAAAAAAAAAAAAAAAGTGCTCAACATCAACTGGTAATCAAGTAATAGACATTGCAAAGACCGTTACCTCTGCACAACCCTCTCTTCCACTGGGAAACTCAGCCAATGGTTTGCAAGAAGGTATTGACCACGGAGCAAATTGTCATTTATGTGGCAGTGATGGAATCAAGTGGTTCATGCAAGTGTCCCTCCTTGCTGACACTCTGGGCGGGAAACCCAGACCCTGGATCACTGGAATTTGTCACAGAAGGAATTTGTAGAGTCGTCCCTCCTGTATATTCAGGCCATTTTCCTCCTCCAATATTAGCTTTAATTTACATGCAGGAGTGGTTAATACACTGGTGGCTCTTTGTTCTCTGAGCTTATAAACAGTGAGGAATTATGGGGTTAGGGTACTTCTCCTCAGCAGGGCAGCTGCTAGTCAACACGAGCAAGAAATACCAAACCTGTTCTAGAATCAACACTGGAAGTCGCTCCGAAACCCTCACGTCTGGGCCAGACTTCCGGTGCCTGCAGATCCTCCTCCGTGTCTGAGTCATTCAGCTTCTCCAGGAAAACAGGACCTGAGAGATAGACGGTAGATAGATTAGATAGATAGATAGATACATAGATGATAGATAGATGATAGATTAGATAGATACATAGATGATAGATAGATAGATAGGTAGATAGATACATAGATGATAGATAGGTAGGTAGATAGATAGATACATAGATGATAGATAGATGATAGATTAGATAGATACATAGATGATAGATAGATGATAGATTAGATAGATACATAGATGATAGATAGGTAGATAGATACATAGATGATAGATAGATAGGTAGGTAGATAGATACATAGATGATAGATAGATGATAGATTAGATAGATACATAGATGATAGATAGATAGGTAGATAGATACATAGATGATAGATAGATAGGTAGGTAGATAGATACATAGATGATAGATAGATGATAGATTAGATAGATACATAGATGATAGATAGATAGGTAGATAGATACATAGATGATAGATAGGTAGATAGATACATAGATACATAGATGATAGATAGATAGGTAGATAGATAGAGATAGATAAATAGGTAGGTGATAGGTAGGTAGGTAGATAGATAGATACATAGATGATAGATGATAGATTAGATAGATACATAGATGATAGATAGATAGATAGGTAGATAGATACATAGATGATAGATAGATAGGTAGGTAGATAGATACATAGATGATAGATAGATAGGTAGGTAGATAGATACATAGATGATAGATAGATGATAGATTAGATAGATACATAGATGATAGATAGATAGGTAGATAGATACATAGATGATAGATAGGTAGATAGATACATAGATACATAGATGATAGATAGATAGGTAGATAGATAGAGATAGATAAATAGGTAGGTGATAGGTAGGTAGGTAGATAGATACATAGATGATAGATAGGTAGATAGATACATAGATGATAGATAGATAGATAGGTAGATAGATAGAGATAGATAAATAGGTAGGTGATAGGTAGGTAGGTAGATAGATAGACAGATGATAGATAGATAGACGATACATAGGTACCAGCGTTAAAGGAATTGCCACGTGAGTGTGGGAGGCTGGAATCTGAAATTCATGGCTCGGCCAGCAGGCAGGAGCTAATGCAACAGGACAGAGGCAGAATTTCTTCTCCTGGGGAGACCTTGGTTTCTGCCCTGCAGGCCTTTAACTGTTGAGGTGAGGCCCACCCACATTATGGAGGCCGAGCTCCTTCGCTAAAAGGCAGGGGACTGTAGCCGTACAGCACACCTACAGCATACCTTCACAGCAATCCCTAGGTTAGTGCCTGATCAAATAACTGACTGCTATACCCTAGCCAAATTGGTACATAAAATTAACCGCCACAGTAATCTTACAACCTACAGAAGTAGCAAAGACGGGTAGCGCCTAATCAAATAAATCCAAGGACCATCTTAGGAAACACCAGGAAACAAAATTCCGTTTTCATGCACTTGATAGCATTTGCTAAAGTTGTGAGGCCTGCAAACTAGGAGAACCCAGAGAAAATCCATTTAGGAAGATTCCTCCCGGGCATGGGGAAATCTTGAGCTTCAGCATGAGAAAACGCTAGGACTCAGGGTAAAGTCCTAAGACACTTCCTTGAGGTAAAGTGGAGTCTCGATCAGCATAGAGGCTGGTTCAGGAATAGAGACTTGGATTCTGAGTCTGCAAGAGAATAGAAAAGACCTTGCAAGGGATACTGCCTATTTGACATGATCATTATTCTCAACAGGAGGAAATGGATAATGTTTTCTGGCTACAGGTTTTTTGTAGCATCAATACATGCTTTAAAAGTTCAACAACAGGTCTTCCCTGGTGGCACAGTGGTTGAGAGTCCGCCTGCCGATGCAGGGGACACGGGTTTGTGCCCCGGTCCAGGAAGATCCCACATGCCGCGGAGCGGCTGGGCCCGTGAGCCATGGCCGCTGAGCCTGCGCGTCCGGAGCCTGTGCTCCGCAACGGGAGAGGCCACAACAGTGAGAGGCCCGCGTACCGCAAAAAAAAAAAAAAAAAAAAAAAAAAATATATATATATATATATATATATAATATATATACTGACAATAAAATGTGTAAAGATTCTCAACATCGTAAAGGAACTTTAAATTGCAATGAGAGGAATTTCAATCTATAATTAAATTTCAATCTATAATTTCAATCTACCAGATTGAAAAAATAAATAGCTTGATAAACGAAATCTTTAGTAAAGCTGGAAATAAACAAACACCTTAATACTTTGGAAGAACTGGCTGCAGTCCCTCTGTTGGGCAATTCACAGCAGCGTTCAACTACAGAAAACGCACATCGCTTTGCCCTAGCAATTCTACTTCCAAAACTACATCAGCGACACGAACAAGTACGTGTATCCACACTCCACGATGTTCCTGCGGCATTCTTTGAAACTGGGGAAACAATTTGAAACGGGCTAAGTGCTCATGAATATATGTCTGTTAGATTTATTACAGAATATCCTCCCAAAGAATATCATTCAGTCTTTTAAAAGGATGAGACATGGAGAACAGTCTAAGTGACATTAAATGGGGTGGGGGGAGGCAAATTGCAGAAGAGAATGCATAGTTTAATGACATTTGAGTAAAAATTTCTGGAAGGATGAACCCAAAAATGTCCACAGGGGTTACAGAAAGGGGAAATTTCACTTTTTACTTTGTGCCGTTCAGGAACACTTGGAATTTCGCCCACAAGCATGCATACATTATTTTACAATAAGAAACTAACTTACTGAAAAATTAGAAAAACTAAACTCAAACAGTAAGATAGTCCTTGTATACTGATATATTTTAACATTCTGAATTTAGAGAAGCGACTTGGCTTGGAAAAGGTAAAGGGTGAAAGAGCCCATTTGACATGATAATTTTAGGAGAATCCCTTGTTAAATGGGGTTTAACTACTTAACTACGCTATAAAGCTAAAGTGTAGTATTTCTCTAACATGCTGTGTTCCGCCACAGCAGCAAAGCTTTGCTTCCCAATTTACGTTAGAGCTCGCTACTACTGCGAAAAGGTATCTGTCAGTTATTAACTGGCAATAAATAACCAAGAACTTATTGTACCACCTTACCTTAAATTTGACATTACCATTCCCCCTTTAAAAAAAATTGCAGGGCTTCCCTGGTGGCGCAGTGGTTGAGAGCCCGCCTGCCGATGCAGGGGACACGGGTTCGTGCCCCGGTCCAGGAAGATCTCACATGCCGTGGAGCGGCTGGGCCCGTGAGCCACGGCCGCTGAGCCTGCACGTCCGGAGCCTGTGCTCCGCAACGGGAGAGGTCACAACAGTGAGAGGCCCGCATACCGCAAAAAAACAAAAACAAAAACAAAGCAAAACAAAATTGCAACTCTTCACATTTCTTGCATTTGACACATCTTTTCTCCAAAGCCAGGTTAGAAGGCAAAGCTGAATTTTCTTCTGTGCAAAGTATATCCAGACAAGTTGGGCAGCTGTCTGGTCAATTTCTGTGATGAGAAGCTAGTTCATTGCTCCTAGACGTGAAGGTCTGTTCCTAAGCTAGTGAGCCCATGACACTGCACTTCTTAAGAAATACGAAGCATTCAAGTGGTGGCTGTGGTTCTTCATAGGATAGGAGAGCAGCATCTCTTTCAGAGAGCTATCTTCTCTTGCGTTTCCTGCTCGTAGCCGGAGCTCACTCCACAATCCACCCCTTACTTCGAAACTTGGATTAATTCATTAATTTATTTATCTTCCCTCCATTTGTCCACGTTTCCATTTCTTCTTTTCAGAATAGAGTTTAAAGCAGAGGAAATGGAAAATAGGAAAAATATCTCCACTGATGACTCAACTCACCTCTTATAAGAAATCAATTACAAATTATTTAGGCAATTAAAAATATGAAACATTATTTTGGTGGTATCCATCAACTATGACTGGCTTGCAAAGTTTTACTGGAGATCGGAGAGCTCAGAGAATGTTCCGTGTGGAGCTCATTAAAATGCCCACTGTCCTGTCCCAAGGGAGAAACATCTCCAGGAAAGGGACTCTGAAATGGCCCTCCTTTCCTCCCACACTCCTGCCCCCAGGATGAGAACAATGATAAAAAGCAGTAGGATATAGAAGTAACACTTCTTTTTAAAGTTGCAGATATCTCATAAAGTAGTTTTAATTATGGGCTTAAAAAGGACTTGGGCACTTATTTTTTTCTCCAGTGATTTGGGGAAATGAAAATATGTTTTTCTATTTGGCAGAGGTACAGAGTGTGAAATGAAGCGTAATTGCTTTGACATTTGAAATTGTATTTGCCTGGGAAGACACAGATGAGAAAGGACAGACCATCGAGCATGCCCCATGTCAAAGAAACGGGTTCACGAAGCCGAAACACCTCCCGATTCCACGTGAAGTTGGGGGCTGGCAGCATGAGTGCCTCCTGGTCTGGAGCCCAGGAGAGAGGAGCTGTGACAATCCTTTCACGATTCCCCGCAGTGTGGAAAAATATCGTTCAATTTGTACGATAAGGAAAGACCCTTCCTGCTACATTAAATTGGCAAATTTTTCACACCATTAAACAAATACTCCTAAAAGCCATGAGCACTTTTGTTATCACTCAGCAGCTCTGAGGGCAGAGCAAGCTTATCTATTCACGTGGTCACTCGTTCTATCTCGGCCACCTCCCGTGTTAATCTCTTCCTCTCCTTTAGTCCTTCAAGCTTTGATCGTGGTCCTTGGTGATTGCTTTCTTAGTAACTGAAACTCTGCTAACACAGTGGTGCAAGGTATCTCTTTCTTTCTCTCTTCCTGCAAACTCTCGGGGCTTTGCCTGCCCAGTGGACTTGGCTATTCCTCATTGCCTATTCCTCCATCCTCTTCTAGCACCTCTTCTCTTCTGAAAGGATCTGCAGAAGCCTTCGGTATCCACGTTTCATAAGAGCCAACCCTGTAGTCACCCACAGCAAAGGTTCAGGACCATGAACAGTTACTTTCATCCAGGTGGCAGCCCCTAACCCCCCAACCATACAATTTCCTGCTCCGGAAGTGTGGCCACCCCCAGACCTTCAGATGCTCCCCAATAAAGAGTGCTTGGAGATCAAATAAGTACGGGAAACATTCCATATTACATCCTCCACATTTATTTATTTATTTATTGAAGTATAGTTAATTTACAATGTATTAATTTCTGGTGTGCAGCTGATTCAGATATATATGAATATATATATATATATTCTTTTCCAGGTATCTTGTGGTTCCTCTTCCCAGTGGAAAGTCAGAGACAAAGGTCAAGAGGCCAGCATCTTGGAAGAGATGGTCGTGCAGATCAAGTGGGACCACATTCTTTTCTCCCTTCCCTTCTACTCAGGCCACGAGCCTATAAAGATGAGATCTCACTGTCATCCAGCCAAGCGTAGATGGGAAGATGTCCCAGAGAGCGTAGAAAAATCTGAGGTTCCCGAATCCAAGGCCACGAGTCTCCTCACTAGAGGCCCCAGAGCCAGGGATTGTTCCAGGTGTGCCCGGGCTGGGGGGGCGGGGGACGGAGATGGACTTCCCAGGCGGCAGAGGGCTCCCTGGGAGGAAGCCCAAGGAGGTCCTCCGCTCCCCCAGAGCCGTGGCTCCCGCGGGATCGGCACTGGCCCTGAGGGGCTGCAGCAGCGGCCTGGTGCTTGAACGGGCATCTGAGTTCCCTGGAGCCTGGCCGCGACACGGCTCACACGGCCCCGCCCTGGAGTCTCTGCTTCAGGAGGTCGGGGCGGGGCCTGAGGATCTGCATTTCTTACAAGTCCCCGGGGTGCCGATGCGCTGGTCTGGGGACCATACCTTGGGTGCCCCCGGTGACCCGGTAGCCATGCGTGCCCTTCCCCTTTCCTCACCTCTCTCACCTCCAGGCCAGGCATCCGCCCCCTCTGCTCCACCCTTTTCTTCCACGTGATTTGCTCTCTCCACCCCATTCTGGGCTCGCTGCAGGTGCACTTTCCTGGAAAGCCTTTCCCGACTCCACTAGTGCAGGGGAGGGACCCCCTTCCCTGACCCTCCTCCCAGACCGCCCGTCACACTGGGGGGCGCCTGCTCGCTGGTCATGAGACCTCACGTCGCCCACTCACTGCAGGGTCCCTGCTTCGGCAGGGTCTGTCTGCCACGTACGACAGATTCGATAAACATTGGTTGAATCCATGAGCAGATCATCTCGCTGGAGACCACCCCTGAGAAGAGGACTCAGGGGGTTCCTGCCGGAGACCACTCCCCGTGGTCGTGCGGCTTCTCCAGTCCCCCCACTGGGGCCCCTTCCGAGACTGATTCCTCACTCCCCCCGGCTGAGCCTCAAAGCTCGCAGTGCAGCCAAACACGGGGCAGTGCAGGCGGGCTGACCTTTGTCTGAGTGGGGACGCCACTTAATCATTCATGCGGGGATAGGAGACGTACAGCAGGGCTGCCCTCCACCACCTCACTGTTCTACTGTCATCCCCATCGGGCTTCTCTCCTGCGTATAAGCCCGTCCACCGAGGGCCTCTTTGGCACCGGTCTCCATCCGTGAAATGGTCAGCTGTGGCCAGGCCAACAGAGCCATGGAGTAGAACACAGTAGCCCATGATGAGGGGAGCGCATGGCCGGGACTCGGGGACCCTGAGCTGGTGTGTAACCAGCACGGGCTGTCTGTCTCCTGTAAAACACACTAGGCTCGCTCACAAGGAGATCAGTTTGGGGAACCACACAGGCTCCATCCAATAAAACTCCCTAGAGTACTGGTGTCTTAGCCCATCGGGGCTCCTACAGCAAAAGTCCCAGGCTGGGTGGGAATGTTATAAACAACAGAGATGTATTTCTCACAGTTGCGGAGGCTGGAGATCTCAGATCAGGGTGCCGGCATGGTTGGGGTCCCGGAGCCTCTTCTGGGTTACAGACCTCCGCCTTCTGGGTCCCCGAATGGCGGAAGGGCAGGAGCTCCCTGGGGTCTCTTTTCTAAGGATTCAAGTCCCTTCATGAGGGCTGAACCCTCATGACCCAATCCCCTCCCAAAGGCCCCCCATCTCCTAACGCCATCACCCTGCGCGTAAGATTTTCAACCTATGAATCTGGGGGGAGACTGAAACATTCAGACCATAGCAGCTGGGAGATCAGGGAGTCAGGGAAGACGGCAGTCCTGAGGGACTCCTCCTGAAAGAGCCGTTGATTTGGTCCCTCAGGGAACCCTGAAGAGGGGCTGTCGGAAAGCCTGGGTCTTACGTCACAGCAAAGGGCTTGAGAGTCTAGATTTCGTATGGGGGCAAAACAGTGGCAAATGGGAGTTAAGTGGAGGGAGAAAATGAACCTGCCTTTTCAACACGTTGGCTGCACGCTTGCCCAGAAATAGGAGAGAGGCTCACCTCACCCATCTGTCTCCTCCTGCACGGAATACCCTCTATCCTAGCACCTATATTGGGACCATTCAAATACACTTGAAAAAGCAGCCCTGGGGCCAAGTCATCTTTTACTACCTTGTTTGTCTGGGGAAATGTGTTCCCAAGTCCAAACAACAGACCTGAACGTGAACTATGGGCTGTGAATGGGAGCTGTCTGGGAAGGAGAAAATTGATCTGACCCCCGTGAAGAAAACAATCTGGTCTAGTTCCTTGCAGGCAGTGATCGGAATGGTTAGTGTTTTAAATAAGACAGGGACAAGAATGACTCCATTTAAGACTTCAGAGAAAAAAAAATGTTTCTTTTCAAGAAACAACAACCACATGTGCATAATAAATGGTACCTAGAGATCATTCGACAGGAAAAAAATAAAGACTAAGAAAGTCAGTCCAGAGTTCCCAAGAAAGACTAATTAGAAAGACTTTGAGCCATTGAACTCCAGATCAAAGCCCAGAGTCTTCTGATAAGACCATGTACTCATTAATAGAACACAGTGTCATCCACCTATTTTTAGCTCAGGAACCGGAATACTTTCAGTGTCACATGATCAGACTGTGACACAGGTGGCCCGAAATTAGGGCAGGTTCTGTTTTCCTCTCCTTGGGAGCAGAGTGCTAGGTTTGCTTGGGAAAAATAAGAACTCCTCTTTCTGAGCAATGATTTCTCTTTTTTTTCATCTCTGAGACCATATTTTGTGTTGTGTATAGACAGCTATGTGTGATTCAGCAGGGCCTTCCAAGCTGAAGAACATACACAACTTCTCCACATATGTATTCAAACATAAACTTTCAGACTACAAATGTCAGCACACTGTGTGTTTAAAAAGCCCCGAGTAGATTCGTACTGCTGTTGTAACAAACGCGGTAATTTGTTAGACAATACGAATGTATTAGGTTACAGTTCTGGGGCTCCGAAGTTGAAGGTGGGTCTTCCCGGGCTAAAATCAAAGCAGGACCGTGTTCCTTCTAGAAGCTCTAGGGGAGAATCTGCTTCCTGGCCTTACCCAGTTTCTAGAAGCCACCACACTCCTTGGGTCCTGCCCCATCCTCTCTTCTCAGCAGCCAATCCCTCACTCATCGTCTCTCTGGTTCTCTGCCCGTGGGAAAGGTTCTCAGATTTTAAGGAATCCTGGGATCCCTTTGTGTCCACCCAGCTCATCCAGAATGATCTCCCCATCTCAGACCCTGACGTTAATCACACCTGCAAGGTCCCTTTGCCACGCAGGGTAACGTGCTCCCAGGTTCCAAGGTTTCAGGTGTAGACATCTGGGGGGGCATTATTCTACCTAGTGCAGCCGCTATAAAATCTCTACTTATGTCCCCCCTCACCAGTCTAAATGAGCACGTGTTTTCTTTCATGATCGAGGAAACTGTCAAGTTGTCAATGATCTATACTCTGGGAGGAACATATCTGATCCCACTATTGCTCTATTTTTAACAGGAAGGGTTAGGAGTAGTGCCTGTTCAGAGAACTTTAAATTGACAAGAGCCAGGAAGGAAGCCCGTGGCTCCCTTCTTGCAGAATCCAAGAGCCTGCGTTGGTGCGCTCCTGCTGCAGGATTTCCCACTGGCCAGCAACCCTCTCGGCATTCCCAGGCACGATCCCACTTCTTGAAGCCTTGGCCTCCTAGCTTCCATGGCACAAGCCCTCTTGTCTCTTTCATATTGTGCTTCTTCTCCCTCTTCAGGCTCTTTCACCAATGACTGACCCGATGGTTTCAGGAAGACATCACTTGGTCCTACTCAGTCTTGGGCATTTATTTCCCTGGGTGATTCCATCCACCATGTTTCAGCTACCGTTGACATGGCGATGACACCTGATCTTCAGCCCATATTCTCCCTGGATCTCCACACTGAAACGTCACATGTCCTTTTGCTGTACATGCACCCTGACATCTTTCAGGGTCTGATGTTATAGGTCCAAATGGGACTTCTTCTCTACTCCTTACTCAAAAATTTATTCTAGCTTTTGTATTCTCAGTCTTGGCTGGTAATATCACCATCATACGGCAACATACCAGACACAAAATACTTGCTGTCAACCCAGAGCCCTCTCTCTCCTAAAATAAACATTTCTAATAAGTCTGTAAAATCTTCCTGTTGTCTCTGAGAAGTATCTTTCAAATCCAGCCTCTCCTTTCCTTGAAAAGACTCATGACACGAAAAGTGGACACATGAAGAAAGCCCTCCTCGTTTCCCAGGTAATGGTCAAGTTCATGACCTGTCCGGAGGCCAGGGTGGAATTCTCTTACGGTTGCTACAAGGCAGTTACTTGCCATAATTCTGAAGTTCCCCAGAATGAAAATGCCCAAGATATACCAATGCGAATGTGCTATCAGAATGCCATTTCTACTGCCAAGGCATATTTATATCAACAGGAATCATGATTAGAGCACAGAATGTTTTAAAAATAGACTTTAGGAAGAATCAGTTGTAAATGCAGAAGCCGTACAACTACAGTGTAATCTCTACCATGGAAAACACTCATCACCTGGAGTGGGGTTTTTGTTTCTTTGCAAAAATATGCTTACTCGTGAGGCATTTGAAACAGCTCAGTGAATGCAACTCTGCTTTCGGAAATCACGGTGCTTTTCACAGGCGTCCAACAATTAAGTGTCATCGAGCGCTGAGTATTTGGGTCACTAAACTGTGTTCTGGGCAGGCACTCGGCGAACCTGCTGATGTCATAGAAAGCTTTGGGTCCTCCTTACGCTGATGAGCTGTCTGATGTGACAGCTCCATTAGAATTTCCAAATTTCCTGGGTCGTTCTGGGTCTGGTAAACCATGTTACTGACATCAACCTGCATCCGCTGCAAATAGGCTCTTATAACCTGATGGGCCACAGTTGTCTCCTCTACATTGAAAACAAAACAAAAACAAGAATGCCTCATTAATGAAGACCGATTTTGACATTTTCAGTACGCATCTTACACAACTTGACGAGAGCTCTTTCACCAAACAATTTGGTATCTTATTGCATTCATGTCAGTGTATCGAATAATCTGATAAAATGCTAATTCCATTCTGAGGTCTTAGAACAGTTTGTCCTTACCATCACATCTATTTCACTGTGAACTGGCATGATTTGAAGATATTACTTTGAAAAACCTACACATTAATTCCCAAGAGTTCCAAAACTTGTGATTAGTTGATAATGAGATCGATTAGTCCCGTCATCCTAATGATATTTTTTCAATAAGTAAAAAATCTCCAACTATGCGTTTCATTTTTTTTACTACTTTCTTCAACCTGTTTTCAGATTTAGCAGCAACTCTTTTCTACAAAATATTGCAAAGCTAAAGTGGTTTCTGATGCATTTTGTTTCATTTTTTAAAAATCAGGCCTTTTTTTTTTACAATAAAAGAGATGCCTTGTATGTTGAATTACACTTCTCCACTATAGAACATTCAAATTTAATTGTCTTCATTTAACTATAAAAATGATGCATTCACATGGTTTTGAAATTACACATTTTTATCCTTCATTTCTTCGGTGATTTCTATTATAATTTTTTAAACAACACATTTAACTGATGCTTTAGGCAATGTCAATTGGATAATCGCTTTGCTGCTTAATGAGGTTTATATTAGGGTATAATATTTACATTCTACTCTGTAATCTTTGACACATCATTTACACTTTATCTAAAAGACTGTGTTAAAACTAAAATACTATAAACAGCATTTGCAATATTAGGGTCATAGAAGCATTGCCTCTGCAGAAATGAATGGGGGGAATCAGACTCTTGGGGCAGGAAGTGTCATCAGTACATCGCCAAGCCAATGCCACTTGTCAGAGAAGGACCCATTCACCAAACCTTCGGGGGAACCATCACTTGAATGAATGTATACACTTGTTTCACTCCTTGGTTTTCTGTCTGCGGAGGGCAGCAGAGCCTCCGTTTTTTTCCCCTTTGGATGGGGTCTCAGCAGGTTGTAACCGACCACGCAGACTCCCCGGGCTGCTGACGGGGTGTCAGCAGTGTGGAATTCCCATCCAGGTCACCTCCCCAGAGCGTGGCATGGAAACCTGCAGCCTCTTTCACGGCCACCAGGAGTGACATCACCAAAGGTGCTCCATCCTGGACAACGTTTTGACTGAGGCTCTTGCTCGGGTACTTGTGGGTCAGAAACTTCGTGGACCCTCCACAGGAAACTTGACTCTGCCTGTTCACTCAGCACAGTTTGGGTCTTACCCCCTGGCTCTCCCCACTCAGGACACCTGCCTGACCATGACTGAAGTGGTTACTTGTGCTGTGGGGTTATCAAGGGTCATTTGTGCTTTCCTGTGAGGAGGAACCAGGCAGCTCCAAGAACAGGACCTCACCGCGGCCACCAGGGACTAGCTAATGTCACCAGCCCCCGGGCAGGGGGCTTGCACCTGGATCCCACCTGGCCTCTCTCTGTGCCCAGAGCAGGGGACGAGCCAGCCGTGTGCCACCGTACGTCCTCCCTCACTGGTACCCGATGCTTCACAATTCCTTCCTCCTTGTATTTACCAAGTTTAAGGTAAAGAGCCCCATTCAGATGCCATGAAGTTGAAACATCTGCCCAGCTCCCTGCGGCACAGTCGGGATCCAAGCGAAAACTTCGGGTATTTCCAGGGAAACTAACTCTTATTTCCACGTTTTTCTTCCCCCCAAGTAAAATGAGAAAATGTACCGTTTGTGATGGGAGAAGTTGAGAAGGATTAAAATCATCACCATCACTGAGAGCCCAGGAGCAGCGCTGCCCTAATACCCTAGGTCACGTGCGCTCGACACTGAGCCTGAGCCCCGCCTCTCCCGCACACGCCGTCACAGGACGTAGGAGTCCACGCAGGCCAGTGCCCTTGCGCTTCGGCCTGTCATCTTCCAACCAGAGCAGAGAAGAGTGGTTTGGGTTAGGGTTTTGATAGATTCCTCCTCCTAGAGAAGTTTGTCTCCTCTGGGTCTCCTGGCAGGACCCAGAAAGCTGGGCAATCAGCGCTCCTCTGCAGAGGCAGCTGCCCTTGTGGGTGCTTTGCAGACCCAACACGTCACAACTAACAGGTGGCCTTAATGTCTCATCGTGTGGGCCCCCCACCCCAGGGAGCCTTGGCCTCCAGGCCCCCGTGCGAGGCGGCTGGGACGTCCCCCTGCACACAGCTGCTTTGTGTCAGAGCAGCTGAGCATGTTCCAGGGTCAAGGGCTGATCACTGATGACCTTCACATCTCTCTCTCATCTGTCTGTCTGTCTATCTATCTATCTGTCTATCTATCTACCTACCTATCTACCTATCTGTCTATCCATCTCTCTGTCTGTCTGTTCATCCGTCTATCTATCCATCTATCTCTACCATCTATCTATCTATCTACCTACCTACCTATCTATCTACCTATCCATCTGTCTATCCATCTCTCTGTCTGTCTGTTCATCCATCTATCTATCCATCTATATCTACCACCTATCTATCTATCCATCTATATCTATCCATCTCTCTGTCCGTCTATCTATCCATCCATCTATTCATCTATCTATCCATCCATCTATCTCTACTATCTATCTAGCTAGCTAGCTACCTACCTACCTACCTACCTACCTATCCATCTCTCTGTCTATCTGTCTGTCCATCTATCTATCTATCTATCCATCCATCTATTCATCTCTCTATCTATCCATCTATCTGTCCATCTATCTCTACCATCCATCTATCTATCTCTGTCTATCTATTCATCTACTTAATTTCTCACATTCCTTCATTCATGCCACATCTTAGAATTTAATTCTCTTTTACCAATCAACTGAATATCACTTCCAGCCAGTGATGACCAACAGTGTTGCAAGCATGATTAGCCATGGACTCATAACCACCCTAATAAAATAAAATTATCTGGCGAAATTAATTTTGCCTTATCCTGACATCTCCAACTCAGCCCAACTCTAGACAGTTCCACAGAAGAACCTCAAAGATGACTAAGGTTTTCTGAGGAGAAATTAGACAATGAGATTAAACTATTTAGTCTGGAAATAAAAGTTATGAGTCTGCTTCATATCTTCAAGCATCATGAAACCTTTTATCTCGACTTCTGTGGAAGACGGATGCGAGGAAATGAGCTTATGTGGTCGTCTGCTGAGGACAGTAATAACAGTGCAGAAGAGGGGGTCAGGACAGAAAGGGCAGTGCCCAGAGAAATTTCTGCTCTCGCTCTGCCTCGTTTCTTTTCACTGGCTAGTTCTAAAATCATGAAGTTCATACAGGCTTATATTGTGTGTTTTCCAGACACAAACTAATTAGTGTGTTTGTATGTACATGTTACCTCCGTCAACAGACACAATGGCACTGCATCCTATAATACACTGTTGTGCGGGAGATTTCCCCTTTACCAGCATGACTCAGGTGTCTTTACAGCGTATGTAGACCCGCCTCATCACAAGAAAGCTTAGACATTCTCCGTGGGTGTGTCCTCACTGAGTTCACCAGAGCTCCGCTGGACCACCCGACCGACGGGGTTTCCATCTTGTGTAGAACACATGCCCATACCACTGCACACATGCATGAGTGTGTCCGCAAAATAATTTCCAGAAACGAAAATCAATTCTTAGGAAGGAACTTGTTGGATAAAAAAAAAGTGTATTTTTAACCCCTTATAGTTTTGAATAAGGCTGATAGTCATCAATAAATAAACCAGGCGTGCTCACACTTGAGCGGGCGTCCCCGCCACGTGGAGGCCTCGTTCCACGTGGGTTGCTGGCTCTCAGCTCCTCGGAATTGCTGGTCTGGAAGGTCTGGTCTGGGGCTCTAGAATCTGTGTCCGTAACAAGGTCCCCAGTGATGCTGTTTCTGCTGGTCTGAAGACCACACTTTGTGAAACACTGAATCAAACCATCAACTTGCTTTCGAGAGAAGGGAGACATTGTCTGACCTCTGGGAGCCAGAGTTGGTACCTTTCTTTTCTGAATGTGCTGGGACCATAACCTGCATCACAGGCTTCATTGGACTGTCCCTGCCAGGGTGAACGGGCAGACAGGTCCCTCAGAGGGGCCGGCTAGCCCCCGTCCACTGCACCGCACCCAGAACTCTTGCATCCCAAGCCACCCTACCGGCACCTGCCCCTTCTCAGAGGGCAGCCTCGATGCCGTACGGCTTCCAGGGCCATATAGCATGTCCTCTGGGCATTTTCCCTCCCATCATTTTAATGATGCCCAAGACAGATAACGCCAACCATCACCACCGCCAAAGTCTTGCCCTGACACACAGTTATCCTGTTATTTTAGGATGACCTTTACCCTACTATATGGCAGGAAAACTTCACTTAGGGCCCTCTTCAACTTTACATTAAAAGCTCTCTCAGGGGGCTTCCCTGGTGGCGCAGTGGTTGAGTGTCTGCCTGCCAATGCAGGGGACATGGGTTCGAGCTCTCATCTGGGAAGATCCCACATGCCGCGGAGTGGCTGGGCCCGTGAGCCACAACTACTGAGCCTGTGTGTCCGGAGCCTGTGCTCTGCAACAAGAGAGGCCATGACAGCGAGAGGCCCGCACACCGCGATGAAGAGTGGCCCCCACTCGCCACAACTAGAGAAAGCCCTCGCACAGAAATGAAGACCCAACACAGCCAAAAATTTAAAAATAAATAAATAAAATATTTTTAAAAGAAAAAGAAAGCTCTCTCGGGGGTGGCCAGGCATGCAGTCACTATGAGATTAGACTCCACGGTGTACCGGCGTGTTTGCATCTGCTGGATGCTGTGTTTTAAGCTGAAGGACCGGCGCTGAGGGGCTGGGGGATGACATGAGTCCCGTCTCCCGGGACCCAGAGCCGCTGGGGCATTTGCCTCTTAGACACTCACCAGGGTGGGTCAGAGGATGTCAACCCAAAGCAGCTCCATGAAGAAGGTCACAGCTGCTCACACTGACGCTTAACGCGAAGAACACGTCCCTGGAGTTCAGCTGCTGAGTCCTGGGCTCCAGGCCAGGCTCTGGTCCTTTCCAAGACCTGACTGTGGAGTCCCTTGTGTGATTTCTGCTCAGTTTCTCCAGGTGGCAATCACCGTGGTGCCTCCCGTGCTGTAAAGCTTGACAAGCTTGGAAGGACTTCCGCATGCATGGTTTCGTTCACTCTGTCTTGGGAGCACACCAGACCTTGGATTGCTTACCTCCAACACTGGAATCATATCTTCGCTCATGGGAACCTCACGGCCCCCTGTGAGAGAGGGACTGTCATTGTTGTCCCATTTTACAGATGCAGTGACTGAAGTTGGAAGAGGCTGGATGACTTTTTTTGAGGAAACTCCGCTGGAAAGCGGAAGAGAATCCTGTCTGACCCCAGTTCCAGGCTCTTCCGTCACTCTGGCCCATGGGCTTCCTTTATTGCTGCTACTGAGTGAGATGATGCATACGTGGCTAAGTGCTTCTATGTGCCAGGCGACACGGTAAGAAATTTTACAGAGATTACCTCTGGGTACCAACTTCCGAGACAGGTGCTACTGGGGTTACCATTTTACAGATGACCTCACTGAGGCCTGCATGGGGGAACGCACTTGCCTATTGCCATGAAGCTGGCGGTGACGGAACCAAGGTTCCAAACTCAGCAGTCTGTCCTCAGAGGCCCCGTTTTCCGGCAGCTTCAGGTCCTGGGATGGTGAGCTTTACGGCAAGTGCTTCTGCATTCATCACCAGCCCTTTCGCTCTTCCTATCTGCAAGGCTGGCTTTTATTTATTTATTTTTTTTTTGCGGTACGCGGGCCTCTCACCGCTGTGGCCTCTCCCGTTGCGGAGCACAGGCTCCGGACGCGCAGGCTCAGTGGCCATGGCTCACGGGCCCAGCCGCTCCGCAGCACGTGGGATCTTCCCGGACCGGGGCACGAACCCGCGTCCCCTGCATTGGCAGGCGGACTCTCAACCACTGCGCCACCAGGGAAGCCCCAAGGCTGGCTTTTTTGAGAAAACAGCACTAATTGTTGACACATGATGTTCCTGTCGGTCAGTGGACTTACTGCTCCTGTTCCGTGATTGGGACTGATCTGTCTCCACCACAGCGATAGTATTTGGCAAGCTCATCACAGAAGTGACACCTACATTAAAGAAGCCAGGTCAAGAGGAAAGCATGGGGGTGCCAGGTTGTCTGTGAGGTGGTCACCCCAGGAAGAGGATTGAGGGTTGAAAAGAGCAGCCTTTGTTCAAAAATGCTCTGGAGCTTACAGCACAGCTGGGTGTCCGCGTGGGGCAGGAGATTTACCCCCAGCGCCTGACGTCGGGAGGGAGCCGGGATCACGTGGCCTCAGCTTTGCCCGATGATGAGGCTCCATGGTGAGGGGACGGGGTGTCCCCAAGAGGCCTCGCTGACTCTGAGGACAGTCTTTGCATTTTGGGGTGCAGAGAGGCTAGGCGGGATTCCTGACCACACTCTTGGAGGGTAAGGTGCAGGGTGCCCTGAGACAAGGGGCTGCAGTGGGATCTGGGCCCTGGGTCAGCTCCCAGAGACAGGCAGCTGACCTCTACGGGGGAAGCAGAGTGACCCCACTTACACCCCTTCAAGCCCTCCTGATGGGATGTCAGACCTCGGAGGGTCTCTGATAAACTGGAGCTGAGCTGGACCCCAAATCAGACTCCATGCCTGGGCAGCAGGAGGGCAGCTGAGGGACGGGGGCAGCAGGAAGTCAGTTGAGGGACTGGGGCTGCTCCAAAGGGGTCTTCCAGCCAGCTCAGGAACGTCCTCGGGACCCCAGGGTGCAAGCTGCTGGGCAGCCCCCCAGATAGGATTTCTTTCATTTGTATCATTTATTGCATTATTATTGAACAAAAGCATTGTTCGATAACAGGCTGAATAATAATCTTCAGTGATGCATGGGAATCCCCTGGTAGTCCAGTGGTTAAGACTCCACGCTTTCTCTGCCGAGGGCATGGGTTCAATCCCTGGTCAGAGAACTAAGATCCCTCAAGCCACGAGGCTCGACCAAAAAAAAAAAAATCAACCTATAAAAAATATAACAGTAATCTTCAGTAATGCGTAATCTCTAGGCCTCACAATCTGGCCAGCTTAAGTGTTATTGGTTAAAATGTATCCCCCAAAAAGCAGTGCTCAGAGCCCAAACCTGGTTCTGGTGACTGTGACCTTATATGGAAATAGGGTCTTTGCAGAGGTCATCAACCTCAGTGGAAGTCATACTGGATTAGAAAGGACTCTGATCCAGTGACTGGCGGCCTTATTAGGAGAGGGACGCGTGGACACAGACACGGAGACAAGGCCGAGTGATGACAGCAGCAGAGGCTGGAGCGATGCCACTGCTGGCTGAGGAACGCCGAGGTTGCCCGCGCCCGCAGCAGCTGAGAGAGGCGGGGAAGTCCTTCCCGGCACCTCCCGCGGTGCACGGGCCTGCAGACACCTCGATTTCAGGCTTCTCCCCTCCAGAACCGCAGGACAGTGAATGTCTCTGGTTTTAAGCTGCCCCTTCTCTGGTTTTAAGCTGCCGTGTTTCAGCGGCCCCAGGAAGCTGAGGCAGTGCTATCAGCCTCGTTTTCCGAACAACGACAGTGAGGCCCAGAACGTTCGGTCACTCTGCACAGAGGTGGCCCTGCCAGTCTGGCCCCGAGGCCTTTGTCCCATGGCAGGGCCCTGACTCTCCCGTCCACCCAAGAATGGCCCAGATCCACCAGGGTTTCGTATGCGTCTGTGCCCCCAGGCTGGCTCCCAGCCTGCGCCGAGGGGTCACTCTACCACAGGACCTCAGCCTTCCCAGAGGCAGCTGGAGGTGTCGGGGCCGGGCAGCTCCTGTGTCACTGGGCCCTGCACACCCGCTGCGGGCACTGCAGGGTCAAGGGTGTGCCACACGCCCTGACTGAGTTGTTGGCATGTCTAGCACCGCAGTGACTCTCTGTGGATGCCAGTGAGTCACCAAGGAGGGTGCCCCGCTTCCCGTGAGTGTCAGGGTCACGGCCGGGGGCAGGGCAGTGGGTCTCAGTGACAGGGTCCCCTAATCCAGGGCTGGCGCGGGGCGCGAGGCAGGCACCCCGGTCAGCACCCCACGTGGCTCTGACAGGCTGGTGCCCTGCAGCCCGGGCAGGTCGGTCACGAGACGTGAAACCACAGTTGGCACTGACCCGGGGCCCGGGCAGCCCAGAGCTGCCACCCACTGACCTTCAGAGAGAGCGCGGGCCCCCTCAGGGACGGGCCGGACCTGGGGTGTGTGTGTGTGTGTGTGTGTGTGCGCACGTGAGAGAGCGTGTGTGCCTGCACGTGTGTGTGCCTCAGTCCACTGGGGCGTCTGGGGGCTCACAAGCCACAGGCCATCGCTCACAGCTTGGAGTCTGCAGGGGCGGGGAGCTCTCGGGAGTCGCTTTGGTAAGAACGTGAGTCCCAACACGGGGCAGGCGCTGGACCCTCACGGCCCGTCTCATTTTAATCTCCCCCCAAAGGCCCCGCCTCCAAATGCCGTCACGCGCGGTGAGGATTCCAACACGGGAATTTGTGGGCACACAAGCTTCCTTATCCCAATGGTGAGCATGTTTGTGTGTGCATGTGCACGTGTGTGTACGTGTGTGTGCATGTGCACGTGTGTAGGTGTTTGTGTATGTGGGGGTGTGAGAGTGTGCACGTACACGTGTGTTGTGCGTATGTGACTGCGTATGTGTGAGGGTGTGTGGGTACATGTGTACAGGTGTGAGCGTTGTATGGTGTGTACTTGTGTGCATGTATGTGTGCGTGTGTACTTGTGTGTGTGTGTGTACGTGTGTACTTGTGTGCGTGCGTGTACATGTGTGCATGTGTGTATGTGTGTACTTGTGTGTGTGCGTGTGTGCATGTGTGTGAGCGTGCGGCGGGGCGGGCCGTGGACGGCAGGGGGACAGGGCAGAAGGCCTGAGCTCCCAGGAGGGCAGTGACCTGCCTGCCCGCTGCTCTGCAGAGCCATCCTCCTGGGAAAGGGCCTGTGTTTGGCGGGGACGGTGCCCTGCTTGACTCGGAGTGTGCTGCCACCTAGTGCCTGTCTGGCAGAAGGACAGCCTCCTGAGAGCATCTCCCTCTGACCTGGTGGACGGCCAGCTGGCTCTGGTCCTGAGTGTTTGGTCTCTGGGCTCCGACAAGGAAGGACACATCGCAGCAGGCATGGGTCGGTGGGAGCTGAGAGCCCAAGCCCACCCTCGGAAGCCCCCTCTGTGACATTCATCCCCAAACCAGGGTCCTCAGCCCCCTGCTGTGAGCGGGGCCCTGATGGGTCCAGGCATCAGAGGGCGAGGACCGAGCCCATCCTGCTTTGCCGTGGGCGTCCCCACTGACCCTCCCGGGGATCAGTTCCCCTCCAGCAACGTCACTCGTCATCAAGATTCCAGCAAATTCTCTGAATGTCAGTGAAACGTCACTGTGCTGCTTTGTCTGGAGCTGCTGTGTGACATTCTCACTCTCCACAACTGCACGTGGAAATTACTGGAGCCTTTTATGGGAACAAGGAAACGGACTAAGCGCCTTCCCCACAGGGGATCCCCTCGGGGTCCCAGGGCTCTGCCTGCAGACAAGTTCCCCAAGCTCTGGGGTCACTCATCCACTTTCTACTTTGCTCCAATTCCAAGGAAATTGCATTGTATCATTTTCAAATCTAATTAATTCCGAAAGCACACTTCTCCATGCCTCCTCAGACAGTGCTTACAACGTCATTTCATGCCTTATTACTATTATTCTTTGTTTAAGAACAGTCTGTCGAGGTTTATTTTCTAGTATGCCATGGGACAGCATTTAGGACATCATTGACAGTATGCAGACTTACACCGTGATCCGAACACGTAGCAGGACTATAGCTGAGTGATTCAGATTCCCAGAGGGGGCTCCGTGGCCGCCATGAAAGCATCCTTGTTCCTCAGCTCAGTCCTGTGCTCAGGGCCAACCCCCCGCCCTTCCTTCTTTGGTGGAGACAACCGGTGGACCCCGGCCCTGTCCCGCATGACGGATGAAGCCTGTCAGACACATGAGGAAGGCTGCAAGGCCAGCCACCAGCCTGCACTTTCCAAGCACAACAAGCCCCAGTCCAGGGCCCCTGCCAGGCCTTGCTTCCCTAATTGCTACCTTTTCCACACACTGAGTGTCCCCAGCCCCGAGCTCTTAGCTCTGACGCTGGGGTCGGGGCGTCTGATGTCACTAAACTAAATAAGACAAAAACCACAGGGAAGCGAAAAGTCACCAGGTGTTTGGACTCTTCAAACAGATGGGAAAATACTGTGAGAAAGGGACCCTTGTCAATACGAGGTCTTCTTAGGATGACAGTGATGAAACAGAAAGCTTTGGAAAAGAGCAAATAAAATAAGTCAAACCCGCCTTATGTCCTTTTCAAAGTTACAGTCTAAGACTGCAGGGTCTGGGATGTCATGTTAACAGATGGAAGGGTCAGACCTGCCACAAGGACCAGAAGAGTGCAAGGTCCAGGCGGACGTCTCTCTGTCTACGGCCCCTCCCCTCCTGCCATCCCAAATCCTCCCAGACATGCCTTTGCTAGTCAAAATTGAGCATGTTGCTTTCCTTCTTAAAAAACTATGGTATCTCCCTAATTTCTGAATCTATAGGCCTTCGCAGGCTGTATTAGTTATCATCTGCTGTGTAACAAATCACAAAACTTAGTGCTTCAAACCACAAGCACCTGTTATCTCATGGTTTCCATGGGCGCAGGAATTCAATAAGATTTTAGCCAGGTGTGGTTTAGAAAGTAGGTATGTTTTTTTTCAGGTTTGGTGAGACCAACAGATCGGGAGGCAACCACCAATGAAAAGATAGTTTGTTACAGTCTCAGATCCCAAGAGGAGGGGCACCCCACACGCTGCCAGCAATGCCACTCCACACGGGGCCATGCAGGGAAGCAGCAGGAGGCCCTCACCAGACACCGAATCTGCTGGCACCTTGATCTTGGACTTCCAGCCTCCAGAATTGTGAGACATAACATTTCTGTTGTTTATAAGCTGCCCAGTCTATATTACATTATAGTAGTCGAAATGGACTAAGACATTTGCTGTCTCTAGGAATCAGCCGGCCCTGGGAAGGGCAGCGTCTCCAGTATTAGCAAGACCCCAGATGTCAAAACATCAGGAAATACAGAACATAAACGGTAAGATTAATAGGGGTGTTTCTGGCTCACGGCTCAAGGGAGCTGGAGGGCCCTTTTTAATATCATTCCCACGGCTGTTGGCTGGAGGCCTCAGTTCCCGTCACGTGGGTGTCTCCACAGGGTTGTCTGAGCGTCTTCACAACATACGTCTGGCTTCCCCCAGAATGAGTGTCCCAGAGAAAGAGCAGAGAGGAACCATAGGGTCTTTTCATGACCTTGTCTCCCAAATCACACACCATCACTCCCGCCTGCTCCTCTATGTCAGAAACAAATCTCAGAGTCTAGCCCACACTCAAGGGGAGGGTAATTAAACTCCACCTCCTTAAGGGAAGTGCTTCAAAGAACCTGTGGATGTATTTTAAACCCGCCACACAGGCTATTTCTGTTCTGTCCCCCTTCCCGACCTTCGACCCCATCCCTTGCTTTTCCACCGAGGGCTCGCATCAGAGGCACCTGGGGAGTTTTTCCAAATCCACGTGCCCAGGATGCTCCAGTGCGAACATCCAGAGGAGGGGTCCCGCCAGCCTCCTGGGGAAAGTGCCCACGTGACTCAGATGCACCCCTGACCGTGAAAACTGCCCTGCAGCCTCACGACGTGTCTGCCACTGCCCCACGTGCTGTGCACCCTGACACTTCCGTGCACTCCAGGGGCAGCTTTCTCGGCCAGCAGGCCCTTTGTCCTCGTCTCTCTGGGGAATACTGTCCTCGTCCTCACCCAGCTGCAGGGCCACGGGCTACCGGAACCCTTCTCAGAGCCCTCGTCTGGCACAAGGAATTGCTCCCTTATCAATTTTCCCAGATCTCTCTGGACACACCTCCAGTGCGGTCCAGAGCACCGGATGGTAGCATCAGAGTGTGTGTGCTTTTCTTTCCAGCCAGATGGGGGGCTCCTACAGGGACACACATGTATAATCCTGTCCCCAGCATCTGTCCCCTGGGGGTGGCGGAATTATGTTGGGGAAATGAATAATGAAAAGAATAAAGAACGGTCAGTCTCTGAAAGCCCCTCTGAGAGGTGTTTGGGGAGCGGCAGCTTCCCTTCCTCGATGGTAGTTGAGTCCTCCAGACACTCAACTTCCTGCAATTACGAGCTTCTGTAAAGATCTGATATAAACTCTCTCAGCGATGGTTTGTTCTGATCCAGGGTGTTTGTTCCCTTGTCCTCAAATGTGCTCGTCTCAATTCTCCTGGTGACTTGCACCCTTTTTGTCTTCCAGCTCGGTCACCCCCTACTGACCCCACCAGGCTTACCTTCCCTTGGACATTCTCTGGTCCAGGCCCATGTCCTGAGTCTCTGAAGCCCCACCAGCCGTGGGATGATTTGTCCTTCCTTAGGGAGTGTCTCCTATTGCTATCTGGTTGCTTTATTTGCTTGTCTGATTTCCCACCTGTCCCATAAACCCTTGAGAGCAGGGCTGGGTCTTCTACCCATTTTGTCCTCCACGCATGCATGTCAGCTTATATTCAGTCTTCAGCAATTGCGTGTGGATTGACGGATGTTTCTAGCAGCTCCACCTCTTAGATAACATCTTCTTCCTGCTGTGTAAAGGGGTGATTCCAACTGCATAGAGTTCCTGCCATTTCTCAATAACAACGTAGATACAGGTTGTCCTAGGTGTGGCATCCAGGTTGTAGGAAGTGACGGGCTCACTGTGTTCTGAACTGGCTGGACCGCATCCTGAGTCACACGTTTGGTTCTAGGTACCATCAGGGAAGGTTAAAGGACCCGAGATAGTTCAGGTAGTGGCTCCCATTTCTCTTTTAAAAAGGAGAACGTGTTTTTATGTCCATTATTCCTTCAAGTGCATCCCACCATGGGGCAGGCAGGGCAGGACTATTTCTTCTTTAGCAAATAAAGAGACAGAGTAAGGGGCTTGCTCAGGTCATAACTGGACGCTCCCCTTTGCTTCACTCACAGCGGCCTCTATTTGACCTGAAGAAAAGCGATCAGAAGGAAGACATTTGCGCTGTCCACAGAGACTTGAACAGACTTGTGGAAGGGGGGTGGGGGAGGGATGGGTTGGGAGTTTGGGATCAGCAGATGCAAATTATTAGATATAAGATGGATAAACAACAAAGACCTACTGTAGAGCACAGGGAACTCTATTCAACATCCTGTGATAAACCATAAGGGAAAAGAATATAAAAAAAAGAATATATATGTATAACTGAGTCACTTTGCTGTACAGCAGAAATTAACGCAACATTGTAAATCAACTATACTTCAATTTTTAAAAAAAGATACTTGAAGGATGTCCAAGTAAACAGTGAGGAACGGTGTGTCCTGTGTTCCGTAGGGCATAACCAGTATCAGAAAGGTACATGGCCAAGGCTGACCAACAGAAGGAAAACAGTCTAAAACCTTGATTTGACTAACGATGAACTAGGCCGCTTCGTACCCAAGGGAGTTGACTGATATTTTTAGCATTTAAGTAGATGTTACCTTCAGATCACCCATTAGAAGTCCTACAAATGCAATCGAAAAGCAACTGGGTCTCATCCAAATCTTCAATTTTGTGCAAACGGCAGAATGGTTGGAATTCAAGAAGCTTTCCTTCTTTACAGAATCCCATGGACAACTGAAACAGTTCCTTCCTTTATATGACGGTTAATTTGTATTAGCATAAAACATGCCTACATACATTTGCTGGTGTATACTGTACGTTGCATGAACACACACGTTTGTGACAATAAAGTTGACTGTTTTTCCTTTCATGTTTGTTTTCTATTCTGTTTTTTTATTTTGCGGTGTGTAATTGGAAAAGAGGGGGCAAGCACAAAAGATCTAAGAAAAACTAGGGCCATTTTTAATGAAAATTTTTTATCTGTTTCATTTTGTCTTTATGTATTTTTCTGACATCATCTGATGCTTTGTCAGCTGAAAACATGCTCTTTTGTGGACCACAGCTCAGAGCTCTTAAGGCAGGTAGGGTCTCAGGTCTCACCCATCACCTAAAACCTGTAGTTTTACGGTTTGATCAACAAAGGTTCCTTTCTAACTTATAAAGTGGTGATTCTCAAAATATGTCCACAGCCCACTTATAGGCAAAGAATGCCTTCCTGAGAAGCTGAGAACTAATCCTTTCTTTAGTCATTATGGGCAAATGATGCATATGTGTGTAGATAGATACTCTCTTGCATTAAGACTGAGGAGAAATCACCAGTAATCTAATGAGCGGAAATGAAGAGTTACTTCAATGGAAATTCACTAATTAAAGTTCCCACATTTCTAGAGTGTCCTGAAGATGCTGCTTCAGCATTTAACTAAAATTTCTGGTGTCATGTCATGTTTGACTTGCTTTAGAGTTTAGGCAAATGATAAGGATTCCACCAGTTTTCAAAAACGAGGCCCTATTATGAGTGGTCCAATTGTCGCTATGTTTGCTTTTAAATGATCGCATTTCACTTAATTATACATTTATTTGTGGGGACTTTTTTAACTCTACAGTGGTTAGTGATTTGAAGTTGCATTAAAAATATTTTTAGCATATAATTTTCCAATCTGGACAGGATGAATTTAGTTCTTACAGGCTGTATCCACTGGCCTCACTGTGACAATAGTTGAATATTTCATCGCTCGCCCCACAGAAACAAAGACAAACACAACAACACTTTGTTATTATCAGTGAAATCCTTTTCTTCTGGAAAATGGAGATGTGCGAATAGGCGAACTGTGTTGAACGTTTTGAGAACAGCTCTCTAGGCTACACCCAACTCTCCCAACCCGCCCCAGCCTGCCCCCAGGTTTACACTGAAACTTAGTGAAGACCCTCATATGTCCCTGTTCTCCGTGATTCTGTAGAAATGAGGGCAAAGTCATAGAACAGTGGAGGATGGTTTTACCATCCATTTCACATCACACACCGGTGCGTAAGCCTTGCCCGCTGCCGGGTCACCCACCTGCGATGCCCAGCAGTGCTGAAGGATGCTGTACGGAGACGTTGGCACATTGTGACACTGTGTTCCCTTGCTTTCCCAAAAGCAGCGAGCCAGGTCCATGGGCTCTGTGGTGGACAGGATGACAACGTCCACATCCTAGTCCCAGGAACCCATCAATGTGTTCCCTTCCCTACCAAAGGGCTATTAAGATTGAAAAATGCAATTAAGATGACTAATCAGTTGAACTTAAAATAGGGAGATTATTATAGGGTTACCTGGAGGGGCTCAATGTAATCATAAGGGTTTTTAAAAGTGGAGGAAGGAGACAAGAGGAGAGAGTAGGAAGGAGCTGTGACCACAGAGACAGAACCAGAGTGATGAGATGCAAAAAACAAAAACAGAAGAACCCGATGGGCATTGCTGAGAAGTTGGAGGATAGGGTTACAAGCCAGGGAGCGTGGCGGCCTCTAGAGGCTGGAAAGAGCAAGGACACGTATTCCCCACCGGCGCCTCCAGGGAGGAACCAGCCCTGCCTGGACCCGGACCTCAGCCCGGGGAGACCCAGGTATGACTTCTGACCTGCGGGGCTGTAAGATACTAACCTTGTGTTGCTCTCAGCCACTAAGTCTGTGGTGATTTGTTCCAGCAGCCGTGGGAAGCTAATACAGGCCCTGGCCGTGGGAAATATTGTTTTCTGAGATCCTTGGTAGACAAAGGGCTTGCAAAACAGGGACGAAAACACGCGGAAAGATGCAGCAAATTTTATCAAGATTACCTTGATTTTTTAAATACGGAAAGCTTGTGTGCACTGAATTAATCCCTTTGTACTCTACTCCCCTATTTCATCCCTGGCTAAGAAAACTCACCTCTGCATGTGTGTGTGTGCGTGCACGTGTGTGTGTTCACTCATTCCCTCAACGAGTGCACATGTATTTAGAGCAGCCTATGAACACGAAACTGGAGTCAAGGAATTTTTTTAAAACAAAAGATAAGACTGACCCCCTCCTCAAATAATTCATAGTTTAAAGAAGGAGGAAAAGTGATGTACATGATAAGTACCACAGTGCGAAGGCAACTGGGGAGTATCACAGCATGACATGCCTGGGGAGTGTCTCAGTGTGATGTGGCTGTGAGTTTAATTTAATTTGAATTTACGTTAAAAATTCTACACACCAAGGTTAAATTAAAAATTTTTAAACCATAAGAAAAATCAAAGACAAAGCTAAACTAATAAAAATATTTGCAGTTTTTATCCCAGAACTTCTCAAAAATCACCTGAATAAAACAAAAACTAGGCACCCCATAGATAGTTACACAAATGACAAGAACCACTGTTTCAAGAAAAAAAATATCAAAGCATCCTTTAATGTATTAAAAGGTGCTCAACCTCACTCATAACCTCATAATGAGAGAAACGAAAACAGGCACTCTTCACCTGTAGACATTTCTAGAAAGCTTAATCATACATTCGGTTGGCGGCTGAGACATCGTCGTGAGCATCGCTGGCGGGAACTTCAGTCTGGACCCTCGTGAAGGGAAGATTCACACCATCGGGCGGAATTTCGAACACTGACGCTCTGTGACCCAGAAATCAATTTCTAGGAAGCTACTTTGCGGATATACTTGCCAGGGTTATTTATGGCAGGATTTTTGGTAACAGTAAAGTGTTAGAAAAACAACCCAAAAGTCCATAAATAGGGGACTAGCTAACATGAGTATGATGCATCCGTATAACGATGTGTGCAGCTGTAAGGAAGAACGGAGAGGTCTCCGTGGACCGGTGCTTCGGGACCGCCAAGGGAACAAACTAATAGTAAAAGAAGCCACGCTCAGAAGTGCGCATACTATGAACACTCTTGTTTTAAAAAAGAAAGAAAACTATACACATGGTTTTTGTTTTCTCTCCTATGCATTCACAAACGCTGGAAGCCTATAAGCAGTAATGATAGACTTTTCCTGGGGTGATGGCGAGACAGCAGGAGCAGGATGTGGGAAGATGGGTCAGGAGAGAGGCTCCTCAGTGATTCTCTTTTTATATACTTTTAAATCATGTGAATATGTTACTTATTCAAAAATTTACTGAATAGTTTTTTGTTTTTTTTTTCAGTATGCGGGCCTCTCACTGCTGTGGCCTCTCCCGCTGCGGAGCACAGGCTCCGGACGCGCAGGCGCAGCGGCCATGGCTCACGGGGCCAGCCGCTCCGCGGCATGTGGGATCTTCCCAGACCGGGGCACAAACCCGTGTCCCCTGCATCGGCAGGCGGACTCTCAACCACTGCGCCACCAGGGAAGCCCCTAAATAGTTTTTTTAATACAGGTGGAACAAGTTTCTCTAGCTCTCATCCGAGCCCGGCGACCTCTGTACAGATGGGGTACTCTGTAGCTCTGCTGTTTGCCTGGTGATCATGTTAGTAAGAGCAGTGTCCACGGAGCACGTGTTTGTACCAGGCAGGGGGCCCAGCAGTCTGTGTTATGCCACTTCCTCCATGCTTATTAGATTAGATTAGATTAGATTAGATTAGAATGCCCATTTCACAGGGGAACCTACTGAGGCCTGGACAGGCTGAGAGATGGCCCCAAGCTCACAGCGAGTTAACACAGAGCAGGGGTTCAGACCCAGCTCCCCGTCACTCCAAGGCCTCATCCACAGGCTGCCGTGGTGCCCCACCTCCCCCCCGATCCCTGGCTCAGTGACCCTCTATCAAGGGGGTTTACTGTGCTTTGAGGACGAGTGATCCCCAGAGAAGGTGGCATTGAGGAGACACGGGGCGGTGAGGCGTCTGGGAGATCCACACTCAGTCAGCTCCTCTGGAACATTCTAGGTGACGTTTGAGGTTGTTTTTGTGAAAATCAGCAGAAACCCATCTCAGAAAGGCTCTTTCTCCCCGGCATGTTGCCGCCAGACTGGGCTCCTTGGAAACTGCTCTGCATCCCCAAGCATTTGTGGATCACAGAGGACAACAGTCTTCCAGGCAGGGCGGGCGTGTTCAATAACCCACATGGGAGTGTCCCACGGCTGCCGGAGCAAAGTTGCACCAACGGGGGCTTCAAACCACAGAACTTGATTCCACCCTGGTTCTGGCGTCCAGGAGTCTGAAATCGAGGTGTCAGTGGGGCAGTGAGCCCTCCGAGGCTCTAGGTGGGAGCCTTCCTCCCTCTTCCAGCCTCTAGTGGTTGTGGTGCTCCTTATAGACGCATCTCGCCACCCTCCGCCTCATGGTCCTGTGGCGTTCTCCCCGCGTGACTCTGTCCTCACGTGGTGCTGCTTCTTCCAAGGACACCAGTCGTATTAGGTTAGTACCCACCCTACTCTATTATGACCTCAGCTTATCTCATTATGCCTGCGATGACCCTATTCCAGATAAGGTCACAGTCACAGGTAACCAGATTTAGGATGTGAACATATCTTTATGGGGAGACACTATTCAAGCCATAATAATAGAACATAATCAGGGAGCGGGAAGTTCTGTCCAGCTGTTTTAGACAAGAGTCTGTGAAACTGAGTCATTAAGTTACTGCTTCACTATCTGTAATGCTGATTTTCAAGAACATATAGATTGGGTGGGGTATTGGACAAGAAGCCTTCCAACATGCAACTGGCGGGCAAGGATTCAAATTTTCCCCACAAAAGTTGAAAAGAAACTGAACTACAGTTGTGCATCCAACAGCCAGTATAAAGTAGAGACTCAGGGGAACCAGTAAGTCACGAGGGAGTGAGGCTCGGGCGCCCAGCTAGGGGCGGGAAGGCCACCAGGGCATGTGTCCCCCCAGGCCACTGAGACTCCCGGGAGACCACATTTCCTAAGGAAACTGAAAGGCAAGGGTGGACTTGACGGTCACAAGGACCCTGCAGGGAGTCTGGCCTTGGACACACACCCTGGCATAACCCACAGTCACACGGTTGGGTCTTAGAGAAAAAAATGCTTCCATAGAAACTGCAAGAGCTCTGCCAGGAAAGGGTCTGTAAATGCAGGGGACAAACAGCCCAGCGTTGGAGGCCTTCTAAGGAGGCTTTGACTCCTGGAGGCCTCAGGACCTCGGGCTGGTGCCTGCTGGGAGACCTTTCATGGATACAGCCTATGCTGTTGCCGTTTAGAATCTCTGACAAAGGGCAGCTGTTTTAAGGTCGACAGTGCCTCTTCAGCTTCACCAGATCCCTCCTCGACCAGAAGTTACTGGTGGGACCCATGAATGCCCAGCTGAGACAGGGGACCCCCCTCTCACGCACAGCGGGCCGCCCGTCTGCCCTCTCTCCTCTCAGCAGACGTCATACGGGGGTGCTCGTGCAGGAGCGGGCAGCCAGGAGGGACACGGAAACAAAGGAAGGGGGAGAATGCTCTCCCAGCATCCCCAGTGGAAGCTGGTAGCTCTTCTCCTGTGGGTAGGACATTTATCAATGACGTGGTTTGTTTCTGGTGTCAGCAGGGTGATGCCTCACCCAGCCCGTCATGAGCCTTTCCTGACTCTGTCAGAGAGGGCGCTTTGCTTTGTGAGTTCCAAGAAAGGGACTTGCCAAAACTGTCTTGAAACACAACTCCTCTGTAAGTTTTCTTTGTGTGGTGTCTATGTATCAAACCCCCATGCGTGTTCTCCGGCCTCAGAATCAGGCTTAAGAGGATAGAAACCCATGCCCTCTGGGCAGCATCTCTTTGCTTAGAATGGTGGCCACAGCATGGTGGCCTTCCAAGGTGGTGACACCCACAACAGAGCATCAGGGAGACCCATCTGGGCCTGCCAGGACCTGCGATGGACAAAAATGTCCCAGGAAATTCAGAATTTGTCACCTGGTTCCCGTGTGCAGGAGTTGGTGAGGTCGGTGATCACGGGAACCTGGGAAAACCATCCTGCCTCACAGTTTTCCACGGAGCAGACGTCGCCTCCCACAATTCAGGAAAACGCCTTTTGTTGCAACGGACGAGGCTGATTGTGTGCAGACTGCGTGTCTGACAAAGACCTCACGTCTGAGCTGTGTGGATCCGGGGCCACCCCCATTTCTGGAAGCGTCTCTGAGTACAGATGAATCACTGGGTGCCCAGGAGCAGGGCCGTCCACTTGCCTGGTCCAGGGGCCAAGCTGAGCTGCTGAAACCTTTCACAATAGCTGGGCCAATTGCCCAAATGATGCTGTCAATTAGCTCTTAAGACCCCACTTCAAAGAGGGAGCTCCGATGGGGATAATTGAAAGGGAGAGTCATGTGGGAACGGGGAGGGCTGAGCTGCTGCCCAGATGATGAATATTAATAGAGCACCTACCACCCAGACGACAGTACGTGACGCTCACACTGGCTCCTTCTGAAAGGAACAATGAGGCATGAATGTGTGTGTGTGTGTGTGTGTGTGTGTGTGTGTGTGTGGTTATTTTCAGCAGCCTCGGAGAAGAAAATGATGAGCCGGGAGCTGGAGCCCCGGCTCCTCGCCTTCTCTGGGGAGCACTCGAACTTGAGGGCCAGTTTCTGCAGCCAGACCCCCTGTTCTAAGGGCCCCACCTCTGAGAACTGAATTCCCACCTTGCTGTCCTGACTCACCCACCCTTTACAGAACAGGCTCACCCAGAACTCTGCTCTGTGCACAGAAAATCCTGTATCAGTCAGTTTGTGCTGTGTAACAAAAGGATTCTAAAAATCTGAGGCTTCTACGACCTCGTTTTTCTTGCTCACGGCCCACAGGGGCCTGAGAGGTTCTACTCCATTGTGGATCAGCTGGGCCGAGTTCAGTCTGATCCACATGGTCAGCATCACTGATGGGTGGCTCCCTGAGTCACCTCTCCTCCTGGCAAAGTCAGGAGAGCAGGAGGGGTGAGCAGAAGCATAAGGTGCCCCTTGAGTCCTTGCTGCAGAGCAGGACGAATACCACCACCAAGGAGGCCCACCCACTGAAGTGGGAGGGTCCTGCATGGTCCCCAGGGATGCGTTTAGTCCAGGGAGGGAGTGAGGACTTGGGGGTAGGGATGGAATCAGCCTCATGACAGAGGGAGTAAAGGGGAGGGTGCCCTGGATAACCGCGAGAGCTTGACCTCCTGCAGACGCCTTCCTCACTATGGCAACGCAAGCCCGCCAGCTGAGCTTCCCTAGAACCTGGATTCTGCCCTTCAAACCACTTACAGAGCCACTGCTTTGGCCCTGAAACGCCTGTGTTGGTCCTATTACCTGAGTTCCTCACACCCTGAGATACAGGGCTGATGAACTCACTCACATGCAAGGTTCCTTGTGTGCACACGGGTGTGTCCCGGCTCCCTTGAGGGCGTACTTGACACCTGACGCTGTCCTGAGCAGTGCAGAGCCCATGCCGAAGTCCTCCTTACACCCGGACACCCGACCCCGACACCCTGGACTCCCAGACACAAAAAGACATCTCTTCTCCTTTGGAGATGCAAACAGGGACGTCGGAATTCAGCAGGAAGCCACAGCCACGCCAGAAAATCTCGATTCTGTGTCCTCCTCAGTCATTTTGACAAGTAAGCACAGAAACCACCAAGAAAGTGGATAATGAGGTGCATTTTCTTTTTTCTTTTTTTTCCTTTCCTCACAAAAGCATCTACCTACTTGTTTGAACCAATAAGCCATAAGGACAGACAGAAATGGTCACATCTGACTTCATGAAAGTGATTAAGCCTTTAAAACTCTCTATAGAAAACCATCCAAGCCTTTCAGAATTGCCATCTCCCAACGTCCACATTCCTGGAGGCCGCCAGCCCCTTGGTTTGAGGCCCCCTTGGGATTTTCTAGTGCCGTCAACAAGCGTCATGGCGGAGGGGCGGCAGGCCAGGCTGGTGGAAGGGCACATTCTCTGTTTAATTAGAACAAGTCAGGACCGTCTCACAGAGGGAACAAGGCTCAGGTTCCCTAAAGCCCCCTCCACATCAGCCTCCTTCTCCCCGAGCGTTCAGTTGCCATCAGCAGAGCCAGACGAGAATAGAAACCTCACAGAGACTCTGTCTTGTTTTGCTGGGACATTTCAGCATATTCTCATGGATCTTTCAAAGGAACACAATTATCTGATCCTTCTTAGGGGCAATTAAACTGTGGAAGGAAGGGCACCTCCTGCCTCAGCCCCCGGAGCCTGTCCTTCTGAATCACATGTTAATCTCGTGTTATGGTTAAACCATAAACACACTCCAGGGAACCTTCCCAGGAGCAGCTGTGCCCTGTGCAGTGTGGAAGGGATGACATAGGCCCCCGGCTTCCCCAGCACCCCCTGTCCCTCTGGAGGGGTCTTCTCAATGTATTCCTAGTTGCAAATACAGGAGAAGGTGGGCCACCCCACTCAGGGTTATTTCCCAGTCCTGGAAATGGAAGGGAGCAGAGATGCTGAAACAGTAGCCAAGGACTTGTGGGTACCCTGAAGTGGCCACCAATCCTGGTGAGGGTTGACCCTCCCAAATATGGAGGGTGATCTCACTTTGAATGGCTCCTGGGGTCACAGGGGTCTTTCTTGGGTAGACAACCGGCTTCCTAAAAAAAGAAGGAGGATTGTTTGCACAGGGGAAAGTCGTAGTCTTAATACTGTACTCTGTCTGTCTCCCTGGGAAGTCCAAGGAATCGGGCCAAGTCTTCACCTGAGCCGGAAAATGTCAGACCTAACGCCAAGAGGTGGACGGTCGGCCCTCAGCACGTGGTTTGCTGGACGCCCTCTGGACCATCTCTTTGCCTCTCTGTAAAGGTGACACAGAGGCCACCATCGACCTGGTTCAGTTGTTGCAAATCTTAAATGAGATGGTGTAGACAAAACACATTACGTACCTGTCACGTAGTAGGAACTTGGTAATGCTAGCCATGGAGTATATTGTGAATCTGAGAGCTTCCTTTCCCAACACAAAGGCTGAGTTATCCACAATCATCACTCAAGACAGAACAGAAAGAAATCTAGGCTACTTGTTGAGACTAACCAAATCTGCTCACAAGGAAAATCACAACTTGTCCTCACTCAACAACTCCGTAAATACTATTTCCACAGAGGGTTAAAGTTTGGGTTTGAGGAGTGAGTGGTAGCTTTGCTCATTCAGGTGGCTTTTAAAAGACAGGATGGGGAAGCAGGCTTCATTCAGCCAGATGCTCCTCAAGGACAAACATACCAAGAAGGGCCGAGGAGCCTCCCCTGACGTCCATTCTTCAGAGAACAGACAACCAGATAGCTCTCCTGGTAGCATTTTCCAGGCAAGAGTCCCAAGCTTTCCTGGACCTCATTCTCACCCTCCTCAAGGAATCAGGATGGAATTACCTCTTCTTTTCTGGACACTGGCCATCCCCAGCGCCAGCTATAGATAGAAGCAGCCTGTCTGAGGGAAGGGCCCTCTCCTTAAAAACTAAACCACCCCAAATCATAGACCTCTTTTCTAAAACAATAAAAAAAATAGAGGCAAGGTCTCGATGGAACTATCCCTCCCCACCGCCCACTGAAAAAATAGGATGTTTAACTTCAACGAACAAGAATAACTCTGGTCTCAAGCGGTCACAACATAGAACTTTTATATTTTTTATTTTTCAACGTTCAGTCTGGCCTCTGTGGGTGTGTTGCCTGCAATGCAACCCCGGGGTTAAATCAAAACTCTTGACCTTTCACGTAAAGGCAATTGTCATGCTGTCAAATTGTAAATAATAAATGGAACCATTATTTGGAGGGTTTCCAGTTCTGATAAGCAGCAAGATTGTTTCGGAAAATCTATAGCAGAGACCAGTACAACTGTAACTTAAACTTGTGTGGTGTTCAATACAAAGTCGTCTCCAAAACTAGTGTGGTTTTCCAGCAATAGCCTGCCTCCGATACAGGACTGCCCGCAAGTGAATGCACGTATCAGATCTGTCTCCTGTCCAGTGTATGTTTTAAAAATACACTTGCCAACATTTGAGAGCAGCATAAAGTCCTTCCCAACGGTAAAAACAAAATCATCCATGTGGTTGGGCCAAAGCTTTGACATTTTAAAAATCATTACAGCGAAAAATAAACTCAACCTATAACATGAGCTACTGTTAGAAATCTTGTGCGGAAGACGCGTCAAATAGAGAATGCTAAAGACCACTTGCTAAAATGAAATCGTCTTCCTTGGGCATCAGTATGGCTTGGATTGTATCCCCCCAAAATTATATGTTGAAGCCCTAACCCCCGGTACCTCAGAAGGCACCCTTATTTGGAAACGGGGTTGTCGCAGATGTAATTAGTTGACATGAGGTCACCCTGCAGTAGAGTGGTCCTAATCAAAGGGCTGGAACCTTTACAAGAACAGAAGAACATCCTGGGACAACAGAGACAGGGATCTGAGTGAGGCACCTACAGGCGAAGGGCGGGCAGCCAGCCCCACAAGTGCGATGAGAGATCAAGAAGGATTTGTCCAGAACAGCCCCAGACGGAGCACAGCCCTACTGATGCCAACATCTCGATTTCAGACCTCTGGCCTCCAGAACGGTGAGAATGTAAATTCCTGCTGTTTTAAGGTGCCCAATTGCTGTGCTGTGTCCCAGCAGCCCCAGGAAACCAACACAGGCATATACATGGCATCAATATCATGGAAGGCTTGGGTCTCCAGGCTCTAGACGTGAACCGGCTCTTAAGTATACTTTCCTGGTGGCGCCCTGGGCGCTCTTGGGCTGGGGTGTTTGCAGTGGGGAGGTGCGTCTGCTTCTGCTGCCCCTTCAGCACTTCCTTCTACAACATCCTCCGCCCTCTGAGCATCCTGGCTGCCTTCCCTCTGGGCTTTGACAGAGCGGGCTGGAGCGGTTGACATTTCCGGCTCTTCAGATCTGCCCATCTTCTAAGCAGTCTGAGTCCCAGCAGGATCTGGATTTCCCTTGGCTGGCCCTGAACTACCCAGGGAGCGTGGTCTCTGCCATTCTCTTTTCCATGTCCCCAAACGGTCACCGTGATGCAGACTGTCCTCTCTCTGCCCTCCTCCCCCTCCCACCAACACACACGTGGGGCAACACGGCTGCATCCTACAGGTGTGCTTCTGCACCCCAGGAGCACCTCCATGAAAGTGAACAGCTCTGTCCCCCATCACCCCCTCCACTCCCCTTGGTGCTACTTCAAAAGGTGTATTGCATTTGCCTGTTTCTACTTGCACGTCATGTGTTCAGGCTGGACACGTTCATACATGAGATACATTTCTACTCTACAATTTTCTCAACCAAACAGGACCAGGCTGAAGTCAACTTTGGCCCATCCATGCCTAATCTTAACCAAATCCCAGCCACGAAACAGGTGGTAAGTATATAAGCAAAAACAACTTGTTAAAGGATATTCCAAAAGTATAAAGTGTGCACACATGCGCGTACACACACACACACACTCCACTGAAGATGATTTAAAACTGGGGGTACAGAGAGACACTTAAAAATTATTAGTACAAGGTGAACTTAGTGGAAAATCTGTAATAAATTCTATACTTAATTTCCTATAGAAACTCAGTATCAAATCTGTGCCCCCTTCCTTGTGCACCTGTACAGAATTGGAGGTGACTCAGCTCCAGCTGCTGTAACAAAGGACCACAGTCTCAGCAGCTTAAATGACAGACGTTGATTTCTCAGGTTCGGAGGCTGGAAGTGCGAGGCCAGGGGCCGGCACAGTTGGGTTCTGGTGAGGGCTCTCCTCCCAGCCTGCAGACGGCCACCTTCTCCCTGTGCTCACAGGCCTTTCCCTGGGCTCTGCTGGCACACAGAGAGTGCTCTCTCTTCCTCTTATAAGACACCAATCCCGTCGGATCAGGTCCCACCTTGACCTCATTTAATCCTAATACCTTCTTACAGGCCCATGTCCAGCACAATCACACTGGGGTAGGGGCTTTGGCCTAGGAATTTGAGCAGGGACACAGCTCAGCCCTCAGCAGGGGATGCCCAGTGTTTTGTGGCCTTTTAAAATTACCCAATTGTTGCTGTTTCTGATGCCCTCCAGCCTTCATTTCAGTCTTTGGTGGTCCCGGGAGATGCAGGCAGACTGATGACCTAAAGGAAGGTTTACCAAGGGACTGTTTGCCGGGGAGGGGGCAGGGTTTGGGGGACCAGTAACATTTAGTGCAATAGATGGGGGTCACTGGCCTGAGCACTGGGAACACAGGGAAGGGGGCGGTGCCCACAGTCCTAGAGCAGCCTTAGGGTACGAGAAGGCTGTGGCAGCAGCGGCAACCTTTAGAGAGAAATGCAGCCCCCAGTGCTCCCTGTTGGGGCTGAGGAGATACTGGCCCTCCTTCTCCCCCTGCCCTCCCATCTCCTGCCTGGCCTGCGCTGGCCCACCAACAGAAGGCAGGGCCCAGAGGGTGTGTGTCTGCCACCTGGGGAACAGAGCAGATGGGAGGCTGGTCCACAGGGGCAAACAACGGAATCCTGCAGGGAACGCATTTCCAAAACTCCCCTTATCGTCTGTGGAACGAGGCGATGGCTCAGTAAGCTGAGGGCACTCCAGAAGCACAGTGGGGATTTTTCACTTACTTCTGGAATTTTGAGCATCTCAGGAAAAGTCCACAGTTCATCACCCTGCATATTACTCAGTAACCGCAGGACTCCAGGAAACCACAAAAGAAGGTTAACCATGCATCTGCTGGAAGGAAGACATACAAGCAAGCCGCTCATCATCGCTTCTCCAGACGCCGGCTCGTGGGTCAGGTGGGGACCGGGGCCTGGAAGCAGCAAGGGAAGGAGAGGCCCCTTGGGCCTCGGCAGACAGGGAGCTCAGGAGCCTGTCCCTCTCACAGGAGGCAGGCTGTCACCACACAAACAGGAATTACAATTTCACTCTTATGTCTAGAAATTTAAACAAGTATTTAAAGTGTCAATAATAGTGTAAAGGATTAGGATTATATGGTCTTATTTCCCTGTTAGGATTACATGGTCAATCTTAAACAATGTATTACATAAGGATATTACAGCAGTTAAGGAACAGGGCCACAAATTGTTTCACACCCTCTGCTCTGTGACTTTGCACTCCCTCCCAGGAGGAGGTAGAGTCCGTTGCCCAGACCATGAATCTGGGGTCGGCCCTGTGATTTCCTTTGGCCAAGGTAACACCAGGGTCTAAGTCTGTCTGGGCTGCTATCACAAAATACCAGAGACTGGCTTAAAAACAATGGACATTTATTTCTCTCAGTTCTGGAGGTGGAGGTCCAAGATCCAGGCACTGACAGGTTCGGTGTCTGGTGAGGCCCTGCCTGGTCCACAGCGGCAGCCTTCTCACTGTGTCCTCCCAGGACGGAAGGGGTGAGGGAGCTGCTGCAGACTCTTCTATAAGGGCACTGATCCCATTTGTGGGGGCTCCACCCTCATGTCCTAATCACCTTCCTAAGGCCCGCCTCCTGATACCATCACACTGGGGTTGAGGTTTCAGCACATGGATTTTGGGGAGACACAAACATCTCCCCGTAACAATCAGAAAACGGGGCATCAGCAGAGGCTTGCTAAGTGCCTGGGTACTGGGATTCTCTCTCTGGATGCTCTTGGGAGCTCTGATTCAACCACGTGAACGAGTCAAGGCCAGCCTTCAGGAAGGTGAGTAACACATACCTCCATCCCCAGTCAGCACCACCAGCCATAGGCCGGCTGCAGACGCCTGACTGAGCCCTTCACAGAGCCCCCTGAGGAGCCTGGCCCAAACTGCCCACCACAGACTTGTCAGCCAACAAACTGGCCCAAGTCATGTTTGGGATGGCTTGTTACTCAGCCAACGCTAGCTGACACAGCAGCCATTCTCCTGTTTCCTTGGTGATGGAGCACAACCCAGAGCCTGAGTAGGAGAACGAAACGCCAAGACTAGACTTCCGTTCTTGATTTTCCCCGGGAGGTGCGAGGTGTGGGAACGTTCTGGGAAATGTCAGAAGTTGTCATGGTGATTTGGGAGATCTGTCAGGATGGGCCTCACTGTGAGAATGAGTTCAAATAGGATTGAAAAATGGATTATTTGAGATTGCCTAGTTATCAGTTTGTTAGCAGCAATAAGATTCTTTCCCCATATAATTGTATTCAATTAAATAGAACCGTCCCATTTGGAAAGGACGAAAGTGGGATGAGAGGAGCTATCATTGAAATAAAGTAAAACAGAACAAGATAAAGCCTGAGGTAAGGGTCCCGTCTTTGGCTTTAGCAACTTCTGTGCTGCTGCATGAATGCCTTAGGAAGTGTGAACAGGCCAGCAGGTGGAGGGGGTCTTTGTGTTTTAAGAGAGACTTTCTTTAGTATAATTCAATTGAAGACAATTGGGAAAATGGAAAGGCCACGAAGGCTTATTGTTATTGTCCCATAAATCCTAAGTTATAAAGCTGGACTCTCAAGGGGTTTCAAATGGACAGTGGTTGTGTTGATTACATTTGAATTATATCACCCCCAGCTCCCGGATACAGCCTGATTAAGGCATGACTTACTATGCAGAACTTACTAGAGCACTAATAGCTGCTGGCCTATTTAGGAAATTATTCTGTCTTGACGAGGGCTGGCTGTCCTGGGACACCGTGTCATATGAGCCATCGGGGACCATGCGGCGCTGAGAGGATGCACTCACAGCCTTCTATTTATAGCCGGCTTGCTTGCAGCCGCCAAGTGGTGAGAAGTGGATCGCCAAGCATGCTGGGAGGTTTGGGGGTCGTGTTGCTTCTTCTTTAAGCCGGCAGGTGGATGGGAGGTGAGCTCCACGTGCAGCCCCAGAGGGCACGGAGGAGGGACCAGGGGCTGTCACGCAGGTGCTCGAGCATCTAATGCAGGTCACGTGCTGTTCTAAGCACTTCACACAGGTCAGCCAACGTACCCACAACCCCAGGAAGTTCTCCAGAGGAGGAAACAGAGGGCAGAGTAAGTAGTTTTCCAAGGTCATTCAGAATTCAAACCCAGGGAGTCTCATTTCCAAGCCTGTACATTACTGCTGACCACAAACAAAAATGAACACAATGAAATATAAATCCAATATTTCAAAGTGAACTCAGTTGCAAATGTACATGAGACGTTTTCAGTTTCCCCCCGTTGGTCCAAAGTGTGCTCAGGTGAGGTCACTTGTCCTACCCCTGATCGGTGACCTAGGCAGATGTGGACCTTCCGGGGTCCCTCGGTAACAAGGGGAGCCCCATCCTTAGTGGAGAAAAGCTGTCCTGCAGCCCTTGGCAGCCCACCTGCCCCGGGCCCACTGCCGGGCCGCCAAGCTTTCTTCCAACCATCCCGAGATGGGGCTCCATGGATCTGAGAACCCACGAACGCAGGTGGGAAAAAAGCACACGTTTATTTTCACCAGCCTCTGCTGAAGTGCAGCATTTCTTTCTGTTACAACTAAATCCACAAACCAGGGTCGTATAGTATGATCAGTATCTGCGACCTAGTCACCAATAGAAAAAACAGATATTATCCTCTTACATTACAACCATTTCAGATATTATGAAACATCACTCATGTTCATCAGTACTTTAAGGTGTGATTACACCTGCCTCTACATCATCTATTTAATGTAATAATAAAGAAGTATGTGCATTACTAGATCAATTTTCTTTTACTATTTTGATAACTGCATTCATTATAATCAGTTTCTTTATGCCAAGTATTATTTTACTGTATGCATTTCTAAATGAACATTCTTTTGCTGAGAAGTGTTCCAGGGGCCTCACTGGGCCCCCCAAAGGGTCCAGAGCACGCAAAACAGACAGACCAGCAAACCCGAACTGGCCAGGGGGCACTTGAACAAACAGCTGGGTCTTCCTTCTCCCCCTGAGCTTAGGGTCCTGGTCCCCCAGGGAGGGGACGGCAGCCTTCTGCTGAGTTGTGGCAGCACAGGCTGTGCCCGGCATCTGCTCTGAGCCTCCTGGGGCCCCTGGGCTGGCTCTCCAGGGGCCCGTGGATGAGTTTCCGTAGCTCCCTCCGTCAGGCCCTCCGCCTTCCCTGGAGAGCCAGCTCTGGCCTGTCCTCTTCTACTCCGGCTGTTTCTTTCTCCCCACGGGTGTCTCACAGCTCCTCAGGGCTGGCGCCCCGTCCCAGAGGTGGCCCCCTTTGGAAAGGGTCAGAAGAGCTGCAGCCAGGTCCCTTCCCCAGGCCCCTCAGCAAAGCTCACAGCTCCAGGCACAGAAACCTGTGGGCGCAGGTGGTGTCCTGCTGCCGCACGTCACGCTCTGCTCCTCCCCCGGCTCCGAGGGCCCCGGTCCCAGGGTACTGGGATCGGGAGATGCCTGCTCGTCTCTGAGAGGGGTCCACCCCGTCGGAAAGCTCCCCGGTTTCCTGGCTCCAGGGCAGGGTCTTGGCAGGCACCTTCTCCTCTCCCAGGGGAGGGGAAAGCATGCCGTCCAGGCTGATGGCCCACCCTCCCCCATCATTCTCCTTTTCCTTCTCCCTGGACGGGGTGCAGGTCCGGGGAGGGCGGGGGGAGAGTGGTGGTTGAGGGATCCAGGCTGTTTCAGCTGGATGGGATCTGCCCCCGGGGGTCGGCAGCTGTCTTCAGCATCTGTGACCCTGGCCGCCTCTCTTTTCTTCAGTTTGGGCCTCCAGTTCCTAGTGAGGGCAGGGGAAGACTCCCACCCACTGAGCTTCCCGCAAAGGCTCAGGAAGGCTCTGGGGAGGCGCCCTCTGCCAGACTTCTCCTGGAAGCGATGCTTCTCTTCCTCACATCCCCAACTTCATTAAGGATTCCAGGAACCCTTGCCCGTTGCAGCGGGAGCCAGGCCCCATCATCCCTGTGCTGGCCAGGAGCAGAGAGACGGCCCTCGACCATGGAGGGGTGAAAGACACAGGCAACGTGGACAGGATTTCTTTAAGGACCAAGGACGGCTTCTTAAGGGGAAACCACCCAACAACAGTGCAATCAACATCCAATCGTAATTCTTTGAACATGTGCGTTCTCGGTATATTTTTACCGTAACAATTCGTATTCACAGACGCTGGCGAAAGAGATCATTTTGTATATTTAGAATTATTCTCCATTCACTTTTCTCCGCACTCAAATTTTTAAAAAAGCATGAGCCTGGCCATGGATTCTAATTAGTACCTGGTGATTTGTTCCAGGGTAACCTCGTGAAACACTGAGTGAAAAGGGAGGGGGCTCCTGGAAATTTTAGCCCAGCACCCCGTGAGGTGGGGCACTGCTGTGAGAGGCAGGGTGCCCTCTGCCGTTTGTCCTGGGAATTTCTGCTCAGTTGCATGAGGTCTGGCTGATAAATATACACTGTCACCCTGAATCGGCTAGCAAAGCCAGTTTCCAAAAATTCTGCAGAATTCTCTCATTTGTATCAAAGAAATAAATATCCCCAGGGCAGAGTGTGCAAAGCTTGTCCCAAGCAGCGATTCAAGTAAATCGCGGTGGGAAACGTTTCTGCCCAAAGGAAGCGGGGGCCATCCACAGGGAAAGGATGATGAACTACAGAGCTGAGTTTCAGAAGTCACCTGCTCCGCTTAAAGCTGCAAGTCTAAAACAGGCACTTCCTGATCGTGGCCGAATGACTCAGTTTCACCATGACTCAGCCCAGCTCCCGGTTGCCCAGGGGGTGGAGAGGGAACAGCAGATGCTGTGCAGTCGGGATGCAGAGCCCCCAGAACGGGCACAGCTATTTCTGGAGGGTAAATGGGGACGGGGGAGCTCATGCAGGCACTTTGCTCAGGAAGTACAAGTGGGGCGTTAATGAGAGGAAACACTCCCCACTCAGAGGCTGGGGATGGTTCAGAGCCTCCAGAACCAACCTCTCTAGGCACCGCCACGCGAGGGGAGAGGCGCCCTCCTGCAGGTGATGCAGGGGAGACGCAGGCTGCCAGCAAACCCAGGAGAGCCCTGCGTTGGGGTGACCCGTCCCCCTGCGCACAGGAGCTGGTCCCCTGCAGGGAAGCAGGTCTCTCCAGCGTTCACCAGCTGCTAAAGCAAACTTATCTCCAGACTGTGCTAGGGAATTGTTTCCCTGTCCCAGGGCTGCATTTTCAACGTGGGGAACAAATGTTAAGCTTTAAACAAATCAGTTACAAACAAATGTGAGATGCCCTGAGTACCAGGGAAACTGTGACCTTGAGATGGGTGGCCCAGAGGCTGCGGGTCGGCGTGGGGAGCTCAGGTGGCTGCCCCTCTCCATCCCACCTCACCAGGGCCGGCGTAGAGGCGTAAAGGCAGCCCGGCGGAAAAGGTCCTGGGGTCAGCATCACTCCGCAACCTGCTCTGGGAAGGGCTGGCTGGGAGGAGGGCGACCTGGTGGGTAATGCCGAGGCTGTAAATGGAACTAAGGCTGTTTCTGTATCATTTCAAAGCGGGGAGAGGCCTTCGCTAGTGGCAGGAGGAGAAAGCTCTTTCAAGCAGCATCGTGAACAGTGGGGCATAGACAGGAAAATTCATTTTCAGAAAAAATAGGCTGGTGAAATATTTCTCTCCATGTCTTAAAGGGAACAGTCTCACGTCTCTGGTGCGATCGGGGTGTGGTTTGGAAGTGGGAGAAGAGCAGACTTGAAATCCTGAAGATCACTGCAAACTCGGTCTCCTTCAGAGCCCTAATTATTACGTATTTCCTGTGTATACATCTTACCTTGTAAGGAGACGTGGGTTTCACTACGTCTCCTCCAGAGGGGTCAGGAGAGTGCCTGGAGAAGCAAGGGCATGCCGAATAAATGCTTGATTGTGACCTTCTCAGTGTGCGTCACTTCCTTCTATCAAACCCACAGGGAGACTGAGGGGAATCAGACAAATATAACTCAGATGATGCAAAGGGTAGGGAGCCTCTTATGACATGACTCGTAAGCATCTTAAATCTGGAAAGTTGAAGAGGACGAGAGCTCTGGAGTATGATTTTAACAAAATCCCATGTACTCAAAAGTGACCCTGGGGGACACCTTTTAATACTGCAGAGCAATCATCTCAGATCTAATCAAACTAAATGCTTTTTTTTTTTTTTTTGCATTATACAAATTAAGTTTAGGGAAACTTCTCATGCAAGTCAAAAGGAGGCCGAACACAGATGTATCCTCAGAATGACTGAGAGGAAGGTGTGACAGGAAGATGAGAGATGGGAAAGGACCCCCCTGCACCCTTCTGAGGAGGGTCTGTGTGCTGACGCCGCCCGCGGCCCGGATGGACGAGTGATTCCCGGGCCCGCAGCTCCTTGTGCACGTTTCTCACTTAATCTCTCTCTTAATCGTCTTCAAGGCAACTCTCATGACCCCCACTTGTAACCCAACCATCAACCACACCCCTGCCTATCGTAAAACTATAGTTTTCAAATCTATAACCTCATTTGATTCAAGTGACAGGTTTCTTCCGCAATAATTGTTTTAACAGAAAATTTCTTAAGGGCTTGATGTTCATTTTCATTTATCCTGTACCTCACCTGGTATCTGGAAAATGGGAAGCACACAGTATATGAATGACGAAGAGGTGGATGGGTGGATGAATGGATGGGTGGATGGATGGATGGCTGGATAGATGGATGGAAGGATGGATGGAAGGACGGGTGGATGGATGGATGGATGGATGGATGGATGGATGGAAAGATGAATGGATGGAAGGATGGATGGATGGGTGGATGGATAGATGGAAGGATAGATGGAAGGATGGATGGATGGATGAATGGATGGGTGGATGGAAGGATGGATGGATGGATGGATGGATAATGGATGGGTGGATGGATGGATGGAAGGATGAATGAAAGGATAGATGGATGGAAAGATGAATGGATGGAAGGATGGATGGATGGGTGGATGGATGGATGGATGGAAGGATGGATAGATGGATGGGTGGATAGATGGATGGAAGGACAGATAGATGGATGGATGGAAGGATGGATGGATGGATGGAAAGATGGATGGATGGATGGAAAGATGGATGGATGGATGGATGGATGGACGGATGAATGGATGAGGCCTGCCTGGATGGACAGATGGGAGGGAAGGGGGGGAGGGATGAAGGAGAAGACCATATATTTTTTCTTTGTAGTAAATTTCTGTAAATTACACCCAGTCTGAGACTCTCATCTGGAAGAACTACAAAATAAATATGATCTAAATTTGCAAAGCTTACAAATTTATTAGTGGCTTGTGCAGTAACTTTTCCTTTGATGTTTCTGTGGCAAAACTAGCAACAAATTAATAAAAGCTTAATTTTTATACAAATAGTTTTATTACAAATTTGAATTTTTAAGAAATACACATTTAAAGAAATTACACAAAAGGCCTTAGTAGTCTTAAAAACGTTTTGGAGACTTTTAGTAAAATGTCATTTCAGGCATAGTGGTCCAATTCTGCTCTCCTGCAATGCATCCGCTCCCCTGCTGAAGTCTGAACACAACTCACAAAAAACCAAGGAAGCCGCCTGAATGTACTTACAGGTAAAAATGCTGATATTCTGATTCGACAGAGTTATTTCTCACACCAGGCTGCAGAATGAAGAATAGTCATAAAATGAAGGCCTTTTAAGTTTGTTGCTTTTGAAGTCAAGTCATTCAGTTTGTGATTAGTGTTTAAAACCCTGAAGATATTTCATACAGAATAAAAACAAGAAGCTCAAAGTACATGTTTTCCTGTAATAGACACCACATCCGTGAAGCCGGGTTTGGTTTTGGCAACACACAATTTTTGGTTTGGAGGTGAACAATGAAAACTGGTGTTTCACATTCAATACCCTAGTGTTTAAAAATCTCTGTTAAAGGACAACACAGGCTTTTAAAGGAAGAAACTATGTAAGCTTTATTTTAACAGTGGAAATGAAACTACAACTTGACCTGCCTAATTGCTGACATCTATATAAATTACTAAAATATATATATATTTCATTTCTGCCTACTTTGGGGACCATCTTTATTCCACAGGAAATCCGGGACTTTTGCAGAAGCAGCTGCAGAGTACCAAACAGAGCAGAAAGACCGAAATTTCTCTTTGGTGGGGCGGTCGGAGGACAGGGCTACTAGGCCCCCGTCCTTCCCTTTGGAGGTTCCAACCACCGGCTTAACACGACTATTATTTGTACAGACTGAGGGACCTGAATTCTGAAACAGTGAGACAGTGATATCAACAGACGTTTCACCTGGGGTGTGAAATGGATCTGTTATAATACAAAAATGCAAACGGGCTTCGCCCAGGTTGGAAGGTCCCACAGCCCTCCTAGCACCCTTTGGTTTTTCTGATGGGTCTCACTTCACACATCAGTGCACTGGACTGTAGAACAGACACATTTTTTATTTCATCAGGAGTGCCACTTGGGACTTCACTACGGGCAGCTTATCGTGGTCTTGGATTCTCCTTCAGCAAGTAGAGGCCAACGAAGCAGGGTGTGTTAGTTATGCAGATTCCTATCAGGCACCTTACAGTTTTCATACTGGACAGTGAGGTACACAGGATATATTTCTAGAGTTCGTTGCTGTTAGAAGGAGGGAAGAGGGCGGAGTAGCACCATGTTGTGAAGTAGCTGAGGGCCGGCTTCGTTATGTTCTCCGCATGCACACTTGACAGCGACTGACATGCGTGCGCAGCTCTCCAGCCTTCAAGGTGGACGGCGTGGGCTTCCTGAAAGGCAGCACAGAAGTCAGTGTCACCGCGTGGCTCAGGCCAGCTCCTCGGCCCTCCCTCCCATCAGAGATCCCCGAGGAACCAGCCTTCACCCTGCCTCTGAGCGGGTACCGCGCTGGGGGCGTCCCACGGCCTCGGTAACGCCTACGAGTTATCAACTGCATCCACCCTCGGGCCAAGGGTACAAGGCGAGGGAGGGCACAGCCAGAGTCACCCACGTCTGTCTGACCCCAAAGTCTCAGCCACTCCCCACCAGACCCTGCCTCTTCAAACTATAGGTTAACCTTTTGTTTTCTCTTCTCAACTCGGTTATAAACACCCCCAGACTAGGAAGATGTTCTTCTCTGAGACACTTCACACACATCCTAAGTGCTCATTAAATCATTGCTGAATGACAGAATGAGCAACAGATCTGGAATAATCAACCAGACCTCAAAATACATTCGTAACTTTTGAAAGCTGTTCACGCAGGTGGTCGGATTAGAGCCCAAAGACAGGGGAAGACATTTAGTGTTCCAAATGCTTCCTTCATCCTAGGAATTCTGTTCTTTGACCATTGGAGAAGTGAAGTCTGAACTAAAACGAGTACTAATCAAATCTCATTCAAATTAAAGTAGCCATGTAATAAGAGTCCCTTGTCCTAAAATTGAGGTGGCTTACGTTAGCAACTTCGGTGAAAATCCTAGCGCCCCCAAGTTATTTAAATTAATGGGCTCTTACCTAGTTTTGTTTAAGAAGGCATTTCAGTTAATTGTACCAGGATGCTGGTTCAGAAAAAAAACCCAAAAAAACAAAAAGCCCATTGTTACCTGTTAACCCTATAATGCGCAGCCCCGGGGGCTGGCGCTCCTTTCGGTAGCTAATGGTCAAATTCTATCTGGAGAGTTGACGTCAAGTTCCCAGTTGCCTAGAGAGTCTCGTGTGAGCTACTAGAAAGGCACCCGGTAGTTTTTTGAGGCTAGAAATTTACGAGTAGTGAGCGTGTTGCTTCACCTTTATGATCTAAACTAGAAAGAGACAGGGTCATAGCAGAGGTCCACAGAATTCTCTCCGAAAAGGCTTATCTCCAGGGCCGAGAAGCACTTATTTGGGGGACTGAACAGTAAGTAATTGTTCAGCCCCATCGGCGCCCGGCGTCCGCTCCAGCAGGGCTGCAGCTGGTACTAAGGACCGGACAGAGGCCTCATTATGTGTTCCCGTCCAGTACAGACTGGGCCCCGCTCCAAACTAACTTCAAGGTCAACGGCCACTTGGGACCGTTGTTTTAAAGGTGAAATTTTGGTAATGGAAACGAAAGAAGAGGTTCTCCGTATCCATTTCCGTGGCATTTGTGCCGAAATTAATTTTCATGAGCAGGCCTGAGAAACGGTCACTGAGAGCTCGCAGTATGTACATCCAATTCGGCATCATAAACCCCATGAAAACCAAGGCTATTCACTGTCTCTCTCCCTGCTGGTTAAAGGTGCAATGCTTTAAAATGCTCTGTTTGCAGATGTTAGTTGTCTTAATGACGTTGCCGTGGATTCATCTTGAAACACTGAAAACTGAACTTTTTTCTTTCAGGCTCTTCAGCAATGGACGAAGGAAGCCTGTCACCTAAGCTCTGCTTTGAACATGGTCTTCATTATCCGCCCACGTAGAACAGAACCAAATACCTGTTCCTATCCTATCCTATCCGTGGAAGGAGCCTTCCTAAGGATTGCTGTAGAACCGTCTTTGGGACTTGGCACCGGAGCACGTGTATGGACCATGGATGACTGAAAATAAAAGCCACCGGGGGGGGGGAGGGGGCGAGGGGGGGGGCACTTTACTTGAACATCTGGCCTCTTTCTATCGTGGCAAGCCAAAAGCTGTAAGCGTTTGCATAGTAATTGCAAGTCCCGCGGCCGTGGCACTCGATGAAGGGGGCGCTTCTGAACTCTTCCAGACAGGACCCAGGGGAGGCCAGGGCTTGGCCAGAACCTTCCGCTCCGGCGCTGGTGTGCTGCGGGGAAACAGGAGCCGTGAGCCAGAGATGCCCGCCCACCCCGACGGGCTTCCCGGGCCCCAGGGAAGAGCCGGGATGCTCCCTCCCGGAAAGCCGCCCTCTCTGTCTCCCGAGGCCACCGAGGAACACACGGGCAGCCACACCGCCCCATGGCCTCACGCCGGGCACACCCAGTGCCAGGAATCAGCCGACCGCTCCTCCCGGCGGGGGTGGGGGTGGGAGGTGACTGGTCCAGCTTCACCAGCATTTCAACAAATGCTGTCGTCACTGTTTTCTTCTTGGAACACTGAAACCTCTTCTAACTTGGGGCGTAAGATGACAGCCAAAATGTGTGGAGGATGCTGGGACCAACTGATGTGACATCAGACTTTCTAAACGAAATTATACGGGGTCCTCAAAATCCTTTGTTTGCTAATCCTTTATTATTTGCTACATTAGGTAGCAAAATCCTTTATTTGCTACATCCTTTATCCATTTTCTTTTCTTTAAGAAGAGAAAACTTAAACAAGAGAAAGAGGGAAAAGAAAGCTACTGTGGTAACTGTTCAGTTGGGTTGAAGTACACCTGTCCTCAGAAACCAAGACGTAAAATGAATGACGTACAAATGGAAGATGTGGCAAGACCTCTACAGGACGGCTATTACGGACCTAAGAAAAGTGAACTCTGGAATTTCAGAGCCATAAGGGACCTCTGAGGACAAAGCGAACGCCCTTGGTTCCCAGATGAGGACCCCAGGATCCCAGAACATTCCAGATCACACTTCCCAGGCAAAGCTGAGATGGGAACAGGCCTCTGGAGGCTGCCAGGTCTGAGCCCCTCAGCTTCACCACAAAGCCCCCAGGCTCAGCAGGGATGGGATGCCTGTTCTCCAGAACCTCATCACTTTGATTTGCTCTTGGTTTTGAGAAATTAGGGGCAACCGTTGTTCAGATCCTTGTATGACCCCAGGACAAGGGACGGGGAAGTGACAGGGTGCTTTCCTCCATTCTTTACTCCTTGGATCAAGGGCCTCTTCTGTCAAACTGAGACTCCATCTGGTCTTTCTTATGATAATGGAGTCGAAAGTCCAATCTGTCTTTGAGTCAAAGCTGTACGCTTACATCATTGCGAGCATCTTGATTTCTCTACACCACAGTTCTAACCTTCCTGGCTTTCTTGATAAAGGAGTCACCAGGCAGTATTTAGAATGATCGAAACGACTTGCTAAATTGTGTTGTTGCAGTTTTCTGGGCCTGTTGAAGAGTCTAAATGCGGGATCTCCAACCCAGGAAATCCCAGCATCCGACTGGTGAGAATCCAACACACAAGCATGTGAAGAACTGCTTTTCTGGAAACTTCTACGCTTGGAATAACTTACAGCAGAAGGAAACAGTTGAGAGGCCAGTTTCCCTGCCAATCAAATAACAAGGCTACTGTTCATTTGGGGGTTACAGGTACGCAGGCCTGGCCACACCTGGGCAGGTGCAGAGGGGGCTGGGCTTACGGTGGCGACGTGGGACATGTTTGTGGGGTCGTCTACCGGGACTGATTCAGGTGTAGCCCGGTCGTCCAAGCTCAGAGCGTCTGTGTTTTCAATCAGTACTTTAAACTGAGGCGATACAATAAGAAACGACACCGGGGTCTCAAAAGGGTGCTGTGTTTCCCGTTCTAATTGGCTTTTGGGAGAAAGGGAGCATCGGGGGGTCTGGCATCCGGGGCAGCTGGGCGGTAGGAGAGCAGACTCACGCGGGAGGGGTGTGGACCCTCGGGCCCCTGGCACCGGCCGGTGCCCCCGCTCTCTTCCCGACTCTAGCTTCTGCTTTGGGGCTTGCAAGCGTTTCGGTAAATGTGTGCCCACCACGGGCGCGCCCTCCCCTTCCCCCCCGGGAGGCGCTGACTCGGAATCTCATCGGGTCACCCAGCTACCTAGGCCCAGAACAGCCACTCCGTGGAAGAGGAGGGCTCTGAGCCTCCCAGGGGAGCAGGCCAGGCTCCTGGGGACGGTCTGCAGGGGGCCCCAGGAGCGAGGGAAAAGAGGTGCGGTGATTGCGGGCAGCTCTTTGGGGGAAACACGGAGTTTCCCCAAACACTCACCATCACAAAGGAGTAGCCAATCCAGAGCGAGGACCAGCCGCTGGGGCACTGCGGGATCTGGATCGTCTGGCTGTGCACAGCCATGACCATGGCCGGGGCCTCACACACAGCACACCTGGAAGGCACAGAGCGGAGACGCTCAGCACAGCTGAGCGGGGCCTCCACCGGCTTTCCCCGCTTCCCCGTGATCTGCGCTCCGTCTCGCCACTCCATCTTTCTGACCCAGTGATGTGTTTTACCAAACAGATCAGGTGTCCCCTGCTTGGACTCCGAGGCTTAGGGTCTTCTCACTGGTTTGATAAGCCTGCCTCAGTATTAAAACATGAAGCTAAAACCAGACCCAACTCTTGTCATTTAGCCATCTACTCTGTAGCAGGAAGGAAACTGGAAGGCCAGGTTGTAATAGGGACCGTCTCCTGAGGCGCTGGGGCTGCAGGAGACTTTTGTGTTCTCCTCTGTGTATTTCAGTGTCTTCCAGTGTTTCAGCAATAAGTGTGGATTTCGGCAAACACGATGAATGCTCCAGAAAAAGGAGATGGTGCCATCCAAGGGCTACCGCTTGCGGAACACGGCGACTTGTTTTAAGCCCTGAATCATCTTCCATGTGAGAAGAACATTTAGTAGATTATAGTAACTAAGACAGATAACAAACCCAGGGCTGGCTGTCCATGTGAGCCTCTTCCGGAGACTCTCTCCAGACCTGGAACCAACAGACCAGTGAGAGGGCTCTGCCCCAGGCCAGACTGGACGTTCCCCAAGCCAGGCTGGCTCGTGCACAGCCGCTGGGACTGCACCCAAGGATAAATGACAGCAACACACAATGTTCTGACTCAGACCTGCTCTACTAAGCGACCCTTTGATGGTGGGATAACGTTTTGTTGAAAAAAAAAAAATTTAAACATCAACAGTAAAATAATTATATTCAAGTCACAAACTGAACAGAGTGCTAACAGTGCTGATAAATGACTATAAATGGTGTTAATAATTACACCTAGTTACGCTGGAACATTTGCATGAAAATGGATTAGGAGTGTGAAGGGGGCCGAAATGAGTCATTCGGTTTCCCGTGTGCGCGCGCGTGTGTGTGTGTGTGTGTGTGTGTGTGTGTGTGTGTGGTGTGTGCGCGCGCGCTATTTTCTATTTTATTCACACAAATGCAGATGAATTAAGGGGCTCAGCTAAACAACAGTGACTGAAATTGGCCTTCTACATCTGCCGCCATCTGCCTGCCAGACACAGGAGCAGACATACAGCACAGAGGAGAGTGCTTCATGTCAGGCTCTCTCTGGGCTGGCGGATTCCAGCCGCTGCAGAGACGTGGTCTGGACCCCGCCCGATGGGTGCTAGGGGACAGAAAATCACAGATCTAACGAGCCAGGAGGTCCCTTAAAATCCATACACTCTCATTCCCCATATTACCTATGAGAATATGAGACCACAGTTAGTTATGTCAAAAGGCAGAATTAGAACACAGTTCCTACTCTCATACCAGTGGTCTTCAATCTAGAACAATTAAACAGTCTGTAGTTTTTGATGATTCATGTCTGCAGAGAGTCGGAAAGTGCTTAGAAAATTTTGTCAGGATGACAGCAGAAAAGTTGGTACTTTTTCTGCTTAAGAGGAAGGATTTTGTTATTAACTCTTTCTAAAATTAAGCTTTAGGACGTCCCCAAAAGGGAGACCTCAGAAGGAACCTGTGAGTCCTGAGAAGTCGTCAGAAACCACTAAGTTAAAGTAACCGTGGGACCTGGGCGCTCAGAGACCCAGAGGAATGGGCAGCATTATTACAAAAGGGGATGTGAGGTGTGTGTGCTTTCGGAGCAGTGACTTAAAGGATGTGACTTCTGAGGTCACATCAGACACCGTGCATCTGTGGGTTAACAGGGAGACGTGAAAACCCCGAAATGGGCAGCGCTGGGGCGTTTAAACAACTCATGGTAACGGGTCCACAGAGAAAAGCAAGTCTCAGACTTGAGGCTTCTCCTGGACCTGTTTCTGGAATGTCCTAAACACATCCCAGAGCCCTGTGTCCAACCAAATCAAGGTCAATGTCAATTTTATCAACATGGTAAATAGGAGACAAAAACGAATAATCATTTTCTACCTGTTGTCCAAGGAAAGCTAAACAGAAACACAAAGGTGATTAGTGGTTAGTTCCTGTTCTTGTGCACCCAGCATGGTTCTGAGTGAGAAGAGGCAGCACAGCTCAGCCCCCAGGGACCCCGACACATGGGAAGGACATCTGCGTTTTGAGAGGTGCCTCTCTGGAAGTTACCAATGACTCTTCCCATTTTAAGACCCATGAGATAAGTTTTCTTACAGCTCAAAAGAAAAATCTTAGAAAGCTGTCAGGAGATATTTTGAGGTAAAGCCATCAAAAACCTGATTTTTCGGGCTTCCCTGGTGGCGCAGTGGTTGCGAGTCTGCCTGCCGATGCAGGGGACGCGGGTTCGTGCCCTGGTCCGGGAAGATCCCACGGAGCGGCTGGGCCCGTGAGCCATGGCCACTGAGCCTGCGCGTCCGGAGCCTGTGCTCCGCAACGGGAGGGGCCACAGCAGTGAGAGGCCCGTGTACCGCAAAAAAAAAAACCCTCATTTTTCCAATAGGCATCTCCCAGCCTTTCTGGTCCAGGTCTACGCGGTACATTCTTTTAACAAGACTGTTCTGTGAGGACCAGCCTTCCACACTCTGGAGCTACGGACCCCATAAGTGACCAGTCCAGCCCGAAGTAGGTGGTGACCATCCAGTGACGGTGGTCACCACGCGGGGTGCTGGGCTGCCCCAAGCACCCACCCCGTCCCCCTCCCCTCTGACTCCAGACACCTCTGAGCCCACATCACTAGTCTTTCTTCCTATTCAAAAGCTGCTATTTCTCTAAAGGAAACAGAAAAGCTTCCATTCCTCCTCACCCTCACTTTCCTAAGGAAAACCTGTCCCGCCTTGTCATTCTTTTCACCCTTTACTATCTTCGCGTGTAAAAGTGAAATTAGAGACTAGCTTCTCAGTCAAACAAGTTCACACCTTTGCCACTGTTCTGTTGCTTCTGAGTACAGTTAAGGAAGCAACTTTCAATTAGAAGGAAAGAGGCAAAAGTAGGAAAATCGTGTACTTTTCGGTCACAATCATTTCCATTTCCCATTTTATTTCCTACCAGGAAGACTCTTGGGGACCTGAAAACATACCCCAGACATTAATTAGTGTGGAAAGCACTTAATTTGGGAAGTCGCTCAAACACATGCAATCTCAGTGGGTACCATATCACCTCAAGAGTGCAAAGACTGGTGGGGTGGAAGAGAATGAGAAGAATCTTAGGATGTACACGTTAGTGTGCACGATACATCAGTACCATCTTTCCTATCTAAAGCACAGACATACAGTGTCCGTGGTGTCATCATTTCCTGGGGACCGTGTTACGCCCCCAGTTAAGTGCCACTGAACTGTACACTTAAAAATGGTTAAGACGGTACATTTTACGCTATGTGTTATGTTACTTTATGTTATTGTTTTACTACAATTAAAAAATAAAAACTTTTTAAAAATTTCTTGGAGGTGATTCCAAAAAATATATCTTAAAAGACTCCTTAGGGAGATAATTATTTAAGAAAGAAAAAAGCTGCAAAGCTGTTCTAAAGTTTGCCGGGGACTCCAGCGACACGGCTGGTTCATGGCAGGGAAGGCAGCCACCCGCTGAGTCACACGACATAACACGCCTTGTTCCAAAGCCGGGCCTTATCTCACCAAGGGTTTGCACTAAAATTTTTTAAGAAGATAAGCGACTTTTACGTCCAATTATTTGTATGGCTGGTTTCTGTTACAAAACTCAGGTATCACAATTAGTAAACGGAATGGCAATAGATCGAATGTTTGGGGGCAAATGGAAAAACACAGAAATAACCTCTGCCCTGGCTGTGAGCTGCTTTTCTTCGTCAGTTGTATGTGTGCTCCGACGGGCTGCACTCACCTGCTGATGAAGGGCCTGATACCCTCCCCGGTGATGGGCGCCATGGACATGGGCATAGGCTCCGGGGTGGACAGCCAGTACGAGTAATCATTTCGGGAGGCGAAGTTGCAGACGTTGTTGATGTTACAGAAGAGGAAGGGCATCGTGCTGAACTTGCGCAGACAGCTGCCCGCCGTGCCTGGGGACGCAGGGAGAAGACATTGCTCATCATTCCCAGCCTGCCTCGACACAGAATGCAAGTGAGCTAGCTAATAAAGACATCTATCCTACCCATCCGCTAAGGTGGAAATAAAACTGTTTGCCAGTTACAGAAAGAAGGAAATAAATGTACCAAACAGACTAGTATGATTGGAAATGAGCATTCAATTCAATGGGAAGTGATCCAGGCCAAAGGGAAACCATCGAGAATTAGCAGGATGAACAGAAACAAAGCCGTTCATCGGTAGAGAGAGACCTTTTCCTGCAACTGAATTCTGGAAGGAACTTAACGTGCAGCTCCTTGTACCACAGCTAGTAACTCACTGGACCGCGTCTTTCATGAAATGCAGAGCTGTCTTTATATATGTTTGCAACCTCAGTGAAAGTCAGAGGTGTATAACATTAAAACATAATTTGGTGGAGCAGATCCGGAGAGGATTAAGAGAATGATGACAAACACACAACCCTCTATTGATCTAAACTAATAGAAGGACAGAGGAATTTTGGACAGGATAACGTGGACATTTTTTAAAACAGCAACAGTAAAGCTGCTCTATTTTATGACTATGAATGCAAACTGTTAAGTGTGTACTCCAGATACCTTGATCCTACTTGATAATTGGAGGAAGACGTCAAAAGTTTTATTAATTTAAAATTTTCAAAGAGTCACAGCCTTTATGTCCGCCTGGCTTCCCATTAGTAATATGGTGGCTGTCGGTAAGGATGGCCCACTTGGTAAGGATGGAGGGAAACAGGACTCTTTTCCTTGACTAGGTCTCGGTGACACTCCGAAACGCAGGACCAGAGCGGGAACGCAGCCCAGCACCACCCAGCGCTGGACACGCGACGTGGAATGAACACACCCATCTGCAGATGCCTCACCCAAGTCCTGGCCGTGCGCCCGCTCATTGCCTTGTACGTAGAGCAGCGAGTACCCATGGTAGAGGATTTTGGTCCCAGGAGGACACTGGGGGTCATCTATCGTCTGACTGTGCCTGGTCACGAGGAAGCCGTGATCAACAGACGGGGTGCCCGGGGGACCCATGGATCCCGGCAACCCATCAGGGCCGGGTGGACCCGGGAAGCCTCTTGGACCTGAAAGACAGCAGAGAAATACGCTTCCTCAGTTACAAACAGGCGAGACTCAGTACAACCACCACCTCCCTCGTGCCACCTCAGCTTCTCCCCTCTGCATCCCACCTGGAGATGTTTTATACGCGTGGCGCTTGGTGCAAAGCAGAAGCTCATAAACTCAGTCCAATGAATAAATATGTGAAAATATAAATCTATGAATAAAGGAAGTAAATGACGACTCCACGCACGTATTCATGCAGCATTTGGGAGCTCCTCTGAGGGAGGATTATTATAGGATGATTAAAACAACCATCTTTTAAGATAGCTTCCCAGCCTTAGTGGCCCAAAGCCAGCATATGGAATCAAGGCTGGAAGGAAGCTCCCGTGCAGGGTGTCCTCCTGTCCCCTGGGTGACCACGCTGCCTGCAGGATGTTCACAGGCCTCCTGCTGGCTGGGCGCTCTGTCTACTTAGTTGCACCCTCAGCCTTTGGCATCCCAGCCACGATGGGACCTCTGAGGTCCTGCTTCTTGGGAAGCAGATCAACTTTAGTCCACGCCAGTCAGTGGCCTTCTGGCACCATCACCTGCTCCCCTTGCCCTTTGCTGAAATGGAGTGTCTGAGCTGCAGACTCTTAGAAAACCAGATAGGGCCGTCCCTACTGGCCTTCTTTCAATAACGTCTGGGAGGCACTGAGCTCTGATCAACATGTCTCCCTACACAGAAAAGAATGATGGCAACCTTTAGCTCCTCTGTAAGATCCTGTTTCTCCTAAGAAACAAACTTCTATGCAAATCTTTCAAGAAACACTTCCTTTTGCAGGTTTCCACGTGCCTGGGCCTAAGGCTTCTAACCCGAAGATGCAGATCGAGGGTAGTGAGGTTGGGACAGCACAGCAAACCTACCAGGAGGTCCAAAGGGTCCTGCCTCTCCTTTCTGGCCAGGGGCCCCATCAAACCCGGGAATACCTGGTGGCCCAGGTAAGCCCACAGATCCTGTCACACCTAAAGAGAGGAGAAAGAGTTCATGATCCGGTTGTGGAGAGCAATAAATAGGCCGTATCTGCTTCTTCCCTTTTGAAATGTCTTCTTCGGCCCCCTGAGAGGGATGCACAGGGCCTCGGACTACAGGTGGGAAAGCCTTCCCAGAAAGCCAGAAGGTTAACACACACTCTGCAGACTGACACCCACACGGGGTGCCTCATCTCGGAATTCGGGGTTCTCCCTGGCTTCTTCCTGTTGTTCTTGTTATCGTTTGGCACACAGTTTGGGGAAAGGCAGTCACATGGGGGTAGGGAGAGATCTGATGCATTTGCATTTTCTCAGGTGTTTCCCCCTTCTCGGCCACGTTCTGGTGTCTCAGATAATGTTTAGGCACCGGGTTTACTGACGTGGGTAGTTTTTTAGTTTTCATGTTTGTGGTTTATTCCTAGGTGGTTAAAACAAATTTTCATCGATGCTACCTTTCTACTCTAAACGTTCTCATTCTTTATCTTCCATCTCCACTCCTCAGCAATAGCTTTGGAAGTAAGGAGTGTTTAGCCCCAATAATCAGAAAGATTCTAGCTTAAGGTGTCCGGGAACCACAGGGATTTGCACAGATCTTGGCCACTTGGGTAGAGCTTTTGGGCCGCTGTGGAGAACACCCATCCCTACAATTCTGGATTGCTGCTTCCTGCAGTCCCCTATCTCCTGGCCGGGAGAGATGCTTTTCCCATTCCTTTGCCCATGTTTTTCTAAGTGAACATAGACGTATTGAGTTGTGTGCTGCCCTAGCTTTTCTTGGATTTCTTTTTCTGACCTTGTTAGGCCTCTTCAGAAACTTCACGTGGTTTTGACATACACTGAAGGAAGGTAAGAAAGTCATCTTCAAATACGTGTTTACACAGTCACTGCCCAGAGGCTGTTGTGAGACATGCGGGTGAAGAGGAAACGCCGCCCAGGTCAGCTCCCTCCCGCCTCCACAGCCCTCTGCACAGCGCGGTTATTCCTACCTTGTTGTCCTTTGGGGCCTGGAGGTCCCTGAAGCCCTTTCAGACCTGCGGGGCCCTCAGGACCAGGGAGACCTGGCTCCCCTTTGATGATGTCGTATGGACCCGGGGGGCCCGGGGGACCAGGAAGACCTGTGGGAATCAGGGCAGCCACTGGTCAATTTCACAGTCCACATTCAGGGCAGAAACAGCTTCTGACATGAAACCCAATCAAACGCAGTGCTTCTCAAAAGGAGAATCACGATCAAAAACACGAGGGACCAGATCCTCACGACGAGACACACGGGCATCTGCGCGTCTCTATTATCTAACCTAGAATCCTGAATCCTCGGGACTGGAACAGACCTCGGGGTCACCAGTGTCAAATGTCCACTCAGATCTGGAGGCCCTGATGGACCCCTGACCCAAGGGGAAGCTCGTCCCCCTCAAGGAACCACCCCTCACGTGGGGAGCTCCACCAGGTGAAATTGGGACTTTTTTCTCGTACGTATCCGAGATCTGCCTTACTGCACACCAGAACCACCGGTCTTAATCTTTCAGTGCCGAGTAAACGTAAACCTCCTCCTGCCTGACGGGCCCTGAAGTCCACAGAGTGGCCACGTGAAGCTGGGGGCCTCGGGTCTCCCGCAGCCGCCCTTTCCTCCGTTTCCTCGCTCCTCCCACGTTTCCCCATTTATTTTCTCCCCGAACAATCCACTTCTCAGTGCATTCTGGTTGCTCACTCCCTCTCTTGAAACACGGTCTTGAAAACTAAACGCAGCGCTCGAAATAAGCTCTGACCCGCAGAGACCAGGATGGGATGCAGACTCCCTCAGACCACTTCCTTCTAAGACCAGCTGTGTCTCTGGAGCCGCTCGGCACGTCTGGCTCCCCGTGGAGAAGCCAAGGCAGCCCCTTTCTTAGAAAGAACTCCACACTGTCCAGCCACAGTTTGTTCAGCCTGCAAGACGGACTTCGTTCCTGATTTTTACGGCTGATTTCCGCCTGCCCTCAGAGCCTGTGAGGTTTTGTCTCTCACCCCTTTCCACTGGATTTATCTCAGGCACAGACTTAACAAACTTGACTTTCAGGACAAGTCATTGGTAAAAATGTCAACTAGATTAGCCAAATATAGGAACCCTGCCAAGTGGCCAAAGAATTTTCAACTGCTGTTTTCTAATGACCAAATTCTCTTACCTTTAGTTCCAGGGAAACCTTGGTCTCCTTGGTCACCTTTAACTCCCTGAAGGCCAGGGAGGCCTTTCTGCCCTGGAGGAAAGTAAAACACTGTCTTTGCACAGAATTCCAAACAAAAACCGTGTGTGTGTGAATACACACAGTATATATATATATGCACATACATGTACACATATGCTTATGTGTACATATACACACCTACATACATATACACGTATAATACACACACACAGTGAACACATTTCCAATTTATGCACATGGAAGAAAAGAATATTACTCGTAGTCAGCTATGTCAAACTTTTGATGAAACTCTTCTTTCTAAAACCCAGAGGTCACATTTTTCCAAACATGCCGCAAACCATAAAATGGTCACAACCAGTGGAAGGGCACGTGATTCTATTTTGGTCACGATCTGGTTCACACGTGTCCCCAACTAGACCACAAGATGCCTGCAAGCTGAGAACTTGTTGTATTCACCTTTCATTCATATGTACCTGATGCTGCAGTAAAAAAAAATCAAAGTGCCTGGAAGCTGGTAGGCACCCAATAAATATTTGCTTCAAACATTAAAAAATTAATGAATGGCCCAAGTCCATGACTTCTCACTGAGATGCAAATGATCTACTGATTCTTAGTATGAAAATCAGAATGTCTTTATGCTGCTATGCGTGGGATTCTACACACGGGGCAGCCCCCTAGAAACGGCATTTTAATTTGAAGAGAACAGGATCTTGTACTGCAATGCTAGGTCTATCAACAGGAAAGCACCAGGGGCCGCGGCTCTGGTGGCAGGTAAATGTGTCTTCAAGCGGCATCTCCCTTATGTCTTACCTTGAAACCCTGGAACTCCTGGAGGTCCCATATCACCCTTAGCACCTGTAGCTCCTGGAGAGCCACCGATCCCCTAGACACACAAAGAGAACGTCAGTCGGGAACGGCTCGGGAGACGTAGGTCCCTCAAGCAACGGGTAGTCAGGAAGTTGGGAACAGCCCCTCCATGTTCTGAAGTAGCTCTGTGAACAAATGTTGCCTGTGGTTGCTAAAAGATGTAAAAAGAATGACAAAACCTGTGTGTGTGCCTAAATTAGGGAGCTGGAAATTGCAGCAACTTGCTTCAGTCACTCTGTCCCTTCTGCTTGTCCGCCTGTGTGGTAAATTCCAGGAGCAGGTGTAAATCTTACAGCCCACTGCCCCCACCCCATAGCACGATGCCATGAACAGAGTCGAAACTCCCTAAACATTTGTCATGGCAACATCTCAATCTATTAACACCAAAGAATCTTTCTGGATGACTTTACTCCCAACACTCAACCAGAGTGATTTTTCTTTAAAATTAGCTTTGCATCTTTTCTTAAAAGTGCTTTTAAATATGGAAAAAAACCATAAAAAATACTAAAGAAGGATTATTTTCCTTTATAATACAGTGATATTTTTGTATTTAAAAAATAGTATCTTAATTTCTAGATATTTCAACATAGTTGTTCCTTTCTCAGTATATAAAAAGTTGTAATGTTTCTTTGCTTTACCCTATTTTAAAAGGTGCCGTAAGCAAAATTACACGCACAAACATATATCTACATATGTGTACATATAATGCACATATTATACATAGAGATAGACAGACACTGAATGGCACTAGGAATAGGGATATATTTCTATGTTACTGAGGCTTTCTTTTTGCATCATTTGTATATAGATTTTTAAAGCCAGGCATTGAACTATAATCTCCAGTAGTATATTGTTTCACTTTTGATGGTTTGTGTAAAACTAGATTGTAAAAAGTTTTGTAATAGTTGCCTACCATGATGCCAGTAAAGATGGCTGATTACTTGCCAGAGAGAAGGGGCTGATTCAGGGAGGATCTGGGAGTGTAACACACATGAATACACACATACACACACAAGTATTATCTTATGATCCTTTTCAAAAACAAGACCTGCCAAGGGACAACTCACCGGCATGCCCTGGAATCCTGGGTCTCCCTTGGGCCCTGGAGCCCCAGGAGTGCCCGGCCAGCCTGGGTTTCCCTTGTCACCTTTCAGCCCATCAAGCCCAGGGAGCCCTGGAGGCCCCATGGGTCCCGGAAGCCCTAATGGGAGACACAGAAGTCCCACGTTTGAGGTCAGAGGGTGGTTTTATGTGTAAGTGTCACTGGGCTGTGGTCATCACCACTGCCACCCAACTGTCCCCAACTGTATACAACAACATCATATTATGCAGCATGGGCCCTGAAGACATCCAGGCAGGTCCTAGAAGGAAGAGTCTCCTCGACAGGCAGTAAACGTCGATATAAACACCACAGTCTCAGAGTCAAGTGCCCTGTGGTCTCTGTGCTCGGGGGTGGCTGCGCTGTAGGGCAGCCAACTGTTCATGGGGGAACAGGTGTGACAGAAGGTCGTGCTGGTTTTAAACAACCAGCCACACATGGCATTTGTGCTCCAGTCCTTTTCAGTAATGGCCTTCTCCCTCTCCCTAATTGCTTGTTCCTTGAAAGAAAGAGCACGAGAAAAGCACTGACCCAATGGAAGCCTAGGTAAAAGGGGCCCAATATCTTAAGCAGTCTCAATGGTAACAAATGTTGCAAACTTCTAAATAAAAAGCTCATTTGAGAATTTAATTATTCCAATTTCTTTGATACTTGTGTATGTTTGTGCCTCTGTTTCAGTCCCAGCTCTGAACCTAGTGATACACCCTTACCTGGCAGGCCAGGTTGGCCCTGTGGGCCCCGGTCTCCTTTGCGCCCCTCCACCGCGTGGCCCGGAGTGCCTGGCAATCCCGGCTGTCCCTGTGGCCCCGGAGGACCCATGAATCCTTGTTCTCCTTTGGATCCAGGAATTCCTGGGCTCCCAGCTAAGCCTGGGAAACCCACGTCGCCCTTTGAACCTAAACAGTAAAGACAGGTTGAGATCACAGTGAAATGCAGGGAAGAAGAGAAATCCAGTGCACCAAAGAGGAGGGAGGGGCTTCCAGAAGGATCCAGGAGGAAACCAGAGCTGGTGCCCTTCTCTCTCCTTTTTATTAAATAACGTGCCAGACACCTGCCACGGCCCACCTGAGGAAGAGAAAGCTTAGGGTACAAAGAAACTGCAACCATTCTTTACACTTTTTAAAGGTGGTGTTCTCTGGCAAAGGCATTTGAATATATGTGTAGATAAGCCTGCAAGGTATGGCATTGCTGAAATTAAGGGCTTGTTCTACCAACAGGTGAATGAATAAACCAACTGTGTTACAGCTACACCATGGAACACGACTCAGCAAGAAAAAGGAATAAACTATTGACACAACGAACAGCACAGGTGACTCAAATTCATTACGCTGCGCGAATGAAGTCAGGCGAAAACATACATGCTGTAGGATTCCGCGAATGTAAAATTCTAGAAAATACAAGCTCATCTACAGTGCCAGAAAGCAGACCAATGGTTGCTTGGGGGGCAGGTCGGGGTGGGGACAGGAAGGAGCAGAGGGGGGGTGACAAGGCAGCCCAGGAAACTTTTGGGGTGACGATGCATTCACTGTCTTGAACGAGCTGATATTTTCATGGGTGTGTACATATATCAAGATTTGGCAAATTGTACACTTTAAATACATGCAGTTTATTAGATGTCAGTGATACCTCAATAAAGCTGTTTTAAACAAACTTTTTTAAGTGAGAGCTTGTAGAAAAAAACCCTGCATGTTGTTTTAAACATATTACCCCAAACTTGCCAACGAAATGACAAAATTCTAGGATTGCTTCAAGGTTATTAAGAAAAAGTAAGGGGAGGAAACAGGGTCACTACCTAGAAGGATGGTTGGGCCCACCCTGGGATTTCCCCCCACTTCCCCCCCACCCCACTTCACAAGGCTCTGAATCCGAAACACACACGCCACACAGTGGTTTGCCACGAGCCAGTAGAAAGTGGCAATTCGACTGTCCCAGACCCATAATCTACCACCCATGTCCACGTGCTTCCTTGTATCTGCTCGCCCTGCTCTGCCAGTGCCACGTGTATCAGCAGTTAGTTGAAAAGGAAGAACACGTTTAGCAAATGTGTTACCTTTCTCTCCTTTGGCCCCTGGAAACCCTGGGAATCCTCTTCCGGGTAGACCTACAAGATAAAGGTAAGAAGTCCTGTTTATCTCTCCTAAAACAGCCGAGTTGCAGGAACAGCACAAAGCGATATCCACTCTTTGCACCGATACCATATACTATTTGCGAAACACAGAGAAATTAGTCCGTTGCACTTTGCAAGTAAAATTATATTACTACAGTTGTTCTAAGATACCCTTGACTGGATATATATACATAATTTAGTACATTTTCCCAAGTACCTTTGAGCCCAGAACCATTATAGCATTTAGGAGAAACGATCTGTACAGATGGGTACTTATTTCCCTTTACTGTCTGGAGACTCACTAATTGGCTTTTCTCAGATGACTATCCAACTAACAGCTATTCGCAAAGGCAGTGCACAGAGCCAGTGATATTTGGGGCAGCAGACACCAGGGAGTCCACAAATGTGAGTAAAGCACGTAAGGGAAGATTCAAAGGGGGGAAGTAGGTGTGGAGGCATTTCTTACGAACTATTTTTATAGGAAAATGAATGTACATAATATAAACATAAGGCTCATAGAATGAAAGAAATGAACTTTAGGAAGAGACCAACACTAACAGCCATGGATCCCCCTCCGTGCTCCTCTCCAGCACTATTTCCCTCCCTCCATCCCCCTGACTGAGGGCAACCTGTTTCAAACTGTCTGTGTGTCACCCTCTTGCTATATACGAATATTATTACGTGTGTGATTGTCATCATCGGAGCCCACAGCTCACACTTTTGCCCAAGTTGCTGTGCCCCCATCAGTAACAGGAGCAGATTCTGGGGACTGAGAATATTCCCAGGACCGTTCCTCTAAAGGGGGAAAGGCCAGGCAGAGAAGGCAGTGGTTTGGGCTTTCTACGGTGTCTCCTTCACTCACCACTGAGAGCTCAGGCCATTTTAAGGGTAGGTGCCCATAAGTATTTGTGGAATAAATGAACATCCTCTTTCCCCTTTTCTCATCCAATCCTGCCCCACTTGCCCACATTGTTGCTTAAATAGCTGTAAGGATGTAACTTACGTCCAGCTTACAGCCAGCTCCGGTCACTTAGCATGGAATGTAAGTCTCTGGGAGATGTTTACTCCAGAGCAGAGTCTCATTCTGAAAGGGAAATGAGAGCCCAACATACCTGGTTCACCCTTCTCTCCTGCCGACCCTGGGAATCCGTCACTGCCGGGCTCCCCTTTCTGGCCGGCCGGGCCCGTGAGACCAGGCGTCCCAGGAAGACCTCAAAGAGAAAGGTCAGATCGGTCAGGCATGGAACCTATCACGGCACCGTGATCTGCATGTAAAACGCACCACTCCTGACATTTTTCCAGGGAGCTGTACCTCCCACCCCCTAGCATGCCCAGCCTCCCCGAGGTTACTCCTGACACCCCTTCAGAAGGGACCCTCATGCGGCAACACCACCACTGCACTGTGACCCCCTAAAGCTGGTGAGAGTGGAGAGAAAGGACATCCATCTACCGTGCCGAACAGGAAAAGTTTCTAGACCCCATTGGAACCAGCTGTAAAAGCAGTTCTAGGTCTAACTGGTGGGAAGACCCTAGAAGTCCCCGTAGACTCAGTTTGTTCATCTGGAAGTGGAGGTGTGAGCCCAGCTGGTCATTCAGAGGTCACCCAGCCTTGAGGCCCCTTGGCTTCTTCTCCACAGGCCCCCATCTGTGTCCTAAAAAGTGGTCTCTACCTGCTTCTCCTTTGATGCCAGGGATGCCATCTAATCCCGGGAGGCCTTTGTCACCTTTTTCTCCAGGCAACCCGGGGCTTCCTAAAGAAAAACCAAAACACCAGAATTCCCATGACTTTGAGTTTCTCTCTGCCATCCTTGAACCCCGAGATCAGGAGGAGGCCGGCTCACTTACCTGGATAGCCAGCACTCCCTGGTGAGCCTTTGGGGCCCGGAGACCCGGGCATCCCTGGGATCCCACTGCTTCCTTTCTCTCCCTTCTCTCCAGGGCTTCCTGGAAAACCTGCTACCCCTTGGTCTCCCTGTGGGTGAAAATTGGGCCCATTAATGTCATGTGTGTCCTTGGACATGCGTCTGGAGGTGCTCTCTGTATACATGGGACTGCAATGACTATCGCGTGGCAGAATTCCACTTCCAGCTTTCTAAGGGGAGAATCAAAGCCCTCTGAAAATGGAGGAAAAACTAGAAACCCAGAGCAAAGAGCAGTTGCCTGTTCTGCTTCTCGTGTTCCTTCTCCATTTCTCCCCATGATAACTCGCTACCCAAGCTCTCAGCACGTCCCGGATCCTCCTTGGGGACACAGGCCATGGATAGAAGGGGGAGGCAGGGAGACGTAAAAATCAACTGGAGAAACCGTTCTGTGTTATGATTCATCGACTGTGTGGAGATGCTCAGTAAACGTTCCTCCAAAGCCTTTCTGCGGGGATGGGTGGGAGGGGCTTCCGCGGGGATGCTGTTACCTTTTCCCCGGGCCGTCCTGGAATCCCAATGCCAGGTAGACCCGCCTGCCCTTTCTCTCCTTTTGCTCCCTTTTCTCCAGGTGAGCCAGGGATGCCCTGCAGGCCAGGGAGGCCAGGCACACCTTTTTCTCCAGGTGTTCCTAGAAACACACACAATTGAAACAGAATGTGTGCTTAGCAGGTGCTAACGTTAAAAACAGGAAAGCGTCTCAACTACCGGCCAAGAATGAGACGGAAGAACAGGTATCCCCTCATTTCTCAAGTTGTAGTGATCCAGGCAGGCGCCAGCCCCCCAGACCACATTAGAACCACACAGGAAACGTTCCTCCTGTCTTTTAAAGACAATCACATTACAAAGGGAGAAAAAAATACATTAACCGCTTAGCATGCTTCCTTTCCCAACAGCATTAAACACGGCTTCTGTGTCTTTCGTTCCGTAGTCAAACCTCATTATCTGAATGAATCAGAGGGGGCGAGAGGCAGGCCATGGAGAGTAAAAGTGTACCTGCTTCCAGGACGGATGTGGGCAGTCAAACTAATTTATTAATAGGTACCAGGGGAAGCTGGCTTATGCCCGCCCCTGTAACTGACCCTCTGCGGCTGCTGGCTTGGTTGTTAGGGGCAGCTGTGAGTCGGCTGGTGATGCTATTGTAAGGAGAACTTGGATATTAAATTGCAGCCAAGGCCTGGGAGATTACTGCAACAAAGGGAACCCTGGTTGTTTTATTGCAACCAGCATCTGCCTAGCGGACTGAATGACAGGCCCAAGAGATTCGTTGCAAAAAGAATTTAAGAAGCCTTACTGCAGCCGCTGGGTGTTTATAGCTCAAGCAAAGTGACAACACGCCTCGCAAAGCCTTGGGAGGAGTGAGGGAGACGGGCTGGCTGCCCTGACTTCCTGCTCCAGGCAAGTTCTAAGAAGCAGTAGCACCTGGACCATCGGGGCCTGAGCCTTCCATCTGCTGCCTCTGCTCTGGTCGCTGTCACCGCCGCAAACGCTGATGGCAAAGCCTGGGAGGCCAGCTCGGGACCAGGGCAGAGGAGCCCAGGGGATTCTTCTGAGCTAATGTCAAAGGGCTTTACAGGCACGAGCTGCTTGCGCTGACACAACTGAATGGAGAATTAATCACCTCCTCGACGGATCCACGTAGACGGATCACTTGGAGGTAACTGAAAGGTCATAGTGCACAGCCCGTGTTTTATTTTATTAAACTGTGACGGGTTTTGTTTGTTTGCTAGTTTAAGCAATGGCTGGAAGGTCAACCAAATGCCACCATCCCTAGGCAAGAGACCACACAGGATTGAAGATGTGAGTCTGTGTCAAAGACACGTCTCCCTGGATTACGTCCTCCGTGAAGCGGGTCTCACCCGCAGACTCGTCCCACAAGCACCACATGTACAAGCACTGGGAAGGAAACTCCTTTCCTAAACCCCACATACCTGGCAGGCCCATTCCACCAACCGATCCTTTGGGTCCAGGAAGTCCCGGAGCACCTGGGGTCCCACTTATGCCCGGATCACCTTTAGGTCCTAGAATCATAAAGAGAAAAACCCAACAGGTCAACGCCCATGAAAACTGCCAGGTAACCTCTCCCCACACGAGCCCCTGCTGAGCTGGCGACCTTGAACTCCCTTCCATACCTGGCTGCCCAGGGTGTCCTGCCTGACCGTCCTTTCCGGGCACTCCTGGGGTTCCAGGATCTCCCCGGGATCCTTTATCACCAGTTGGGCCGATTTGTCCTGCACGACACACACACAAAAATAGTGACGACCACATCTGCTTAAAATAAGACAAACTAGAAACACAGGTTGGTCTGACATCACGTGTGAAGAACTGAATAACTCGTTAGACACCCTCTCCCCCCTCCGAAGGTAAACTGTCCTCCGCGTTACCTTTTTCTCCTTGGTCTCCCTTCTGGCCTTTCATGCTGCCCATGTCCACTTTATCCATGGAGCCCGGCTTGCCAGGAAGACCCACATCTCCTTTATCACCCTTGAAGCCAGGGTCTCCCCTGGGTCCCGAGCTGCCCGGGAAGCCGTGGTCCCCTGTAGAAAGAAGAGGAGGCACCGAGTGACACCTGGCCAAGGGCCCCCAAGGCAGTGACAAGTGTGCTGTTCTTTCTGGCCAGTAGAAGCAACTGATAAACAACCTATAAAGAACTAATAGTCTGTCCAAAAGTGGCGTTAAATGGCGAGGGTCCGAGTTACCCAGAAGAATGTAACAGCAGGGAAATGAACAAAAAAGCCATTTTCTAGAATTCATTATTTGCTAATAATTCCAACATAGGAGACTTCACTTATTAGTTTAAATAATTTATATTTTCTCTCCTTCTCAAATACCTTCACGACATCTGCTCAGTGGCCCCTCAATTCTATACGAAAGAACAGAATTTTCCTGTTCAACTCAACAAATGACCATTTTTATGTCTCACATTCAAAGTCAATTTCTTTTTTAAAAACAGTATCTGAACTAATTTCAAATATCAAGATAAGAAATAAAAAGTAAGACTTGTAAACTTCCCCTGTTTGCTAATTGGATTCCAAAGACTCAGTTGCTGTGACTGAATCTTCGAATGACTAAAAATACCACCATTTCTCAAAAAAAAAACCAAAAAAAACAAAAACTACCATGCCAACAAGGAAACCCGGAAACCTGTCTTCTCTCTGACTTTTCGGCAGGGCACAGCCCTTCATCCCCAGGACCCCTGAGTGCCTCCTGGAAGAGGGGGTCTTCCGGACCCTAGCTTGATCTTCTTTCCCAGGCCTCTTGAAATGAACAATGATCTACGACTCTTGGAGAATTTCCCACAAGGCATCGGGACACAGACACGAGATGGGCTTTTCCGGAGTCACGGCTGCCTACCTTTTTCACCCGGCAATCCTGGCACACCCGCTGGTCCTGGCGAGCCGGGCTGCCCGGGGGTCCCCATGACGCCCATCTCTCCCTTGGGACCTGTGGCCGGATGGAAGGACTGTGAACGCTGATGGCAGATGCCGAGCGAGGGTCATGAACGAGACCAGGTGAGGCGTCTCCCCAGCATCCACTTGGGTGGAGTTCACAGGCCATTTACCTGGGAACCCGGGCTGTCCAGGTGTGCCCTGCTGTCCAGGGATACCAGGCAGCCCCGACTGTCCCGTCAGGCCGGGGAGCCCCTGAGGCCCTTTGTCTCCTTTGGGGCCTGGCATGTCCAGGCCTGGGAATCCGGGGAAGCCCTTCTCTCCTTTCACTCCAGGGGGGCCTGAGGTGGGGAAGAGAAAGGGGGCGTCAGCAGGATCGACAGGGTGTCCTGCAGCATCCTGTACCCTGTTTAACTGTTACTTTCTGCAGAAGGTGTGTAGCCGTGCCCACGTCGGGGGTAGAGGGAAACGGCTTCCACCTTCTCAGATAGTGGTGTTTGGGGCCATCGGTGGGCAAACAACATCCCAAGACAAAGCCCCGCCTACCTGCCGTGAGCCGTCAGCAATTCCCACCCGGGCCCCTCCGCAGTATTCAGACCTAAGCCCAGCTTCTCCGCGGTGTCTCTCCCTGGCTGCCCTGCCCTGGTCCACCCTCTCTGTCTCACTTCTAGAATGATTATTAAAGGCAAAGGTAGCTTCCAGACATGAACTCATTTTGTTTAAGTTACCTACAACTTACTAAACGTCTTATGGAAAGGTAAGATAGAGATACCGAGATACCGATCCTTCTAAATTAAACGGAAAAGGTAAAGAATATACAATATAAAGGGGAGGTGTCTTTGGCACGTAAACCAAGCTCGGAGGGAGGAGAAGAAAGGCGCCTGTGACCTTACGTGTAAGCAGACAACCAAACCTACAGCCACAGAATAGAACTGCCTTTTCCCCCTTTTAGTCACAGATTATGAGTTAGGGGAGGGAACATTCTGGAAGAACGTAGTATCACCTGATGACCCTGGGAGGCCCTGTCCTCCAGGGGGTCCCATAGCTCCAGGAGGGCCTATTCCGGGGGCTCCAGAAGCTCCTTTGGGACCTTGCAATCCAGGAGGTCCCGGGTCACCTGGATGGGGAAGAAATCGTGAAGGCACCACACGGGGACACAGCGGGGTCAGCGCCTACCACCCACTCACGCCGCTCGCCAGGAACCCGTCTAGAATTTCCATCATTCATTCAGCAAACGTTTACTGGGCCCTGATAGGTGCTCTGCGGACACACAATAAACAGACCCCATCCCTACCACAAGCTGGATTTGCCCATACGAAGTTACCTCTGATTCCCTGAAGGCCTGCAGGGCCAATGGCACCGTGCTCCCCAGGAACGCCTGGTCCCCCGACGTTTCCCTTCTCTCCAGGGGTGCCGGGGATGCCAGGGAGTCCCGGCAGACCTTTGAGTCCCGGCAGACCAACTCCAGGCTCGCCCTGGAAACCATGAAGCACAGAGAAGCCAGTGACCCTCAGAGCCCGCGATTTTATCAGGCCAAGGGCGTACGTGTTAACCGATGCTGCCGGTGCATTTATAAGAACGGTATTTGTCCCACCTTCCAGCTGGCGAAGCTTCTTCACACCTATTGTTGCCTTTCAATCTCACTACAAGCCGAAAGGGAGGTAATTTTTATTATTTTCTTTCCACAAAGGAGGAAAGCCAAGGCTCCCCGGTTTGGACGGCTTGTCCACAGTCAGAGAGGCAGGAGCTCCTTCCGCTGGGTCTCGGCCCCTCGACTCTGCCGCCCTGAGTCTACACAGAGGGAACAACACCCAGCGTGCTGTGCGGCCAGCGAATGGGTATTAAGAGGTGGAAAGTTCCAGGACTGGAACAGAACTCCATTTACTTCGTTTTTTTGATGAAATGAAAGCTCTCACGTCAAATTAAACGTTTAAAACCTTTTCATGAATCAAAGGGCTTTGACCCACACAGATGATTAAAAATAAAGGCAGTAGTTCGAGGGCCTGAAGGAGCACACCCCAATTTAAGCACCGACGGGCCGTGTGAAGCAGAACGTGTGCATCGTGTCACAGCGCCCCCCCCCCGGCATCCCTGAAGGCAACAACTTCCAGATGACGACCAGGTGGAGGTAAGCGGGCAGAAGGGGCGCATCCACACGGCCCTGCGGTGAAATTTGCAAACTGGAGGGAACTCAGTCCAGGGGATCTTGAAAAAGCTCAGTATTTTAAATCGTAAACCAAATCCTGAATTCCAGTTCCATTCGGCATCTACTAGCTCGTGAGCCGGTGTTTGAGGCGATCTACATACTGCGGTCACTGACTCACTTTCACACCCAGTGCGGGTCATCAGGGGAAGGCGGGGGTGTGTCACATAAAGAAGGCATCCTTGGGCTTCCCTGGTGGCGCAGTGGTTGAGGGTCCGCCTGCCGATGCAGGGGACGCGGGTTCGTGCCCCGGTCCGGGAAGATCCCACATGCCGCGGAGCGGCTGGGCCCGTGAACCATGGCTGCTGAGCCTGCGCGTCCGGAGCCTGTGCTCCGCAACGGGAGAAGCCACAGCAGCGAGAGGCCCGCGTACCGCAAAAAAAAAAAAAAAAGAAGAAGGCGTCCGAAGGCCACATGCTCCACGTCAGCCACACGGGGCAGGGACACCACCTCGGGTCAGGCGTTCCTCAGAAGGAACCTTCCCCGGCATCACCGAGGCACAGCTGCCAGCGTGCACCCCCGCCCACCCCCAGGGCGAGGGCAAGGGCTCTGTGCCGGCAAAGGCGCATCTCCTGGCCGTGGCCTTTTCCCAGGCAGGACAGGCGCCTTCTGGCAATTTCAGTTCCTTTCCTTATGATCAGAACGGGAGAGGATCTAACCAACAGTCACCTGTACTTGCTGAGTATCAGCAAGCAGCAGAGGGGTGTTCGAGGGCAAAGAGAAACCCGATGTCACACTAGTCCCGGGGTCCCTGACCAGGGCCCTTTGCCCCACGGTGACACTGGGTAACGTCCGGAGGTGTTTCTGGCGGTCACACTGGGCATGCATGTCGGGGTGCTCCTTTCGCATCTGTGGGTCGGGGCCACAGAGGCTGCGAAAGACCCCACGGTACTCAGGGCAGCCCCACCACGAGGAATCATTGGACCCGAATGTCAGTATCACTGAGGCTGCAGCCCACCCTGCTGGGGGCTGTTAGGTCACTCAGGACAGTGGCTTCCAAACAGCTTTCTCCTTCTACTCGTGATATGACACACACTGTACCTGAGACCCAGGACACACACAGAGCCCACTCACAAAGCAGGAACAAGTGATTCTCCCCAAAATAGGCGCGACCGCGTGCTACCCTGTGTACTTCGGTACTTTCCATCTGATGCTATTTCATTCAAACACAAAACACGCTGACCCAACATACCATATGAGATTAACAGGCCACAATTTATGGGTCCAATTCATCACAAGGATGGGGAAACAGCAATCCAGAGAAGGCCCAGTACCCACCTTTTGGCCAGGCGGACCTGGGTTGCCAGGTAAGCCATTAAAACCTTGGCGACCGGGATTTCCAGGAGGTCCAGTGTCTCCAGGTAAACCGTCAACACCTGTTTGGAAGAGTCAAAAAAAATCATTCATGTAAAAATACCGTTCCCTACTTTCTCCACTTCTTTTACACCTGCTCAGATGAACCTGAACAGATGTGAGGGCGCCAACAAGGAAGAGGAGACCATCCTGGTCCAGGGAGCTCGCAGCGCCGGCCGCCCCTTCCTCTTTCTCCCTCACACCCGCCCCCTCCCTTCCTTTTCTTCTAAGCGCCTAGAACTTTTCTCTCCTATCCGCTCTTCACAAATGAACCAAACCCAACCCAACCCAACCAGCGTTTGCAGACTGGGAATGGCGATTTAAACTCTGCTAACTCCGAGTGTCGCCTGGTTAGAAATCCAGCCCGGATATCCCCACGCAGACCCGCATCTTAACAAGACCCTTCGTGATTCCTGGACACGTTCCAGTTTGAGAAGCACCACGTTAGACCACCTGTTCTCCAACTGCACCACACTGGAGGCACGTGGGGACATTTAGAGACTGGGTCCCGCCTCTGATGGGCTTTCTGACAGCTGCCCACGTGGCTATAAACGGCAGCAAAGTGTGAGAGCCGTTGGGCTCGGCTCTCTCTCTGTGTGATGGAAGGTTGGGGACACGCAGTGATCTGCAAGCTTGCAGAAACACAAACCTGAATCGCCCGTGGTGTAGGGCTGCTGTTTCGAGGGGCCTGACAGACAGTGCACGTAACTCCAGGCAGCTTCGTGCGATGTGGGCAAAGCGTCTCTGGTTAAGGAGGCCTTCCTCAGCTAAATTCTACCTGCCGTGATGGCAGTGGCCTGGTTCTCCCATGGAACACGCGGGAGGCCTGAGCACTGCCCCTGTGATGCTGGAGGGTCACTGAGGGGCCTTCTGCCCCATGAGCCTGGCAGAAGTGGCCATGAGCGCGGCGGGCATCACGCGGCTCCCGGAGAAACAGGCCGCTGCCTCCAGTCCCCGAGCTCGAAGGCCTGCAGCCTTGAGAGTGGGCGCGATGCAGAGCCCTAGACAAGAAGCCCGGAGGCTAGACAAGTCTTTAAACTAAGTTTTGGTGAAACGGCGGTCAAACTGGGGTCGGGATGCCGGCCCAGAGGGAAAAGACGTGCCCCTCACTGCTCACAGCCCTTCTGGGCTCTGGACCAAAGTCCCTAATGGCCAGTCTGCATATCAGTCTCCCTGAAGGACTAAGAAAGCAGCCAAAAGGGTGAAGCTGTCCTCTTTACTTCCTTACAATTTTCAGAAAGAAGTACATCCACGCGTGTGAGGGCCTCTTCCCCAAGAGCAAGGCCCCCCCTCATATTCACCGCACCATCCCCCTGCCCTTCCCCCGCCTTCCAGACCAGCCTGGCCCAGGTCCCGGCGGGCTGTGTGCTCCCTTCACGGATGAGAGAGAGACCCCCCTGAGGGTAGGTTTAGGCAAACGTGGCATCTGCCAGCTCCCTGGGCAGCTTGGGGTCCTTAAGGTCCCAACCCCTTCCCCCCAAACCACTCAGCCGGGAGCACACGTCACCCATCACCTCGGTGACCGGAATCACCGGGCTGCACACGGCGCAGCTCTTTCGCTAACTCGCACATGGTGTGTTTACGTTCACCACCTCTTTTCTCCTAGAATTCACGTAGGATGAGCGGAGAGACCACAGCCCTTGCTGCTAACCAGCCGGGGACGGGCGCCACCACTGGGGCCCACGCGGGCAGTGGCCAGAGCAGCGGCCCCCCCAAAGCTGCCTCGTCCTGCGGGTTTACCTTTGGGGCCGGGAGGTCCTGGAAAGCCAATCCCGGGCTGGCCGACTGAACCCTTCTCTCCAGAGAGACCCGGCCTTCCCGGGGTTCCAGGAAAACCTCGGTCACCTGCGGTGAGAAAGACCAATGGTCAGCGTGAGAAAAACGTGAGCACATTTCCCCCACCCCAAGCCTCCAGGTGAACGAGACGCTGAGTACCTTGGGGCCCTTGGAACCCGGGAGACCCCGGAAGTCCTGTTGCTCCAGGGGGACCGGGTAAGGGCATGACCTTTCCTTCTTCACCCTTGGGACCTGGGGAAAAGAGCAAAGGACACAGCGTGAGGGCTGCCGCGTCACGTCCTCGTCTGCTCGCCTCCATCTCCTCCTTCTCCTTTTCTAGAATCTCTCACAGAGAGCGCCTCTTCTCCCAAAACGTCCAAAATGACCTAGACATTTGTTTGACACAAGAATCCTTTAAGCGTCCGAAACAAGGGTCACGAAAAGCTAAAAACTCTACAGCAACAAACAGCGAGATGACCCTGGTATCAATGAATCTGCCTCAAAAAGTCAAAGTCTTTTCACCGTTCTCAGTGGCTCAGACAGGACTGGTTCTAAGTTGCTGTGATGCCCACATCTGGTGGGAAGTTATCTTCACGACGTGCCCCGTGGGTGATATCGTTCCCCTAACAGTGAGCTGCACGGTTCTGCGGCATCTCCAGCGCAGCCCCGGGTGCCCGTGCCTACGAGATCCACTGGGTGTCAGGATTGAGCCGTTACAAAAGGACCTAAGGTCTCATCTCCACTGAACCTTCACGTACCTTAAAGAACTCAGGATCTGAAGGGCCTCCCAGGGACAGCCAACACTTGCTTTCGCTACAGACTGTGGGAAGCACCAGGGCCTGACCCCAACACATCTTTGCTATCAGCTCCAGCCCTGGGAACAAGGCTTTTACGACCATCAGACTAAACACAGCTCTGGCAGATCAAAGAAGTCGGGTTTCTAATCCCAAAGCTGCCGGGGTCTGGATGGCCAAGGAACCCCCCAGAATGTGGACAGCTGACCGACAGCACTGTCAGCATTGCCTCTTTCGGGAACCCTCTTCCCGTGCCGTCAAGACGTATCTGTATGTGTCCCACTGGCTTTTCTGATGGTAGTTTCTGGCCGAGAAAAAGAAACCTGATTCCTTTGTACACGCTGCAAGGGTTCAGATTCCGGAAGCACGAAGAACACTTGAGGCGGTGATTTGGGAACGAGGAGTGTGGGGTTAGTGCTCAGAGGCCCCTTTCCGAGACCTGGGGTGTTTCTAAGTCAAACCCAGCATTTTCCTGCCCCGAAAGGAGTCGTAAGAGAGACGTTCCCGGGTTCCTTGCTAATCAAAGAACACTCATCAGTGGAGTCCTCGCTTAGTGAGTAACCAACGGTCACCCAACGACAACAAGAACCCATCCAGTAAGGCATGTACTTGGGCCTCCGTCAGGGGCTGCTGATGTGTTCTGTATTATGAACCTGACAGACCCTACACTGGGTCTTCATAAGGAAACAACAGCTCCCAGTGGGGACAGGAACTGGCGGAACTTGGGCTGGATACACGGCTCGGGACAGAATCGGCCAACGTGTGAGAACAAGAAGGCCAGACTGTCATCGCTGCTGAGTCTCTCCTGTTGGAAACCTCGATCTTCCAGCTTCTTAGTTACTATGCTTCTCCAGGCTTACCGGCCACACACCTTTAATCACCCCAAGTCACCTTTCATTCATTTCTACAACTCTTACTTAAGCCATCTTAGTCACAGCACACGTCCTTCTGTCCTCTGTGCCCAGGCCGTTCCTGGCCTCTTCTCCAGGTTTCCTAGGCAATGATGTCAATGTTCCATTTCTTCCCGGAATCATCTTCAACTAATAAGTCACTGACGGTCTACTGTGCGCGGGGCCCGGGGACCCCCCCTTTCACTTCCGTCCCTGAAGATAAGCCCGTCGTGAGGACGCAGTGGAGCGCATCCGTGGGAAACCCTCACACAGCCCCCTCCCACGTTCTCCACCAAAGCCCGGGCGGTGGGCTCCAGGAGGGCGGGTGGCCTCTGAGTTGCTTCCTTTCTGGTCGCTTAGCTCAGCGCGTGGCACACAGAACCACGTGATAAAACAGTCAACGAACGGCTGGAACTACCCCGAAATTCAACAGCCAAGTCCAAGCAGCTGTGGATCAGTCAGTGTGTGCACATCAGCGGAAGGGTGAAGGTAAGTATGTGGCTTGGGATACACAGAAGCCAAAAGGGACCGCGCATCGGGGAGAAACAGAAAACGGGCTCAGGCTGGTGTCACTTCCACACAGAAGGCTGACCTTCTCTGCTGCACATGGCGTACTTATTTATAAGGAAATCACCTAGACCTTCAAGTTCCTGTCATCTAGATCCTACACGCCACTGGCCCATCTCATAAAGGAAGGAACGAGATACAGAAACGCTAAGGAAAGTTTGCTCAGGTCACATGCCCCCCTCCTGGCAGGACTGAAACCAGACCCACGTCCCCATGTCGCTGAGCCCAGGGCACTGGAGGTCCTCAGGCCTCACCTGGCAGGCCTGGGGACCCGGGGTTTCCCGGAAAGCCCATCTGTCCTTTGTCACCAATGGGGCCAATAGGGCCAAACCCTGGAGGCCCAGGAGGGCCGACGTCACCGCGGCTGCCGGGGAATCCAACTCCTCCCGGGGGGCCACGTTCTCCTTTTAATCCTACTGAACCCTGAAGCGAAAAGAGAAAAAGACGAGTTATCAGCAGACATACCAGCACTCCGAGCCGCGTCGCATTTTTCCACCACCCGTGGTAAAAAGTGCCGGAGTTTAACTAGCTGTGCTACTTATTAACTTCAACCCGTCTGCAGAGGTCACCTTGTAGTTAATAAATGAAACCGGCATTCTCTCCTCTAGGCTGAGCAAGCGCCCTCCCAACCCACACATAAGGAGACACTCCAAGGAGGAAGGCACTCATATCTGGAATCTTCTTGGAAAGGGTGACTTGAACGCCGCTAACTTTAAAATTCACCTCCCGGCCGACATATGGAGGTCTTTTCAGTTCCCCCAGATGCATCAGAAGACACTGACCCCTTATCACCTAATCGTGCAAGTCAGGGCTATCACACCTAGGTTTACAGACTACAGCTTTCCAGTGAGCGTGAGACAAGTTCGTTTACGACAAGGACCCCCCCCCGCCCCGAGTGAAAACAGGTCGACGGGAGACCAATTACTCCTTCTTCCATTCTTTGCATATCCATCATCTGTCAAGCGCACGTTCAAAGTCTGGGAATCAACATACCGGGGAGCCTTTGGGGCCGGGCAGACCCGGATGGCCGTCTCTTCCGGGAGAGCCTGCTCTCCCTGGCATGCCGGGCTGGCCTGGGAAGCCTGGGTCTCCTTTGTCGCCCTTGAGTCGAATATCGAAGTAAATCTCGCCAGGCTCGCCCTTGGCTCCTGGCTGGCCCATCAGCCCTGGCACACCTTGCGGTCCCTGCGAGAACAAAGCCTTGTGAGGCCGCCACCGAAGACGCCCAACCGTAGAGCAAACCAGCAGCAGGGTAATCAGGACGCCACCTTGAAAAGCGGGGACGGGTTTAGAGCTCCCTGCTCCCTGTGTAGGAGCAAAGAAAGCCAGCAGCTCTGTGACAGAGCCCTGAGCTGACCTCACTGCTGTGCTGCCCTTAAAAAGCCTCTAGTAATGGAGACGGGGACAGGGCGGGGGAGTGACGGAGGAGCTCTGGGCTCAGCCCGGAGATCAGTCCTTAGGCAACTTTCTTGTCTCTTACAACTGCTGACATTCCCAAGAACAGGTCGGCTACGGTTGGAAGGGGCTGGATGTGCGATTCCCTGGGCCCAGGAACCAGAGAAGGAGGCTGAGAACAGCCGCGTTCCCTAAGTCTGGTCAGTGCTGAAATCACACAGCTTGCCTTTCACGCTCACAGCCCTGATTCCGGAAGAGATGAGGAGGCCCAGAGCGCCCGCAAAGAGGAAAGTCGGGGAAGGGAGCCTCAGGCCAGCTCTGTAACTGGGATGTGGAGCTGTCAGCAGAATAGAATTAACTTCCCCAAGAGACACACGGGAACACGTCTCTGTTCCTGGAGAGGGGAATCTTCAAGGAATGCCCACCCCCTAGATGGTTCCCCCTCCAGGTCCCCTTGAGAGTGGGATTCACCAGGAAGAGGCCCAAGGCTTTAAACAACTGTCTCAGTTACCTGTTCTCTGAGAGAGGGATCTCTTCAACCTCCCCGCTCACCTGGCAGAATTTAAACCCTTGTGGAATTCATGTTGTTTGAATTCCTTTTTGTAAACTCCCTTTGAAACGGTTCTTGGATGTAGGTGAACCACAGTGCGTGCACGCGCGCGCACGCGCGCGCACACACACACACACACACACACACACACCTCTGTGTGTACCTATAATATGTATGCCTCAAAGTACTGGACACAGCTGGTCGGAGCTGGCCCTGAGCTGGAAGTGCCCCTTGTGACAGAGGACCCTTCACTCAGATCTACTCGGGGAAGGAAGGGGGAAGATACCCAATCTATCGTATTTACTCTAGTCCCACTATCTCCACCAGCCACCCGCCAGGAAGTCTAGCAGAGGACATGGAAAATTCATTATCTGGTTGAAAGCTGCTGTGGTATTTTGTAGCTCTTTCTCTCTAGTTAACATTAGCTCCCGTGCCTCCCTAAGCCCCAGCGAACCTTGGAAGCCCTTCCACATAGGCCCAGGTGGGTTTCTCCCGTGTTTCCTCAGTGTACTGTATGGTCCTCGTTGCTCTATTAGGGACATTTCCTTGCCTTCTGTCTCTCCACTAGCCTTTCAGGGCTGTGAGGGCAGGACCAAGGCTTCCTGTCTTTGTGCCCTTAATGTCTGCAAGAGGGAGGTACCGGAGGACGTGTATGTCGAGCCAGCAATGTTCACCAATAAAAAGTAAATGCCAAGGTAAGAAATGACAACCAGTGCACGTTCTTCTCAAACCAGAAGCACCCCTTATGTTACTTTATGTGGATTCTTCACCGCTTAGAAGTATAGTATCTTCTGATACTATGAGCACAGGGTGAGAAAAATACAAGTTTTTATTTTCATACTGATGACCGTGTGAGTCATCGTTTTATTTAAGGGCGAAATCTAGGATTTCTTTGAAAATTGACATTTACAACCCTAGGACATCTCATGCGGATTCTTTGCTGAGCCTAAGTGATCCAAGGGTCTTTTGATGCACATGCCCTAGGATAAATGTCAGGGAATCAGACGCTGCCTTGGAAGTTTGCCATTGGCTCCATAAATTGGAGAAGATCTGACAACTCGTGCAGACTGCTTCTAGAGAGTGGTGCCCCTACGGGAAAAGTGGGGAGAAGTTCGTTTCAATTAACACAGGTCACTCCCAGTGACCCCAGACCTGCCCGGGGGCTGGGCTTCGTCATCTCAGCCTGGAACCCGCCTCTTGTGGTCTGTCCTCCTTTCCCCAAATCGAACCCTCAGCTTTCAGAGGACGTGTCCCAGAAACGCTACCTAAATCAAACGCAGCATCAGAGCTTTCTTCATTGGAATCTACTTTCCAGTTTGCTCCGCTGGTTTGTGAAGCCTCCTTTAGCCTCCAGCCAAAGTCGAAATAAGGGTACCACATTTCTGAGCTAGTTAAACCACGGAGCTACGATATAGCATCTAAGAAAAGGAAAATTATGATCTTCTCTTAGGTTATTTACCCACAGAACAATTTTTAGAAGTGTTCTCCCTCTACACCAAGAACGATGCTCCCTGGATGGACAAGGCATGGGGACTCGCATTTTTTGTTGTACATTTTCTTTGTTTTTTTCTTTATCATGACTTCTCCTCAACCATCCTCCTTCCTCTTTTCTCATTCATATTGGATTTGGGGCTGGGGAGGGGCGGGTGTCTGGACTGGGTTCCAGGCAGAGTTGAGGCAGGAAGTATTCCAGGAAGGCTGAGTAGATAAAGACCGTGCCCAGACTATGTCTGTTGCCTTCAAAGTTGTTCCCACTTTGATCCCCACCACAGTCAGAGTTCCCAGCTTTGTGAACTTCCAACTTATTTAGAAATATGTTAAACAATTGCGACTTCTAACTTAGCTCCCCAGGCACCGGGGAAGTTCTGGAAAGCAGAAGCCCATGACTTAACTTCAAAAGGAGAAAACTATTGCTGGATTCCAGCTGTTTCATTCCTATTTCAACTCACTTTTGCCCTGACCTGCTTTTACAGAACCTTCCAGAAATATCTTCTTAAATTACAAATGTTAAAGACCTACAAACAAAAAAGAATAATGCTACAGATTTGACTTTCCATTTACAGCAAAAGAAAAGGAAAAAAGGAATGAAAGAAATTGTAGAAACCGGTTAATGCTTAACAGAACTGAGAAGCACAAAGAAAATAGGAGAACAAAGCCCAAAGGCTTAAAAGCTTTAGAAATAGAGCTGATTACATGCACAAAAAGATAACGTCCTTCAATATTTAAGATTATTACTATAATCTGCTATTCAATGGCTTCTTTTAAAACAACATAGAAAGGTTAAGAAAATGGTGTTCTGTCTAACAGAAAGGTTTCATGTCCTTGTGATCGAGATATTTCATTTATAGATTTGAAAAAGTGTCTTTGCCATAGATGTTGGTGATAGTTTTCAAATTCTGTACCTGTAAGAAGAAGAAGAAGAAAGGAATAGTTCAAGATCGTAGAGGAAAATCAGCCAGTTCTGCTTCGCTGCCATAGACACCATCAGCGCTGAACTTATTCACTGACAAGCTTTAGATTATCTGGTGTGAGAATGGATGATTGTGTAAAAAGACAACTCAACAGTGTGGCTGCTAGAGGTGACCCTTGATGGTACCAGAGACCCTGCGGGAAAGTGACCACCAGCACCCTGTCGTGCCTGGAAACAGGTAAGTGGCGACTGGATTCTGACCAGGTGGGAAGAAAGGCAAGTTGGGGTGCAGGTTCTGGATACAATGGTCCTACTCATCCTCAGGTCAATCAGTCAGGAGAGACACGGGGAGTGATTCTAACTGCTCGACAAAGTCATCCTTTACCAGCTCCCAAATAAAGCAGGAGTCCACGTGCAAATGCAAAGATACATGCCTTTGCTGGTTTGCTCGGTGGCAACTTCGAATATGTCTAGGAACTCAGACAGGTTTACTTACAGGCAATCCTTCAAGACCATCCCTGCCGGGTAAACCTCTGTTGCCCTTGGCCCCTGGCTGTCCTGGGAAACCTTTTGCAAGAGACAGAGGAAAGATTCAGCACATTGTTGATGAGACACTTTCTAAGAGCTCAAAACATTTTTACCTTTTCAAGATTCAAAAGTGCAAAGATCTTTATACTAAGTGGATGACGTCTGAAGCAGCTCGAGACAGTAATAACAAAAATGCCCAGGATGGGCTCAGAAGGGGGACGAGTGAGCCCCAAATGCACACAAGTAACACTGACGCAGAACGGCTACAAAGCCCTGCCCGCACGCCCAGGGGCCACTTGAACCAAGCAGGTAGCCCCCTCTGAGATAAGGAAATTTGCAGAGCTGTGTGAACCACATGCTGCTATCCTTTGACGAGGAAATCTTTCCGACACTGTATTTGTAAGTCATCGTGATAATTTTCAACAAAATGGACAAATCCTAGAAGTGTGGCTTCACACTCTCATCTCGTGTTTTAGTTGATGGAGAAAATCAGGTCAGGGAGTAAGATATGCTTCACTGTGAAGGTTCCAAGCCATTGAAGCAAATTCTGACCTGGTCCCTTTCACAACTGGGGCCTTACCTATTTCTCCGGGGGGTCCCTGTGGCCCTGGGGGCCCACGAAGTCCTGTTGAGTCACAGATGAGACAACTGTCTCCTTTTTGACCTAAAAAAGGAGACACGGGGTATTGTATAGAACAGGGGAGCAGAATTATATAGAACAGTGACAGCACAGGAAAGGGAAGAGGAGGCCACCCTTTACCTAACACCCGCTCCAGACGCGTCCATCTGCCAGTGGCCGCGTGTCCCTGACACGGGGCCCACCCTCCGCCCTCAGCATACATCACAGGTAACCACGGGTGCCCTTCTAAGGAATCCCATCCTTCTGCCCTGCCACCCTGCCTCACTAAAAAGTGATCCAGAACTCCATCTGCCCATCAGCCTGAGATGACTCGACTCTATCATTTTGTCTCTAATTCTAAAACTTCCCATCATCTTTCTCTTTGCTTTTGTATTTTTTAGCCAACTGCACATATAACTCCTGGACTTTAAACCTATGTTCCAGGCTGACAAATGACAGATGGGAGTAAGAACGTACAGAGTCCAGGGCAAAGACCTGACCTGACATGGAGGACCCAAGAGGAGAGGGACCCTGGCACATGAAAATGGGAGGAAATGCCTTTCTTTGGAAACTCTAACCTCTTACATCTTGATTTTCAAACTAAGCTAAAAGGCCTTCGAGTGTCTTAGATGTGCGTGTGTCCTGAACCTTGAATGTCAGGTTTCTAGGCACAGGTAAGGCAAACAGAGACCAGAGCACACGTGGAGGAGCTGTCACTCAGGGGTCACAGAGGCTGGGTTGTGTGCCCCTCGTCCCCTCACCCTGACCGGCACCCCAGCCCCAGGCACACCCCACACCAGGCCCCAGTGTCGGGAACAAGGGCAGGACAGGAGCGCGTCAGTGGGAGGGATGCACTGTTAGTTGCCTAGTAACCCAGCCAAGCTGCAGGTGCTATGGGATCCGTGGCTGTCTGCTCCTGAGGCTGGAAGTGGACGGCGGGGAGACCTCACACTGCAGTCTGGGCAGGGTGACGGCTCCACTGCAGGAGCGTGACGGCACAGGAAGAAAGGGGCTCCTCTTAGGAGCCGGGGGATGGACGAACACACCTCTCAGTACAAAGGACCTTCTGGCCACCGGCTCCATCACAAAATGGAACGGCCCACCTCAGTAAGTGCTAAGCAACCGGTAACTAGGGAGATTCACGAAAAACAAGTGACACGCCAACCGGTGGCACCATCCTCCCCGCTTGAATTCTAAGATCACTTTCATCTAAGGTTCTGCAACTTCCATGGCTGTCAAAATTCTAAGACATCTTCCATGCATCTGAGCTTCAGACTTTGGAAGAGCAAAAATTCTTTGCGATCCAAAGCCAGAAATGGGACCCACAGGGATCAGTTTTGGGGGGCCGCCCTCTCTTTGTTCTACTCCCTGGGTATTAAGAGACATATGCTGAATAACTATGGGAACATCCTTTGTTTACTCCACTCTAAGACGGGACTGTTTGTGCAGTGATAGTCCATCGTTCCCAAGATAGTGAAGGATTAGGATGCGTCCCGCGTTGGCATGACAGACGACACTTGAAAAGGTTAAGATAAAACTCAGAGCCAAGGGTGGAGGTGGCGGATTCGTCAGCGCAGATCTGCTCACACTGATTACGGAAACTGGGATTGAGGGGTGGTGAGCGTTCTGTACACACTTGGGATCCGGCTTCAAGGAAAGACGTGCATTCTTGGAGAATGCAATCTCTGACTTTGAACCAAACGATCGCAGGAAGGTATCAGTCTGAGAATTTAACCTGCTGACCCCACAGAGGGTAAAGAACAGGGTCTCTGACTTGAGGGCCCGTCTCCCCGTTGTCTCCCAGCTGACAACTGTCTCTTCAACGCCCAACAATCTCAGCAGAGCTGTAGGGAGACACATCTGAGGCATGGATTTTGAGGACAGCTTCAAATAATGGGAGAAGATACCCACATCCACTCAAAGCCAGGAAGTATGTAGAAATGTATCACACGCCCAAGCACAATCAGCATTTTTTTAAAAATTAAATCTCTTACCTTTTTCTCCAACTTCGCCTGTCAATCCCGGCTGCCCCGCACTTCCGGGAGGACCCTGGTCACCTGGCGGCCCGGGCTGGCATTCCACAATTCCATCTGCAATGGATGTTTAACGATTAGAGGGTCACTCCCACCCAACTGAAGCTAGAGGTGTTTTCACCCTCTCTTGATTCAATCTATTATAAAACCAAACTTTATTTAGGTTATTTGGCGAGTATTAGAAATCCAGCTGTGGCCGGCTTTGAAACAATCCTAGTACGTTAACTTGTAAAACGTGACCAGCGCACACAGCGTCCGCCCATGCCCCGTCACGAGCCGTCGATGCTAAAGTTTCTATTTTACAGTTCTAATGCTTATTTCAGCTCATCAGCCCCGTCCTGAAACCGATTTCATGTTACCTTGCAAGGTACACACCATCACCCTTACGTCACAGATTAAGAAACTGAGGCTCAAAAACTTAAATGATTTGTCCACAGAGGTAGGAACCTCTGTGAAGTGAAACACAGAGACTTCAGCAACGTTATGCCTTTTTTTCCTCCTGAGCAAACTTACAGTGAAGTACTCTTTATTTTAGAGACACAGACTGCCTGTGGGAAAACACCTCTAATTGTTTGTTCCTATTCAATTCTGAGCATCACTGATGTGCAGAAGCACGAAAATGAACTGCAGTGACGCAAACACCATCCGTTGTGGGTTCTAGTAAGAAAAAAGTATTGTTTTCGAATATACACAGTGATAAGAGTTTATATTTCCTCCTCCAATATGTTTGAAGGAAAATGGCAGAGTGCGTGCTTGAACGTGGCACCGGTCACAACCGTAGCCCGGACATTCACGGCGGCAGCTCCTGCAGCCCCCAGCTCACACATCAGCTCCACAGGGATGGACAGAGGGTGAGAAGAATCTGCAGCCTTTTGGGCTTTTCACAAGGGATGCTGGGGCAATGGTGGGTGTGCTCTCCCCAAACACAAAGGCCTAAAAAAGAGCCCAAACTTCTCCGTCTGGTGACTTTGTTTAGAGCTCAGAGGGAAAAGTTTCAAGTGTGTAAGAAATGAAGTCCAGGGGTTTTTTGTTTGCTTGTTGATGATGTCTTCCTGGGAGCTTCTCTGAATAAAGCACAGGTGAGGAGGAACCCTGGGGTGGCCGTATCTCTGCCCTGGGTCCTCTGGCTCCGGCCGGCTCCTTGGTGACCCCATCAGTCTTGAACAGAGTGGAGTCATTTTTATGCTTCAAAAAGCTTCTCTAAATTCCTTGCCTGGGAAGAACTCATTCCCAGACCTGCAAGCTGAGGTGGCTGGACTCCCCGATTCTGGAAACACAGGTGCGTGAACACTGACAGGTGTAAAATTATTACTTTTCCAGAACACACCTCCTGCCAGCCTCCTCCCCATCAGAATCCCTACACACCCCTGGTAGGAAGGCAAGTTACCATCCTCATCAAAATGAATTTTAAATAATTTTAAGTCTAAAGCAAGAATATAGGGACGTGTCTGAGGAGTTCTGAAGGGCAAGTTCAGGTTCGACGTTTACACGGTCTGCTCAGGGAGGCTCGGCCGTCGAGGGCGGGGAGAGCTGCAGCCACACGGGACCAGAGCCCAGGAGCGGATAGGGCTGTAGGCGGCTCCACGCTCCCTGGGTAATGAGCAGTCGAAGGGTCCCAAGGTGGTGATTCGTTAAGATGCAGCCTCTTTAACGTGCACTGTAAACGTGTGTAAAAATCTCATCAATAAATGATCACTCAGCACGCTGTGAGTGTGAATCACCTAATTGGCACAGACTGGAAAGGGCAACCCGGAAACCTGGAGGGTACCTATCACAACGTATTCAGCCGACACATCCTACACAATTCACAGCAGGGAGAAGTTCAAGTCTTTCCATGAGATTTGTTCGCATTTCAGAACTGGCAAACTGCGAATATGAAAAAAAGGTTCTAGATCTCCCCAGGGTTGGCTCTCTCGCCAGGGTCTTTGCCGATCACTCTTATTAAAGCTAGAACCCACGCACGGCCCAGACCTCTGTCTTCCCTTCCCGGCTTCCTTTCCTCCTGTATTTGTCACCTCCTGCTACCACATAATCTCCTGATACTTATTTACTTGATTTCTGTCTCAGAATGCACGCCCCAGGAGGACAGCGTTGTTTTGTGGGCTTTGTCACAGGTCTTAGGGCAGCGCCTGGCGTATCGTAGGCACGCCAATGTTTGTTGAATGAGTAAGTGACCAAGGAATGAACAACAGGTCCGAGGAAATTCACGCTGATCTGTTCCCAGTGAAGATGCACATGTGGAATCGCTTGTTCCATCCAGTCCGTATCTGGCTCCCTACGTAGCTTCATCCGTGAGAAGTCCTTTCATGGAGACGGGTCTGCATTCCAGCAAATAAGCCACCCGGCACCTACAGCATGGAGACCCCCTTCCCATAACCCACACAGGACCCGTGCCTCAGACTCTCAGCTGAGCACACGCTGGAGGTCTGAACCTACGCCCACTGGAACAATTAGTTTAAATCCCCTCAAAGTTTCTTTTATTTTGCATTGCGATTGCCTTGGAGTCACAGAGCCCCCTTCACTGAATCAAGAGGTTCCTGTTCTGTGCTCAGGTAAACTACCATTCAGATTTGAAATCACTTACAGACAAAGCAGCCCCTTCTCGGTGTGTGTGTGTGCGTGTGCGTGTGTGTGTGTGTGTGTGTGTGTGTGTGTCTTAGTACCAGCTTGTGTCTCTAGATGAACAGAATGCGTTCCTTTCCCAGTAAGAACCCTACAACTCAACTGGTTTGCTTTCTAACTTTAGATGCTGGTTAGGTTGGCCCCTATTCCTCTAAACCAGTTTCATTAGTTCACTCTTCCTTTCTGCAGTGACTAACTTTGCAAAGACAACTAAGTGAGATACGAACAATGCATAAGTTGCTGGACACCCAGCCTCTGGCACTACACCTTCCCCAGCCCAGCTTAGCCCTGCCCCCCATCTGTCCTGGACAGGACACCATGCGAAATGGACCCAGAGGGTACTCACTTGTGTGGCCTGGCTGCCCAGGGGGGCCGGGGGGCCCAGGGGGGCCCGGTAGCCCATCCCTTCCACCTGGTCCGGGCAAGGACACGCCTGGTAAGCCCTGGTCGCCTTTCTCTCCTCTTTCACCGGGGAAGCCGGGGGGACCACTCAGCCCTGGTACCGGGAAGCCTGAAACCAGAACAGAACTCATGGACACAGCACAACACCAAGTGTCATGCCGACAGCACACACTGGTTACGGTCAACTCTGTTCACGGGAAAATGACCATGGCTGAAAGGGGAACTGCTCTGGACAAGTGAGAAACTGCATTTGCTTCTCACCACGCAAATGCTGTTGGGCAAAGGCTCCCTACAAAGTAACTGCAAGGAAAAGGGGCTCATTGTGTCGACATTAACATCTGTGGATCTCCTTCAGTGCAAATAGTGTCCCCAGTAGGTTAGAGAGAGTACTTTCCATTTCTGCTTAGAGAATACAGAAAGGCGTAAGAAATGTCCTTAAACGAAGCAGACGTGGACAGGAGGCAAAGTGGGTGGGAAGTGTGTTGGAATCAGCTGAAAAGCAGAGTCAGGACAAGGGAGACAGCCCTGGGGAAGAGCGCAGAGTCAAGGGGGAGACCAGAGCTGCGCACCGGAAGTCGAGTTCAGCCGCTGTGAGTTTGGAGGGGACAAGATCATAGGACCCTGTGACAGCCGAGAAGGGTTCTGACCTAGTGCTTGAGACACAGCGGTCCAGTAGGCTGCAGGTGAAGTGACTCTGTGCTCCGGAGAGCAGAGAGCTGGCCTCTGGTCCCAGCATCCGGCCGACAGGTGCAGGGGCGTGAAAACACACAAATGAGGTGACACGGGAAGAGTCAGGGCAGAAGGAGCCCCGAGGAAGGACGGACAGACCCCCCAAACCCCAAAGGTGGACTTGAGTCCCAGGTGAGAGGCTGTTAAGTCGCTGAACCCGCAAGTACCGCACATAAAAGAACTGGAGGCCATCCGCGTGGGCTCCAGCCCCATCCCTACCCCAGAACCGGTGTGGGAGAAGCAAAGGAAGGAGGAAGGATGACCCTCAGAGAGGCAGGGAGGCGGGACCTGAGGCCGAGGGCCTCCGCAGTCAGCAGGGGGTGGGAGCTGGACTGGGGGCATACAAGGCCAGAGCAACTTCAAAGACAGTTTCTAAAAACGGCTTAAGACACTAACGGGGTCAGATAGGAGGTTTTAGAAAGTAGAACTGCAAATGCTGCTGGGAGACGCGAGGTAACATGTTCACGAGAACAGCTGGAAGGTCCGGCAAGCTTTACAACCAAGGAGAGGAAAGTGATGGAAAAGAGGGAAAAGGCAGGATTTTAAGGGCAGATGCCAAAATTTTAGCAGAAAGGAGGCACGCGGGGCAGAGAAGGCAGCCTTGAGCCACCGCTGCTGCGAATCTTAGACAGTGGGGCTGGGTCATCCGGGCGTTGTCTGTTCCAGCAAAAACAAAGGAAGGGGCTCTGGGGGGACTGAAAACTGAACAACTGTCAGGAAGGGAAAAGAGAAACTGACAAAAAAGAATAAGAAATAAAAATTAAAAATAAAACCAGACAAAACCAAAACCTTCAGTAAGACCTGTGAACACTTCATGTGGTGTCGATTCCAGGGCACCCGAGGGTTTCAAGCCGAGCGCTTGTTACCTCTGCTCTAGGACCTGGTATTACACGCCTGCAGTGCACACAGACAGGCACCTGTACATACAGAGAAGTGCAACTCCCAGCCTCCGATTACACAAGCCGTTAGAAATGCAAAACTAGCACAAAACAGCTGCAGACTTAGTAGAAGGCCAGTGACGCAGGAGTCCTCCGAGAAGCAAGATTAGAGGTGATTAGATTAGTCAGAAGAGGTTTCAGCCTTGAGTCTGGTCTCAAGCCGAGAAACAAAGGCAGTTCCAGACAGGGCAAGGGAGAGCAACGATGCTGGGGTGCGGGTGGAGGTCTTCCGAAAGGCCGACGGTGCCCCTGGGAGCAGCCGGAAGGAGGGTTAGATCAGAGGCAGGGAGACAGGGTAACTTGATAAGAGATGTAAGAAGTCCCACCTGCGAAATACATGTTTATAACTACATGTTAACCTGTCATTTACAAAATAAACACTGTCCTAGGAGCACAGGTTGTTTTCAGATCTAGAAAAATGTGTAACAAAATTGCTAGCTACTATATGCAAGTATCTAACTAATGCAGGGGATAAACATGTTCAGAATAGAAACTGTGTAAAAGGTGTACAAATACTCTAAAAATATAATTTAAGAATGCTCACCTGGAGAGCCTGGCGGGCCTTGTATTCCTGGGAAACCTAAAAGGAGGAAGAGAGAGTGGGACAAAGTGAGCCTGTTTCACTTGTGGTTTATGTTGTGAACTTCTGTGCTCGTGGGTACCCACAGTCCCGGGACAGGGAGCTCTGAACTTGGGGAGATGCCGCGCCCCTGACACTGCAGAGATGCAGGGAGATGGCTCCTGGAAAGCCAGTGGGATTGCAAAAGATGAACTTGAATAGCACTCGGTCACCACATGGTCCTGCACGGCGCTCAGGTGTTATCAAAACGTGCATGAGTGCAGGACAAAAATGGAAAAAAGAAAGGACGAGAGAAAAGAAGGGAGGAGGGAGAAGGAGGGAAAGAAAGAGGGAAGGATCTTACCTTTGGGGCCTGGCTCCCCTTTCAACCCTGGAGCCCCTGGGTACCCCCGCTCTCCTTTCTCTCCCAAGGGCCTTGCGCCCAACACCTGAATTACAGAAGAAAAGATCATTGCAGGGCGTGGCAGGGGACTGTGCTGTATATTACAGCACAGATGAAGAAACAAACACATTTTTTATCATTTCAGGATATGTGAAAGTAAAGAAGGAATAGTGGTGGGAGAGGAAGGGGCGAGGAGAGGGAGGGGAAGAGAGTGGGGAAGGGGAGAGTACTGAAAACAGAAAGTGGACATTCGGTATTGCCCTCCTTGCAGAGAACTTCGCCAGGCAGCTCTGCTTCCTTTTGTAATCATCTGCTGGGCAGGCGCTTTACCAATGAAGCCAAGTTAGAAACATATTAATTCTGAGGTTTGGGGTATGGAATTTCTCAAAGTCCATGCAAGCTGTAAGAAGAACAGTCTTCTTTAAAGAGTATTGTCTGAAAAACTGCCTTAAATTTCCTCAGGCAATAGGTAACAGGAACACTCACATTTTTTTTTTATTGGAAGAGGTTTTATGCTTCACTTTTTTAAATGGTCAAAAGTGGGGACTTCTTTAAGGTCCTCGTGATATGGGGCAAGAAGCAGGCACCGGGGCCCTCACTAAAAAGGGGTGAACCAGTTCACCCCAATTCTGAGTTGCTGAAATTCGAAGACAAGGACCATGCCGAATATTGCCTATTACCCTTAAGATGCAATTCCTCTGCAGCAATTAAATGATGGGGATTATTAAGGTCTGCTGATGAGGTTAAGGTAAAAAAAGATTATTCAAAGGCAGCTGCTGGATTAGAAATATGGGAAATGGAATCATCTATCGTATGATGTGTTAAATGCATAAGGAGGTCCCATAATACTTTGATCTGGTAATCCTATTTCTGGAAATGCAGCCTAAAGAAGGATTACTCAAATCCCTCACCTAACACACACAGACACACACAGGCACGTACAAACATTCACTACCACGTTGTACCCATGCAAGAGGGCAGCAAACAAGAGAACGGTCATATTTCACTGTTTCCAAAAAGAATTGGGGCAAAATGGTTACAACAATTATCGCACAACGCTCTGAAAATGACCATTTGAAGATAACTTGAAAACGTGAAGAATGTTCAGTTTTAAAAAGAAAAAATGTTACGTACATTGGATTGCAAGTATATAAAAATATGTATACGGACAAGGAGTCAAAAGTTATTTGCAAAAAATAAAACTTGTTTTGCTAAGACAGATCATGGATGACCTGTTTCTCTGAGTAGCATTTTCCTTAACAGACAATTATTTTTTTACGTTTCAAAATGTGTTGCTAATATTCTCATCCATGTGCAACTCTTTTAATTTTAGTGGTCAAAGATATGCAGAAATTGTCCAAATACAATAACAAGTAAATACCAAATGCCACACGATACAAAATATAAATGATCGGTTCAAATTCTGTGTACCCCCTACATCAAAACGTAATTCTAGGAACACTGTGGAGCATGTGGCCTAGGTGACAGGCCAGCCCGTCTCTCTCTTTCCCTCTTTTCAAACGATCTCACAGACAGCAAATGTCACTGTTACTCACAATTCCAGGTGGGCCAGGAGGGCCGGCTTCACCTTTGTCTCCCTATAAAAGAAAAATAACTTTACTTGTATATTTTAATTATACAGGTTGCCTTGCCAGCAGCAGGGTTGAACTCTTTTTTTCCTAGAAAAATAGATTGTGCCCACTGTACACTAACAGGATTGTCCTCTCCTTAGAATCTCTCACTGTGATTAGTCTAAAGTGCTCTGCAACTATTACAACCGAAATCCATACATCTCCCCTTGCTTTGCATAAGTGTGACATCCGAAAATTGAGATTTCTACAAAACATAAATGCGAGGCTAGTTATCCGCATTACAAAAGAGCTCATGCTTCTCAGAGAACCTCAACAGAATCATTTGCAAGTTGAATTCGTATATGGTGGTCTTTCTTCTTTTCTTTTTCTTTTATTTTTGGCCACACTTTGCGGCATACAGGGTCTTAGTTCCCCAGTCAGGGATCAAACCCATGCCCCCTGCAGTGGAAGCGCGGAGTCTTAACCACTGGACTGCCCGGGAAATCCCGTACAGTGGTTTTTCAATACAATAAAAAAATAAATGAAATAAAATGACATGAAAGCTTAGGGTGGCTACAAGTATTTTCTTAAAGAAATCATTTTATTTGAGGATTTTGGTGTAAGACTGTCTAACTCTGCATTGGAAGTCATGATAAAAGGATACTTAGGGTTTTTTCTTTCCCCTTAAAATCCAGCATGACTGGAAAACATTGGATGGATAAATTCTCATCACTTTGAGGCTTAACTTAACCCTATTAGATGAAAAACTCAAAGAAATCAATCCTCTTGTATCTAATGTTCTTATATAAGTATCATAACGACACTTTTAAACACTTTTTTTTTTTTTTTTTTGCAGTATGCGGCCCTCTCACTGTTGTGGCCTCTCCTGTTGCAGAGCACAGGCTCCGGACGCGCAGGCTCAGCGGCCATGGCTCACGGGCCCAGCCGCTCCGCGGCATGTGGGATCCTCCCGGACCGGGGCACGAACCCGTGTCCCCTGCATCGGCAGGCGGATTCCCAACCACTGCGCCACCTGGGAAGCCCCCATAACGACACTTTTAAATGTCCTGATACATGCACATTATGTCACAAATGCACATTTTTCCCCTTTTTTTCCTTTTTTTTTTCCTTTTAAGCTAAGGCTTCAAAGTCAGGTGTTAAACCAGAATTAGATGTTTTGATTTTTCTAATTTGAATAAAAGAAGAGATTTTAGAAATATCTATGGGAGCTTAAAAAGATCTTAGCTAATATATTCGAAACATAGTTACCTTTTCCAATCTACAAGAATTGACTTTCTCATAAAGTTACAGTCTTAGAAAAGGATTTCTCCCTTTGTCACTGGCGTTGATAAACCAACCCTGAGGTCCTCCCCCTACTGTTAAAGATGAATGTTTCAAATCCATTTCTCATTTTAGTAGAGATCTACATTACCTAGTCTCATGATTAAAAGAGAAAAATAAACCAACAATGAGATTTCTCTGAGTATCTGATTGGCAAATATTTATTAAAGTTTCATAACAAATGGTTATCAAATGAAAGAGTCCCAGGGTGATGGAAGTGCAATTCTGGGGGCAATTTTATTGCGTATGACAAAACCTTCCCCAAATTAACCCCAAAATTATACTTTTTAGGAGTTTATGATGGGAGATGATCAGATAAGTGGATAAAGATACTTATAATGAGAAAAGTGTGTTAATGGCCTACATAACATGCAGTGAAAGGTATGGATCTCATAAGTGTTGATGCATAACCACATGTATGGATGTTGAAATATATCCTCATCATGTCACTGGGGGAAGAAGCAAGATATAGCATGCGGTACCACTGTTTAAAAGTCTCATGTGTGTGTACATGGGACAATTACTAACTCTGACCATTTCTGAGTGCGTAATAGAAAAATTACACAGGCTTTCTTTTCTCCTCTATATGTTTCTGCATTTTTTGGTTTCATAATCAGGCAAAATTTATCTACTACAAAAAACACACAAAAACTTAAATGCGTGAAACGTTTTATATTTTTTTCTTTGAAAATTTATGCACAAAACAGAACCACTAGGTTGTGTTTTTCCTCACATGGAGCATACGTAAGCTGTATTCTTTGAGTGCCTGGTCCTTTTTTCTAGAAAAAACCTCTAGGTTGAACAAAATGAAGGCAAAAATTCAAAGTAGGGTCACCACTTACCTTTAAACCCTCTCGGCCTGGGAGTCCTGGGTACCCCGAATCCCCTGGAAACCCCTAAAATGGAACAGAAAGCAACAGCGATCATCAGTAAGTGAGGGTAACAGCTTTGCTTTTACAAAACCACAGAGAAATACTTACTAGACTCCCTTTTTCTCCTTTTTCACCATCTTTTCCTGGTTTTCCCTGTACAATAAAGATTTAAATATTAGTAGTGCATAGATAATAATAATAAGCGTGCTCTAACACCAAGGGTCTGAATCAAATACAAGTTACTATGTGGTATGACTCCTCTGGGTGAGTTGGCCATGCTACAGCAACAAATCATGGAGTATACATTAAATAACTATGAACTAAAAGAGTTACAACAATAGAAGGAGACTTTTCAATATTTAAAAAATTGGAGGTTGATTAGCTCCAACTCTTCTAAGACATCATTACATCTGGCAGCCGAGTCTACACCAGAGAAGTTTTCTTATCAGCAAGTGAGTATTTGGCAGACGGTACAGCACTGATTCACTTTAATAGAAGTTTCCATGCATCGTTTCAGGGTAGAAACTGAACTGCCTCAGCTACTGAAGGTGGGTGGGTCTCCTGTCACTGCACTCAGGGCTCTAGAGGCACCTAAGCATCTGGGCTCTGGACAGAGCTCCCAGCGAGCTTGGGAGGCGGCCGGGAAGGGTGCCTGGTGCTCTGAGCAGGCGGACAGCTGGCTTTCAGTGAGGGGCCGGCAGGGGGCGCTGTCTGGTGGGGGGGCGGAGGAATCATCTGAATAACAAAGGGCGTCAGCCGTCCCGGGGGCCTTTCTAACGGTGACCACCTCCTTATTCCTGCTCCCAGGGCTTCAGAAAGGCCCTTCAGCAGAGGAAAGACCCCTACAATCTCTTTCAGTCTATGCTCCTATGAACCTGTGATTCTAGGAATGCAGGAGAAATGATTTCACATCAGGAATAAGAGGACTTTGTTTTTTAAACATGTCTATTGGAGTATAATTGCTTTACAATGGTGCATTAGCTTCTGCTGTGTAACAAAGTGAATCAGCTATATGTATACATATATCCCCATATCCCCTTCCTCTTGCGTCTCCCTCCCACCCTCCCTATCCCACCCCTCTAGGTGGTCACAAAGCACCGAGCTGATCTCCCTGTGCTTTGCGGCTGCTTCCCACTAGCTACCTATTTTACATTTGGGAGTGGATATATGTCCATGCCACTCTCTCACTTCATCCCAGCTTACCCTTCCCCCTCCCCGTGTCCTCAAGTCCATTCTCTACAGGACTTTTGAAAGCACTTACTCGGGGTCCTGGTTTTCCGGGTTCACCTTTCTCTCCAACCCCTGGCATCCCCTAAAAGACAAAAAGAGCAAGAGTTAGAGTCATTCGTATATTTGAATAAACTATTAAATTAAGTAAGCATTCCACTGAAGGTGGAACACATTACAGTCTTTTCCACAAAATGATAATGATAAACAAGATTTCAGTCCTTACCTGAAATCCAGGTTCACCTTTTTGGCCCTAAAATAAGTTTCAAAAGAGAGAAAGATTAGCACTATCTAGTGGCTATATCAGTTTTTATATGCTACGTGGAACAGGTAAAAGGGAAAAAAACACCTTTTCCTGATATAGTAACCAAGAAATTCACATTGGCCTGCAGCATCCACTTCCTGCCATCAACTGGATTATGGATGTAAGAAGGGCAGAGTTAATACGTCTGACCCACAGCAACTGCAGCCTCCTTCCACCCTCAGCTCTCTCCCTCCTGTGTCCCAGCCGTCCCCTCCCAACCTTGGTGCATTTAAGAAACCCTCACACAGAGGATCAGCCTCAAACTAGTCTCGCTCCAACCCAGGTCCAGCTGCCTCTGCCCTTAAGAAGCTCACTTTTTATGGGATGGGTGGTCTATAAAAACCCGTTTTCAGGTCAGAGTGAATATAACCAGAGAAACTGAATTTTGACCCAGTCTCTCTTTACGCCTTGGAATCTGACCACAGTTAGGAAGCCGGCATTCACTGGACAAAGTCTGTCCCACCTTCTCTCCTTTTGCAGCATACTCTCCTTTCTCTCGAACTTGAGCTTGTCCTGGGACTCCTGGGGGCCCACTGACCCCTTGATCACCCTGTTGATGCAAACATTTGGGATTAATTAAGCATAAAGGTAATTATACAGGGAAGAGAAATGCAGAGGAGGGAAAAGCCCAGAAGAGAACATCTGGTTTGAAAATGTGATTGTACTCTGTTCCAGCCTGTCCTTGCCTCAGCAGAAAATTAAGTTTCAGAAGGAAGATGGTCCACTAAGGATATAAAGCCAGGAGGAGGCTTTCCCGCTCAGGGGTCACCCCATAACAACGGAACTTGAACATCTGTAGGACAGATGGATGTGTGCATATATGCACAGACCACGCATGGAGACAGACAGCACATGTATACACGCCGGGACACATATGCTGGTCTGTCACATTTGATGGCATGGAGGAAAGGCACACCAGCCGCCTAGTAACGCCTGGGAAGAAAGGAGGTCTCTTTACGTAAACCAGAAAGAAGCATCAGGGATCTCTTCCTCAGAATCCTAACTGCTGGGAACAACAGGAAATACAGGAACCCCAGCCATCACACGACGAAGGAGGTCCAAAAACTTCAACTGCATCAACTGCAGAATCACTTTACTGTGAGGTTTATGAAAAGACTGGGTGGAAATCTGGGGTGGGAAGAGGAAGCCAGCGCTCACCCACTCTGCCCGGACCTCCACTACACTTGGCAGTCGTCTACACCGGCTTGAGCGCCTGGGCCCTGGGCCAGGTGCAGCCGCAATTCCAAGGATGGCCACTTGGTGTCCGTTCCGTGGGTCGGATCCAGGGAAAGGGGTGGAGAGATCCCCAGAGCATCAGGGACCCACTGCCGGCCTCTCATCCTTTCTCAGCAGGAGGAGGCTGCCTGCTCTGGCCTGTGCATTCCTGCCTCCAAGGTTCTTTCCCCCCATCTCTGGTACGATGGCTTTCGCCTTTACAGGGCTTGATATAATGGTTATGCTACTAACAGACAGGTCCTAAATTTGACCTTTTTATAATGAAGTCCAGGCCTGAGCACATTTTGATTGAATGTATGAACAGAGAAGTGGGATAAATGGCCTCACTGCACCGGCATCTGTGGGTCAGATCCCACATAGAGTCACCTCAGGGAATTCTAGCCGTGCCTTCAGGGAAAACACTAACAAACTCAAGAACATTCAGAGAAGGGTATCCATGGTTATGAGCGTGCAAGAGGAGGTCCAGAGGCAGAAACCTGATCATGCTTAGAACTGGGATTTTAACCAAGAAAACTCCCCAAAGCAAACAGCGCTCACCTTGTCACCTTTTGGCCCTTGAAAACTCAAGCCCATTTGCCCCTGTTGATTAAGAAGTAGAATCCGTTATTAGCATGGTTTACTTTGTTCAAAATCATGTAACAAACATGACGTGAAATGCAACAAGATGGTACATTTGAGGCGATAACTTCGTCTCCCAATGACATAATCCTTTCAAGAAAGTTGTGGTCATGTTGTAGTCAATGTCTATAAAAAGGTTTTTTTAAGTATTATTGAAAAAGAATCCTATAAAAACCTTTTTTAAAAAGTTTAAGATTTTTAGACTCTGGCTTTAAAAAACTAAGGAGAAGATCAATGATTCCATAACTAATGGATGGATGGAAGGAAGGATCAATAGATCAACAGACTGACAGATCAACAGATCAGTAGATTAAGTGATAGGTTAGATAGATTGATGGATAGGTGAAGAGACAGATGATAAATATATAGATAGATAAAGAAATTATAATTTCCCAAAACTTTTTACAGAGATGTAAAAAATGAGTTACAGAAATTTCACGGTAGTCTTATATCAATGTCAAAGAAAGACAAATGAAAAATAATCTTTACCTTTTCACCTGGAGGGCCAGGAGGGCCTGGGGGACCCTGTAGGAAAGAGCATTTTAATTAAATATAGTTCACAACCCTGGTAAGTTTTAAATGCTTTTCTGTACTGACGTTATCTTCAGATATCACGGTTAAGGTGGTAATTTATTTGTTAAATATTTAAATATTTTTCCTGTGCTATAGAACTGTTAAACTTTGCAAGTAACCAGAAATTAGTTCAGGACAATTATTAACAGGGATGGAAACCCTTCAAAATCTTAGGGGTTGGCCTGTGGAATGCACTGATCTGAGCATCTGCTGGGCTATCAGACGGTGGATGAAACCAGCCAAACCCTTGACAAGCCTTAGCGTTTCTAGTGTGGAAACGTTTGTCCACTTTGAAAACTGCTGCCGCTCTTTAAAAGTTAAATGAATTCTTTAAGTGGGTAGATGGTATGAAGTCCCCCAAGTTCCTGTGTTTGCAACAAAATTTCAGAATGCTTTTTATAATCGTTAAAAAGGAGAAACTAGTCATTCTTTCCTCATGAAAACGAGGCCGTTACAAGAATATAAAAGAGGTTACATCTTGCAGGAATGGATAGAAGAATTGCTGGATTTGAACCCTAAAAAAAGAGTAAATTTAAAAAGAAAGCCTGAACATCTCTCAAGGACTCTCAGGCAGGCTAGAGTGGGGACGGCAAACCCAGGCACATCATTCATTCCTAGTAAACGCGGCGCTCGACAAATAAGTGCTGTTAATGTTAAGTCTCTTGTGCCCCCAAAAATGTGTGAGTAGAAGGGGCTGATGCCACCCTCGTCCTCAGGGTTATCAGCTGCGAGGGACGGCTGATGTCAGAGCAGAGCTTCCTGGGAGGTTCTCTCTGATGCTCAGTTTCTAGTCTCTGTCCCAGAGACACTGCAGCTTCTTCACAGCCTGGTCTGGGGCCACAGCCCCCAACAGAGCAGGCCCTCTGCTGTGACTGCATTACCACAAGGGAAGGTCCAGGGCAGGGCCTGCCTTGCCCATCTCTGAATCCCCTCCTCACAGGATGCGCTCCCATCCACGCAGCCCCACGAAAAATCAACATGTTGTCCCTGTGGGATGTCTCGGCATGAGGTACCATTAGCATCCTTTTCCCACAGCTCTGGGGGTATGTGGACCATAAGTGCCAATCAAACACCCCTTCAGATAGAAGCTCAAATAGACAACTAATAAGCACCTACTGTAGGGCACAGGGAACTCTACTCAATACTCTGTAATGGCCTATATGGGAAAAGAATCTAAAAAAAAGAGTGGATATACTTGTATGTATAACTGATTCACTTTGCTGTACACCTGAAACTAGCACAACACTGTAAATCAACCCTACTCCAATAAAAAATGTTTCAAAAAGACAGAAGCTCATTCTCACATCCAGATTAAGAGCGATCACCACTGTGTGAAGTTTTCACCCCCCACCACAGTTGCTTTCTGAATGCCTCTGAGGGATATTCCCCCCAAACTTACTGGTGGTCCAGTGAATCCCGGGGGGCCAACAGGACCTTGCAGCCCTGGCAGTCCCGGCGAACCCTATAATTCATTGAGAAAGAAAAGAATTAAAATGCAAACCAGGAGCAGACTCGGCATGTGCTCGTAATTATTTAGCAAATGCTTACAGGTGCTCCTGGGGGTCCAGGAAATCCTCTTTCACCTTTCAACAGGGTCCCTGGTATATGGCCAAGTATTTCACCTGGATCCCCCTAAGGGATGAAAAATAAGATAAAGTCACAAATACTGATATTTATGTAAAGAGAATGTAAACCTACGGCGTAAGAGGCACGCACTGCTGGTGTGGAACCAGCCCAAGTCTGGGGTTTAGCCTCCGTCTAAGCTTGGAATAAACAGACCGGCCGTCTCCTGGGTTCACATGTCTTAACGATCAGCATTAGGGGGCTGCAACCAGGGCAGAATGTGGAGACCGCTGAACGGAAGGATGTGTGATACTTCCACGTGACGGGCCCCCAGGCACGAGGAGTTCTAGACCGGGGCCCGGTCTCTGGTCCAAAGGCTGTGTGACCACAGGCTGTCCTCACAGCAGAAGGATTCTCTTTCAAGAAAAGACCCAGCATGATCATGTTCGGAAAAGCAGTGAGAATATGTTTTAGGTGTCAACGTGCCCAGGCCACAGTACCCAGATACTTGGTTACACACCAGTCTGAGGTTGACATGAAAGTACTTTTAAATAAGATGGACATTTAAATCAGTAGCTTTGAAGTAAAGCAGATGACCTTCCACGGTGGAGGGCCCACCCCATGGGTTGAAGGCCTTAAGAGAAAAACGACGGACTCCCGTGAGGAAGGCGGACTCTGCCTACAGACAGCCCTTGAACCCGACCATCGCTCTTCCCTGGGTCTCCAGCCTGCATCCTTGCCCCACGGATTGTGGACTTGCCAGCTCCCACAATCACATAACTCCTTAAAATAAGGAATTTATTTTATCTCAATATATTTTAATTATATTATATATTGAAATATATAATTAAATTAGTATATAACTAAATATTATAATATATAATATTATGTATTATATATATTATATCATATAAATCAACATATAATACAATTGATATACAATAATATATTATATTATGTATTATATAATATGTAAAATATATATTTTAATTATATCTCCCTCTCTCACTCAATCTATCCTTATATGTGCCTGTTGTATATGTACGGCACACACATAATACACAAATACCTCCACGCACGTCCTACTGGTTCTGTTTCTCTGCAGAATCCTGTCGACAGCCCCACCCATGGCTCTGGACGAGGAGTATCAGGGACTCACATCCCATCACTAATATTTCCCATCACACCCTGCTTCCCATCACTGCTTATTGCCTATGAAGAAACTGTGCCTAGTGTTGAAACTTTAGGTTCTAAAATTTAAGTCTGTGTATAGGACCTAAGTATCTTTTAATGTAGCAGAGTTTAGACAAATAGGTTACTAGGCAATCAACCAACCAAAGTGATTTAAAGTAAAGTTACTTTTATGGCATCTGTTTTAAACAGAGCCTGGGATGAATCCAGTAAAATAAAATAACGTACCTTCATTCCCGGCAACCCTGGTGGCCCCTAGGAAAGAAAAAGTTGGTATCAGTTTTGTTATTCTCAAAACAACATTAGCATTATGATATGAGGGCAAAAAAAGGAAAAGAAAGGCAATGGAATGAGAAGAGAGAAATTAGCACCGAAGAAATTCTTACATAACAGCCCAATACTCACGGGATTTCCAGCGAATCCAGGCAAACCCGGAGGCCCCAGAGGCCCTCTCTCACCCTGGGGGGACAGCAGACAGTCACTCTCAAAGGCCGTGCTCCCATCCGTTACCCCATCCTACTCTTCAGGCATGCTTCATTTGTTGGTGAAAATCATTTTCTAAAAATTGTTACAAGCTCTATTGCTCAGTGCTGCTTCATGATAGAAGAAATATAATATTTGAGAATTTAATTGAGACAAGAATTAATAATAGCATTTTCTTATTTGCTTTAGTAATAGATTATAGGTGAGAAATTTAGCGTTTAAGGCAATTTTAGAATAAAAGTCTACTAAATAGAAAGGCACAATGATGTCTTTCCTGAACATTAAACGTGGGAAAACTGTGTTTCCTCACCAAATAAAGAAAGGTGTAAGACGAGTAACTTTCCAACTGTGGCAATTAAAACTGTGTTCACGGGACAACTTTGCCTGACTTCTCCAGGTGCAAAGTTAGATGAACACGCACCAAGCAGGGAGGCTCCCGGTTCTAAATTTACCTTCGTCCCGTTGCATCCTGGGATACCTGGGGGACCCGGAGGACCATCTTGGCCAGGAATACCCTGCAATTAACAAGGTGAACAAGTAGCCAAATCAGAAAAATCACTGATGTTGCCATAACTCACATCAAACATCTTATAAAGGAAGCAGGTGCCTTTTATATACATACAGGAAGTCCTGGGTTTCCAGGGTAACCAGATGCTCCTGGGGGTCCCTGTAAGGATGGAGATGAAAACGTTTTCATTGAGTGTGGGAGAACATCATTTCCTTCCACTTGCATCCACCTGGCTGAGGATGTCGGACCCTAACTATTGACATTTGGAACATCGGCCCTAAGCAGACAGGGAGGCATCTTAGGGTCTAGCCCAGGTAGCCAGATGGCCTGGCGTTTCAGTAGCAACTCTTCATCATCAAAAGCTGACGATTAAATACTTCTAAACTCAAGGCTGCACATCCACAAAATAACTCTGCCCTCATTTCATCCTTTGTAATTTCTAGGTGGTAGATAGATAGATAGATAGATAAATTTACATTAAAATCTCAAACAGTTGGGAAGTAGAGTGTATGGCATAAATCAGTTCATTGAGGGAAGAAAATCTAAGTTATTTCTGGCTGAAATCCAGGTATTCTCCATCCCAAACAGTTACAATGTTATCCCCTATCTTCTGCCCTAAAGACCCAGGAAGGCGGGTTACCGGGCACACTTCCCTTTCCACTAAGTAACAGAATTAAAATGTTTACATTTTACAGTGTCTTCCTATTTTTCTGCTTTCAAAGGTCTCCCTGCTTGCACGTCCCAGGAACGGGAGTAGCAAAGAAAGCAGACCGTGAAGACGGACGAGGGAATGCAGCTCTGAACACGTTACCACTTTGCACGTTAAATGAAGACACCTTTCTTCAAAGACCTGTAGGCGTGTCATCCCCCCTCCCCCAATTAAATACGCCTACAGGAATCCTTGAGGAAGGAGAGAGGAGAGAAAACACGTGTACAGAGGACAAGAAGTGAGCAGCTCCAGGGGCAGGACTGGAGGTCGAGGACACGGGTTCCACCTATCCTGGGCCCTCGTGCCCAGGACACACGCTGTCTGGGCTCCAAGCACAGAGGCAGAGGGAGGGGGGCACAGAGGAAGGAGGGGATAGGATGCCCCTCGGGACTGTCTGGGGGTGGGGAGGGTAAAGGGCCCTCCCTGCGGAAGCACCCCTGTATCAGATCCCGCCCACAGTCATTACCAATTTCATGACAATCGTACTCACTCTTGTCCCTTTAGTTCCTGGCAGTCCTGGTTCTCCGGTGTCACCCTGGAACAGACAGACATGCCACAATGACCACTCGTCGCAAAAGCAGCACAGATCATCTCAAGTCCACTCCCCCAAGCCCCTGCGCCCACGACAGCCAAGCTCACCTTCTGTCCTGGTGGTCCCTGCGGCCCCTCAGGTCCTTGCATTCCCGGGAACCCGATGACACCTTGTAACCCTGGGAGACCTCTTTCTCCCTGCAGAGGACGAAAGAGCAAGTCAGACCAAGGGCAGGTGGAAGGAGAAATCAGCCCCACTCAGCATCACCCAGCAACCAGCCTACGATGCGCATCTGAAAAGAGACGCTGCCACCTACGTCCCATCTCGGAGACTTCTCTCTGCTCTTTTTTCGCTCTTCTGAGGGCAGGGATGTTTCACGTGTGATCCCTGGTCCAGTGCTTTCTATATACTGTATTCTAAAGGCTAAGTAATTTGTTGGGGAAATAAAATCAGATAGTTGGGGATTTTTTTTCACTGAATGGCTTATAACCTCATTTGATGAGTGGAATCTTCTTGTTGTTGGCAGACACAGCGCTGAGATTCTGTGAGCAGACATCAGTCAAGGCTCCCCTTTAGGAGGTGTGTAGGCAGAGCTCACGGTGGCAGTTTCAGGGCAAGATGCTGAGACTTTTCTGTGCAATGAACAGTCTGACGATGGGTTTGCATAAGCATCTCTTAAAAAACTGGGTTTTTTTTTTTTTTTGCAAAGGTAGACTCGAGGTTTAATTACGGTCTCTGCCTTCGAGGAGCAAAAAGAAATAAAATGTATTCTTAACATAATGAATATTATTTAGGGTCCACACACGTGGCTGGGATTCTGGCTTTGAGGTGGCCCTTGAAGGATGAAAGGAAAATGAATGTGTGAAGAGACAGGCAAAGACAATTCAGGCTGGATGTCAGAGAATGGAGATCTAGGCCATGTGAGCACAAGACACTAAGAAGAAGAAATACAACGGGAACAAGAACGTGGAGAGATGAGGCGTTACCGTTTGATACTGGAAATAGTTTCCTCTGCAAGCATCAGTGACCCAGTGGCCTGATTAAGGATATTGCGGAAGACGGCCACACTTTTTGCCAGTATGAAATAGCCTAAAATCAGGACAGGAGTTCAAGAAAATCTATTCCCTTCACAGTATTTGGACTTCAGTGCAACCTCACAAGGTAAATTGGGTAGATTAAGTAAGCATCTTCAGCCAATTTTCAAAAACAGAAGACATGTTGGAGATTACAGACAGGATCCCTTACTTTCCCTACAGTCATGTTAGTTCAAAGTAAAACATAAACTGACAAGCTATACCTTACATCACATAAACACTTACCACCCAAAATAGCACATTACCAAAAGTTACTTGAAGTTGTTCAACATTGCATAAATGAAAGGACACAGAACCCAAACTTCCAAAGTCATCCTTCTTTCCAAACCACTCAGCCAGTCCCAGAACTTGCTGGTGAACTGTGCGTCTGTTGCATTTTCTGAAATGCAGAAACGTGGTTCTGAACTTCGGTCTCCGATCACGGGACCTCCACGGATCGTGGGAGTCATTGGAAGCGTAAAAGGCAGGAAGCCAGAAACAGTGTGTGAATAAATGGGAAAGAGATTATTTCAAACTCTAGAGGAGACCAACAGATACTAAATGGAGTAAAGAAAGTTAAGCCCTGCAGTTTGGCCCAGCCCTTTGGACCAGCTGCATCGAGGGATCAACCAGGAAGAACAGATGCTAATATTCCCCAGAGCCCAGCATAGGACTTGACACAGAACACTGGCTCATCCTCCCTGAGGCCCGGGAAAGAAAAACATTCTCAGACCAAGGCTTGTCCAAATGTAAAGCTACTTAAATACATTCATTCTTAACCTAAAATAACAGCAGATACAAACGTACAAAATCCTGGCGCTGGAGACGGATTGTTCGCTGACATCATATCAACCTCCTCCCTTGATTCAGATGTGGGAAAATTCTACCCAAAATAGAATTGAAACGCTGGCTAAAAACTGTGAACACTGAACTGAGTATCCTCAAATAACCTGGCATGAGATGCGAAGGAAATACGAAAGGCACATCAGCAGAAAAGCTTCCTAACGCGTTTGGCGTCATATTTTAGTACTCGGTTAATATCGGCAGTATCACTAGGAGACCCAGTGCAGATAAGATTTTATAATTCTCAGTGTCATCGTTGACTGCATGGAGACCCAGAGCCAGATGAGCTGATTTCTACAAGTTTCTCATTGAGTCAGCACTGAAGCCACAAATAGAAATGAGGTCAACTTCTACCTCCGTCTGTGTTTCTTCTAGGTCACTAGAGCAAGCTGGTTCCCAGCAAATATTAAATAGTTCACCCACATCGACTTAGCCCCTTTTATGTCCATTTCACAGATAGGGAAATTGGGATTCTGATGTTTCACGGACGCGTCACATGTCACTGACCCCTGCGTGCTCCTGGGAACAGGATTCAGAAATCTGAATTCCCAGTCCCGGCTTTCACCACAGGCCCACATTCTTTCCCCAGTGTCACCGGAACACTTAAGGAAGCTCCATATCCCAAGAGATTTGAAATTAAGAAGCTGAAGAGGAAGCGACGCCCCCGTGAACATGGCTCTTGCCATCTCGCACATATTTTTTTTTTTTAAGTTTCCTAATCTTTTGTTCGGACAAAAGTACACATGAATAATCTAATATCCCATACCCCGTCCAAGGCTATTCTGGGCACCAGAGTAGAGCAAACAGACAGGATAAGCATTCAATCAGCTATACAATTAGCTGGCAAACAGCACACACTGCACATGGGCCCAATTCTTCCTCCGAGCTTTCAGCAAATCTCCACGAGGGTTACGGAAAAAGCAAACAGCTGGGCACATCGTGCAAAGGCTTTTCATGCCGGTCCTTTCTAAGCCAGACTCCGCAGCTGTGGCCACTCGTGTGCTGGGGTTCAAGGCTGAATGTGCAGAGTTAAAATCCCCTAGGAACAGGTCCCCTTAGTCATCTCTTTCCCGTGATGTGCTGGAGGCAAGGTCCAAGACGATATGGCAGCCCAAGTGAGATCCACAACCACGGTTACCACAGCAGCAAGAACTTAAAGTGGAAGATGAGAAAAAGAAGCTTGTATAATACTACCCAAAATGCTTTGAGGCAACTGCATCTAATGGTTTTATTCTTGAACGTCAGTGCAGTGTACTGTACTGATTTTTAAAAAGTTTATATACCAACCATGGAAGTGACAATCACTATACCCTCAAATGATGAAATTCAGAAGTTGAGGAGAAAAAAACACAACGCTATAGACGAACGAACACAGCTATGGAGAATAATCTTGGCATCAAAATCAGCCATTCTAAATTAGGCATGAAATAGAGTTTCGTGCATGAAGCAACTTACAAATTTTGCATCATCAATTATCTAGAGAAGGGCATACACCTTTTTAAAAAAATCCATAAAATGTGGGAATAAAAGAGTTTTTTTTATAATACCCAATTATTTCCCTTCCTCTTAAAATACCTGTAGAAACAAGTTCATGATGGAAATCCAATGCTAGAATATAGACCCCTTCAAATCTTAGTCAAAAATCCAAATACCAATAAAGCCCTCAGGATGGTGAGGTCGAAATAGTGTGAAGGTTCTAAGGATAATATAGCATAACATCATTAACAACAACAAAAACTGAAATTAACACAAAATATATCTAGAGTAAGCAGTCTTCAAAGATCTTACTGTCAGAGGCCTGTTATGCTTGTTTCAATAGCCAACATGGGATCACTATCTTTCAGTCAAATATTAAATTATTTTTTCAAATAATTATTATTTTATTATTAATAATAATTATTTTTTATATTATTTTAAAATAATATGATCAAGATAGCCTCATCCACCAGAGGGCAGACAGCAGAAGCTAGAAGAACTACAATCCTGCAGCCTGTGGAACAAAAACCACATTCACAGAAAGATAGACAAGATGAAAAGGCAGAGGGCTATGTACCAGATGAAGGAACAAGATAAAACCCCCGAAAAACAGCTAAATGAAGTGGAGATAGGCAACCTTCCCAAAAAAGAATTCAGAATAATGATAGTGAAGATGATCCAGGACCTCGGAAAAAGGATGGAAGCAAAGATCAAGAAGATGCAAGAAATGTTTAACAAAGACCTAGAAGAATTAATCAACAAACAAACAGAGATGAACAATACAATAACTGAAATGAAAAATACACTAGAAGGACTCAATAACAGAATAACTGAGGCAGAAGAACGGATAAGTGACCTGGAAGCCAGAATGGTGGAATTCACTGCTGCGGAACAGACTAAAGAAAAAAGAATGAAAAGAAATGAAGACAGCCTAAGGGACCTCTGGGACAACATTAAATGCAACAACATTCTCATTACAGGGGTCCCAGAAGGAGAAGAGAGAGAGAAAGGACCCGAGAAAATATCTGAAAAGATTATAGTTGAAAACTTCCCTAACATGGGAAAGGAAATGGCCACCCAAGTCCAGGAAGTGCAGAGAGTCCCAGGAGGATAAACCCAAGGAGAAACATGCCAAGACACATAGTAATCAAACTGACAAAAGTTAAAGACAAAGAAAAATTATTGAAAGCAGCAAGGAAAAAAACACAAATAACATACAAGGGAACTCCCATAAGGTTAACAGCTGATTTCTCAGCAGAAACTCTACAAGCCAGAAGGGAGTGGCACGATATATTTAAAGTGACAAAAGGGAATAACCTACAACCAACATTATTCTACCTGGCAAGGATCTCATTCAGATTCAACGGAGAAATCAAAAGCTTTACAGAGAAGCAAAATGTAAGAGAATTCTTAAAAGCACCACCAAACCAGCTCTACAACAAATGCTAAAGGAACTTCTCTAAGTGGGAAACACAAGAGAAGAAAAGGACCTACAAAAACAAACCCATAACAATTAAGAAAATGGTAATAGGAACATACATATCGATAATTACCTTAAACATGAATGGATTTAAATGCTCCAACCAAAAGACACAGGCTCACTGCATGGATACAAAAACAAGGCCCATATATATGCTGTCTACAAGAGACCCACTTCAGATCCAGGGACACGTACAGACTGAAAGTGAGGGGATGGAGAAAGATATTCCATGCAAATGGAAATCAAAAGAAAGCTGGAGTAGCAATACTCGTATCAGATAAATAGACTTTAAAATAAAGAATGTTACAAGAGACAAGGAAGGATACTACATAATGATCAAGGGATCAATCCAAGAAGAAGATATAACAATTATAAATATATATGCACCCAACATAGGACCACCTCAATACATAAGGCAAATGCTAACAGCTATAAAAGAGGAAATCGACAGTAACACAGTAATAGTGGGGGACTTAGACACCTCACTTACACCAGTGGACAGATCATACAAACAGAAAATTAATAAGGAAACACAAGTTTTAAATGACACAATGGACCAGACAGATTTAATTGATATTTATAGAACATTCCATCCAAAAACAGCAGATTACACTTTCTTCTCAAGTGCACATGGAACATTCTCCAGGACAGATCACATCTTGGGTCACAAATCAAGACTCAGTAAATTTAAGAAAATTGAAATCATATCAAGCATCTTTTCTGACCACAACGCTATGAGATTAGAAATCAACCACAAGGAATAAAAAATAAAAAACACAAACACATGCAGGCTAAAAAATACGTCACTAAATAACCAAGAGATCACTGAAGAAATCAAAGAGGAACATTGCAACAAAAAGAATAAAATACCTAGGAATAAACCTACCTAAGGAGGTAAAAGTCCTGTACTAAGAAAACTATAAGACACTGATGAAAGAAATCAAAGATGACACAAACAGATGGAGAGATATACCATGTTCCTGGATTGGAAGAATCAATATTGTGAAGATGACTATACTACCCAAGGCAATCTACAGATTCAATGCAATCCCTATCAAATTACCAGTGGCATTTTTTACAGAACTAGAACAAAAAAATCTTAAAATTTGTATGGAGACACAAAAGACCCCGAATAGCCAAAGCAGTCTTGAGGGAAAAAAACGGAGCTGGAGGAATCAGACTCCCTGACTTCAGACTATACTACAAAGCTACAGTAATCAAGACAATATGGTACTGGCACAAAAACAGAAATATAGATCAATGGAACAGGAAAGAAAGCCCAGAGATAAACCTACACACCTATGGTCAACTAATCTATGACAAAGGAGGCAAGGATATACAATGGAGAAAAGACAGTCTCTTCAATAAGTGGTGCTGGGAAAACTGGACAGCTACATGTAAAACAATGAAATTAGGACACTCCCTAACACCATACACAAAAATAAACTCAAAATGGGTTAGAGACCTAAATGTAAAACCCTTATAAAACCCTTAGAGAAAAACATAGGAAGAACACTCTTTGACATAAATCACAGCAAGATCTTTTTTGATCCACCTCCTAGAGTAATGGAAATAAAAACAAAAATAAACAAATGGGACCTAATGAAACTTAAAAGCTTTTGCAAAGCAAAGGAAACTACAAACAAGACAAGATGACAACCCTCAGAATGGGAGAAAATATTTGCAAACGAAATCAACGGACAAAGGATTCATCTCCAAAATATATAAACAGCTTATGCAGCTCAATATTTAAAAAAAAAAACCAATCCAAAAATGGGCAGAGGACCTAAATAGACATTTCTCCAAAGAAGACATACAGATGGCCAAGAAGCACATGAAAAGCTGCTCAACATCACTAATTATTAGAGAAATGCAAATCAAAACTACAATGAGGTATCACCTCACACCAGTCAGAATGGGCATCATCAGAAATTCTACAAACAACAAATGCTGGAGAGGGTGTGGAGAAAAGGGAACCCTTTTGCACTGTTGGTGGGAATGTAAATTGATACAGGCACTATGGAGAACAGTATGGAGGTTCCTTAAAAAACTAAAAATAGAACTACCATACAACCCAGCAATCCCACTACTGGGCATATATCCTGAGAAAACCATAATTCAAAAAGAGTCATACACCCCAATGTTCACTGCAGCACTATTTACAATAGCCAGGTCATGGAAGCAACCTAAATGCCCATCGACAGACGAATGGATAGAGCAAATGTGGTACATGTATTCAATGGAATATTACTCAGCCATAAAAAAGAATGAAACTGGGTCATTTGTAGAGACGTGGATGGGTCTAGAGACTGTCAATACAGTGTGAAGTAAGTCAGAAAGAGGAAAACAGATATCGTATGTTAACGCATGTATGTGGAAGCTAGAAAAATGGTACACATGAACCGGTTTGCAGGGCAGAAATAGAGACACAGATGAAGAGAACAAACATATGGACACCAAGGGGGGAAAGTGTTGGGGGACGGGTAGTGGTGGTAGAATTGGGAGATTGGGATTGACATGTATACACTAATATGTATAAAATAGATAACTAATAAGAACCTCCTGTATAAAAAATAAATAAAATTCAAAAAATTAATAATAATATGATCATTGGGACTTCCCTGGTGGTCCAGTGGTAAAGAATCCACCTTCCAATGAAGGGGACGTGGGTTCGATCCCTGGTTGGGGAACTAAGATCCCACATGCCGCGGGGCAACTAAGCCTGTGCACCACAACTACTGAGCTCACGCACCTCAACTTCAAAGCTGCGTGCCACAAACTACAGCCCATGCACCCTGGAACCTGCGCACCACACTAGATAGAACCCTGCGCACCACAACTAGAGAGAAGCCCGTGCGCTGCAACAAAGATCCCGTGTGCTGCAACTAAGACCCGAGCAGCCAAAAAAATAAAAATAAAAAATATATGATCATGGATCTTCACAGTGTACTGACGCCCAAGGAAAGATGCTGCCCGAGACCTGGGCCCCCTCTCGACGGGGGACCATCTTGTTGGGCAGAGACATCTACATGTGCTTGTTCATCCATCAGAAAGCAGAATGCACCCAACAAGGGACGTTGATTGCAGAGATTCTGCAGTTGGGTGTCCATCTCTCCAGAGTAAGTACTTTAAAGGCAGGGATATTTTTTATTCATTCGGCGTTTGGCACGAACTTTGAACTCAGTAAAAGTTGGTAACTGGATGATGAAATAACCAGTAGCATCACATGAACTTAGGATGAGGTAGGATTCTATCTACGTAGCCTAAAAGCTTTAAAACGGAATAAAATATGGTTGCTGGGCAGGAGGGGATCCCAGGCCTCCCCTTCCCAATCCAAAGCCCTGTGGGCACCATGGAGACTGGCTAACACACCACAACTGGCCAGAGAAGCCACAGGGAGAGACAGTGTGGGCAGGACGTGATACTTAATCAGCTCTCCCTTTCCGTCATCGGGTGCCTTGAGATTTCCATTTCCAAGCAAAACTGCAAATAATTGATGGGACGAAAGTATTCACATTTGGAGCCAGAGCTCACCAAGCGTCCAGTGATGGGGAAACTATTTCAGATGACGGGTCACAGTCAATGGGTGACTTCAGGACTGAGCCAGAAATTCCACAAGTCCAATTCCTTGAGCCCAGCAACCATCAGACATCTGCAGGACCATTTCCTGAATACCAGTACTGCTGGGAAAGTGGTGGGAAGGCTCCGATCAGTGTCACAGGGTCATGGAAAAGCTCTGGGATGAGGCCCCATTGGGCTTCATCCACACCATGCAGCTTGACATTATGGCAGAAATATTGCCACCCGTGCAAAGGAGAGGAGAGGCGGAGGACATACACAACCAGAGCCCTGAAAAAGCCTGGTTTTCCTAAGAAGAAGATGCGAACGCTGACTCTCCTCTGCCCCACGAGACATACACCTGGAACGTTAAAAGAACGTACGTGTCAGTGGAAAGTAGGCTACATTTGGGGGAGGGATGGAGCGGGAGTGTGGGGTTAGCGGATGCGAACTCTTACATATAGAATGGATGAGCAACAAGGTCCTACTGTAGAGCACAGGGAACTCTATTCAAGATCCTGAGATAAACCATAATGGAAAAGAATATGAAAAAGAGTGTATATATATGGATAACTGAATCACTGTGCTGTACACTTGAAAGTAACACAACACTGTAAATCAACTATACTTCAGTAAAAAAAATTAACTACATTTCTTTAAATATAATACTGAAGATCGCTTCCCATAATCGCTCTATCATGACTACTGTTTCATGCATTTTAACGTTTCAATATTAAACCACGAAAGAGTAAACTGATCATGCCCCCAAAGCATGGCTTCTTCCCCAAAGTCTCATTTTCTCTCTCAAGATTTGGTGATATTTCTTCACTTGATATGGTCAACATGAGGAATCTTTACATCGTGGTCTCCATTGGAAATGTGGGTATATGCCAAGAGCTTTAGCAATGACACGTGAGGGTGGGGAGAGATGGGCAATTAAGAGGTTTTTTTCCTAGAAATGAGCTCATTCCCCATCTTTACACATTCAAAGGATGAGAAGAATCAGAAAAGCAGAAAAGTGTTAAAAAGGATAAAAAGGCTCCTTACTCCCTGACCTTTGTGTACTGTAAGATCCAGTCTCTTCTCCAGGAGCCTCCTGGACCCACTCTGCCTACACCATGGAGTTGGTTTGGGCAAGCGGACCCTACGCAGCCTCTCAACGCTCCCCCCTTTGACCATCGTCAGGCTTGTAGGGACTTGCTCCCAAGATTCGGAAGCTGCAGATAATCAGGTTTGGTCTGGGAAGGGGGCTTGCTGGTTGTACAGGAAGTAAACGGGAAAGCCTTTCTCTCTCTGCCCACATCTGGACTGCAGTTTTTACACCGGACTTTCCGCCTCAGGCAGTCCCCGTGGATAAGTCCATCTAATGGATAAGGTCCACCAAGGCCCGGCTGCTGGGTCATCAGCTTCACACTGCCCACTGATACAGCACTTAATGCAGAAACCTCTCCGAGAGGCCGTGTTCAAGGGTAGATTTCTGTTGGATAAATCCTGATATGGAAACATTATTTGAGCCCACGAGGAATTCTGGCACAATTCTAAGAATTTCAACATTGCCATGAAGGTTGGTTTTTCGAGCTAAGCTCAAATCATATGTAATATAAAACAAGCAGGCTGCCAGTTACGGAGGAGATACACAATACATATTTCTGATGAGTCAACATTTGCAAGAAATAAAACTGATACTTTCCGAGCTACAAAAATCCACTTTGCACATCACCTGGTGAGAAAAAAAATGAATCATAAAGAGTTTTTCACAAAACGCTTTCTAAAGAACCATTCTTCAACCCAAGAATAATTCGAAGGAGTCCTAAGTTCATTCTTACTATCAACAATTTAAAACTCTTCCCCGAACGCCAGCTAAGAGCAAACAAGCCGTCCAGCTTCACTGATCCAGTAAAAAAAACTTACTAAAACAACAGGCAAACTTGAGTGTTGACAAATTGTTGGTGGCAAAAAAAAACTTAAAATTTTCCAAAGATTCTTAGGACTTATAAATAAATTCCAGACCTTTCTCCTTCATTAGAGCCAAGAATCACTTATGCAGGACACACTTTAAAGCTGTAAGCAGTGGCAAATGTTTTCTTCAATCATTTGTCTCTTGGGCTCTTTGTGAAAAATCAGTCTAAAATGCTTTCGTTGTCTTATTCCAAAGCAGTAATCTGTTTAAAATATTTTAAGTATAAATATTTAAAGTTATTCCCCCGAAGTAGTCAGCTTCCCAAATTAGCAAGAAGCAAAATATTTTGATAATGTTTTTCCAAAGTCTGGTGGGTGTATTCAGTCCAATTTTGTGTATACATTTCCTGATACAGTTAATCTTTAATCGATAGCTTTGTTCCACTTTAACAAGGGGAGCTTGCTCTCCGGAAAACGTGTGTGTTTCTGGGCCTCACGCTCTATTAATACATTCAGATCTCAATGTGAAGGTTCAAACGTCCCGATGGGTTTTCCTGGGGACCCCCGTCCAATAACCCTCCCCCGACATCCGTTATCCTCTGGGCTTCAGCCTAGGTCTTGGCTCCCAACCACCTCACGGGCCCAAACAGTGCCTCAAACGTGTGGGCATCAGTTACCCAACCCACTTCCAGATGGTCGCTGCTCCCTGAAATATCTGTACCCACACGCCACCCCCATGGTCCCCTAGCACCCCAGCACGTCCATGGAATCTCAGCTAAACGTCCCTTCCTAGGGGAAGGACTCCGAAACACAAAGTGATTCAAAGAGAACTTTTACACTTAATTGATCCCATTAAATTAAGAGGCAATAAAGGAGGCATGAGCTTTTGAAAGGGCCATGTCCGGAAAGCCCCCAAGGGCTCTGATTTTCCCGCCACTAGAGGGCGCAATGGGACCACGCCTTTTTTTTTTTTTTTCCCCTCCGAATCAAAATTCCCCCAGGGGACCCTGAAAGCGTCCAGACTTTTTTCTTAAATATTCATTATCTTAATATATTAATATTAAATATTCAATGCCATTGAAGATATTAGTGCAGGCACAGCTAAGAGAAATCAGTTTTTTAAGGCTTACAATGCAGAACTCTAAGGGAAAGAATTTTAATGGGAATTAAAAATGTAATTTAAATTAAATATAAAACTAGTAACCTGAGCGCTGAGGCTATTAAGTGACAGGTAAATGCTGTGACCCTAGAAATAATGTGAATTGTGGATGCTTTTCAGATTGCTTTTTTCACCCATTTTTTTAAACTTAGAGTATTTGAATCTAACAATAATACAGGGGGAAAAGTGACTTCAGTTTTCTAAATGACTGGAAATAGTAAATGTTGAAAAAATTAAATCCTATAAAACGTGCATAAAATAGGTACAAATATGGTAGTAAGAAGGTCTCTAAAAACCAATTTCTAAATATCCAACTGCCAGTAAAATTTATACGAAGGATCTGCTTTGGTCCTTCTACTACAAGTTTATAGGAAACATATACTTAAGGTAATTTAATCCATTCTCCTGATTTATGCCATTTACGAAGGAAAAAAGTCCATCCAAATTTTAACAGCTTCCCCGAAAGATGATAATAACGTTTTGACATAGGGAGCTCTTGAAAATCAAAATCATGAATGTTTTTGCCTAAACCTATTCCCTTACATAGTATAGTATAGGCTTGGAAATTGTCTTTTAAAGCAGAAAAGCAGTACAGACATAAAAGGGGCCTGACTGCAGCTTGGAACCTCACTTGTGGTGGCCCTGGAAGGTTGGGTATGTTGCGCACTGCAGGAAGGAGGCTGGGCACTGGCCCAGCAGGGGGGCCTTATCTAAAGTGCCCAGAGCAGCACAAAGCCACCCAGAGGCCTAGGAGCTGCTGAGAACCTTCCTGCAAAATTGCACCTTTACTCACCAGCACAAGTGCCTTTTCTGTGTTTTAAAGTTCCATGAGATTTATCAAAAACCTACCTCCTAACTTAAAGATTGTGGGGAAGGAGTGAGATTGCAGGAACATAAATAATTGAAAATGAAATAGCAACAGGAGGTTAGCTGCTTTTTGAGTTTAGACAAGAAAAAATACATTTTTCTCAAAAAGACACTTTGCTTTACGTTCACTACCTTCAAACCAACGACCCTGAGGTTTAAAGAGACATATTCTATGTTATCAGCAAATTTTAGAAATACCTGTTAGTGCACAATGCCTAAATAGTCCTTGGAGGGTTTTGTTACCACAGCTAAGGATGTTATTAACTTGAACTTGAAAATGAATGTGGGTGTGTGACAGGGTCCTGGAAGTGCGTGCGTCCTGAACAAAATTAGGGCACATAAAAGTCAGGAAATGCCACAATCTAGGTCATGGCTTTTTTTTTTTTTTAAGTCTGTGCTAACAGTAAATATGAAAAAATGCAGAACTATCCTGACAATAATGATTATAATTACTAATATAAAAAGCATTCAAGATATTCTTTAGGTTTAACCTTGAGAGAAACTGCGAATCAGGAATTAAGGAAAACAATGTTTTCTTAAAAAATGTGTTAAATGCAAGTATCTATTGAAATTGGGTTTTACGGGTACACCCCCTGCCAGGGGGCATTCCCTGGGCCCTCACACCTAGCACAAGCAGCACACAGTAGGTGCTCACTAAATACCTTCATGAGGAATAAGGAAACACAAAATGTTAAAGATTCCAAAGAAATAATATAAACCTACCAAGAGGGTGCAGGTCTAGGAATTCCATTTTCAAACTTGACTCCAAAAATAGGCATCTCTGCTCTGGGTTAGTGACCGGAGCTTTTGGGAATCCTACTTTCCACGTTCTCACCGTAGACTGATAATGTCATGTGATGGGGAAAGAACTTTGACATAGGAACCGAAAGATGCCCATACTGGCTCCAGCACCAATCGCTTGGACTCTCTGAAAATCCGTTCTGCCCTGTGTAAGACGGGACCCCCCCCCCACCTGCCCCTCTTCCCTATCGGATCTTTTAAGAGTCAGATTTGATGACGTTTTCAGAGCTGCTCTGCACTGCACGAAACACCTGCCTACAAACTAAACCCTCCTGACTGCCGTCTATGTAAACACATCTCTTTTGCATTTATCGTTGTTTCTATGTCTATCAGGCCAACTTCATTTCCTAAAACGCCACAGAATATTTTAAAAGGGAATGAAAATGCCGTGTCGTCTCTTTTTTTTGTTCCTATCGGTCATGACCTGTGAATTATCTCATTCTTGTTTTTGTGGCTAAATTTAACATAGGAAAATAAGAATTTCTTGTGTATTTAAAAAATATGACATTTTTAAGAAATTCCTCCTTTATCTTATGCACCAGGTTTTTTATTTTTTTCCTTAATGGGTACGGTGGATATTAATTCTGTTCCAGCCCAGGACATTGTATTTACTCTCCCGTGTCAGCCTGAGTCTTTTTGAGGCCAGCACATCACCAGCAGAGACAAAAGAGCTCCGCACCCTTCTCTTCTTTTAACTCCGTAAAGATCTGAGAATACACATGTGTGTTGATGACCCCAAATGACTTCCTTTCCCTCCAACCAAGTTCCTTGACTGTATCACATGGCTAATAACATTTCCCCCAACATGCTGCAATAATGTCAAGACTTCATTAATCAAGCTCAGAACCTGAAAGATCCAAATAGTTCCAAGGAGGTTAAGACATGACAAATCGATTCTGTCCACACAATACAATACAACACGGGCCAACCCTGAGGTTTCACAAAACACACTGTTAGCCTAACCTCATTCATTAGAAGGAGCCATGGTTGGATCAATCCTAATTAATAACCAAATTTGAACCTAATTTCAGTAAACACCATTAATTCTTTTAAAACATTAAGGAAAGAAAAAAAATTAAGCAAGGAAAGAAATTAAGCAAGATGTCGAAGGGGATTTTTTTGGTCAAGATTGATTTTAAAACTGAATCGATAAGAAAAGCATATAATTGCACAGTCAGTGCAAAATAAGGGTGCATAATTAACACAATAAATAGCTCCTTCTTAAATACTTAAAAAGAAGCTTCGCTTCACCTCAATGTTGTTTGGCAACCTGTTTTCAAAAGATAATGTGGACATATATTTTTACCGAGGGGTATGGCCAAATTATTAAAAAATTTAAATTAGTAGCATCTTATTTAATGCCATTTTACTATATTTATTATTCAGAGGTATTCAATGTTTGACTTATAAGATAGTTTCTTGCTTTTTTATTTTAAATTACATAATGCCGATAGGTTAAAAATGCTCTTTGGCTAGGAGCTCAGTTGCAGAAACAGGCATATCACACTACAGTTTGTAAATTAGGCGGTATTAATGTTCTCATAAAAAATAGATGACAGATTGCAGAGTTTTAAAATGTGTGAGGTTTTCCCATGTATTCTGTATTTAAATTTAAAAAATCAATTTGAAGACAGAAGGCCCAATGGGTAAGTGTGTCAGAGAGGCCAGACAGACTGGGGGCGGAGAAGGGGGGATGCTTGAAGGTCAGGCCACACCCATGGGCGATGCCCCCTCTCGCTCCCCACTCTGGGGGTCTGCGGCATCGAACAGAACAACAGGGCCAATTTCTCTTTGGCCAAAGGAGGCTGATCAGTCAAGTACCCTGAAGCGGCCTTCCCTGTCTCCTGCCCCAGATATAAAATTGCCAATTTTGTAAAATTCCTGAGCTCTCACGGGAATTCCAAGCCAATGGGAGCCCACGAGGCATCCCTGAAAGAATAAATAGGTTTCCAAACCCCGTGTTTCTCCACGGGGAGAATCAGCACCTTTTGTGAAGAAATCGATGAAAAGAAATCATCTAACAGTAGCTTGATACTCCGTGTAAACAGACTGCCATTGATTACTTGGGTCCAGGATTTCAGAATAACAAATATGGTAGCGACCCGGAGCTGGCCCTACGTCAGGGTTTATGAAGAGACACACAGAGTCCTACTCTGTGGATGGAGCTGGAACTCGCCCTGCCCCTCCTGGTTCCCTAAATCTACTCCAGAAGGACAGTCATGCCTGGTGACCTTGGGCTCTGGAAGCCCCCTTCTAGGGTTACCCACCGGGTAAGGGGTCTGGGATTCCAGGAAAGCAGGATGGGGCACAACTATGGAAACAGACACCACTGCCTGCAGAGCTGCACAATCACAGCTGAACATGATCGCTTCTGAGTAGAGGACAAGAGATTTGCTTCTTTTAAAAATAAAATTATTTTATTGATGACTAGTTAGTTGATTTATGATGTTGTGTTAATTTCTACCATACAGCAAAGTGATTCGGTTATACACCTATATATACATTCTTTTTCATATTCTTTTCCATTATGGTTTAGGTTCCTCAAAAAACTAAAAATAGAGTTGCCCTAGGATCCTGCAATCCCACTCCTGGGCATATAACCGGAGAAAACTCTAATTAGAAAAGATACATGCACCCCAGTGTTCACTACACCACTATTTACAAGATCCAAGACACAGAAGTAATTTGCTTCTGAAATAAGATCACCTACTCTCTTCTAGAATGTCTCCTTAATTATGTGATTGCACACAAGAAACACCTCAGGAGAGGTGCCTGTGTCGGGAGCAGAATAGTTGACAGGTTGGAAAACGACGCGTGCGTGTTCCAATCTGTCACGGAGGGAAGCAAATTCCTTTTTTAAAAAACAGAATTTTAAACTCTACTCACTGAGCAGATTACTTTGTTTGAAGCACCACTGGATGCATAAAATAGCTCTTACGTTCACACCACGGACACCCCTGTTTCTCTCCGTGTTACACCTCAAGTCCTTCCGTGAGGGGTGGGCCTTGGAGGGAACATTGCCCCAGAGGATGAACAGCCTCCAGGTTGGGGAACTTTCATTTTAAATTAAAGATGGACACTTTGGGCTAAGAATATAACGTCATATAAGTAAGTCAGAAAGGACAGGAATGGTTATTCCCACTAATACTGTCATAATTAAAATCTGCTTCTCCCTCCCTTTTAGCTCTCGGCACTTACCCAGTAATAAGACCCAGAAGATGACCCCTGACCAACTGTCGCTGGGCTGGGGGTGACCATCAGAGCAGTTCTTTCAGAAAGTCAGGATGACTTCAGAAAAGTTATTTCATACCAGCACTGACCTCCCGGCCCCTGGGAAATTTTCACACATGAGATACAGAGAGCTGAATAGATTAGCAAGTGGAAAACACAAAAGCGTGAGGAAAGCAGAAGCCAATCCCCACCATGAACACTTCCCTGCAGGTATCGTGTGATTTTTCAAAACGGAAAACAGGGAGAAAAACCAGCTGGCCAAGGGGACTGAAGAAACGTTAACTTTCACAGCAGCCTCGAATAATGAATGAGGAGTTAAATGCTGCTGAATCACATTCCCCTCTTCTCTGCACACATCACTGAGAAAGTGTCCGACACTGAGGAAATGTCTGCTTGTGAAGTAAGAGCCCGTTATGGCCTGACCTCCCATGCCTCAGACTAAGGGAGCGTTCCAACACTGACTGTGTACCAAAGGCGTCCTGACACTGCCTGTGTACCAAAGGTGTCCTGACACTGCCTGCGTACCAAAGGTGTCCTGACACTGACTGCGTACCAGAGGCGTCCTGACACTGCATACCAAAGGCGTCCTGACACTGCATACCAAAGGCGTCCTGACACTGCGTACCAAAGGCGTCCTGACACTGACTGCGTACCAGAGGCGTCCTGACACTGCGTACCAAAGGCGTCCTGACACTGACTGCGTACCAGAGGCGTCCTGACACTGCATACCAAAGGCGTCCTGACACTGCGTACCAGAGGCGTCCTGACACTCACTGCATACCAAAGGCGTCCTGACACTGCATACCAAAGGCATCCTGACACTGCATACCAAAGGCTTCCTGACACTGACTGCGTACCAAAGGCGTCCTGACACTGACTGCGTACCAAAGGTGTTCTGACACAGACTGCATATCAAGGTTCCTTTTGGTAAAATTACATTTTACTCTAGAAAGGCCAGGAGCAGTAAAGCTCTAAAGAACCTTCTGGCATCTACAGAGAAGGCCTGAAATCCGAGCTAGTAGACATCCTGATTTGGAAGGTTTTAGAGCTCAGAGCCCATGTCCTCCCTATTGGAGGTTTTCAACTTTAAATCAAAATGCCTAGACTTTTTTTCAGGTGGAGAAACACACCTCAATCACAAGGGCACAGATAAACACAGCTGCCCCGCACCATGTCCTTAGAGGGCGAGTACCTGTGAGGCGTGTCCTGCACCCTGAAAAGCAGCTCAAGATAAACCCCCATCCCCCCTAAAGGCTGGGCTCCCTGGGCCCCCCTCTGAGGCCCACAGTACCTGGGTGTCCCCCGAGACCACTGCTTCCGTAAAGAGCACAGCTGCTTCTCACCTTCACGTGGCCGTGGCCCACACCCTGCGGCTCTAACGTCACCCTCCTGACGTGGTCCCCCTGGTGTCCCCGCCCGCTTCCCACAGCACCACATCCCGGAGGAGTCCCAAGCGGCAACCTTCAACACTGCCGATGCAGAAAGAGGAAAAGACCCAGGCTGGAAGCCGGGGCAGGGAGGGTTCCAACGGGACAATAGGGGAAGGTGGGGGTGGGAGTGGGGGGGTGTCTAGGTAAAAAGTGTATGTGCACGTGTGTGCATATGCCTGTGTGTGAGTGCATGCCTGTGTGTGCGTGCATGCCCGTGTGTACATGCCTGTGTGTGCATGCCTGTGCTGCATGCCTGTGTGTGCGTGCCTGTGTGTGCATATGCCTGTGTGTGCGTGCATCCTGTGTGCGTGCATATGCCTGTGTGTGCATATGCCCGTGTGCATACGCCTGTGTGTGCGCATATGCCTGTGTGTGCATGCCCGTGTGCGTGCATGCCCGTGTGTGTGCATGCCCGTGTGTGTGCATGCCTGTGCACGTGTGTGTGCATGCCCATGTGTGTTTGCACACGCATGCAGGGGGGAGGCTGGGGAGATACAGGAAGGAATGCAGGCCCCAGAGAACGCATCACCAGAGGCATGCCAGGGGGCACCGCATAAAGAAACAGGTGCACCTGTGCAGGTGAGCAGAGAAGGCAAACCCGATCAGCATGGGGAAGGAGTAGGAATGCCTGGTGGGAGGACCATGAAGGGCAGAACTGTTAAAAAGAAAGGAAGGAGGAGAGTGTGGCATGGCCCGCACAGTGAAGTGCGTGAACCCCACTGGGGAGCCAAGTCTAAGGGCACTGGAGTGTCTTCAGAGCCCTGGGGGCGGAAGAGATCTGCACCCCGAGATCTCAGCTTCAGCTCCCATCCTCAGGGCCCTGGACCCACAAGGGCCTGAAGGACCGAGTCCTCAGCAGAGACCAGCAATCTAATGTCCATAAAAAAGAGAATCGCTCTGCTTCAATAACCCCCAAACGGACTTCCGAATGTTATTGCTAGCTTTTCTGGAAGTTTCCCCGGCCGTAGATCACTCCTGCCCTGGCAGTCAGGCTGTTCAATTAGCTGTCAAGTCAGGGTCTCTTGCACGAACCATGCGTCCCACATCCAGAGCGGGTGAGGAGCTCAGGAAGCCAGGACGCCCCCCGGGGGCCTCCTGCGGTGGGAGGTCATGGCCCTCTGGGTGCGCCCAGGGCTCAGCCTGTGTGGTCCCGAAGCGGAGGAGCCTGCGCTACCCTTTACCAAGTGCCACGGTATTTGGATTCAGACACCAAACCTCGGGGGCTCTGACTCCTTGTCGGGAGGGCCAGGACCCAATGCTCACCACCCGCAGCAGTCGCGGCGGAAGGATTTGTGCAGCACGCCTGTGAAACGCCGTGGGCCAGGAGCAAAGGTGGGACGTCCTGATGTAGAAGAGAAGACATCATTCCGCGGCCTCCTGCATCCGGAGACAGACGGCCTGGGAACAAGAGGCACCCGGGCACCCCCACCCTCGCCTCGGAAATACCCAGCAGCGAGGAGAGACCCCGCTTAAGAAAAGAGTAACCCCCGAGGGCTTCCGGAGAGACACCCATTCCGCCCTTTCATGATTTGGGGTCTCATATGAGGAAGTGAGACGATGCATGGGGGGAGGGGGACAGCTGTCCATGGTAGTTTCCCAAAGTGTCCAATTTTCCACCCCAAATCAGGGCACACGTGATGAACAACAGGGAATCAAAACTGGAGCCTAATTCACATGTCCTGAGCCTGGTACCTGAACTTCAGGTGTCTGCTCCTGGAAAGTTCAGTTTCCCTTCCCCTGACCCATGACCCCAGCTCAGCTCTGGACCCCGCGGGGCTCAATCTCACGGCACTGCTTTCTCTCTGCCCTTGGAGCTCACAGCAGAGTGTTCAGCTTGGGGGTTATTGGTGCTGTTACTTGTGTAATGCCTCCCTCTGCCTGGGACTGTCACATCCCCGAGGACAGGTGCCAACCATCCCCTAAAACTATCGGCTCGCGGCCACGACCAGGCAGAACCTCAACAAGACCCTCGAGATTGGAGAAGGGGGCACATGGATACAAGCAGCTCACCGCATCTACCCTGGATAGCCTGAGCTCCTTTACCAATCTAGGGGAAACAATTGCACAACCAAGCATTTATCCAGACACTACAGAGTTCCCACCAACCAACTTAGAGCCAGGGATTCCTCACCTGCAATCAGTGAACCAACATATGGACGTCACCTGCCGCAATGAGACGCCCGCCCATCAAAAAATTCTTTGGACAAATCCTCAGGATCTAACAAGACACGTAGGAGAGCTTGCCATCTCTCATTCATGACCAAAAGCATCTTCCAGCTCTTTGCTGGTTGGTCTATAAGCTCGAGGGTCAGCCCAACCCCATACGGATGAAGGTGACCAGAGAGGGACCTTAAACCAGGAAGGATGTCCGGACAGCATTTCAGGGAGGAGTCGAGAATCGTGAGCCGCCCAGGGTGGATTTCCAAGTGAAGAGATCGAGAGCCAGTTGGATCTGGGGCCAGATAGGCACGATGCTGCTATAAAACCTCGTGGCTATGGAGGTAGGCTAAGCCACACGTGGATACGGCGTGCAGGGGAACCTTTAACTTTTCCAAGGGCTTGCTGAAGGGAAAATAAGACCCAGGGGCGCCCGTTCCCCACAGCCCCCTGGTTCCCTCGTTCCCTCTAAGTCTTCCTCTGTTTAATTACGCACGGTGCCGAGCCACCTTGCAAGGATGAGGGTTCTGTTAATGCCATTTCTGGGGTTGCCGCTCTCCACACCCACACTACAGAACCATCCCGCATCATCACGTGCCGTCTGGAAACACATTCTGAAGGCTCGTGATCTTCTACCCACAAACAGGAGGAAAATCCAACTGCACAGCTCTCCTTTGTCAGGGTCGACGTTGAGTCTTTGATCTTGAATTAACATGTACAGCCTCATTTCGCTCCTTCTAAAAGAAAGCTACATTCCTGCCAGCCAATGTTCGATCAGGATCCTTTACAACAAAAATAATTGTTCCATTAAGAGTCAAGATGAGGACTGCCATGGGCCGGCATCTCCGATGACAGCGTCCACTCACACGAGGGGTTCTGTGCTTTAAAAGTCACAGGACACGATATTCCACTCAAGACATTTAATTTCCTAGCACTCCTTCTAAACGTGGAAATGAAATCAACTCCCTCTTTTTGAAGTTGAACTGGATGAGGTGCGTTCCAAATACAGTTACAGATCCAAAAGCGTAGAATTGTTTATGATTATAGTCTACCACAAGTTTAACAGGGTCTCAGAAGCGCATGGCGAAGGGACAGATTTTTATGTAATGGAGAGAAATAGGAAGATGAGGTGGACCCCGGGGGAGGCCTGGCTCACGGTTCCCCCCATGGTACCCGAGAGGGCATATTCCAGTGACGTCCAAAGCACAGGGAGATGTCTGTGGTGGGCCTGATGTGAAGGATAAAATAAACCCACTTGGCGTGGAGCCGCTTTTAATGGCTTCCCTATGGTATACTGTTGATACTTCACTCTTGGATTCAAGCATATTTAAAAAAAAAAAAAAAAAAACCTTGGTTTTCAAAGAACTACTAAAAAGACAAAAGTAGGTGGATGTGGGAACCCACACTGATTCTCACGATGATTCTGCCAGATGATGATTCATGTCCAATATGTGGAAATAGGAAATAGGAGACATCTGGAAAAAATCTTGGCATTGCAAGACACCAGAAAAAGCATGGAGAAGGAAAAGAGTGTGCATTAACCCATATACCCAGCGCACGGGAAGAGGAATATATCATCAGAGTCCGCAGTGGACGCAAGACCCCAAAACGATTCAAGTAGACACTTGGGGTATTGGAATCCATTACATGGCAGAAATAAAATGACACTTCTCAGAGGTTCCCCTTTAAAATTACCTCAGAAAAGGAGAGTTAGCTGGGGGAGGAGAGGAGTTTGGACAATGCTTGTAATTATATGGATGTCAGGAAAAGCAGTTAACAACAAAAAGAGGTATTTGAAACATAAGGACAGGGAATAAAGGGAGAGTTGGTTCCCCTAATGATTCTGGAAATGGATGATAAAATCACAACGTTGACTAGAAATTGGACGATATTTCCAGACAGACCTCCCAAGTGAGTACCTCTCATTTTTCCTCCACCAAAAGCTACAAACAAGCTTCCTAACAATGGTGCTATCATTCTAAAAACATCCTGACATCTCTCTAATATTAGGTGCTGGGAGAACTTCTGTCTCGGTGGAACCAGTCCTCCTTTGTGAACTGAGAAGTTCTCAGCCGGGTAGCTCACCCCTATGTCTTTACACCTAAAATCTGTCCCCAACTGGACCATCAAGCAAACTCCATCGCCATATTTACCCCAACTTTAAAACTCACGCCAAAATGACATGTAACATAAATGACATTTTAAATGACCCAAGGGCTTTTTAGGTACCATACCTTTCACGTGACCCTTTTAGCAACACTGGGAAACTGTAGGTCAAACATCATTTCCCCTTTTCGTAGGAGAATGTGGTCAAATGACTTGGTGGGACACACTCAGCTTAGATGGTGGGACGCACGCTAGAACCTGGGCTCTTATTCAACAGAACATCCTTTCCTAAAGACTGTTCCTGACTTGAGAAATAAAAGGGGTCTGTGATCAGAGGAGTTTGGAAAGCCACATGGGAAAAGCCACCCTTGAAGGTTCTGAAGCTTCTATTAAAGGTTCTGAGGTGTCCCAGGGTGGGACTTTAACCACAGCTCATGTCCCCCAGACGTATCTGTCCTTGAAACGCTGCTCCATATTCCATTCCAGAGGACACATCCAAGAACATCCTCAAGGTGGTCTGAGGACCGCGCTTGGGGAAAGAATGAACTGGCCGCCCTCGCCCTTTGGGAGATGCTCAAAACAGAACACATAAAAATAAAGAACTCCAATCAGTCTCAAAAATAATACAAGTAGTTCCAAATACACTAAACAAATCTTAATTTTATTAAATAAACCTCCTAATATGTGACATACAGTAGTAGCACTTTTTTCTGCGTTTTGACTTTATGTATTTCACATCCTAGAAGGAAGAAAATGGAATTTCTTTTTAAATCTACTAGGTTTTGAAGTCCTCGCTAATACGAACGTGGTGTGGAGCCTCCCACAGAGTTAGTGCTTAATAAATAAATTATGGTTATAATTCATTCATTATTGTTAGTCCAAATCAGCTAATTTATCCAAAGTTTCAAAGAGTTTACACAAAAATATTCATTTTCATTTACTTAAGAAAAAAGTGAAATACCTAGGAAGAAACATGGCACCTTCAATATTTAGAACAATGGTTAAATTTGATTTATGGGGAAGAAAGTTTCAATGTTCTAATGAAAAATAATAAAGATACTCTCATTCTTCAGTAAGCCTTGAGGTCTCAAATCGATGCTACACAGATACTAAGAATAATAAGAAATGAAAAGAGAATAACCAGTTGATATATAAAGTATAATATACAAAAGCACCTCTTTCTCCAATTTCCATGTGTAAATTAAAAGAAAAATCAATGAAATAAATATATGTATAAATTGAAGACTGTTGAACTCTCAAAAAATGGCAATAAAGTATAGTCCCTGTCTCAAAAAGGAACTTCACTTGAGATTCAATGACAGCTAAGAAAGTCTCCTCTATTTACAATCTCGGAGGAAGTAAGATCCTTTATATTAAAAGTCATGTTAGCCCCGAAGGCATTTCTGGCGAGCACTGCGATATAGGCAAAAACAGCCACAGAACAGTAAGATAGGTGAGCAAATGCCTGAACTCCTCATCAAGGAGGGACTGCAGTGTCTCTGGCCAAGAGCAGCTAACAGAAAACAATGTAAACCGGCACACAATCAGGAAGACTGGAAAAGTCAACCTGTCCTCCTGTATTTACACACGATTAGACATACAGAATTCTCCGCACGTACTTTTTTCTTATTTAGCATGTCCTTGAGGAAAAGATACTAAGGTTACTTGTTCTCTGTCTCTAAAAGTAACAACCGAGACAGGCCTGCCGATCGATTCATCCCTCGGCTACGCCAAGTGGGGAGGAAAGAGAAGACACATCTTCCCAGGTGTGGACAAGGCTGACGATCAAGGTGGCGACCCTCGTCTTTGTGTCCGGAACGAGTGAGAAACAGGGCCAGATTCGCCTCCTGGGAAATCAAGGCGCCATGCCCAGCTTGTAACAAAGATGACTCCCTTGTAACCAGAGTGACGAATTTCCTAGAGGGCAGAGAATACGCCAGGATTTCCTGAAGGAAGGGGCCGGGGAGGTCCTATCCTCACCATGTAGGTACAGTGGCATCTCTTGACATAGGCCTAAGAGGCTCACTTCACTACGCCCTCCCCTCAAGGTTTTACTCTAAACTTTGCATGGAATAAACACCCCCTGAAGGTGGTGCAATGCTGGCTGTTTGGGCTGGGATCCCCCTAATCTGCCTCAGGTGGGGTGAGGCTCAGACTTGGGCAGATGACCTCTGACCTGCTCCACGTCACAGGCAAGGTGGCTCCCCGTGCTTATTTGTGTAACCTCATGGCGCTCCTCCAGGACAGGACCTGGGAGGTCTGCCCACAGCCCCAGAGGAGTAGGTTCATTTCTTTGGGGTCCTCAGCAATCCGTACCAGCACCACCCATTTAGAGAAAGGCTTCGGAAGGTCTGCTTTCCTTGGCGAGGTGGCCAGTGGAACAGCACACAGACGTTAGATTCAGTTTTAGAGCAATGGGAGTTGGGTCAAGACTCCAGAATATTCTGAACGACGAGTTCCTCTTGCTGGGCCCTCCCGGGTCAGGATCTTCTTATCTTGAAGAATGGAAACTGATTCGTGCTCTGATTAGCACTTGGACCCTGTCGCCTGCCTCTTTTTTTTTTTTTTTTTTTTTTTTGCGGTACGTGGGCCTCTCACTGTTGTGGCCTCTCCCGTTGCGGAGCACAGGCTCCGGACACGCAGGCTCAGCGGCCATGGCTCATGGGCCCAGCCGCTCCGCGGCATGTGGGATCTTCCCGGACCAGGGCACGAACCCGCGTCCCCTGCGTCGGCAGGCAGACTCCCAACCACTGCACCACCAGGGAAGCCCCCGCCTGCCTCTTATTTCCTATAAGACAGTAGGCTAGTTCAGGGGCTCTCAATCCAGACTGCTCCCCCCGTTTCCCCAACCCAGGAGATATTTGGCCTTAACCTGGAGACATTTCAGTTGTCACAACTGGGGGAGGGAGGGAGCTACTGACATGTGGTGGGTGGAGGCCAGGGATACTGCTAACATCCTACAGTGCACAGGGCACTCCCCACAGCAAAAAATCATCCCACCCACAACGTCAATAGTGCCAAAGCTGAGAAGCCCTGGGCTAGTTGGTTTCTTCAACTGTAAAATGGGTAGAATAATAGTAAGCATAAAAGATTCAGCACTGTGCCTGGCCCAAGGGACACAGTCAGTACACATCAGCCCCTTTCTCTTTCTCACTCTGACCCTCCAAAGCAGGGATGTTTCTGCTCTGGCCGAGATCTGCCGTGTCTAAGCAGAGGTTATAATTCAATGTCAGATGCAGACAGACAGGTTTACATGGAGGGCTGACATGGGATGTCTGTCGACTGTGTCAAATATACACAGGAGGTAAAGGGCTGGTGAAGCCACAGCCCATTCACCCTAACAAGAGAGAAGCACGCACCAGCGCAGGGCCTGAAGCAACACAAGCTTCTCCCCAGATTTCCAGGGCCGGAAATGGAATCACTTCAGGTTGGACAGACACCTCCAACTCTCCTACATCAGAGGGGCTGCGTGTTTTAGACAAGACAGAAATTCCATTTTCAAAGCCCTCTGCTTTGAATGCAGCCTGGGCGTGCACTATCTGATGAGCCAGTATGTAGAGAGGGGCTGTGATTCACAGACAGTCTAATTAGTAAATAAAAGGAGAATGTGTTTCTTCCCCACGTTGTTGGCAAGGATCTGGGTATCAGCAGGTTAAAGTGTTCTGAGAAGCTATGAGGCACCTATGCTGTTCTCATCATTCCTTAGAAATACTACAATTCTGCTTCATTAAGATTCTCTGGGCTCCCAAGACTGTGGTTTGGGAAAGTCCCTTTCAAGAGTCACTCTGTTAGGAACCATCAACCCTTTGCCATGGTAGCATTTATCAACAGGCCACAGGGGCTATTTTCTCTGATCGGTGTAGTTAATTTCAGCATCTATCTTTTTGCAGCTGTGTGACAGATGACCCTATTCTATATCCAAGTGAGTCCAAAGAATTAGTGAACACATGACCTAATTCACCCAGGAGACCGTCCCTTTATTTATGGTCCTAGGCCACTGGGATCACTCCCTTCTCAGGACAACTGTAGCACTTGTTTTCTCTGCTGTTTCTCCTGCAATTTGATCATTTACTCTTAACTTGTTATTTATTTCATGTGTATATCTCTTACCTCTCTTACTTCAAGGAAACTTGAAGCGTCCTTCTCTGGACACTGCAAGGGTCACAGAATAGAATGAAGCTTTACATAAACGTGGGCTCCTGTGGTTAAAATATGTAAAAGACTTCTTGTGCAAACTCAATTTTTGCCAAGTATAAATGGTTAATTTCCCGGCCTATGGCAGTAACTCCTGGGAATAGGTTGCCTTTCCCACTGCCTCAAATAATTGAGAAAATCAGGTTACTGAGCAAAATAAGAGCTTAACTTTTGGCCCTTTCTGAGGAGGCATGAATTCAAAACCCTAATCAGTTTAAGGAGACACCATTCCCACACTGCTGAGGCCTCTGGAAAGACACGACGTCACTGTGTACAAGCCCAAATTAATTACCTAGAGAAAACATCTGAAGATCTGCGTGGCCAGCCAGGGAAGTGGGAAAATAAACAAGTCAGCAAAGACTGAAATCCAGTGAAAGGCTCAGTGAGTTTAACTGTTGAACTCAGAATAAGAGCCCTAGCACTATACTGATAACTACGAGATTGTAAAACAACCAATGATCTAATGCATTCATATTTGCTTATGATATCTGGAGAATATAAGACATTCTGTCAATTAATCATATCTCCGTGGAACGCAGGACTTCGCCAAAAGGGATTTGGCAATTTAAACTGGAGATATTCCGATTTCCATTGGTGGATTCTAAATAGCCAATATGTTGAAGGGATCCTCGAGGGGGCATTTCTCAGAAACCACGCTTTCCAAAGTTCTCAGGCAGTTGACACTCTGTCTCAGTTAGGTAATTTGAACTCTCCCTGAGTTATATGGCTTCTATCATCCTATTTTCAAAAGCACGTCAGAACTCATTTAACTTGTACACATTGGAGCACAGCAAAGTAACTCCTATGAGAATCGAAAACAGGCATTAGTAGCTCACAAAGCAGGCCTGTGATCTGAACCACTCGATGTAAATTCTGTGACGCTCAAGCCTTTATTCATTTATGGCATTTACACCCGATTAGCACGTGCAGGACCCACTTTGAGAACAGTGGTGGCAGACGAAGGAGACCAATTTCTCTTGCTGACGTGCCAACCGAGAATACGTTTCTTTGTTATCTGACCTTGGGATGAGAGAAAGGGAACCAGACCTGAAGTCCCAGCTCAGTCATGCTCTGGGTGTTTCCCATCGTTAAACTGATTATTTTAACATCACGTCTGAGACAATAAGTGGAAGTTTAAAATTTCCTCTTTCAGTGGGAGGAAGGCCCTCTTCCCGGCTCATGCTATGTGAACCACAGGACCTGAAATATTTACGCTCAAGGCAAGAAAAGACAGAGCTCCGATTTCTGTTTAAAGGTTGTAATACTAAATCATTTAGCTAGTCCCCTAAATTTTGAAAGGCCATCTGAATTCATTCAATAATTACAGCCTTGGGTTTCCCTGGTGGCGCAGTGGTTGAGAGTCCGCCTGCTGACACAGGGGATGCAGGTTCGTGCCCCGGTCCGGGAAGATGCCACATGCCGCGGAGCGGCTGGGCTCGTGAGCCACTGCCGCTGAGCCTGCGCGTCCGGAGCCTGTGCTCCGCAACGGGAGAGGCCACAGCAGTGAGAGGCCCGCGTACCGCAGAAAAAAAAAAAATTACAGCCTTTTAAAACACAAATTCAGAATGGTTTAACCCAAAGCTTGCCAGTATTTTATTTTAAATAGTCTTTAAAACCCAAAGTGGGCAATGGAGCAGACAGTTGAGGGAGCAAGGTCAGGCCAGGAAGGACCACGGAGGTCCTGTGACCTTCCCACCTTGACCTTCCCGTGCCAAAGTGGAAGGCACGGCCTACGGTGTATGTTCCTGTGTCCCCGATAAGCACAGACCTAGCCTCTGCTGACACCCTGGCCACAGCAAGGGCTTCCTCAATGCTCGGATTTGAAAAGAAACACTTAAAGACCCTTTCCTTGTTGGGGTGGGTGTCAGATGCCCCCTGTGAGTGAGATGTGACCTGCCCTCTCCAACAATGCTTCGCCAGCTCTGAACTGACATGGGCCAGGTCCCTGTCAAGTCGAGACGTCAGCCAAAAATATTTGGAAAGCTACACCTGGATAAATCTACCTTGTTACATACAATGGGTAGATTTTTGGTTAAAATTCAAATGAATCAGGCTAGAAAACATAAGACCAGAACAGGAAGTCTGAAAAGCACCGGGGCCTGGGGAAGTGCCACCAGGTCTGCAGCTGGTGGAGGGGAGAGGAGATCAAGGAAGCGGGCGGGATGGACACAGTCTCTTTACGAGCGAGAAACACCGACTCTGCCTGACCCCTGATGCTTTAAGTTACAAGGAAAGCAGAGTAGTGTTGATACAGGTCTCCATTTCCTATCTGTTGAAAGTTCCACTTTTTGTAGTTTGAAGGATTTCTTTGTTAGTTCAGCGTGCTTATAATTCAAGTTAGACACACATACAGAAAAAGAATCTGTGGTATGAACAGACTTGCCTCTCCTCTCAAGGATGCAGCCTGGAACTAGCTAGAAAAACCTCCCAAGTAAGAGAAGGAACAGCACCTGAAGATGAATTATAGTTGATAAAGTTGATGATGAAAGATATAAAAATGTTTCCACATACTTCATTTATTCAAAAACCTATCCAGGTACTACCAGTGCCACCAACTGTCAACATGTTTTTTAAAAGAATAATGTTGGTTCTTCAGCAAATAGCTGAAAAGAAATGAAACAATTTTCTGTAAAGTAGAATTTGCTGAATTTCAAAAGTGTGACTCTGTGGCCCCACATGCCCTGTGCACAACAGAAGGGAGAGAAGAATGTGCACCCTGGCCCTGCTGAATGACACCTCCAGTCCCAGAAAGCAGGCAGAGGTCCACGGGGGCCCCTCCCTCCGTTCCAGATGGCCCCAGCTGCTGTGGGTCCCACTGACCGGCCAACTGGCCATGCTGTCTCACGGCCCCGCCCAGTTTCCATGGTGACCCCCAGACAGTTACAGGATGCGGCACTGTCCCCGGGTAAGGACCCTCTCTCAAAACAACTGCCTGCCTTCAAGAGAAAATAATCTTTATCCAGGTCTGTGATTCTTCAAGGAAGAGAGAGGCAGAGTACTTACTTAGAAAAACATATTATAATTTTGCATTTGGGAAACAATAAATAGTTACTGTTTCTGTAAATAAATCGAGACAAGTATGTTATGAACTTACAATTGTTTAAAAATTCTAATTTGAAGAGAAGGCTCTAGAGTTCAATATAAATGTTCTCTTTTTTCAGAAAAAGGCTGAGTTTAGTTCTCATGCACTAATGCCAAAGAATGCTATTGACTCAACAGATTTTCTGCCAATATACTTGTTCCTTCTACAGTCAAAAAAGGAAATAAACCAAATCACTGTCTTGACGTTAATTGCCACCAATAATTACAATCTTCGGGGAAGAGCAGTTAAGATTCCTCAGAAATACTGTTGAGTTTGGTTTTGCTTCATTTGTATTGCTCTGGGGAAATTATTGAAACGGTAAGCAGGCTTTAACACGACTTGCTGATTATTCGGTTGTTTTAATGCCATTTCTATGACTTCCACAGTGATGGTGATTCAAGAGAAACTACTGTCATCGGAGCTCGGGCTACTCACCTTCTGTCCCTTTACGCCATGGCAGTCGCATTTCCCACAGCCAGAGCCAGCACACACACCCTGGAAATAAGAGAAAACATCTTTCAGTAGAAGAACACCTGCAAATTGCGGTCCGGAGCTGAACTGAAATGATTTTGGCATCTTCACCTATTTATGGGTTAGCCCCACAATTTCGTATGAGCACGACTCTCGGGAATTGTTCTAACAGGCTCTCCGTACTTGTTCAACGGTCCATCTCTTTTGCCCTAACAGACAAAACAGCAATCCAGGAGTGGGACACATCAAAGCATCGCTCAGTCCAAAAAGTGAAGGCTGTCACACGTTTAGAAATGGACTCTCCATTCCCCATAAAACAACAGGAACCCACTCCCATCTTCAAGGCTACGAAAGTATCGCACTTCTGATTCAGGAGTTTCAGACCTGAGACCACGGGAGATTGGAGTGGCAGGGGAGGAGTCCATGCTTCGTCCCTCACATCCCCAGAGACACAGATACAAGCAAAAAAAAAAAAAAAAAAAGTGTAGAAAGGACAAAAAAGAAGCAGCCCAAGCCTTAGAGAACTGATTTTTAATTCAATTAAAGCTGGAATGTTCAATCAAAGAACATTCCACAACAAAATCCTCCTTGTAGCCCATTTCTAACATTTGAATTAATGTTAAAACACAAGATAAAGAATTCAAGTATGTAATACGAGCTGGAGAAGAAGGAAACAGCATGTTCAGATGCCCACCGGGTGCGACAAACGATCAGCCACCATCTTATTTAACGAGATACGTGTTACCATCCCCAATTTACAGACGCGAAAACTGAGTTAGGAGGTTTTAAATAACGCGCCAGGACCAGGTTGAGACGAACTCAACTTCAACTCCCATCATGGAAAACTCCCAGTGCATTAAAAGACAAACGTATGATGGTGCTCAATACATTTGCAATTTCCTTAGAAGAATCCAAATTCTAAACCAAAAGAGACATAGATATTGTGGACAGAATGGAAGAGGATGTGATAGGAATATAGATAATCTAGCTAATGAGGTTTATTAGTGGCTCGATACTAAGTGTGAGATAAAATGTATATCTAAGTCCTGCTTCCAGCAATACAGTTTCTGGAAAATAAAACCATACCATTAACAATACCGTGATCGTGTGAAGTCTGTTTTTTTAACAATGTACTCAAGTCTTAGTTCCCCTGCCTTGGAAATCTTCTGCATGAAACAGCTACATCTGGAGATATTTATTTCATAAAATAAATCCGAACAAGTGGCTCCAAGACAGTAAGCTGTTCTTAATTTTACATTCTGGAAACGGAGACAACTGACAACAGTCCAAACCGACCCCAGAGGTTACAGATCTGTTTCTTTCCCTGACTCATCTTTCAGGCAATTCTCAGCAGGCACGCTCATAAGCTCCTAACATTGCAGGTCAATCCATGTGCACAGTTTTGCTTCAGAATCTGGGTTTGGGTGACCACTCAGAGTTGTCTAAAGAGATGAGGCTAAAATCTCAAACCTGTGCTCCAGAAATTCATCCCAAATGCACAGATATAAAAGGACCAAGGGACTCCGGGGACGAGCCTTCCTCAACAATCCCCAGGAGAGGGCTATCTGCTCCCAACCCGGTGCGCATGAAATGCGGGTTATATGGCTCTGTTGTGACCCTTATCACATGTTTCTCAGAGTCCTTTGCATGTATGTGTCCCTGGACCCCGGAGGCCCAGAGCCTCTCACCCAGCCTGATACAGTCTGTATTTCACCTGTGACCACATCGGTTGTAAAACCCACCACAGGAAATAAAGAACATCACTGACTGAACCATGACACACCCCCTCAACTGTTCGATCTACCCCAATTCCTAGTTGTTAAAACATTAATAAAGGAGCATTGGAGACAACCCAGTGACACTGGTAGGTCAACTTACAACGTATAACTACATCACGGCACTGTGGGAAAATACTCCAAAAAGGAACTCGGCAATGAGTGTGGGACTGTTCCAGATCCCCAGACCAGCCAGGGAAAAGGGGAGGTTCTGGAATGCCTGGGCCCCCGGAGCCGCCCGAGGCTGCTAGGTTAGCCCCCAGGCCAGGGGAGCCCAACAGGTGCGGCAGCCTCGAGTCACCTGGGCTCCGGGTGGCCTCTTCCTTGCAACTGTCCCATCTCCACAACTTTCCTGCTTCTGAGCCGGGTCCAGAAACCCACCTCTGCTCTTTCAACTCTGCTGGTTATCCAGAAGGATACCAGAAGGAAAAGTCAATCAGGCCAAGACCCACTGACTTAGGAAATGTCCACCCATCACCCAGGCTTAGCTGGGGGAACCCAACAACAGCCCAGGGTGGTAACGGACTTTTCTAACTACAGTTCAACAACGGCGTCTTCAAAACTTCAGATTAGGTGGGAATCCAATGACTGAAGCTGAAAATGGCTGTTGGTGATTCTGAGGTTTCCTCTTCTGAAATGCTGCTAAAATCTCAGAAGTTCATCTTTATGCAGTTTGAGGGAGGTTATAAAAATGAATTTCCTGGAACTGTTCCCTGAAGCTATTGGTAAATGCCTTAATTCAGGGGTCCCCAACCGCCGAGCCGACGACCGGTACCTGGTGCCCGGCCTGTTAGGAACCGGGCCGCACAGCAGGCGGTGAGCAAAGCTTCATCTGCCGCCCCCCATCGCTCCCATGACCACCTGAGCCATCCCCCCTCCCCTCCCCCAAACCCAACTGTGGAAAAACTGTCTTCCACAAAACCGGTCCCTAGTGCCAAAAACGGTGGGGACCGCTGCCTAAATTGCAGGGGACCCCAGAAAAGAGGTCACAGGGCCCCAACGATGGATGCTGAGGTCAAATTGTTTCTTGAGCTTTTGCTACAGAAACACACCCAGCGTGTGTGGGTAACAATCCAGCAGTTTTTCCCTGGACAACACTTCAGGTCATGACAACTACTGGGGGGAAATCGGAGACGAGAAAAAGGACTACAGTCTTATTATAGGCCCCATTAAAGGACCCTGCCCCCGCCCCTACCAGCTTACTTCAAGCAAAAAACTAAATTCTTAGTCCCAGATATTCCTATGTGAATATCTGCTTTATTCACATAGGAAATTTTATGACCCTTCTGGCCCTAGAAGACAATTCCAAAGAATTGATCATTCTAAGAAGATCTAAATGATGGTCAAGTTTTCAGAACAAAAGGCATTTTTAGACCATGATTTTTGTTTCACATTCTGGGTGGCCTAGCATTTCATGTAAATGGCTCTGTTTAAAAAAAAACCTAATTTTTAGAATAACAAACAAACATCATGAGAGGCACATTTACTTTGCTAAATGCAATCTACTTTGAAATATCACTCTTCTGGCCCTTTACAACTGCTGTCACAGGATGCCCCAGGAGGGATATCACCCTGGCATGTAGAGTCATTTTAGCTGTGACTCAGGGGTGCGCGGATAAAAAGGACAACAATGACGTCCCGAGTGTCCTTTTCAATCTGGTGTAATGTCTGATTTTGAAATAGTTCATTAAATAAAAGCCTTCAGTCATGCAAGTCTCAACGCTCCGTTATGAATTACTATTTGAAAGGGCGAATAAACTGTATGAGTTACTCAGAGTCACGATTTTGCAGGTGACCTAACATGCTAAAGGCCATGCCACAAATTTCATGATTTCCTGAGGAATTACATTCCACGTCCAGACCTCTCAGCAAAATCCAAAGAGAGAAGGCAGCCCCCCGGCCCCAGTGGCTCCCTCCTGGCTGCAAACCTGAGGGGGCGGACAAGTCTGAAGTCTGGAAGATATTGGGTTCCAGTCAGCTAGCTCCCATCCCATCTGTTTCTAGAACAGGAAGAACTTGTACATTCTGTGAAGTACTGACACTCCACTCTCCCCTCCCCGGAGTGCAAGGTCAAGTAAACCAGCTCAAAGTCCCCAGAGGCAGGCCTGTGCTTCTTCCCGGGAGACGCTCACTTAACCTACAGTCACGACTGACGAAGGTGGTCATGAAGACAGTCTCCACTTGGAAATGGGGGATGTGGCGAAAGACCCCAAAGGTCAAAAAGTTGTAGGTCTTTTGGTCCATCTTATAGAAGTAGACCATCCCTGGTCCACAGTGACGCGGGTCACTCAGACCAGTGAGGGTAAAAGAACCCTAGAAATTTCTCAGGGGGAAGAGCATCACCATGTATACCCCTAAAACCACAGAAAAGCTTAATGAAAACCAAATCACACTTGACAGCCAATAATTTACCACGAGAGCATAACAAATTCCCTTCAAACGGAAGCAGACCTGAATTAATAGTATTTGAAACAGAAAAGAATACATCAGTTCTCAATGAAGTCTGTAGGACACACACAACTTCAATAGCAGAGGTCAACTTTAAATGCCCACAAATAGTACAATTGGAAAGGAATGCAAAATGTACAACAAAGTCATCCCTAAATCGAATACCTTTTATATTCTGTACGAGTATTTTTATACTTTTCACGATAGGATAAAACAATGAATGTTATTCACATTTTCTTTCATGCCCCAATTAAAAATTTCCAGAGAGTCAAACCATCAGAATTAATGCTATAAAGTATGCTAAGTTCCAAAAATTCCCAAAGATTTATGATACACAGTACTAGTGCCAAAGAAGGAAGGGGAGGGACGAGGGTCAATGCCTTTCATTTGAAATAAAGTCTATTTCCGGTCTTTCTCTGATCCACAGACTGACAGAAAGCTCTTCCCGACATTACAGTGAGTTCTAGGTGGGGAGGCTCGCTAATTCCATTTAGAGAGAGACTTTTTTAGTTAACCAAGGAAGCCAACTGCCACATTACTCTGTGTGTGTGTGTGTATGTGTGTGTATGTTTGTGTGTGCGTGTGTGTGTGTGTGTGTGAGAGAGAGAGAGAGAGAGAGAGAGAGAGAGTAAGAATGCCCACTCATGCTAATTTGTTAACTGTGACATACCTTCCGCAGGAAAGCATATTTGAAATGAGTTAAACAGAGTGAAGTCCTCAATTGTCTGAATTTTTTCCTGCTTCTGAAGGGAGATAGACCTTTACCATCCCCACTGTAACAATTTTTATGTGTTTCACATCCCGCCAAATAGGGACAAGTGGAGCTCGGCCAAGTCTAAACAGCTTATCTTTCAAATTCCTTTTCACATTCTCTGCGCTGTGCAAAATGTCAAAATAGTTTTGTGGTGATAGGACGATCCCCATTTTCTTCCTGGTCGTAGCCCTTCTTCGGGGAATCTTGTGAATAATTATCTACCCCACTAAAGAAATATGTAGAGACACAGGAATGTATTTTAGGACTACTAGGGCAGAAATTGGAAGCATGCAGAAACCAAAAGTGGAGCTTCCAGACTCCCCAGGGTCGGGGGTCAAGTGGGACAACCCTTCTGGAACACGGTGAGGCAGCGTCTCCTGAGCTGAGCGTCACACACTGTCTGGTCCCACTCTTGGCACCTGTCCCACAGGTATGTGGGCAGATGTCCATCAAAAGTCATGTCATACACTGTCATTACCAAAACCGCTTCACAACATTTGCCCTTATCACATCCCACTGAAGTATGGTCTTTTCATTTCTATTATTTTTAATTCTGTATCATTACTCCCAAGATGGTAGTATGGTGAATAAAAGATGACCTCCTCCCCCCCAAAAAAGGCTCAATGAGCTCACACTCTTTTTGGAAACTAAAACATCATAAAGAAATAGAGAGTATATATGGGAGATTTGAATATGTATGTCCTAATTCCCATCCTGTTTGTGATTTTTAACTAGGGTATGCTATTTTTGGTAATTCTTATTTTAAATGTTAATTTACTGCCATGAGGTTCTGCAAAATGGCTGTCTATGCCTCCATGGACCCCCTGCCCAGAGAGGATTGCCCTGAAAGAGAACCTTAAAACTTCTCCAACAGGAGGGGAGGGACGGATGGGAGCTTGGGATTAGCAGATGCAAACTATTTTGAATAGGATGGATAAACAACAAGGTCCTACTGTATAGCACAGGGAACTCTATTCAAAATCTAGTAATAACTTAAAATGGAAAAGAATATGTATGTATACGTATAACTGAAGCACTCTGCTATACAGCAGAAATTAACACAACATTGTAAACCAACTATTCTTCAATAAAATAACTTTTTTTTAATTACGAAAAAAAAGAAACTTCAACAGGAGAGCACACACTGTATGACCCCATCCCATTAAGATCAAGAACAAATGAAACTATCAACGGTGAGAGTCAGGAGAGTGTTGGCCTCCGGTGGGGTTGCCTAAGAGGTTTCTGGGTGCTGGGACATTCTCTGCTTGATCAGGGTGAATGGTAACACATGGAAAAATTCATTGAGCTGTGAATTTACAATGTTTGCACTTTGCTGTGCTTTAATAAAATTTTCCTTGAAGGCATGCTCAAGAATGTTTATTGCAACACTCCACGAAGTAGCCCGAACTAGAAACAGCAGAATAAAAACACAGTGGTCTGGATTCACGGAATGAGACCCCTACCCATGGAGGAAGGTCGGCTATGACACAGATGGGTCTCATAGACTTAGTACCGAGCAACCCGGAACCAGGCACAAAAGAACAAGCCAGGAGATTCCGATTATATAAAGTTCAAAACTAAACAAGATGCAGTTGCAGAGTGGTTACCCTAGGGGGCTACTGGTGACTAGAAGAGCACTCAAGGGGCTTCTAGGTTTCCTGAAATGTCCTGGCTCGTGACCTGGCTTCTGATCCACGCACATAAGGGACACTGTGTCTTTATGATTTCACACATTTCTTCAATAAAATCTACCTCTCCCCCAAAAAGTGTGCCTAGGATTTAACAATTAATAACAAGATAAGATAACGAACAAGAACCTACTGGATGGCATGGGGAACTCTACTCAGTGCTCTGTAATGACCTACATGGGAAAAGAATCTAAAAAAGAATGGATACATGTTTATGTATAACTGACTCACTTTGCTGTACACCTGAAACTAACACAACACTGTAAATCAACTATACTCCAATTAAAAAAACAACAAACAAAAATCAGGCCTTCCCTGATGGCGCAGTGGTTGAGAGTCCGCCTGCCGATGCAGGGGACGCGGGTTCGTGCCCCGGTCCGGGAAGATCCCACATGCCGCGGAGCGGCTGGGCCCGTGAGCCATGGCCGCTGAGCCTGCGCGTCCGGAGCCTGTGCTCCGCAACGGGAGAGGCCACAACAGTGAGAGGCCCGCGTACTGCAAACAAAACAAAAACAAAAACCCAAAACACTATGATGCAGAATTACATATAATACACATAAAAAATTAAATGAAATATTAACAAGTGTGAACGAATTCCACTAAAGTAAAAGACAAGAAAACCCCATTATTATAGCTACTATTATGTAAGTTTTCTAAAGTTTCTAACCAACAAAACTGTTCATGAAAACAAAAAAAAATTAATAACAAGATAGAGAGTAAATTATAGCTAAACGTTGCAGTATAATAATAATTTCTTAAAAGCCTACATTTGTACAGCATTTTTGAACTTCCAAAAATATGCTTGGAATTGTGGATTGAAGGGTGACTGATCTCCAAGGAGCTCACAATCCATGTGCTTTCACCTGCATTTGCTTGATCGTTATTCTATCATCGTTTTTTGGTTTTTTTTTTTGATAAATGTAAGATAGATGTGATTCCAAAGATGTGAAAATAATTTCTCATCCTTAATCCAATAGAAAAGAAGTTAGTTAAGTAAAACAACATTTCTGTTCCAGTCAATCATGGAAAACGTGGAAGCAGAATGTCCCCACTACTTTTTAGACTCACAAAACATTTCTGCTCAAATGTGAAAACAACTACCAGTGTTGATATATTCTTGGCAAAAAAAAAAAAAAAATGAGCATGAAACATTTGAGAAACAAACTGATCTTGGAATACGCAGCATCTCTCGTAGTCTGACTAAGAAATGACTTTGCAGAGTCTGGTGGGCTCCCAGCAAACAACACAAGGATATGGGGATGTCTGCGTGACCGTTGCCATGGGACGGCAGTTCTGTCCTCCTGTTTCCCGCATCGTACAATTCTGGTGACTCATTTTCATTTCTTTTCTTCCATTTCTCCCACTTGGCGGGGGTGGATGTGGAATGTCCTTGCCTGGGAGTGGGATAAACTAGAGGGGGTGATGGTGCAGCCCAGCACTTCTCCTCCAGGTCATTGGTGGTCCTGCTGCAAACAGATGTGACTATAATTAGCTGCCACATGACAGCGGCTCAGATGACAGTGTGTGGAACAAGTTGGTGGGCTGAGGACGTCCACCGGGACCCACGGGTGGAAACGCTGCCTGGAGACGGGAGCTGGGCGGGGGCCCTGGGGGCTGCTGACTCACTGGCCTGAAGGACAAATGCGGAGGAGTCCATTGCGGCAAGTTTTTAGCCCAGGGGTCATCCGAATGAGCCAGAATGTTCTCCCAGAGCCACTGGCTGCCCTGTCCAAGGCAGGCGTGTGGTCCCAGAGGCTCCCGGCCCTTCATGAGACTCACATTTCCTACCTTCAGAGGGGAAACCTCCCAGCAGGAAGTTTCTGACTCTTCGCTACTCTCTCCAGGTTCCCTGAACGCTTTTCCCACCTGCCCGTCCTCCCATCCAACTCCCCGCGTTCCACCTGGACTCGCCTCGTCCGTCCGAGACTCTTCCTCGAAAGCCACAAACTTGTACTTTCCAGCCACCCTTTGAAGAACAGCACATCTTACCCAGTCTGGCATGAAAAAAAAAAAGTTGGACTATTTCCTCCAACTGGAAACACGTCAACTCCTCCATCGTGTTGAAGTACATGGAGCTCTCCCTGCTATCTTTGGTTTTCATCTTTCCTCACTCCCCACCCCAGTCTGGCTCTTTCACTCCGAATCCAGCCTCTCAGCCTGTCCTGGTCCAGCCACTGCCACTCAGTCACCCACCTTCGCTGAATTCCGCTTCCAGGTCTGGCCCACAGTGGGGGTGGGAGCCTCAGCAGGAAGGAAGCAGCCCAGGTGGCCTGTGCCCTTCATTCATTCACACGGAGTCTCAGCATTCCCTGGTACTCATCTTCCACCTGATCCATTATACGATCTTAGCATCTACTGCACACCTGGAATAGGGCAGGTATCCCCCTGCCCCACGATACTAAGAAGGCAGAGTTGGGTATCTTAGCGAGAGGGATGAGAAAGTGAGAAACTCCAGCATGAGGCGCCTCACCAGACAGTGAGAAGAGTCCCACAGACACACAGGGGAGAAGCCCTATGCCCCACCTGAGGGGCTCCGGGATCCCAGGGTAGGTCCCGCTGGAGTGAGAGGGGAGGGCGCTGGCCTGGCCAGAGAGGGCGGACGTGGGGAGGGGGCTTTGCTACAGGGCGCTGGGCGGGGCGGGGGGCACAGAGGGACATGCCAGTAGGCAGGACAGAGCCAAAGGGCATCTTAGAAAGGGAAGTGGCAGGGGAGCTGTGCCCTCCTAGGAAGAGGGAGGGCCGGCGGCGGCTACTGGCAGTAGGCACGGGTACGAGGCGGCAAAGGGTAAGACGCCAGCTCCTGAAGCAGACGGGGAGTCGGATTTTGAGGCTTCACCACGGCACGTGCAACCTGCCGAGTTTACCACTCAATTTAAAAGCACGTTGTTAAGCAGAAGTACAGGGTGCTTTCTGCACATCCATCAGTCTCACTAAATGCACGTGGAGCAGGAAACACGCAACACAGCACTTCGGTTAGAACTGCTTTCAAGGGTTGGAGAAGGAAGAGAGAGGAGAACAGGAAGGAGGGGGTGAGAGGAAGGGGCAGGAAGGGAGGAAAGGCAGGGGGCAGAGTGTGAAGGGAGAGACCAGGCACTCCAGCCCACCAGGTGCCCGAGGCCTCGTCCCACTTGGATTTGGGTGGGACTCATCAGAGTCGCCCCCTTTGACCACGTTCACTGGGGTCTCCCGCTCTCACCCCTTATGTGAATCCCACATTCACACTGTTTCCTCTAACATCCCCCTTGCGCTCTTAGCAACATCATGTCGACACAGTATCTTAGAACTATTGTTGCCAAGATGGCGCACATCTATAGGAAAGTAGATCTGAGTAAGAGGTTAGACAAGGCCCCCTGGCCTTGAGGAACAGCTAAGGTCCCACTCCAGGACTTCTTCTGCATTCTAGCTGCAGAAAACTTCCTCATCAGGTCTAAAATTTTAATCCAAAGAACACAGTGAGCTTCTGATGCCTTTCCTTCTGGGACCCAGGAAATACACTGCAGATATACTACATACGCTACATTAAGTAAGAAACTCCAAGCAGCCTAGTCTAGCAGGGCAGCAGCTCCATTTACTGGACAGCTATCGGCTGGGGGGCTTTATGCAGAGTGGTTTTCCCTTCCATAGGACTATCTTTAACAAGATGCCTTGAGGATCCGCTTGCTCTAGGAAAGCACCGGGGAACTAGCACAGAGGCACGAAGATGGCTTTACACTGGGTATGAAAAAGTGGAGTCAATCTTCTGTTTAATCCCACGGTGTCCCACCTCCAGACCCTTTAAGGACCCTATAGTCTGTTCACACACTTAACATGGAAACATGAAAAGCCTAAGTGACTAGGGAAAGATGACAAGTATGACTGACATACAACTCAAAAACAGAGTTTAACTAAACCAGGGGTGATGGGATTGCCAACTTTTTCTTTTCCTGAAACGATTAAATATTATAAATCACTGCTGATCTCTCCCCAGATCAGAGACATCACCAACCCCCTCCAGTCTGGGTCTGGAAGGGGATCCAAGTTGTATGACACACCCTCCACCGCCATGCTCTCTCTGTTTCCATCTTAACAGGCTACACTCCTCTTCTAAAAAGCGAGCAGGAGGGCTTCCCTGGTGGCGCAGTGGTTGAGAGTCCACCTGCCGATGCAGGGGACACGGGTTTGTGCCCCGGTCCGGGAAGATCCCACATGCCGCGGAGCGGCTGGGCCCGTGAGCCATGGCCGCTGAGCCTGTGCGTCCGGAGCCTGTGCTCCGCAATGGGAGAGGCCACAACAGTGAGAGGCCCGCGTACCCCCGCAAAAAAAGAGCGAGCAGGAAATGCTGCTTTTCTGTGGAACT